>NC_041408.2:93160758-93760758 GCF_900747795.2 Erpetoichthys calabaricus
AAGTAGTTTTTTTTTTTTATTACTGAGCTTTCAGCCCCTGCCAGGGGCCTTCATCAGAGGATAATGCTTAGACTTACAAGAATCAAAGGCAATATATAGCAAACATTATGACAGCAGAAACACGAAACGCAGTTTATAGCATTCCATGCAGATCTTGCCCAGCGGTATACATAGGACAAACATCAAAAAGAATCGCAACATGTATACATGAACATTGCAATGCTGTCAGAAGAAAGGACTCACGATCACTGATCTATACACATACTAAATCAACAGGACATACATTTAACTGGGACAATGTACAAGTAAGATTTAAGGCCAGTACTAAAAGTGCCAGAGAGCTGGCTGAATCTTGGCTATCAATTGAGAACGCCATCAACAAACATTTGGACATAAATCCAGCATATGCAAACTTAAGAATATATTCATAATAAATAAAACTTTACAACCAATACCCCCCCCCTCCTGATCACACTTAGCTCCCCACCAATCCACATAATTTTTGCTATATATTGCCTTTGATTCTTGTAAGTCTAAGCATTATCCTCTGATGAAGGCCCCTGGCAGGGGCTGAAAGCTCAGGAATAAAAAACTACTTCATGATATGTGATTCATTTTCTCCCTTTGTGGATCTCCAGCTACAAATATATAATATATAAATATACAAATGGGGTGAAAGTTTGAGTTTTGAGTTGGTCTACAGATTTTAGGCCTCTTTGAAAGCAATTTCACCACAACTGAGGAAAGATGAAGACTTTTGTTTTAAGAAGGTGTGATTGTGTCATATCATTTCTTTTCACATAATAATAAAATTTGCTTGTAATATTTCACTGCTAAAATCTTAGCATTATGTAGGGAAAGCTATGTACTGAACACTTTGACGAGGGAAAAATGAAAAACGTTTGGCACATAAACGAAGTGGCACATAGTTGAAACAGAAGATTTTTTGGCCACTGCGCTTTGAGCAGAAGAATGAAAAGTGGAGTTATCTGATGTGGCCAGTAGGAGATGCCGCCAATCCCCAAACCTCAGACACACACCAACTCAGTCCTATGTTCAGGTCGAGTTCTTCTAGTTTGCACCGTTCCTATTACGTGCTCTTCTAGTTAAACAATCATAATACCATCCATCCATTTGTCCTCCTTATCTCCTCCAGCAGGTGTTGCCTTCTTCCTCCCGACTCTGACCTCTAGAGTGAGGTAAGGTGGCTTCTTTTATATTTGACCCGGGAATATTTCCGGTGCCATAGTATTACAACCGGGAATCTCTTTTGAGCCTGGGTAAAGCTCCTTAAAGGAGTGAAGTCTTTTTCTGTCAGTGGGTCCGAAGGAACCCATTAGGTCTGTGTTCCCGAACTACACATCCCATGTAGCCCTGTGGTCGTCCCAGCCAAGGGTAGACAAGGAGAACACTGCCACCTACTGTACTGGGAGCAGGACTGCCCTTTATATGCTGTGTCCCCCAATCCATCCTTTATTTCCTCACCCCGACTAGGAAAGAGAACAGTAACCATCCCAGCCAGGATGCACATCCAACCAAACCGTTCTTCTGTAATGGCCTTCCAGCCAGGTAAGGTTCCAGTCTCAGGATGGCAGTCCACTCATTATGGTAGTTACGCTCATCATAATACAAAGAATTAAAAAAAAAATCAAAACAGTTTATTACCAAAAGAATCAAATCCTGGAGGTTTGGAATATGTCCTTATTTCTTGGATACGTTTTCTCCCCCTAGAAAACCAAAGTGCATGTAACATTTCTATATTTTTGCTTCAATTGGGAAAAATTCTTTTATTAAATAATCAAAACACTTATTTTTTTTTCGGTGCTTATTTGAACATTGAAGAGTGCCATTGAACTCATTTATAGAAATATAAAACAGTTATAAAATGTTACAGTATGGGATTCTTTTGTGCAGCCTGATCATTCATTTTAATAAAGTAGTGTTTCTCTTTCAGTGAAGCAGGATTTTGAGTTGGAGGATGAAGAAGACCCAGAGGAGGAAACTCAAACCGTACCTGTGGAGAATGAAAGTTATGTGAACTTCAAGAAAAAACTCACCAAAAAATTTGAATGGCGACCTGAAAGTGTGGAGCTGGAAAATGCTAAGCTGTGCCGACAGTTCAGAAGCAAACAGGTCAGTGAATTACAGGACACAAAAAAATAAAACTGCTAACTGGTACAAATATTCTTACAGTGTGCAAAAGTGCTGAAAATACGCATGTCGTTCCCAGTTAAAGCTATGAATTGTTCTGTTGTAAAAATGCAAATACTCTATCTGTTGTCTTAATAAAAAATGATCTATGATTTTGTTTTTTATGAAGTCATCCAGGCGCTTTATCTCAATGTTGCAAGAAAGACAAAAGCTTCCTGCATGGCAAGAAAGAGAAGCCATTTTGGAAACTTTGAGTAAAAATCAAGTTCTAGTTGTGAGTGGAATGACTGGGTAAGAATGCCTTTTAAAACTATTCAACATTTTGATATGTTCCTTTGTATTCCAAATAATTTTGAAATGTTATATTTAAAGGCTTGATAAATAGGATTTGACTGATAGCTCTCTAATAAAAAGGCTTTGTTAATTTTTAGAATTCATCAGTGTGCCTTCTGTGCTGTTATTGGTAGCTGCTTTTGTCCCTTTTGTTACTACCAGGACACACATTTTACTCCAATCCACCAATGGGTTTCCCTCCTGCGTAGCCTTACTGATTTAACACACAGGACTGATGTCAGATAGCGGCTCCACAGCATACTGGTGTCTGTTTGTTTAGTTGACTCACCCATGCAAATTATAATGTTAAAATTGGTTACATGTGTATTTTTCAAATTGGAATGCTCACCAAGTGAGAATTTTCAAATTATCTACTGTATGTACTGTGCACTATCATGGAAGAGATTTTACAGTCTAGTATGGTACAGCAGGGATCTCAAACTCTGGTCCTGGAGGGCCGCAATGGCTGCAGGTTATCATTCTAACCCTTTTCTTAATTAGTGACCTGTTTTTGCTGCTAATTAACTTCTTTAATTGACTTGTTTTTTAAGATTTGTTGCCTGGAATTTCTTCATCGTTCCTCCGAATTGCTTCGTTTCTTTCCTTAAACAGAAATGAAATGTGAAGTGAGTGAGCCAACAGAAAAATACTAAGTCAGGGCCTCAAACTCCAACCAGTTGCTTAATTACACACCAATTCTTGTTGTTAATTAATCCCGTTCTTTAATTCCATGGCTTGTTGCTGCTCTCATTGTGCAATAGCGGACATTTTCAAAATTGTTGATTTTTTTCTTTACTTTTCTAAGAGCACTGGTAGAATGTTTTGGGGACCTGAGCAAATCAACATTCCTGAGACCTTCACCTTTCTTTATTTTCAGATATTGTGTGATGGTCACAGTTTGCCGGTCCTGTTTTGGCGTATTTTGTATCTCATTGTTGTTTCGCTCCTAATTAAGGAAAAAGAAACAATTAAGGGGTCCGAGTCTTCAAGAGCAAGTCAATTAAATGAATTCATAAGAAATTAATTAGCAGCAAACACAGGTCACTAATTAAGAAAAGGGTTAGAATGAAAACCTGCAGCCACTGCGGCCCTCCAGGACTGGAGTTTGAGATTCCTGATGTACAGCATTAGTCTTGGCAAGTATTGTACAGACGAGAACACATAGAAAATGTCATCTTTTGGGATGGAAAATGCATTCAGTACACTTTCTTATCTTTATCAAGTGCTGTTTGAGTGATTTTCATAGATATTGACAAATCAGTAACTGCAAGACTTAAAAACTATGGATGCTGACTCTCCCAAATTAGTTACTGAGCAGCTGACTGTGAATGATTCTTAAGTGTCTCCCATTTTGCTAAATTTGTTTTTGGTCTTTACTTCCTTCTGTTGTCTCTTTTTAATATGAAAAAATAGTGGAGAGAACTGCAAAGACCAACTGAGGTGCAGCCTTAGTAATATACCGTACTTTACTGTCGCTGTGTACACTGGTTAGTTTGCCAGTTCAATTCCTGTAGTAAATATGCAGGGTTTTTGGGATAAAGGAAGATGAATGTATATATTCAGCTCCTATATGAGTTATTTTTTAAAGAAATAAAGTTTAAATGCTCAAAAAAATTTTTTTGTTCTTCCAGATGTGGAAAAACCACACAGATTCCTCAGTTCATTTTAGACCACTCTCTAAAAGGTCCTCCAAATGCAGTAGCCAATATCATTTGCACTCAGCCCAGAAGAATCTCTGCAATCTCAGTAGCCGAGCGTGTAGCTCATGAGAGAGCCGAGCGTCTGGGTACTTCAGTGGGCTACCAGATCAGGCTGGAGAGTGTAAAGGTTAGTGCCTCACTGCCGCCTTTTATACGTGCAGATACTTCATGTGCATACTTACCAATCTTTACATGTTGCGCTTTTCATGTGTGATGATCAGTTTTGTCCCCTTGTCATGTCACACTTATTCCCAAACAGGCTGATGTTACTCGATTATATTGAGATCTTTTGTAAGTCACTTTGTTACAAGTTAAAAGTGTCTGCTAGGCAAATAAATGTAAATGTTGGTTTTCAGTATTTATATTTCTGTGGTTCTTTGTGTAAAGAAAGACCTCCTTATGTTTGTGCGAAGTTTCCAATTGTGTCCCTGTGTTCTTGATGAACTCATTTTAAAGTCACCGTTTTGATCCACTGGACTAATTCCCTTCATAATTTTAAACACTCCAATCATGTCTCCTCTTAATCTTCTTTTGCTTATGCCTACACTTGCTGTGCTACCCATCAATGTAGACCTTAGCGATAACGTTTGCAGTGTACCATACAATGCTTATGTCATGTTATTTGCCATTTGGTATGGGATTTGTAAAAAAACAGTGGATGTTTGTAATGCACATTTTATCACTAAAAATGTTTGTGATGTGCCCCTTGTTGGAATGACAGAGGCACAGCAACCAGATGAGCTCATAGATAGACACACAAATACTTATCCTTTATATTAAGGTGGAAAACTCAACTGAACGCTCAAAACATTTTGATCCTATCCCTATGTGTGTATGTATGTATATCTGTATATATATAATATATATATATATATTACAGTATCTCACAAAAGTGAGTACACCCCTCACATTTTTGTAAATATTTTATTATATCTTTTCATGGGACAACAGTGAAGATGTGACACTTTGATACAATGTAAAGTAGTCCGTGTACAGCTTGTATCACAGTGTCACATGACACCGGGGAGGGAAAATGGCTAACTGGGCACAATTTGGACATTTTTCACTTAGGGGTGTACTCACTTTTGTTGCCAGCGGTTTAGACATTAATGGCTGTGTGTTGAGTTATTTTGAGGGGACAGCAAATTTACACTGTTATACAAGCTGTACACGGACTACTTGACATTGTGTCAAAGTGTCATATCTTCACTGTTGTCCCATGAAAAGATATCATAAAATATTTACAAAAATGTGAGGGGTGTACTGACTTTTGTGAGATACTGTATATGTGTGTGTGTGTGTGTGTGTGTATATATATATATATATACAGTGGTGTGAAAAACTATTTGCCCCCTTCCTGATTTCTTATTCTTTTGCATGTTTGTCACACAAAATGTTTCTGATCATCAAACACATTTAACCATTAGTCAAATATAACACAAGTAAACACAAAATGCAGTTTGTAAATGGTGGTTTTTATTATTTAGGGAGAAAAAAAAATCCAAACCTACAGATAGATAGATAGATAGATAGATAGATAGATACTTTATTAATCCCGATGGGAAATTCACATACATGGCCCTGTGTGAAAAAGTAATTGCCCCCTGAACCTAATAACTGGTTGGGCCACCCTTAGCAGCAATAACTGCAATCAAGCGTTTGCGATAACTTGCAATGAGTCTATTACAGCGCTCTGGAGGAATTTTGGCCCACTCATCTTTGCAAAATTGTTGTAATTCAGCTTTATTTGAGGGTTTTCTAGCATGAACCGCCTTTTTAAGGTCATGCCATAGCATCTCAATTGGATTCAGGTCAGGACTTTGACTAGGCCACTCCAAAGTCTTCATTTTGTTTTTCTTCAGCCATTCAGAGGTGGATTTGCTGGTGTGTTTTGGGTCATTGTCCTGTTGCAGCACCCAAGATCGCTTCAGCTTGAGTTGACGAACAGATGGCCGGACATTCTCCTTCAGGATTTTTTGGTAGACAGTAGAATTCATGGTTCCATCTATCACAGCAAGCCTTCCAGGTCCTGAAGCAGCAAAACAACCCCAGACCATCACACTACCACCACCATATTTTACTGTTGGTATGATGTTCTTTTTCTGAAATGCTGTGTTCCTTTTACGCCAGATGTAACGGGACATTTGCCTTCCAAAAAGTTCAACTTTTGTCTCATCCGTCCACAAGGTATTTTCCCAAAAGTCTTGGCAATCATTGAGATGTTTCTTAGCAAAATTGAGATGAGCCCTAATGTTCTTTTTGCTTAACAGTGGTTTGCGTCTTGGAAATCTGCCATGCAGGCCGTTTTTGCCCAGTCTCTTTCTTATGGTGGAGTCGTGAACACTGACCTTAATTGAGGCAAGTGAGGCCTGCAGTTCTTTAGACGTTGTCCTGGGGTCTTTTGTGACCTCTCGGATGAGTCGTCTCTGCGCTCTTGGGGTAATTTTGGTCGGCCGGCCACTCCTGGGAAGGTTCACCACTGTTCCATGTTTTTGCCATTTGTGGATAATGGCTCTCACTGTGGTTCGCTGGAGTCCCAAAGCTTTAGAAATGGCTTTATAACCTTTACCAGACTGATAGATCTCAATTACTTCTGTTCTCATTTGTTCCTGAATTTCTTTGGATCTTGGCATGATGTCTAGCTTTTGAGGTGCTTTTGGTCTACTTCTCTGTGTCAGGCAGCTCCTATTTAAGTGATTTCTTGATTGAAACAGGTGTGGCAGTAATCAGGCCTGGGGGTGGCTACAGAAATTGAACTCAGGTGTGATACACCACAGTTAGGTTATTTTTTAACAAGGGGGCAATTACTTTTTCACACAGGGCCATGTAGGTTTGGATTTTTTTTCTCCCTAAATAATAAAAACCATCATTTAAAAACTGCATTTTGTGTTTACTTGTGTTATATTTGACTAATGGTTAAATGTGTTTGATGATCAGAAACATTTTGTTTGACAAACATGCAAAAGAATAAGAAATCAGGAAGGGGGCAAATAGTTTTTCACACCACTGTATATATATAAAATGTTTGTGTGTATATATACAGTATATACTATAATATATATGTGTATATATATATATATATATATATATATATATATATATATATATATATATATATATATATTATAAAGACTTGTTCAGTCTGTCCATCTTCGCACAATCACAAATTATAAAATAAGGAGTCCATTGGCTGGGCTGCTTCTTCACAGCTTCAGCATTTTGGGTTTGAATCCCGTGCCCTGTCATTATCTTGCGGAATTTGTTCTCGCCATGTTTGTATGTACATTTCTCTGTGTGTTTCAGTTTTCCTTCTACATCCCACATGTCAAGTCAGTTTATTTTCATATAGTACTCTTTACTGAGTTTAGATTTAGTGTGCTGCAACAAGTTTACAACTAAAATTCAAATTACATATTTTACAAATTGCCCTATGTATGCTCACAAATACAGAATAGGATAAAAATACAGTTAAACAGCAATTTCAATTTAAATAACATAGACAGATTCTTACAACACAAGTCTGTTAATATTGCAGTTGAGGTATGGCCAATGCAGTGCCGACAGTGTGGTGTAGTGGTTAAGGCTTCAGTTATATTGGAAAGTCAAGGACACAGCCACAGTTCTGGAGACCCAGGGCACTAGGATACCCACACCCATCTGAATTTTCTACATTATTATCAGTTTCTACTAGGTGGTCTAAAATAAAGATTAAATCTTCTACTTCTTTCAGCAGCTCCCGTCAGGGGTTGCCACAGCGGATCATCTTTTTCCATATCTTTCATCTTTTTCCATATCTTTCTGTCCTCTGCATCTTGCTCTGTTATTTTTTTGTATTGTTATCCGCATATTGATTTAGCAAAATTTTACACTGGATGCCCTTCCAGATGTAACGCTCTCCATTTATCCAGGCTTGGGACTGGCACGAAGAAACACACTGGTTTGTGCATCCCCTGTTGGCTGGGTTAAAACGAAGATTAAATCATTTCATCTTTTCATTCAAAGACTCCTAGTATTTCTGTATCAGCTTGGCAGTAATGCAGTAGCACCAAGTGCCACAGAAACATACAAAGAAAAGAGAAGGGTCGGTAACAACTTATAATTATTGTTGTGATTACTTATAAATCTTTGTTTGCAAGACTTATTAGCAGAAATGCACGTAAACACTGCTAATCAACAGCTGCAAGTCAGAGCACTCCAGGTTAAGATAGTGAGTCTTCAGTCTGGATTTAAATGGTGAGAACAATATACCATTTCTTTCAAAAGCAGGTAGATCATTCCATACCTTGGCAGCCCTGTAACTAACGGCTCAACATCCCACTGTTGTTTTATTGATACTGTACTTGTAATTTTTTTTTTACTGGATTAGCATCACCATATCACAATATGCACTCTGGTTTATATATAGTGATATGTTCAGATAAGTAATGTAAAGCTTTATACATTATACTGGGTAAAGACTGAAAAACAGCAGTTATGTGGTCATACTGCTTAGTTATCATAGTGATGAGGAGGTTCTGAGCCTAAGGACCCGCACTGGTATCCGGAAGGTTGCCGATCCAAAAGGGATCCTACTCAGGTTAAGGCCCCTGAGCAATGCCGTTAATCTGTAATTGCTCCAGGGGTGCTGTACAATGGCTGACCCTGTGCTCTGACCTCAAGGGGTATGCAAAAAACTAAGAAATTCCTAATACAAGAAATTGCATAAGGCGAAACAAAGAACAAAAAATTGAATTGATTCTTACAGCACCATTTTGAATTAACTGAAAACTGCAAACAGAACGATATGAACAGCCTATCACTAAACACTGCCGTAGTCGGCCCTTCTTCCTGTGTAATGTCCATTTTCCAGGTTTACCTGTGTTGTCCTGTTGCCCCTTTAAAAGAGGTACTGGAGTAAATGCCTTTACAGCCATGTGCTCTTCATGATGTTAATCTGCTTTAGACACCTTCTGCGACACTCGAGGAGGTGTGATGACCCTGTTCTTTCCTTGGCTAACAGGAGTATTGCAGTAGTCTGTTCAAGTAGAAGTAAATGCGTCAGTTCATTCTTAGTATTCTGCATATTTAGAAATGGCTTAACTTCTACCTCCATGTTTTCTGATTCTTACATGGACTTTCATTTTCTAGTCTCCCTCCACTAGGTTACTGTATTGTACCACTGGTGTGCTGCTAAGACGATTAGAGGGCGATGCAGAGCTCTGTGGCGTCACTCACGTTATTGTGGATGAAGTACATGAACGAACAGAGGAAAGGTAATATTTAGAAACTGCTCTCCTTTCTTTTCTAAATCAGAATGCTAATTAAGTATTGTTAAACAAATGTAAAGTGAAACAGCAACAAAGGGAGACATTTAGCTAAGCTGCAATAACAAAAGTATTTGTTTCATTTGAAATTGTTTGCTTTTATAGATAAATAAAAGATAACTTGAGTGGACAGATGATATCACATTGAAAGGCGTATTTCATTTATTCCATAAATGTAGCTTCCCATCATTTAGTTTTTTGTAATTATGTCTCTTAAAGGAATACTTCACCCAAAAATTTTATTTTTTTGTTACCTTCCCTGTGTAGATTGTAGATTGTAGAAAAAAACTTGTAATCTCATGTGTTCAAGCAGAACAGAGATAAAAAATAATCAAGATTGAATGTAATATAAGCCAATATTGACCTGTGCTGTACAATGGCAAATGTCTGTTGACAAAAGAAGAGGAATCTCATTTTACACGATCTACATGTCAGTGGACAACATTCAATAAGCTGCATTTTTTTGCCAAAATATTATTAAATGGATTCTTCCGGAAAAATCTCCACACTTTATAAACTAGAAGGGGAAACCACATGGGATAGAGTTTTTGAATTGAAGAAATGACTCTTAACCACTTAATTAGGGGGAGAGGCAGGTCTTTAGCCAGCAGCACACCCTGCTTGTTTAAAATGAAGGCTGATTATCCTTCAGGGATGGCATTTTTTCCAGTTCCCTATCGGCTTTGAGAGTACCACCACCATACTTAACATATGCTAAAGTAGTGGTCTTCTAGTGAAATTGTGTCTGATTTTCCTGCATGCAATCAAAAGTGGTTCGACAAAGCCCTTGGATGGGGTGACCTTCTACATGAATGTAGCAGACAACGGAGAGACATTTTGCCTCTCTGTCAACTCTTCATTTAACTTCAGTCTTACCGTCCTTGACATGCCTCTTGGACTAGCAGGGGGTCTGTTCAGGATTGAGCTCAGGCAGACTCCGCCCCCATTCCAGCTGTTGGCCTGTTTATGTCCTTTAATCTCGGGCAGCTGTATTCCCCCAGGCTAGTTGGCCAGTCATTTCATTTGGAACTGATTGGCCTTTGGAATTTCACCTGCATGCAGAAAGTCTTATCTGATCTAATAGTTCATAAATGTACCAGAGAAAAAATTGACCTGTTTAGCTTCCCTTCTGGTATAGCGGGTCAGCAGCTTCAAAAAAAAAAAAGGGCCAGGTTTTAATCCGTATAGCCGTGTCGTTCTCCGTGGGCGCAATTGCACAACTGCGGGAAGTTAATGAGGTAGTTGGAGTGAGTCGCACCTGCACGTGTGGGTGTGTTTGTTCTCAATTGCTTCATTGGCTTCCTGCGATGTGTGATTAAGGCGCTGTGCCCACAGTGGCGCGCGGGGCAACGGGGATATGTATACGGGTCGACATCAGGAAAGGGGGGATATGGAATATGCAGTGGAACCTCGGGTCAGGACCGTAATTCGTTCAAAAACTCTGGTCGCAACCCGATTTGGTCATGACCTGAAGTAATTTCCCCCATAGGATTGTATGTAAATACAATTAATCCATTCCGGACCATACGAACTGTATGTAAATATATTTTTTTAAAGATTTTTAAGCACAAAAATAGTTAATTATACCATAGAATGCACAGTGTAATAGTAAACTAAATGTAAAAACATTGAATAACACGCGAAGGATGATGGGAGGAGAGCTGACCTTGCACGGTCTGGCAGCAATGCATGCAGGCAGCTAAGACGGAGGACGACCGAAAGGAGCTCGTGGCTGTTGGGTCTCCGCCGGCTGCGGGAGCAATGGGTGAGCCGGGGAGAATGAGCGAGAGAGAGACTGCATTTTAACTTCTGCATTTTTTAACCTCGGATTTTAAAGGATTTATTTGTGGTTTTTTTTATCCCCACTGAACACTTGGTTTTATGATTTATTTATTGAACCTGATGCACTGCACTTTGGACACTGTGATTATTGTTTTAATAAAAGCACTTTGTCAGTTTTTGGAAATATCCCCTGGCTTCATTAGAGAATTGTCCTCGTATGTCACCTCATCTCGGTAACATTACTGACGGTGTCGGGTTCAGAGCTCCCCATAAGGACAACGGGAGCATGGAGCGGACCTGTATCTTCACATCCCTGCATTTTAAAATCTAATATTGTTCAACATTTTAAAAATAAAAATTATTAACCCACTGCGATGGGTTGGCACCCTGCCCAGGATTGGTTCCTGCCTTGTGCCCTGTGTTGGCTGGGATTGGCTCCAGCAGACCCCCGTGACCCTGTGTTCGGATTCAACGGGTTGGAAAATGGATGGATGAAATTATTGACCCATATGCTAGATAATACTCTCCATTACAATGTCTTTGCAGCTTGACTACAATGTTACTGAAGTTACTGCTCTTGAATTTTTAAGCAATAATAATACTAATTAATATATTATTGTCTCTTTATTTCTCTTAAGTGTTTAATTGCTGGGCATTTAAGTACATATTGCACTCTACATATAATTTGCATGTGACAAATAAAATTTAACTGACTTAGAGAAGAATTATTCATTTCAATGTGTTTTGTACACTGATTCTGCTTTGTATGTAAACTGTTTATGTCCACAAACCACTTTTACTAATTGTCTATTTCTTACTGTGTAGACTTTTCTATTTTTTGGATTGACACTGTAATATCTGTCTCTTTGTTTGTGAAGTGGAGTGCAAGAGAAAAAAACTCATGTTGTGTGTTGATAATTTGATTCCCTGATATATGACTTGTGTGTATGTGCTGCTGTTTTCTTATAGTGACTTTTTGTTGTTGGTCTTGAGAGATCTGATTGTTCAGAGGCCTAACCTACGTATTGTATTAATGAGTGCGACGCTGAATGCGGCCCTTTTCTCCCAGTACTTTGGCTCCTGTTCTATTGTTAACATAGCAGGTAAGATCTCCTGTCTTGTGGTTAACTATTTGTTTTTTTAGCTGGCAGTCAGTAATATTATAACGTACTTCAATTATTTACCTGTTTTGCTGCCTGCGAGTTATTGTAGCTATAATTGTGTTTGTTTTGTATATAAATAATTGCATATTTTTATTTGGTATAATTTTATTTAATTTCTAAACATACTATCCAGAAGCCTGATACAGTGTCATTGAATTACACACATTTGTATTTTACTTGGATTATACTGTATTTTGTTCAATAACTCATTTACCAAAGTAAGAGGAGTGTTGATAGCTCATTTTACAGAACTGCAGTTTTTCCTCTCTGGGTTGCACATCATCTGTGAACTAATGGCTGGGGCTTTATAACAGAAAATGCTTTCCATGGATCTCTATTTAAAGAGTTGTGACTTGTTCCCCCTTTTGCTGGTGTTTACCATGGCTGCTTTTGTAGTCTTATTATTGTTGTCTTTGTTTGTCAAAAACCACTACCATCTTTATTTAGTAGGCACTCTGTATCTATATGGAGTCCCACGCCCTGAAGTGCACTAAGGGAATAAAAAGGCAAAATGGACATTTGCAATGTACTGTATGTATACAGGGTGGCAGAAATAGGAAACAGAATCAGGGGTCAGAGACTGGCAAAGTGGCAAGCAACTGAGTTGAAAGAGAGTAGGTGACTTGTGAGACCAGCTGGCAGACTCTAATAAGATAGAGAGCTAGGAAACTGTGGACAGCTTGATTGCTTTGCTAAATAAAATAATAAGTTGCCTAAACTTTAAAAGCAAAAATGTGAAGCAAATACACTGTTTACACTTTGTCAAGGATGACAACAGGGGTAAGGTCTTTCTAAATGACATTCACAAAACTCACAATTTTCATTCAACAGAAACACAAAGGGGGAAAAAATCACATCTTCAAAAGAGGTGTCAGTCCCTTAACAATTTAATTCATTCAGTGTGATTTAGAAGAATTTATAGCAGGGTTCGAGTTCTTCTTGAGTTTTAACTGTGGTTTGGTATCACCGTCTGCTTCAGTAGTAGTATACAGTATATACCTGTAAGGTAATTCGTCCAGTATCAGAAACGCCAAGGACTAAGAGCCCCACTTGAATCTTTGGCAGCACTATCTACAGACTACCACTTCCAAGGTCACATCTGGTCTCCTCTGAAGTATCTCCGGGTCTGGCACAACCCCACAAAATCCCTGGGGTTATCTGCCCAGAGCTCCCTCTGGTGGCCTCAAGAATCCCTGCCAGACTGCCAGCTCATTTCTAACCAAAGGGCCAGAAAAGCTTGAAGGGACCTCAACAGTAGCCTCCTGTTGCCTGCAGTTACAGGGCTGGGGAGTGTGCACCCTTTTATTGTGCACTCCCTACTGTCCTTCCATTATATTTATATCCCTTGAGTAATTCATGCCTGCATCTCTACCTGGTATCTCTGCTAGGGCAGGTTGTGCTTGGCCTTCTGTCCGATATGTTTCCTGTGCCTGTTGATACGGGCCCTGACCCCAGTCACCTTTACCGGAGCTTATTCCTGTTGTCTTTCCACTATTTAATAGTAACTTTTTAGTTTTGCCCTGTGCATTGCTATTTACTGGTTTTCATTTGTGTTTGGATATCTGCAGTGGTTTTGTAAGAGGTGCTGAATTCTAGGATAGGCTCTAGCTCCTAGTGACCCTGAATTGGAATAATGGGGTTTAAGATTGTAAGCTTAATGTAGTGACAAGCTGTGCTACCCTTCTAAGACAGGTTGAAATCTAAGCAATGACTGTACACCTCAGCATATTCAGCTTTAACGTTTGCAGCGCACCATCTATTGGAATGTATTTTGTAATGCATGTAGTAATAAAATGCAATGTGTTTTTTTCATTCCAACAGATGGCGCACCTCACACATTAACACTGCTTTTACAAATTCCACACCAAATGGCATATAACAGAGACATAGCAACCAGATGGACACACAGACGCACACACACAAACAATTGTCCTTTTATTAAGGTGGGCTTTAGTTTGAGTCTTCAGCTTCATCTATACTCAGTTTTAGATCATGGAACTACAGTAGTTTGCAGTGTGGTTAAAAACAAAACCAACAGGAATGTTAAATGTGCTTTGTCATTTCAGAATACATTTTATCTTTTTTGCCAAAAGTCTTCCATTTGCACATTGATGCATGGTTCCCATATCCATTTATGTAGCAAATTATTCATTTGATGAATGTTGATTTAGTTCAAAGCAAAAAAAAAAACTATACTTTCAGAATAAATAACACTTTAAAATGAGAAAATTCTTTCTTACTAACCCAAATACAGGGAGATTCACTTAAAAGATGCCCTGAATATTCCATAATAACTCTCACTAGGACGAAGCAATCTGAATAAAACAACGTACGATGTGCTCCTCAGTATATGGAGCTTCGATCAAGTCGGGATGAGCCTGCGTCGGAGCGATGAGGTAGGCACCAGACAGCCGTCGCGACGTTTAACCTCCGTTTTCAACTTCTGGGTGCATACCGCTTGTACCCCTTCGCTCGGTCACTTGACGTCTCGTCAGGATCGTGGTGTACAGTATTGAGCAGCGCATCTTCATGGTGCAAACCTATTGGGTCACCAATTCGTTTAAGCGATGTCAGAATCAACTGGATGATTGCGAGTTAACAGAAGGTTACTTCCAGCAAGATGGAGCAACGTGTCACACATCAGCAAGGAACATGGCAGAAATCGAGTCCTTGTTTGGCAACAGGGTCAGTCATTTCAAAGGGGCTTTGGCCACCATGGTCGCAGGATCTGACACCACCAGACTTCTTCCTTTGGGGTTTGCTCAAAGGAAAAGTCTATCAGAACAAGCCTCACACTGTGGAAGATTTGAAGGAAAACATCCGACGTGAAATTGCTGCTATTCCCAACGAGATGCTTGCCGATACATTCAGGAACGTGGAGCGCCGCGTCCAAATGTGTCTGGCAGAAAACTGACACCACTTCCAGCATCGCATGTCATGCAATCGATTACATGTACGTCAAGGTATAGAGCGTATTTTTTTGGTTCAGATTGCTTCATCCTAACGGGAGTTACAACAGAATATTCGGGGCCTTTTTCGAGTGAATCTTCCTGTATAATTTGTGGTAGGCTAGCGATTTATTACACAGAACTAAGGCATAAATATATCAAGTCACAAATAAACCACCCTGTGTAATGGTAAGAAGTTCTCTAGTTGTGCAGTCACTACCCCTTCTTATATAAATACACTTTGTTTGGTAGAAAATGTTTTGGTTTAGTTTGATACCATAAACTTATTTGCTTGTTTTTCTTTTATAAGGCTGTACATTTCCAGTTGATCAGTATTTCCTGGAGGACGCCATTGAAATAACAAGGTAACGAACAATTTTATTTTATTAGATTAGATAATCTTCCCTTTGGGGAAATTCAGATGCAAACATCTGCAGACACCAAAAAAAAAATACCAATGATGCAGACTCACAGGACTAATAATACAGCCAAACAATCACTTGATAAATTAATATAAATAAACGTAACAAGCACATCGGGTGGAAACGTTGAATTGCCCCATAGCAGTGGGCAAAAAAAGACCCCTGGAGGTGTTTCTAAGCACATCATGGTGGAATGAGCCTGTGGCTAAAAGTGCTCCAAAAGAGCGCCTCCTGCAGGGGATTTTTCATGACGGTATCCAGTTTTGCCACCATGCTTTTTTACACAGGAGCTTCCAAGGTTGGTCCTGTGACAGAGCAGGCTTTCCTGATAAGTTTTTACAGTCTAGCTGTTTGCAATACTTTCAAGCCACAGGATGAAACTATGAAAGTTAATTCTACATAGATAAAGCTGACAAAGAAAGTTAGAAATACCATATTTTAGCCGTTGATTCCGTTTTTTTGTGGGACCATGTAGACAAAGTGCTATCATTTCTACAAGCTGTGACCAAAATGTGTGCAAATCTCCTTAATTGAAAGTCTGCCATTTGCACTTTAATCACGTCTGAATTGTTTGATTTGTAATTTTAAACTGTGGATCAGTGGGGGAAATCAAGGAAAAATGTGTCTCAACTCCCAAACGTTATGGAGGGCACTGTATTAACATAATATTACACTACAGTGATATGTTTATTTCTCTTTATACATTTAACAGATTAGCAACACATAATTAAACCTTGTCAAAATATTATTCTAATTTCTAACAATTATTTATTTTAACACACAATTTTTTTTTTACGGCTCATGGGCTATGCCAGATTTTATCATTCACCAATTCTTTCAGGTTTCAAGCTGAATCATTACCTGAGAACGATTATCAAACTAATTCATATATAATAGAGAGAGAAGTAGCAGTTACAATTTATGTTCTTAAAAGAATGGAAAAATGAAGCAGAGGAAATGTGGCTTAGATTGTTCTTGGGTTTAACAATGTCTTGCACCACCATTTTTTAATTTTTTACCCTACGACTCATCAGTAACCCAGACCTGTATCCATGCCTGATGACACCTGAGTGTGTAGCATGAGCTTAAAGAAGAAGCAATCCTTATTGTCTAAAAGGAACATTTTCTGCATTAGGAATTTAAATAAAGACTGCTGACATTTTATAAATCTTAATTTTTCTTTTTACACAGTGTACTTTCACATCTCAGATGTCACATGCATTTCCCTTTTCACCGATGCCTTCTGTCATTAACAGATATGTCTTAGAAGATGGAAGTCCGTATATGAAGTCTGCACGGCAGTTAAATCAGCCAAGTAAAGGGAAGAGCAACTGGAACCCCGTGGATCAATTGGAGGAAGACATGTGGTCATACATGCATTTTCAGAAAGATGACTTTGTCAAAGATTCCCTGCCAGATCAGTTGTTAACATTTCAACAAATGACGATACGATATAAAGGTATCTCTAAAGTTTAGCTCTTTATAAACTAGCTGCTCCATAAGTAGAGGTGTGGAATTGAAAGAAGGGGGTTGTTTACCTGTTTGATCCCTCTGAAATGTTCAGGTTTGATGCATCATTTGTATCCACAAGACAAATGAAAATGCAAAGCACTGCTGTTGACTACTTCTCCATGTTTGATGCAGCTGCAATATCAAATCCGTAGTTACCCTTCCCATGATTGTATAGAACGAGGATTTAGTCTTCCTGTCTTGTCGTCATGCCTCAAAGTGGTAATATAATATGTTTGACTTTGGGCATCTAGCCCAGGGGTGGGCAAACTACGGCCAGTGGGCCACATCTGGCCCGTTGGACATTTTAATCCGGCCTGCCGAAGATTGGTACAAAATTGCCCAAATCAAATCCTATCATAATCATGACTGCATTCATTTGACCTTGTCCTGTAAGGCCTGGTGTTCCACCAGGTGGCGCATTAGGTGCAGTGATACATTGACTTGATTTTGCGGAGCCCAGGTTACTCTCTGTTATTACTCTGCTACTGCTCTGAACCCATCTGCAACAATGAATGGGCCAAAGAAAAGAAAAGTTGACAGTGAGTGCCGAGTGTTTAATAAGGAATGGACAACTAAATACTTTTTCACTGAAGTCCGGTCAAAGGCTGTATGTCTTATTTACCAAGAAACCGTTGCGGTTTTAAAGGAATACAACATCAGCCATCACTTTTCCACGAAGCATGCTAATTACGCTAACAACCAGTCAACGCAAGAGCGGACGGCTACTGCTCAGAGGTTAGCGGCGAGTTTGCAGGCTCAGCAAAACACCTTTATCTGACAAACTGCCATCCAAGAATCAAGCATGAAGGCAAGTTATGTGCTGGCATTCAAATTAGCAAAGACCAGCAAGCCTTTCTCCGAAGGGGAGTTTCTCAGTGAGTGCATGGTAGAGACAGCAGGTATCTTGTGTCCTGAGAGCAAGAACAAATTTGAAAATATTAGCTTATCACACAGGACAGTGACTCGCTGTGTTGAGCTAATTGACGAAGACTTAGCTAGCAAGTTAAACAAAAAAGCGGAGTCATTTACATTATATTCCTTGGCACTGGATGAAAGGAATGACATAAAAGACACCGCTCAGCTTTTAATTTTTATCAGAGGGATTAATGACAATTTTGAGATAACAGAGGAGTTTTTGGCCTTGGAATCCCTAAAGGGGAGAACGCGGGGAGAGGACTTGTATGACAGCGTGTCGGGGGTCATAAATAGGCACAAGCTACCTTGGAGTACGCTCGCCAACATTACCATAAATGGATCGCCAAATCTGACTGGAAAAAACGTTGGGTTGCTCAAAAGAATCCAAAAGAGGGTAAAGGAGGACAACCCTGAGCAGGAGGTAATTTTCTTACACTGCCTGATCCACCAGGAAGCACTGTGTAAATCCGTATTGCAGCTTGACTATGTGGTGAAGCCAGTTGTAAAACTCGTTAACTTTATTCGAGCGAGGGGACTTCAGCATCGTCAGTTTATTAAGTTTCTTGAAGAAATTAACGGTGATCACCAGGACTTGCTTTACCACTCCAATGTCCGCTGGTTACGTTTGGGGAAAGTATGTCGACGAGTGTGGGCGCTCAAACAGGAGATTATCTCATTTTTGGAGCTTCTTGAGAAAGCTGACGATTTTCCTGAGCTGAGTGACATAGATTGGCTTTGTGATTTAGATTTTACTGTGGACATACTGACACACATGAATGAGCTGAACGTGAAGCTACAAGGGAAAGACCAGTTTGTGCATGAAATGTACACAAACATCAGAGCCTTCAAAACCAAGCTAGCTTTATCCTCAAAGCAAATGTCAAACAACTCATTCGCTCACTTCCCCACACTGGCTACGCTGAAAGAGGCCCCTCGACTTGTGAAAAAATACAGGAAATCACTGGACGACCTGCATGGAGAATTCTGCCGTCGGTTCTCTGATTTTGGAATAATTTACAAGTCACTTCAGCTGGTGTCATGTCCCTTCACACAGGACCCTGAAACGGCGCCCCAGGAGTTGCAGTTGGAACTGATTGATCTCCAATGTGACACCATCTTAAAGGAGAAGTTCAGCTCTCTTAAACTTAAACTTTATGCTTCATTAAGCGCAGCCAAATTTCCAAACATCCAGAAGATGGCACAGAGGATGCTGGTGTTGTTTGGCTCTACGTATGTGTGTGAACAGACTTTTAGTGTTATGAACACCAACAAAGTACCCCACAGATCCCAGTTGAGCAATGAACACCTCAGATCTGTTCTAAGAATTGCCACAACAAAACTCACACCAGACTTCGATGCACTGGCAAAAAAGGGTGATCAACAACACTGTTTCCACTAAAAGTGAATGTAAATATTAACACTGTAATGGCTTTTTTATGTTTATGTTTGATATGTATGCATCTAGTGCTGGCCCGGCCTGTCTTGTCAAATTTTAAAAGTCAATGTGGCACCTGAGCCAAAAAGTTTGCCCACCCCTGATCTAGCCTGTCCTTGTTCTTGTGAAGGTAGAGTCTTCAAATCAATTATTACTATATTCAGAAAATACGCACTTAGTGATTGAAACACTTGAGTAAAGGTGGTTTGGCATGTGTTTAAAGCAGACCACAATATTTTGAAATTGTTAAAGGTAATGGAAGAGTTCCAATTACAGTAGAGTCTCGCTTATCCTACCTTCGCTTATCCAACATTCCGTATTATCTGACGTCCCACCGCAAAAAAAAAAAACGCATCAATTGGCAACAAGAACTGCAAGTTGCGAGTGTGAGCATAGTCTATTTTTTGTTGTTCCCGACTCTACCGGAGCTAATTACAGTGGAACCTCGGTTTGCGAGCATAATTCGTTCCGGAAACATGCTCGCAGTCCGAAGCACTCGTATATCAAAGCGAATTTCCCTATAAGAAATAATGAAAACTCGGATGATTCGTTCCACAACCCAAAACTATTCATATAAAAATGATTAATACAAAATATAAAGTAAAAATACATCAAAACAAATTAACCTGCACTTTACCTTTGAAAAGAATCATGGCTGGTGTGAGTGAGTTTCTATACTCCTGTGGGATTCCACCCAACAGGACGACACACGGAAGAGCGTCCCAAAGCAATCAGTCTCCCAGCGCTGTAGAAGTTCGCCGTAAAAGCGAATCCGAAAAGATCGCAGACATGCTATAAACGCCTGCCATCGATGGGTGATACAAGGAACATTATAAATGCACAGGGCACAGTACTACTTGGCCACGACCCTGCCTGACTGCTGTGTCTGTGTATAGGAGAGCGGCAGATCCCGCTACAATAAATAACCACGCTGTTGCTGTTTCAAGCTGAATAAAGCTGGTGTTGCTAAAAGTACTGAGACTCCGCTTCGTGTTTTCGGGTGCAAGATGGGGACTCACAGCACAAACACACACACGCAGTCACAATGCTGTAGTAAACAGTATACGCTCGTACGGATGTTGTCTATATGAGTGACGGAGTTAAGGCGCTAGAAACTGCAATTAAATACATTGAGCAACAAGAAGAAGCTACAGGAATCGACATAATGATGCTGCAAAGATGGCGAGACTTGGCAGCGAAGAAACGGCACTCGTCAGGAAAGCAGACTACAATCAAAAATTTCTTTAAATCATCACAGGACTGAACTTTTTAAGTACAGTTCATACTGTATTTAACTTAAGACAATTCTGTAACTAAGTTCATTTTTTCAGTTAATGTTTTCTGTTTTGTTGTAAAACATGATTATTAGGTTCGTAATGTGTAAAATTATAACATAGTTTGACATTTAATAGGCTTTTTCTTAACACCTCCCATTATCCAAGATTTTCGCTTATCCGACGTTCTGCCTGTCCGTTTATGTCAGATAAGCGAGAGACTACTGTATTGTGTTATTTCCAGAGTTGTATCCATACTGGCTACTAGAAATAGATGAAAATTTCCTGAATCACTTTTGATAAGATGCCCAGTAGAACACTGGATGGCACAATTTGAACAGGAACCCTCAATAAGTGATGGTCTGACTGCTGCCATAGGGCTCGAATTCATCACGTTGCACAGTGTTGGCTACACTTTGTTTTATTTGTTGTCTGTGCAGTCAGAGACAAGCTGATGTACTTTATTAGATCTAATTGACAGTACAGATTATTTAAATGATCATAGAATGTTTCACTTCTAAATGATTCAGTGCAGGGATGTCCCAGACTTGGTCCAGTAATACTGTTAAATGCTAAATAGTAAGCCTTGTTTGTTTGAGAAACTGACTTTGAAGTCTGAAATGTTTGGTTGGTATTATGCTCCTGCTTTCAATATGATAGGTAGGTATTGAAACTTGGTTGATTGGTCATTCATGTCTTCTTTTAGTTGATTTTAAATAGTCTCTCTATTATAAAAGTAATTCTTGATAAGAGACAACCATATTCAGCCACGCCCACGGTCTTCTCACCTCTCATTGGTGTGAATGCTTTTGTCAGTCACAGTTTCTGCTTTCTTAGCTCTTATAAATTTTTATGTTTCCCTCACTTTAAATTCCCAATAAAAGAAGAATTATTATGTCCAAATCTTATTGAAGAATTTCATCCCAAAGGGTTATCAACAGAAGAAATGAGTACACGAGCAATCCTAGCACCGAGAAACGATGAAGTCAAACAAATTAACATGAAAATTGTCGATAGGTTACACGGCAAATTGGTTAAAAGCGTATCAATAGACTCTGCTGAAACAGTTGGTGGTAATGGTGCAGAAAACATCAGCTTACAATATCACAAAGAATATCTACAACCGTTAACACCGTTCGGTCTTCCACCGGCCGAATTACTGTTGGAAGAAGGATGAATCGTAATGTTATTGCGTAATTTATGTCCGAGTGATGGGCTATGCAATAAGATAAGATTAGTTGTATTCAAAATTGGTCAAACAATTCTGACATGTAAAATTTTAACAGGCGACAAGAAAGGTAATGTAGTACATCTTCAGAGGATAACTTTAGACACCAAAGGAGATCTTGATATGCCATTCGTATTAAAACGTTTACAGTTTCCTGTTAGAATAGCTTTTGCTATGACAATTAACAAATCACAGGGACAAACATTCGAAAAAGTCGGTTTATTTATTAGAGAGAAAGAAACGATATTTACTCACAGGCAGTTATACGTTGCGTTGTCACATTGTAACTCCAAACACGGAATCAAAATTCAATGCGATATTGATGAAAAAGTTAATTAAAAAAATTGTTTTTACTGAAGTTTTACAGTAAAAGTGTAAGATTAAAGTATTTGCGTGTTAATTTCAAAGCTAAACAGAACGAAAATGTGTAACGCAATGGATACCTTTAACGCATCAAGAAACATAATTTTCTTTCAATGTATTACGTTTTACTATTTTTTACTCTGGTAATTACCCGCTGTAATGTAGAATAGTTAGTTCTATTATGCATACTGTATGTAATAATTCCCATGAAAATAACAATCTGTTTAAGTTGTACATTGGCATTCCCATACGTGAGTGGCAAATCCACGACGTGGCTAGCGCGTAGCACCCGCCCAGGGGGTTGGCGAGCGAAACGAGCAGGGGGCAGAGCCCAATAGTTTTCTTTATAAATGACAATACACACGGAGCAGTTGGGCTATCATCAGCAGCTCTGAGTCTGTTATGTTAGTTATATCCATCTCTGTACATACTGTACATCATCCAGAAGTAGCTTAAGCAATAGATTGTCTTAAATTTGTATGTGAATGGGGGGTTCTGTAAAATCTTTGGAACACTAAAACAAGCTATAATTGGATGTTTCTGCATTGACTTATTAAATACTGAAGAAAGGAAACAAGACGATTCCCAGTTAAACTAGAGGCAGAAACTGGGCTATGATTTAGTGCAACGGTAACCAGTGGTTGTTAAGCGCAACAGTTGAGAGCCCGGGTTCAATTTCAGAGTCAGATGCTATACTGTATGTGTGGAGTTTATATTCTGAAGATAATTTGGCACTGGATTCCTTTGGGGAGTCTGGTTATCATCCCGTATGTCAAAGATGTAAGGTTTACAGTGATTATGCCCTGTCAATAGGCTTACTTTGAATGTACTTATGTGTGTTGCTAAGTAAATCTTTTGTCCTTTTCTTAATTAGGATTAGCTTCTGCCTTGTGACCAACGCTATTTGCAAAGACCCTTGTTCTTTAAACCGTCTAATAGAAAAAGTAATTTCAAAAACTGAATACACAACTTAGTGCTGTGAGACACACATCTTTGCTTTTTGGCTAAGAAGCTTTTACGTTGTTTTAAAGCACACTAATGGTATTGTGGGTATGTTGTCTTCCCCCAACCCCAAAGCTACCAGCAGAGCAGTCCTGAAAACAATGGCAACCATGGATTTGGAAAAGATCAACATGGACCTTTTGGAGTCTTTGCTGGAGTGGATAGTGGACGGAAAGCATACTTACCCCCCTGGTAATTGCACTGTGAAGCTTTTCTTTTTCTTTTTGTTGGAATAAATACTTTAGGTTTAAATATTACACCAATTTATAATTTCAAATGAGAAGGGCTACTAACATGAATGCTTTAATTGTAGGCCATTCCACATGACACTGGATTTCTAATAACAACATTTGTTTTTTTTTTCTCAAGTATATGAAATGCTTTGCCGAATGATCATGCATTCCTTTGCCAAGATGCAATGATAAAGAATCCCCATGTTTGAAAGTGTTATACACATGCAAGTCAATTATTTAATAAAGTATATTATTTTTATGGAATGTCCCCAAATTGTCAAGGTTTTCCATTCTTATCTTGTTATATTAATGCCATAATATTGTAGTATATGAATTATTCAGTTGAAAGCAAACAATAAGGAGCTTCCTTCATCATTCCAAAGGCCAAAAAAATGGAGAAATTGATAGAAATATCAGACAGTGAATTGTGTTTGTTTCCTACTCAGAAAAATAAAAATGGCAATCCAGCCTGTCATACTCTCTGTAAATGACTGGCACCTTAAAACAGAATACATAGAAACATGAAAGAAGATGCCATATTGCTACTCGGCTTCATGTTTTAACATAGATCAGTAATAATCCTTCCAACCATTTTCTAAGCCCACTTTTTCCTGAGCAGAGTCACAGACACTGGAGCCTATCCCAGCAAGCACAGGGCACATGGCAGAGACAAACCCAGATCAATACTTTAATTGAACTCATTTTGTTGTTGTTTTGTGTCCAATAAGATGAGAGACAACTAAGCTTTGCTCATTCTGGCCTTACTTAAGTCATCTATTGCTTGTAATAGCAGAAGCATTTTAGATGAGTGAGGGAATGAGCTGATCTACTGTAAGAAACAAGCATAGACATTTTAATAAAATCATAAACATAATTCAATCAGTAAGTTAAGATTACTATATATTTTGTGTCTCCATTCTTTTAAGCACCTCTCTCTAATTAATTCCTCAGGTGCCGTCCTTGTGTTTATGCCTGGGCTTGCAGAAATTAAAATGTTATACGAACAGTTGCAGTCAAATCGGCTATTTAACAATCGGCACAACAAAAGGTAAGCTGATCACAACATAACTGCCAGTTTGTGAATGTCTGCATGCAGATCTGCCCTCCTAGTTTATTGTGGTTTGTTATGTGAAACGGGTGGTACAGTTGTGCTCAACGTTAATGGCACCCTCGCATTTGTCATGGATTACTTTTAAATACCGTCGTTATGCAAAGGTTTCTATGTATTTGTATTTATTTAGTACTTTAGTGGGTCTATTGAGGAGTGGAAAGTGAACTCTCCATTCCACTTTAACCACTCTTACTAGACAAAGAGATTTCATACCAAGAAAGAGCACCACAGATGCGATGTTTGCTCTGAGGATGTTGATAGAGAAGTATAGAGAAGCCTAGAAGGAGTTGCATTGCGTCTTTGTGGACCTGGAGAAAGCATATGACAGGGTGCCTCAAGGGGAATTGTGGTATTGTATGAGGAAGTCGGGAGTGGCAGAGAAGTATGTAAGAGTTGTACAGGATATATACGAGGGAAGTGTGACAGTGGTGAGGTCTGCGGTAGGAGTGACGGCGGTGGGATTACATCAGGGTTCGGCTCTGAGCCCTTTCTTATCTGCAATGGTGATGGACAGGTGAACAGACGAGATTAGACAGGATTCTCCATGGATTATGATGTTTGCTGACGACATTGTGATCTGTAGCGAGAGTAGGGAACAGGCTGAGGAGACCCTGGAGAGGTAGAGATATGCTCTGGTAGAGGAGAGGAGAGGAATGAAGGTCAGTAGAACCACCAAGACAGAATACATGTGTGTGAATGAGAGGGAGGTCAGTGGAATGTTGAGGATGCAAGAAGTAGAGTTGCCAAAGGTGTAGGAGTTTAAATACTTGGGATCAACAGTACAGAGTAATGGAGATTTTGGAAGAAAGGTGAAGAAGAGGGTGCAGGCAGGGTGGATTGGGTGGAGAAGAGTGTCAGGAGTGATTTGTGACAGACTGGTATCAGCAAGAGTGAAAGGGAAGGTCTACAGGACGGTAGTGAGACCAGCTGTGTTATATGGGCTGGAGATGATGGCACAGGAGAGAGAGCTGGAGGTGGCAAAGTTAAAGATGCTAAGACTTGCATTGGGTGTGACGAGGATGGACAGGATTAGAAATAAAGACAAGATGAAGTTTATGGATGTGGTGAGAGGACACATGCAGGTGATGGGGGTAACAGAGTAAGATGACGAGGATGTGAAGATATGGAAACAGATGATCCACTGTGGCAACCCCTAACGGGAGCAGCTGAAAGAAGAAGAAGATGAAAAAAAACAGCTGACAAGTAGGAGATCATTCAGTAGGCTCTGGAAAGGTACTAGGAAAGTTAGAAGCTTGAAGTACAACCACACTAGCAAGTTTTTCCACCTCTTCCAGCACTTGAGGCCTCTGCTTGGTTAACATTATAACTCCTTTTGCATCATCAGCTGCTTTGTTAGGCCCTGTATACGCAGACAAAAAAAAATGGGAAACAGAGAATGGGAAATCATTGGCGCATATGAACGCGCTTAGGGAAACTGGCTGCCAGTGTTTTTGTTCACCACCAGAGCGTGTGGTCGTGAACAGATGCAAAGTTTTGGCAAACTATTTGATCGTAACCTGATTTGTACGTGCTTGGAAACGTTCGTGACCAGAGGTATGGAAATAATACAAACTTTTGGCCATTTTTGATTCCAGAACTGAACTTTAGGAATGCCACTGCCTTGAACGGAATAACAAGTTTCATCAGTGCTAATGCAATTACAAAGATTTCTCTAATAACCAGTTAGCATTCACCCATGGCTAACTAAGGATAAACTAAGAGAATTGACTGTTAGGACACTGCAGCAGTATATGAATCATAAATTATAAATCCGTCATTTCAAACAGTAATAGCCATTACACAGTACACACTAGTAATGCCGTGGCTGTATTTTTAAGTCAGTCTAATGGTATCTTGATAAAAAAGTTGTCAATTTCTATCAAAAGCGTGAAAATTGTGGGGTAATCCCAAACTTTTGACTGATGGTGTAAAAAATGATTCTCTTCAGACATTTCATGGATATCATTTACAATATCTCCTAAAACGTTGGCAGTGAAGCAGCTTTGGTCTGTATGGACTCTTTTGTTTACTACCCGGCAGCACAGGATGATATAATACCGGTTAAAAAGGACACATGTATGTGTGAAATACTAGTATAAAAACTGAAAAGAAATCAAAGGTTGATGTGAACTGTTGAAAAAAAACACCACGTGAAACATCTAAAGAGCATAAAGCTGCCCTGAGGCAATCTGGAGTGGTGGCTTCAACATGTGCCATATGTTGTACACTAAACTGAGAGGGGCTTTGCTTTACGTGGGAAAGTTAATGAAGACCCCACTGTTGAAAGATGAACATAAGAAGGCACAGCTGATCTTCATCCACAGAACATTTTTGGCTTCTCTAGATAGTTTTAGGCAAATGACGCTAAAAAAGGGCTCTTCAGCAAGACAGAACAGAGGAAATACAAGGGTGTTTTAATCAGAAGGTGCTACGAGACCCCCTGTTAGTTTGACTTAAAGATTTGGTGACACTTTAATGAGAAGTTAATGCAGATGTTCATTTAAAACTTTGAGCAGTTTTAGTGTAAAGTCAGATTTCTATCCTAATTTAATTTGTAAGACCAAACTAAAGAAACTAAGGACATTTTTTCACACTTTTTTTTGCCATGTTTACTAGTGGTGCTAACAGTCCTAGTGTGCACTGTAATTTATTCTGTATGTTATCAAAATATATTTCTTTATACTTTTTAATAAACTACTTATACAGCTTTGCCATTTTTTAATTTTATTACTCATATTCTGACCAGAAAGCAGGAGGCAGAGCTGGAGGTGGCAGAGTTAAAGATGCTAAGATTTGTAATGGGTGTGACGAGGATGGACAGGATTAGAAATGAGGACATTAGAGGGTCAGCTCAGGTTGGATGGTTGCGAGACAAAGTCAGAGAGGCGAGATTGTGTTGGTTTGGACATGTGGGGAGGAGAGATGAAGGGTATAATGAGAGAAGGGTACTAAGTATAGAGCTGCCGGATAAGAGGAGAAGAGGAAGGCCTAAGAGAAGGTTTATGGATGTGGTGAGAGAGGACATGCAGGTGGTGGGTGTCACAGAACAAGATGGCGAAGACAGGAAGATATGGAAACAGATGATCTGCTGTGGTGACCCCTAACGGGAGCAGCTGAAACAAAAAGAAGATTTTGAATAACGTTTTAAATGTTTGAATCGGAGCTAGAGAACTGCTAGAGAACTTTCGGACTTTTGTTCAAATTTTCCTTGAATCTCTTTTAGGTGTGTAATTTACCCACTGCACTCCTCGCTAACCAGTGAAGAACAGCAGGCTGTGTTTAAGCGACCACCTGAAGGAGTGACAAAGATTGTAATCTCCACTAACATTGCGGAGACATCTATCACTATTGATGATGTGGTGTTTGTCATTGATTCTGGGAAGATGAAGGAGAAAAGGTAAAGTAAGAGTGCTTTCTTAAAAAAAAAAGTGAACAATAAACAGCATCTCAATGTAATTGCTTTATCAGTCCAAATAAGTTTCCACAGTTGAAAATTCTAAATCACAGCTGCACCTCTAATGAAGCTCTCAGTTGACATTGCCATAGCCGAATTTTGCATTTGACCAAAAACTATCATTTTTCAGAGCATAGAGTCTGGAGGGAGATGTCCTTGCGTCTGTACACCAAATGGTTTGCTGTACTGTTTATTAACTGACTTGTACGTTCCAACATTTCAGATATGACGCCAGCAGGAGTATGGAGAGTCTGGAGGACGCCTGGGTATCGCGTGCGAATGCATTGCAGAGGAAGGGTAGGGCAGGGCGTGTGGCTTCAGGAGTCTGCTTTCACCTCTTCACCAGCCACTGCTTCCATCACCAGCTTGCAGAGCAGCAGCTCCCAGAGATCCAAAGGGTACCACTAGAACAGTTGTGCCTCAGGTTAGTTATACATTACCATGCATTGTCACTGTAAGGTTATACCCAATTCTGTAAACTGTGACGACCACTAGCAAGTGTAGCAGCTTTCAATGGCCATTAAGACAGCAACTCAGTACCTTGGCTAATACTGCAAGGTCTCAGTACCGGACAGCAGCCATTACTGCATCTGTCCTGGAGAGCTGTTACCATATAAGGCTTAGCAAAATATTTTCTTTTTAGAAAAACCACCTTCCTTTTCATATTTTTGTACTTTTTTTTTTTTTTTTGCTGCATAATTTGCTGGCTTCAGCTTCCCCTCAGCT
Organism: Erpetoichthys calabaricus; assembly: GCF_900747795.2. Lineage (NCBI taxonomy): Eukaryota > Metazoa > Chordata > Cladistia > Polypteriformes > Polypteridae > Erpetoichthys > Erpetoichthys calabaricus. The sequence goes on from NC_041408.2 coordinate 93,189,814, forward strand.
ATACCCGAGATAAGCCAGTTTGGAGGATGGCTGGATAATTAGTAATGCTGTTCTGCCTAATTTGTTAAAAGCAAGGTGTCATAATAAGGCCAAAGAAAAAACTGCACCATGAGGTCCATCAACGCCGGAGCTCTCTGGAATTATTGGCATCCTTGTTAAAGATTAGCAAAAAATCCTATTAAAAACTATCTTTACTGTTTACTAACTTGAACTTGCATTCAAATTATAGGATGAATCTAACTTTTCACTGAAGTAAATGTTTTCAAAGGGAAAAAATTAAATTGTTTTCTCCAAATACATTTATCACAGTTATTGGCACAACTGCATTTAGTACTCTATGCACACTCCTTTTGCTTTGATAACATCAGTCTTTTCTTATACAGTAATCCCTCGCTACTTCGCGGTTCACTTTTCGCGGATTCACGACTTCGTGGATTTTATATGTAAGCATATCTAAATATATGACGCTGATTTTTCGCTGCTTCGTGGGTTTCTGCGGACAATAGGTCTTTTTACTTCTGGTACTTGCTTCCTCAGTTGGTTTGCCCAATTGATTTCATACAAGAGATGCTATTGGCGGATAGCTGAGAAGCTACCCAATCAGAGCACGCAGTTAAGTTCCTGTGTGCTGCTGATTGGCTCAGCGATGAAGTGTTGCATTAACCAGGAAGTCTCATCTCACTCATTCACCATTAACGTGCTACTGCTTCAGGGGCCGTGTCCAAGCGCTAACAGAAGATGCAAATGATTGCAGAAAAGGTAAAAGTTTTGGATATGTTGAAGGAAGGGAACAGCTACACCGCTGCAGGCATCAATGAGTCCACGATTCTTTTTATTTAAAAAGGAGGAAAAGCATATAAGATCTACGGCCGCAGTGTCCTTTAACCAGGGCGCAAAACGAGTTGCAAGTAGACGTGATAAAGCAGTAGTCTGGATGGAATCTGCTTTAGGAATCTTTGCAACAAGGTCGACGATGTCATAACCACCTACAAGCTGCTACGTGTACTTCGATATACAGTAAGTGTAAACTTATCTACCGATTTCATATTGCTTAGCAGTTGTCCCTGTTATTAATAGAGTAAAGGGTGGGTTGTAAACAATACAGGGAGGGTTTAAAAACGTCCAAATACACGTTATATAATTAAATAAATATGGTGTCCCTACTTCGCAGAAATTCAGTTATCGCGGTCGGCCTTGGAACCTATCTCCCGCGATAAGTGAGGGATTACTGTAAAAGAAAATCTATCCAGCAGCCTTACCACATGCATGTCAGAAGGGGTCATCCACCTGAAGCTAAGTATGTTCAGGCCCACCCAGTACTTGAGAATGGTGTTGGTGAGGTCAGCAGGGGACGCTTACACTGTGCTCTGAACGCAGATCCCAATGCCTCCTGTGCACTGACAGGACACTGTGCTGTAAAAATGGCACCGTCCTTTGGATGAGACGTAAAACCAGGGTCCTGACTCTCTGTGATCATAAAAGATCCCTAGGCAACCTTCATAAAGAGCAGGGTGTATCCCAATGTCCAGGCTAAATTGCCCTCCGTGGCCTAGTCATTCACCCCACTAATTATCTCCTGTCTCTGTCACCACCTCTCAAGCAATGTGTGGTGAGTGTATTGACACAAAAATGGGTGCCATCGCATCGTCCAGATGGATGCTACACATTAGTGGTGGTTGAAGTGGTTCACCATTCACTAAAGAATTTTGAGTAGGGAGAAAAGCGCTACATAAATGTAGAGAATTATTACTGTTCTAATGCTGGAAGAGACGAGAGTCCTTGGGCCTTATTTGTAGTCTCTTCTCCAGCTTACCCCACAAGTTTTCAATGGAGATTAGCTTGGAGAACTGGGATGGCTGCTGCCAAAGGCTTTATTATTGTAGAGAAACATTTTTGTGTGGATATGGAGTTATGCTTTGGATCATTGTCTTGCTAGAAGATCTAACCATGACCCAGTCTTAGCCTCCTGGCAGATTTTGATCTCCTAATATATGATGGTGTCCATGGTGCCTTCTGTCACAACAAGATTCCCAGGGCCTTTAGAAGATAAACCACCCCAAAGCATCACAGATCCATCACCAGTGTGGATTCTGCATGACCCTGACTCATTTTACACCAAAGCCACCAATGCTATTTGTTCCAAGAAAAACAGGAAGTTGTGGATCACCACTTAATCTTCTTTAAGGTGAAATATAAATGGTAATAGATTGTGCTCATTAGATTTGTTCTTGAGCACTTCTAGGGCTGCTAAACACTGGTCTACAAAAAAAATATTTTTGTTTGTTTCTGGGAACTTCAGAGCAGCTCATTATTAAGTTTTTTACACTGATTTCATATATGAAATCGGAATTAAGCTAGCACGTCAGGTTTTTGAGATACACATCATTGCTGTTTTGAGAATTTTGAATATCAATATAATATATCAACACGATATCTGGAGTTTGGACTATGTCCCACCAAACTTGTTTTGATGTATTTATTCTAAAAACAAACCAGAAGACGATACCAGAGACATTAAAGTACATTTATGTCAATTTACCTCAATATAAAAGTGAGGTCAGCGTACCCAAAAATGTTGGAGGCCCTCGCTTTTGTGCTTGTACTGCACATCTGTCTCTCTTTGCAAGAACCAAAAGTAGTCACCCATCATGCTTGGAGTGAATTTTCCCCGATATCAGTTTTCCGTCACCTTTATATCTTGATGAAATCTTTCCCCATACTCATCTCTGACATTGCTTAGATTTGGTGGAAAAAAGTCGAGATGAGAATGTAAAAAATGACATTTGGGCTCCTGTAAGCTGATATACTTTCAGCATATTCTCCACAAGCTCAGTATAATTGTCTGCTTTGTGCTTGTCAAGAAAGTTCTGGACAACCTGCACAAATGAGGGTGCTGATTCAGTTGGCTTCAGTTTCTTTTTGAACTCATCATCAAGCATCAGTTCATTGATCTTAAAGCCAACAAAAACACCTTCCTTAATTTTGGCTCACTTTTCTCGAGACCAAACTTATTTCTTAAATGCTGAAACGCATCGACTTTGCTCCCTAGTTGTCCAAAACCTGGAACATCATAACTAAAAAACGGGATGTGCTGGATGAAAATGGTTTTCAGATTTGGAGTCAGCAAGTGAAATTTATTAAGGTACAGATGAAAGAATCCCAGTAGTAAAATGCTTGCTGACCAGTGTCATTAATCTTGAAATGTGTTTTGAGGAAAAATGTTTGATGTTTTTCGTAAGACATTTTGTTCTTTGAATTATTTTACCTTGGTGGAAAGTTGGATTTTACGCATCATTTGAATGGAAGATCAAACTAACGATCAGTAAAGACATTTTTTCATATCTTTTTTTTTGTTTGTTTGCCCATTTTACCAAGGGGTGCAATAATTCTGGAGGGCACTGAAGCTTTGATGGACAAATGTATTGGGGCTTCACTGATCTCACACAAATCTGTAGTTGCAGGCCATGCATTGTTGCCACTCAGTATGAGGATCGGAGCTCCTCTCCTCTTGCCTTGATTTTTAAGATTCTTTGGTTTAGATTTCATATTATTTGACTTTGAATTCAGAAGTAGGTAGGTTTCTTAATTTTTGAACATTTTAACTCCAGTCCTCACATAAACAGTATTATGTTATCTTCAGCTCGTCTGTGGTTCTGCCTGTAACGTTTGTCTGTGGCTTAACATTAGTGCAGAGGTTCACAAACATTTTTTTTTCTCTTTCCCTTAAGGATAAAGATTTTAGACATGTTTGCAGAGCGACCTCTAGAGTCCGTCTTCTCCCAGCTGATTGAGGCCCCTCCTTCGAGCAGCGTAGAAGCAGCAAAGCAGCGGCTTCAGGACCTCGGAGCCTTAACGTCTGATGAGAAGCTGACGCCTCTCGGCTATCACTTGGCCTCCCTTCCAGTGGATGTCCGGATTGGAAAGCTTATGCTTTTTGGTGCCATCTTTCGCTGCTTGGACCCAGCATTGACCATTGCTGCCAGCTTGGCTTTTAAGTCGCCATTTGTATGTCCAAAGTCTTCTTCCTCTCTTTTTGTCTTTTTCACCTTGATGGGTTTAGTTTAGAGCGGAGACTTTCAAACTTTGTCACAGCATCCATTATTGGCGTTTTTTTTATTTCACCTAAGCAATGTATTAGCAACCAGTTTTTCGTTTGTTTGAGGAACACTTTAAAGTTTATTTTGAAAATATTTTGGATAGATAGAAAGTTTGTCTGTCTGACTGTCTGTTTTTATCTATCTATCTATCTATCTATCTATCTATCTATCTATCTATCTATCTATCTATCTATCTATCTATCTATCTATCTATCTATCTTATAATGCCTTTCACTCTATTATATAACACCTTTCACTCTATCTATCTTACCTAATTTTGCCAACTACACTATCTATCTATCTGTCATGTCAGTTTGTCAGTCAGTAAGTATGTAGTTACTTCCATACTTTATTGTATTTGTGTCCAAGAACACAAACACACACGAGAACTTCTGGCTTAAATAATAAGAGAGTGGCTGCTGTCTAATAACAGGCTTATAGGTGGAAGTAAAGTATGGTCAGATCTGCCCAGTTGTGCTACAGGTTAACATTTAAAGGCATTATCATTTGGATAGAGCAGGTCCAGCTGGTTGTGTCCACAGATGTAACATGATACATGCTGATTGAAGTTTGTGCCTTCCAAACTTCCCCTGGTTCAACCCTTGTTGAAAGCGCCCGCAGTCTAGAGTCAGAATGATTCATCATTTGAGTGTTGGTATCGGAGTGAATCATTTCTGTGGCTGAGTTAATAAACAATCAGGGTGATGTAATTTATCTCCTTAATCAGTAACATGAAATAAATCACTTAGGCTTTAATCCAGACATTGAAATATACCGTGCCATACCATGTCATTTTCTAAGGCCACTTAATCCTAAACTGGGTTGCGGGGGGCTGGAGCCTATTCCAGCCAGCATAGGGCACAAGCCCGTAACAGTCCCTTGGACAGGATGTCCATCCATTGCAGGGTGAACACACTCATACCAGAACAACACACACACTAGGCCCAATTTAGGATTCCCAATCCACCTAACCTGCATGTCTTTGAACTGTGGAAGGAAATCCATTCAGACTTTTAAATATTTAGCTTTAATTGTAATGTTCTCGTTCTTTTACCATTGCTCATTTGCATAGATGTCCAAACCCCCTCCTGCCTTTTTGAATTCCCCCCCTAATCATATCCATTGAACCCATCAAGCAGTAAAATAGCATCTAGAATAAGAGGTTTAAGCCGTTCCTCAGCAGTAATGCCACAAAGTGCCACAGTACTTGAGCAAGCTGTGACAAACGATGAGATGTGACAGTTCATCCAAATTATTTAACAGCAGTCAAACATTCCTTATGATGTGGAGGCAACCCAGATCTGAATGTGCACCATTTCCACCTTACTTTTCTCCTTTTATTTTAAAGAACAAGTATATGTTGAATGCGAACCAGTAGCTTTTGCTGAAATTAATTTAGTTTTCTTTCATTTTTTTTACTGTATTATTTAGCATATTGGTAAACAAGGGGGCTCCGCCCCCTGCTCGCTTCGCTCGCCTACCCCCGGCGTTGGGTATCCTGAAATACATTCGTCGAGCTCGTTCGTTTTGGAGCCATGCCCGCTTTGCCCGCGGCATTTCAGACGCGCATTGTAGGCGCCTGCATTCATTGATTTTATCCAGGCGGGCTCGTGTTTGTATATCCGTCAGTCGAGGTTGTTCGTTTTGAGCCCGTGCCTGCTTTGCTTCCGCAGTGTCAGACGCACGTTGTAGGCGCCTGCGTTCATTGATCTTATCCAGGCGGGCTCGTGTTTGTATCGTTCAGCTGTATTGTGTTTGAATTTGGTGTAAAGCGTTCAGCGGTTTGTACAATCTCCTAACTTCACTCCGCAGTAGTGCCACTCACAATATGGCGGCGACACCTGCACTCCGCAGTAGTGCCACTCACTTTATGGCGGTGACGCCTGTACCTTCCGTTCTATCTTTGTGGACCTGTGGGGCCTCCGTAGCCTCTCACGGTTGACTCTGGGGTGCAGTGTAGAATCCTCTTTTGTGTGTGGCTGTGTCGTTAGTCGTTAGCTATGGGCGCGTTGTTGCTTCATTTCTCATTCACGTTAGTTGAGCTCTTTCGTTCTTGGGCCGTGACTCCTTCGTTCGCGGTGGATAAGACTTCGCTTGCGGTGTATGAGACGCACGCCCAGTACGTCTCATGGTCCCATCACCATGTACCTGCGTCCATATCCGGTTTATTCTCGGTTAGTATTATGGATGAACTGCACGTAGTGATTTTTGTTCCATGACTTTATAGAGGAAATGATTATATTTTCTGCTGAGAGTTCTTATTGTTAATTGGCTGCTTAGAAAATAACATTAGCATGGCAAAACCTTAGAGAAAATATTAAAGTGTGGTTAAATAATGAAAGAGCAAAAAATTAGGGTCTTGTGTACTAACAGATTTGGCCACAATATACACTTTTCTAATTTTTGTTATATTAATAATAATAATAATGCAAATCATTTAAAATTTAATTTCAAGTACATTCAAGGGCACTGTACATTAATATATTAAGATACCTAAATGGTACACACCACAAAAATGTCAATGAACATCATTACCCCGTTTATTTTGGGTGAGCATAGGTGTATCTGTGTGGTCCCAACTCACACAACCTCTTTGCCACTTCAATCTGTAAATGATTGGCAGAAGGATGGAGGCATCAGGTGTATGTTGCCATAGCAGGCTACTGAACTCTGTAACCATAGCAGGGGAGCTCCTTTTACTTCTAGAAATGGATGTAAGCAGTGGAAAGGCATTTTTTTTAATTAACTAATTAATTTATTTATTTATTTTTGCTAGTTGTCATGACATCAATTACCCAAATGATGTACATCTGCCTTTTGTGTCCCACCAGGTATCGCCCTGGGATAAACGTGAGATGGCCAATTTTAAGAAGCTGGAATTTGCGATTGCCAATAGTGATCATCTGGCACTTTTGCAGGCTTACAAAGTAAGTAGCAGAGTGCTGCAAAATGAACTTAAGAAAAGATGGCACCTTAAATACCACTGCTGGTTGTTTTCCATATGCAAAATTGTAATAACTTGTTAGTGACCAAGTGATACTCAAAATGGACTGAAGTTCTCTGTTTAAAGTGCCAGCTGCGTAGGGCTAAGTCTTATGGTTTAGAGCGCTACACTCTTGAGCCAAAGCAAAGGGTCTGAATAATTAAGTTAATGGGATAGTTCAGTTTTACTTTTAATAAATTTTCAAAAATGTCTAAAAATCTTATTTTTGTTTTGTCATTTTGGGATGTTGAGTGTTGCTTGATAAGTGAAAAAATGAACTTGAATGATTTTATGTCTGTGAAGATTCTCAGTCATCCAGGTGAAATGATCTGGTAGTTGAGTCATGGCAACTGGACTGTGTTCTTGTTAGGTAGATACGTTTCATTGCTCATCCAAGTAGCTTCTTCAGTCTCAACATGATTTTAGCACAAGGCTACAACATAACAAAATGTGAAACAAGTGAACAGGTCTGAAATATTTTTGAATCCATTGTATATGTTCACAGTTTGCAGCGTTGGCTTTAACTATTTCAATGTAACATTTAAGGTAGCAAAAAAGACAGTGCAACATGATTTAACCGTTTGGGACAGTTGTGTATATATATTGTGTTAACCAGTTTATGTGACTGTTACTCTACCACTGAATTAGGCAAAATATATTAAGATTTTAAAACACATAAAGGTAAAATGTGCCCTACATGTTTTAGCTCTTTAATTCCAATGGCCAACCTGCTGGCTTATCTGGGAGGATGATGTCAGCAGATGAGTATTGTCAAGAACTGAATCCTAACTAGTTATGTTCTCTTCCTAGGGATGGCAGTCCGCTGCAAAATATGGTCCACATGCAGGTTTTCGGTACTGCAGGGAGAATTTTCTGTCTGGGAAGGTCCTGCAGGTAATTGCTGATGTTAGGTTAATGGGACTGCCAGGATCCCTGTTTGCAACTGGCTCTGGGAACTGGGAGCAAAAATTGTGAGGAGATAATGGCAACCAAGTGTGTGCAAATAAAAGCAAGACTCTTGCCATGGTGTTCAAGAGTAATACAGAGTATTCAAACTGTTGAAGAACAAGGGGAAATGTAGGAAGTGGGGGCCACCAGGCTACAAAAAAGGACATAGCAGTGCTAGAAAAGGTCCAGAGAAGAGCGACTAGGCTGATTCAGGGCTACAGGGGTTGAATTATGAGGAAAGATTAAAAGAGCTGAGCCTTTACAGTTTAAACAAAAGAAGATTAAGAGGAGACCTGATTGAAGTGTTTAAAATGATGAAGGGAATTAGTCCAGTGGGTCCAGACTGTGGCTTTAAAATGAGTTCATCAAGAACACGAGAACACAGCTTGGAACTTGTGAAGGGTAAATTTCACACAAACATTAGGAAGTTTTTCTTTACACAAGAACGATAGACACTTGGAATAAGCGACCAAGTAGTGTGGTAGACAGTAAGACTTTAGGGACTTTCAAAACTCGACTTGATGTTTTTTTGAAGAAATAAGTGGACAGGACTGGTGGGCTTTGTTGGGCTGAATGGCCTGTTCTCATCCAGAGCGTCCTAATGTTCTAATCTTACTGCTGTCTTTAGGTGTCTTATAATTACTTTTTTGGACCCTCATTTTACTCTTTTGTTTTTCCCTCTCCCTGCAAGGAAATTGCAAGTCTGAAACGGCAGTTCACAGAGCTACTCTCTGACATTGGGTTTGTGAAGGAAGGACTGAAAGCGAGAGTCATTGAAAGACAGTGCTCTAAAGGAGGAGATGGGGTCCTGCAGGGCACAGGGGATGAGGTATTTTGTTTTTGTTGTCGTTCATCTGCATTCCACCATGACAATCAACAGAGAACATGCCACTCATATATTGCAATGGGTGTGCCAGTAAGCTGTTTACATTATTTGAACAGCTAACAAAAAACATTCTGACTATAGATGGTAATACTGCCATTGTTGGGGTTATTGGATATGACAATGCTGTGGTTGACAATGCAGTTTTTTATTTAAACAGTACAAATCATGTCACTAGTCTTTAATCCTATAGTATATGCAGAAGCACATGGTACTTTTTCAGCATTTGTTTTTGACATGGTGTAAATTTATACTTAAACAAGCACTTCACTGTCAATATAAATAGCAAATACTGCAAGTAAAAGGCTACAAGTTGAAAGTACTTATAAAAACGAAGCATAAATACCATGCCCCAGATTTGTAAGGTGACATTGAGAATGAAGAAGTAGAGGTCATCGACTGTGTGAAATCCATCATTGTTGTTGTATTTTAAGTGTAGCTGCAAATTGCTCAAATGTGAATTTTTACGGAGTACCATTTTGAAGTGATGCAAAGAAATAGCATCTTTTACATTTTCTGACTCTCCTTTCTCATATTGTTTGAACACAAAATGTGTAATCCTTGGCAGTATGTGCTAAGTTTTGTACTACATCACCCATAAAATCTGCTATATAATGTATATGTGGTTGTTATGATATTCTAGCTCCCATTCTCAAAAAGGGCGTCAAATGCAAAAACTAGGCTTAAGAGCATCTGTGAAGCCTAGAAACAAATTCCGCTTGGCTCCAAGCTCAAGAAGCAGTCATTTGGCCTGCATATGCCTAATAAAAAGAGGTCCAGGCATCAATATTCAAAAACTGAAAAAGGAAGAGGGAGGAAGCCTTTCAAAAACCCTGGCTCCAAATACCAAATTGAATGCTTCATTTATAATTAGCAATTAAAACAATAACAGCAACAGTGAACAAAAAGATATCCCTAAAAGGAAAGCCTCGTGCAGTTATCTAAATAAATTGACTCTTTGAGCTTTAGAAAGCTTATGGGGCGTTGGAACAACCTTTTTGGTCGTGTTTGGTCCATCCAGGTAGTGTCAGGGTGAGGCCGATGCTTTGTTTAGTATTTATATTTTAGATAGATACTTTATTAATCCCCAAGGGGAAATTCACATACTCCAGCAGCAGCATACTGATAAAAACAATATTAATTAAAGATTGATAAAAACACAGTGCAAGGTGGAGAGTGCAAGGCAGGTATAACAAACACTTTGTGTAATGTTAACATTTTCCATCCAATTCCCCAGAGGTTGAAACTGAAGATTTGTATAGTGTTGGGGAGGAACGATCTCCTCAGTCTGTCAGTGGAGCAGGATGGTGACAGCAGTCTGTTGCTGAAGCTGCTCCTCTGTCTGGAGATGATCCTGTTCAGTGGATGTAGTGGATTCTACATGATTGACAGGAGTCTGCTCAGCGCCCATCGCTCTGCCACAGATGTCAAACTGTCTAGCTCCGTGCCTACAATAGAGCCTGCCTTCCTCACCAGTTTGTCCAGGCGTGAGGCGTCTTTCTTCTTTATGCTGCCTCCCCAGCACACCACTGCTCAGTTTTAAAATTGAGTCACTACTGCTTGATTACATTTTACCAATGCAGAGTGCATCAGCTTTTACATGAATAAGAGATGTGTCACTGCAATGAGCCAGTTAACCGTCTGTTTGTGCATCTGCCTCCTTTATGAAGTTGGAAATTTTTTTAGGATTGTCACGCAGTCAGTCACATTTCCATACAAGTCCCCTGTTTTTTCTGTATCATGTCCATGAGATTATTAATGAAAGTGCCGTTTCACCATGAAGCCACATTCAGTACTCCTCACTTTTGAAAGTCAACTCTTTTACGTAAGCAATACACTTTGGTTTCGGTGCAAATGGTGGTTGGCATGATTCTGTTCTGTTTAATTTGTATTTTTTGTCACAAGTCATGCCACACTTCTTTTCTGTACATAGACTTTTAAAAGCATCAGATGTGACAATTCAATATGTGTGGTGTGTGTTTTGTTGTGAATTAAAGGGCAAACATTGTGATGCTGGCTGGGCTGCCTGCTGTGTGATGTTTGTGTGTAGTATATGTTCTCCCCATGTTCTGGTGGGTTTACTCTTTCAGTCTAAAGCCATATTGTTTGATTATATCACATTACTTCAAATGATCTAATTACCTTCCAATGGTGCACACCCTTACTCAAAAAAGGAAACCACACACGTCCCACAATATATGACAACATGCAAAAAGGAGCTATAAATAGAAGGTGTCATGGTTGAATGAAAAAGTTTGCCTGGTTCACCTGTCCCTATGTAGCCTGTAAACATGAGTATCTACCAACACAATCTAGCTCCTGGTGAGCTCACATTATTATCACTGTGTGTGGAAAGAAGAACCAGATAATGAAGCACCAAATCACATTGCCAGATGTGCTAATGCTCACTATGCAAACCTGCAAAACACAGAAGAATTAATGAACAGTGAGCATCATGAAATGCTGATCTGAACAATGTCCTCGGGTCTGCTGTTACGGGAAGGGAAAACTGATAGGTGTGACCGCCTAAGAAAGAAATCTTAATGACATTTTAGACCCCAGCAAATAATGGGAAGTCGCATGAAAAGCAAACAAATATGCTAACCTTTGCTTACCTGTCTTTTTCCAGGCTAACTCAAATGCAGACAATATTAAGCTGGTGTCTGCAATGCTGTGTGCTGCTCTTTTTCCCAATGTGGTTCAGGTAGGTGTTTCTCCTAAAGTCCTTATTCCTAGCATTTCTGATCAAAGAATGTTAAGATTTTCTGTAAGGAATTCCGTTTGCCCACATAACAGAGCCTGTCATCATTGCATGGCATAGTTTGATGTTGCCTTGAATTCAACAAATAAAACTTCCTAGCATCATTTTAATACTATTCCATTTTGTTTTCAAGGGTGTCATTTTTAATGTACAGGTTATTGAAACCAGCTTCCAAATCAGTGTGGATAATACAGTAGTACCTTACAACACCTCCTATTAGGCTACTTACACACTACAACATTCCATTTAAAAATGGCATTTTAAAACCAAAACTATATCTATGTATACTAGTGTTTTCATAATGTTTATGAAAGTTTCTCCACCTACACTAAAATGTCCAAAAACCAATCTTAGGTTCTCCTACACTGAGCATACACGCATCGGCAGAAAAATCCTGGAAGGGATGGTAACACTGCCGATGTATCCAGCATTCAAACTGTACAACACACAATTTACATGCATACTAGTAAGCAACTGACATGAAACTGTGAAGTTCCGAAAGCAAACCCTTTCAGAAGTTCCCCACTAGAAGAGAAAAAGCACCATCATAAACAACAACTAGAAACCAAAAGGGCCTTGCAAAATCTTTATAAACAGTTTATTTTAACCAAAGGTTGTGCAAGCACTAAAGCTCCAAAGAGCACAAACAAACTGCCTGAAAGGGAGGTAATACACAACAAAGTCCAAGTACAGAATCTAAACGCTGGTCAAAAACAGCAAAACTTCAAAAAATCAATAAACGCAGTCCCAATACGAAACCCAGAGGTGTAGTCAAAAACACAGCAAAGGTTCAAAAATCCAGAGAATCATAAGGCAAAAGCAAAGAAACGAGATTCGGAGCTGATACAGCACGTTGGTGCACCCACCACACAACTGTAGCTGGAGTGCCAATCCTGGCACCAACCTCCAAGTTTTGCCAGCAAGTTGGAGGACCTCCTTGCAGGGAATCATAAAACTCTCCACTCCCTCTTGCATTTGAATGAACCTGCCAGGAACTATGGAAGGCCCTTCTTTAAATAGGGTAGAGGGCAGTTTCTGGTGGTGACTGGCAGATAGCCCCACCCCTTGGGGGACCACCCACTAAATACAAGGGTCATAATCAAGGCCTAATCCACTTACACATAAACAAAACGAAAAATGTACATGATAAACAAACGAAACAATAATACAAATAAATGACACAAAATTAGACAAAATAGAGGTAACACGTGACTTTGAACCCCAACAAGGGGGAAGTTCTGGGTGAAATATGACAGCAACACAACAAGCGCCATGGAAAGCAACACTCCTGTGTGTCTGCTGTGTTGGAAATTAGGGTTAGGGTGACCAAAGGGAAATGAGATGTTGTAATGAAAAATGATCCAATCAGGGAACGGCAACGTAATACGCACAAACCAATCAGTGCATGATTGGATTCTGCGTTTTAAAAAGTCTTCATTTTCACCAGTTCATACTTCAGTATGGAGGCAGCGTTTTCAGAATTATATGGCTCTGGAGAGTTTTCAAAAGTCTCCATTTTGGTGGGTATTGTGAACAAAAGGCAAAAATGGAGACTAATGTCTGTTTCTAAATGAAATGCAGTAGTGTGGATGTAGCCTTAGACTGTTGTTGCAGTTCATTGCCCTCCATTACTATTTTCTTCTCAGACAAGACTCTGCTGTTACTGTTCTTGTCAAAAAGGCATTCATTTTATTAGATTCTGTGGCTTCCAGAATTGTTTTACTCACAAGCTAAAACCTTTTTAACACTACTCAATTATTATTGAATTCACTCAGAATGCACAGCAGCCAAAGTTAATTATGTTATCTCAAAATCTGTTTATGGGACAGGGCTGTAATAAAAGTGTTGATAATGCAGGTCTGTGGTTACTTGAGGTGCCAGTGAGGATGCCTGGAATTGTCAATAATTCTTACTGTGAATGCACTGTATGTACACTTCCAGACAAAAGTTTGGAATTACCCCGAAAGTTTCATATTTTTCATAGAAATTTGGTGCTTTTTGGTAATTTAGCTCCCGTACACAGACAGACAGACATCAAATGTCCATAAACACACACGTTTAATTAGTCTCTGCAATGTACATCACCTCACAATGCTCAAATCAAGCAAATACTCAGTCCCTTCTTTCTGTCTTCTTCATCTTCTACCGCCCTCACTCCTCCACACACAAGCTCTGTCCTCTTCCACCCGGCTCCGGCTCAGCTAATGGAGTGAGGCAGCCCCTTTGATAATACCCCGGATGTGCTTGAGGTGCTCTGTGATGATCTTCCGCAAGCACTTCCGGGTGTGGTGGAAGTGCTGCAAATCCAAGGCTGTACAGATCTAAGTATGCAACTGTTCGACTGTCAACCGTCTCCCTGCCATTTTGGAATGCAGGGCAGGTGCTGCCATCTATTGGCAACAAAAAGAATTTTAAGTGAAATCTCTATGTGCAGGGCAGGTGCTGTGAATTCTCTATGTAATAAACTTAAGTTATAGCGTAAAGAAAATTGCATAATTAGATCTGGACCACCCTATATAATCCTCCGGGCCCCAATAGGGTTGAGCTTCTAAGCTTTGATCCCGTGGCCCCCATGTGAACCAGGGTGGCTGCCCTCTCGTGGCCCAGGGGAGGTATTGTCTCTCTCCTGGTCCTTCCAGGTGTCCTGGCTGGGTGGGGTCCCCAGCCATCCACCACACAAGTTATCATTAAATTGGTTTCAATATACAGTGAAAAGATTACTAATGTTTCTAATGGCTATTGCCGCTCGATATGAATGATTTTTAATTTATGATTCACATAAGACTGCCATGCCCCATTTTTAGTAGGCATTCCTTCAGTGTCCTAATGGCTGACTCCCTTAGCTTATCCTTAATTAGTCATGTTTAAATGCTAATTGGTTATTAGAGAAACCGTTTTAATTGCAGTAGCACCACTGATATCTGCCATTCTGTTCACTGGGGTTTCAAGGTACTGGCACTCCTGAAGTTCAGTTCTGGGCTCAAAAATAGCCAAAATGAAAGAGTTTCTCGAAAATTGTGTGAGTCTATTGTTGTTGTTTTTTGCTGAATGAAGGCTGTTTCAGTGTGACAGACTGCCAAGAAACGGAATATCTCATGCAAAGGTGTCTTACTGTCTTGAGAGAAGTGGGAGAACTGGATCTGAAAAAGAAGAGGAAGACCCAAATGGACAACTGCATAAGAGGAGAAGGACTTCAGAGTGTATAGTTACAGAAGCAAGTGCCTTACAGGTCCTCAGTTGGCTGCTTCTTCCTTAAACATAAGATAAATACCAGAGTCATCCACTACAGAGAAAAGCTGACTCCAGGATGCTGATCATAATATAATAATAATAAGCCATTCCAATCATCTTCTGTCCAATATCTGTGTTCTATTTCACATTTTAATCTTTACTTTTTATTTGCCAGTTTCTGATGTTTTTTTTTTTTTTTTTTCTTTGAAGCTCTACCTCTAAGACCAGCATCCCAGAATCTTTTTTTCTCTGTTGCAGATGAAACAAGGATTGGGCGTGGATTTAAAGAACATGTCAACTGAAGACCTGCATGCTATTTGTTTCTTGCACTTCACAATCTGCTGTCCTTCTCCTCTTATGCAGTTGCCCATCATGGCCTTCCCCGTCTTTTTCTGTCCTGATTAGATCTTCGCCCTGTCCTCTCAAAACATTAACAGACATCTTTATATAAAATCTTAAGCTTCTTAGCACTCTGTCACATGGAAAAACATTCATTTCACAAAACAACAATAGACTGACTCTTGAGAAAGTGCTTTCATTTTGGCCATTTTTAAACCCAGAGCTGAACTTCAGGAGTGCCGGGACCTTTGCAACCCAAGTGAACAGAATGATGGGTTTCAGCGGTGCTAATGCAATTACAAAGGTTTCTCTAATAACCGATTAGCATTAACATGTGACTAATTAAGGATAAGCTAAGGGAATCGACCATTAGGACACTGGAGGGAATGGCAACTAGAAATGGGGCTTTGCAGTCATATGTGAATAGGTTAAGTTGAGAGAATGCAGTCCTAAATTAAAAATAACTTAAAAAATTCATCACTTCAAGCAATAATATCCATTATGCACACGAATAATGCATTGGCTGTGTTTTTAAACTAGCATAATGGTATCTTGATAACAAAGGCATCAATTTCTATTAAAAATAGTTACATTTCTGTGTGATTCCAAACTTTTGACCAGTAGTGTACAGTATATGCTCTTTTCGACTTACAAATTTCAGCAAAAAAGGATCAAGCAATCATTCTTCTAGTGTTTCTGACATAATAAGAACTCATCTTTGAGACGTATCAGACAACGTGGTTATTATTATTTTTTTTTAATTTGTAAAACAGGTGACAACTTCTCAAGGGAAACAGCAGCAGACACGCACAGGTGCTGTGAAAATGCAGCCCAAGCCAGACGAACTAAGATTTGTGACAAAGAATGATGGCGTTGTTCACATTCACCCTTCGTCAGTTAATTACCAGGTAAAAGTAGTTAAGATCCAGTGACATATCTTGTTATTTTTCAAGATGCTTTGTTTGCTTGACTCAGTGTTGTCTGTCACAAAATGTGTTTGCTGTGCATCTCATTCCAGGTTTCTTGCAGCACCAGAGGGGTGAGCTTATTTAAAAAAATAATAATAATTCTCCCTATTATAAAAGAAAATTTTGCAGTTTGCAGTTATCTGTCTACTCCATAAGGCTTGCACTCACCTGGACAAACCCGGCAGCCCTGGGAGGATGATGTTTTTTGATTTCTCCAGTGGCTTCAATACCATCCAGCCATCCCTGTTAGGAGATCAGCTCAGTGGGATGAGCCTGTGGTGTCCTGGGTAATGAAGTATCTGACAGGCAGACCACAGTTTATGAGGCTCAATGACTCTGTGAGCAACAAAGCAGCACCACAATCCCTTTCTCTCTAAATTCTACACACCTCTCAGATGACTTTGCACTTATGAGGTGTGTTGATAAGGGGGATGAGACAGAGGAGAGGAGTCAAGTGGAGAACTTTCTGCAACCAAAGATCAGCAAAATCAAGGAACTGCTTATTGATTTTTGCCACACCAAAGAGCCTCCAAGTCTGGTCGCTATTCAATGAGTGCATGTGATGGTGGTGCACTCCTACAAATACTTGAGGGTCCACAACAACAACAACAACATCATTTATTTCTAAAGCATGTTTTCATACAGCTGATGTAGCTCAAAGTGCTTTACAAGATGAGGAAAGGAAAAAGAAGAAATATAAAAAATTAGGCAATAGTAACTATCAGAGAATAAGTATGGTTGCAATGGCCAGGGAGGCCAATGATAGGTTAGGCTGGTCTCATAACATAGAGGAGGCATAGAAGAAAGGCCAGAGCAGGCTCTTCTTCCTTAGGAGACTGCGTTCCTTTAATGTGAGTAGTGACATCTTTCACATCTACTACATCTCTGTGATGGCAGGTGTGGTTTGCTGGGCCGGTAACATCATATCTAGAGAAACCCACTGAAGCAACATGCTAATTAAAAGATCAGGCTAATTTAATGGGACTTGTTGTGGACCCCCTGGAGGTCATAATGAAGGAGCGAATGAAGATAAAACTGAGTGACATTATGAACAATGCTGCACATCCTCACTGTGACACACCAGCACTGAGGACTTTCAGCCAACAAATTGTGCATCAAGAAACGCGACTGGGGCTCCTTATATACCAACAGTAATATGCCTGTATAGTGCCTTATAGGGACTGCCAAGTCAGAAGTTCTTCATTCTTTTTAATTTTCCTCAGTTTTAGCCATTCTGTTGTGTTTTCTGATGATAGCTTGTATGTGTATTTATTTGTTTATCTATTTAAAGATCTTCTGTAAAATGCCAAATCTCCCACTGGGGACAAATAAAGTTCTCTCTATTGCATTATGTGATGTGCAACCTGGATTGGATATTTCAAGTTCCGGGTTTCTCTGTGCAAACAGTAAATAAGCAGAAATCTAAACTTCCTCGATAAAAGGGAGACGTGTCTCTGAAGATGGAGTGGGTGTGCCAGAAGACCAGATGGCAGGACATAATCAGTTTTCGACCTTTTGGAAGTGGATTTCTGTTCGGGGTTTTCATACCTGTTGCTTACCCCTTTACGTTGACAGTGTATGAACTTTATGGCCAATATCCAGTGACATGTTTTCCGGTAATACCTGACCAGAACTGCAAATCATGTTTTGTTTTGTGTATATACTGCTTATTTCAGGGAGTGCGGTACCAAACAAATGTTAATCTCAGATGGTTTGGATTGTGTTGTAATGGGATTACATGGGATTTTTTTAGATTAGTCGTGCTGCATGCTGGACTAGTGTTGACCATTGGGCTCTGATAGTTTCTTTAAATTGTTTGCTGCCAAAGAAAGGACCGGCAGCTTCCGACACTGCTGCTCTGAGTAGGCCCAGTAAATGCCAGGCTGTGTCATACCAACTTTCCTTGCCCTTTTAGGTCCGGTATTACGAGAGCCCTTTCCTGGTGTACCACGAGAAGGTGAAGACAAGCAGGGTGTTTATCCGTGACTGCAGTATGGTATCTGTTTACCCCCTAGTCCTGTTTGGAGGAGGTCAAGTGAAGGTGGACTTAGAGAATGGAGAGTTTGTGATCTCTCTGGATGATGGTTGGACCCGCTTTGCTGCTGAATCTCACCAGGTAAGAAAGTGTCTGTTGTCAGTAGACGTCTGGATTTCTGTGTGATTGGATCTGAGTCATTACGCTGAGTAGGAGCCTCAAAGGTGAATGATTACTTGCCAAGGGATCATTAGTTGGGCCTTTGGGTTTGGCTCTTTTAATCTTTCCTCATAATTCATCCTCTGTAACCCTCAATCAGCCTAGTCGCTCTTCTCTGGACCTTTTCTTGTGCTGTGATGTCCTTTTTGTAGCCTGGAGACCAAAACTGCACACAGGACTCCAGATGAGGCCTCACCAGTGTGTTATAAAGATGAGCAGAACCTCCTGTGACTTGTACTCCACACATCAAGACGCTATATAACCTGACATTCTGTTAGCATTCTTAATGGCTTCTGAACACTGTCAGGAAGTCGATAGCTCAGAGTCCACTACAACTCCTAAATCCTCTTCATAAGGTGGACTCTCGATTGTCAGACCTCCCATTGTGTATTCAGACCTCACATTTTTACTTCCGATGTGTAATTCTTTACATTTACTGACATTAAATTTCATCTGCTGCCACAAATCTGCCCAAGCCTGTCTGCTGTCCAAGTCCTTATGTGATGATATAACGGATTCCAAATTCCAATCTTGGTGTCATCTGCAAACTTAACCAGCTTGTTCCTTATATTCCTCTCTAAATCATTTATATTAAAAATAGCAGCGTCCCCAGCACTGACCCCTGCTGGGCACCACTCTTAACATCAGCCAGTTCTGATGAGGTTCCTCACACCATCACCCTGTGCTTCCTATGTCTGAGCCAATTGTGCACCCACCTACACACCACACCCTGAACTCCCACTTCTTTTAATTTGATGCCCAACCTCTCATGTGGCACCTTATCAAATGTTTTCTGTATGGATATTATCAATTAGTTATATTGAGAAACAAAGACATACGATATTTGAGTAATATTGTGCAACTGAAACTGGTTCTGATGACCTTTTCCTGCATCTCAGTATATGAGAAAGTCGAGGGGAGCGCACTCCCGATTTTTTTATTTAGTTTCAGTGAGCTGCCTCACTCCTCAGGCATTGACTTCCTGTACAAACGCTTCCAAAATGTTGTTCATTTTCTTTTACCAAGGTTTTATGAGCGCTACTATTGGATTTCAAAACAACAAGCATTGGGCTGAAAATGCTTGAAAACTGTTGCATGCAGGAGCTTTCTAAACCACTTGATGCTAAAACGCTTACCATATATACTCACGTATGAGTTGGGTCTTGAAACCCGAAAAATCGATCATAAAATCAGACCCCGACTTGTATGCCTGTTCAAAAATATGACACTTAATTTTTTTTTTTTTTTACATCTTCTTGCCTCCTCCAATCTCACAT
Source organism: Erpetoichthys calabaricus (assembly GCF_900747795.2). NCBI lineage: Eukaryota > Metazoa > Chordata > Cladistia > Polypteriformes > Polypteridae > Erpetoichthys > Erpetoichthys calabaricus. The sequence goes on from NC_041408.2 coordinate 93,209,495, forward strand.
CAGTTTCTCAGACACATTGAATTTTGTTGCAGCAGCTCAGTTACCAATTTCTTTCGCCACTTTAACGACTTTTAATTTAAAACCAGCTTCATATTTTCTTCGGATTGAACGCCCCATCGTAGATAAAGGATGATCTTACAATAAAGGTGTATGAGGGTGTGAGATACAAAAAACACAAAACAGTACAAACGTCACTTAGGAATAGTACGGGTATTACCGTGTGGTCACGTAGTCACAATAGAGACAGAGAGAGGTGAGGAGCACACGCTGATACAGTGCATTGCCGTACCCTCGTAGATAAAAATGGCCATGTGCTCCATGGTTACTCTCTCAGGTGGGCTTTAGCATATCGTAATCTCTTGGACCAATAGCGTGAGTTTTCCGCATTCGACTTATAAGACCGAAATTATAAAATACTGGAAATTATACGATAAAATCAAGTCCCGACTTATTTGCGAGTATATACGGTAGGTGTGAATTGTTGTCAATTCAAATAATAATGGCATATACCAGGGGTCAAGGTGAGCCCGACTATATCTAGCCGGAACCTCTCGACCTCGCGCACTAGCTCAGGCTCCTTTCCCTTCAGATCCTGCCCCAAGTGGAGCAGTTCAAGTATCTCGGGGTCTTGTTCACGAGTGAGGGAAGAATGGAGCAGGAGATCAACAGGCGGATCGGTGTGGCGTCCGCAGTGATGCGGGCTCTGCATCGGTCTGTCGTGGTGAAAAAGGAGCTGAGCCGCAAGGCAAAGCTCTCAATTTACCAGTCAATCTACACTCTTACCCTCACCTATGGTCATGAGCTATGGGTAGTGACCGAAAGAACGAGATCGCGAATACAAGCAGCTGAAATGAGTTTCCTCTGCAGGGTGTCTGGGCTCTCCCTTAAAGATAGAGTGAGAAGCTCAGTCATCCGGAAGGGGCTCAGAGTAGAGCCGCTGCTCCTCCACATCAAGAGGAGTCAGATGAGGTGGCTCGGGCATCTGATCAGGATGCCTCCTGGACGCCTCCCTGGTGAGATGTTCCGGGCAGAGGCCCCAGGGAAGACCCAGGACATGCTGGAGGGACTATGTCTCCCTGCTGGCCTGGGAACGCCTCGGAATTCTCCCGGAAGAGCTAGAAGAAGTGGCTGGGGAGAGGGAAGTCTGGGCGTCTCTGCTCAAGCTGCTGCCCCTGCGACCCGACCTCGGATAAGCGGAAGAGGATGGATGGATATACCAGGGGTAGGCAGATTCAGTCCTGGAGGGCCGCAGTAGCTACAGGTTTTTGTTCCAACCCAGTTGCTTAATAAGAAGCCCTTATTGCTCAAGTAACACTTCTGCTTCACTTTAGTTGTCCTGCTTGTTAAGATTTTGAACCATTATTGCTTATTTTAGTCATAAACAGACGTATTCTGTTCAATTTTGCTCCTAATTAGCAATAACATGCAAATGACAAAAGAGACCAGCATTTCTCCATGTAGCTTGTTACCATTTACACCCGTATGTATTTATCATGCACTGTTGGGTTTAATTAAACACTTGGAAGGAAAGTGAAGAGAAAAAAGTGAAGCACTGAGAATAACTCATCTGTTTTGGACTTTAAATCGTTTGGATGATATCCTTAGAAAGGAAAAATCAAGGATATGACAATGACTTGACATGGCAGAGTTAAAGTGCTAGCAAGCCATGAAATTGAATAATTGACAAGAATTGTTTTTAATTAAGCAACTGGGTTGGAACAAAAACCTCCAACCACTGTGGCCCTTCAGGACTGACTTTGCCCACCCAAGGCATATACAGTAACTTCTTAAGAGGTTTAGGAGTGTTTTTATCTAGTGGTAAAACGCTTAGGCATGAAGGGGTCATTGCACTCACTCCAGAGGAACCAAGCGCCAGAAGACAGAGAGAGGGCCGTCTCGCATCTCTATTAATTTTTGATTTCTGTTAAAGGATACCCCCATAAATGACGGTGACTTTGTTTTGGTACTTTTTGTTTTTATCTTTTGTCCAGGTTGCAGAGCTAGTTAAGGAATTACGCTGGGAACTGGATCAGCTACTAGAAGATAAAATCAAGAACCCCAGCATGGACCTGTGCAGCTGCCCCCGAGGATCCCGCATCATCGATGTGATAGTTAAGTTAGTCACAACGCAGTAAGAAGGCATTGTTGGCCCTTTAGTTCAGTGCTTCATTGTTAAGGTTGCCGAAGTTGTTTTTCACTTTCTGAGGAGTACCCAAGCGTTCTCGACTGGAACAAAGATCCTCAGAGTAGAGGACTTTTCTCATGGGACGCCATTTGGACTGCTGGCCCATGTGCACAAACGTGTTCTGTTTTTGACCAGCTATGATCCGTCTTGCCTCCTCTTATTTATTTAGTTTCGTATGCGGACATGTCTCCTTTGGTGGTCCGCTTTTGTTACGAGTTTCACTTTTATTACATTAGGAATGCTAGTTGCTTTGCAGTAATATTTGTATCGCATTCTACATCCATGACATAGCAGAAGTCACACAGTGAAATCATGCTCTGAAAACCAAGATCTGCAGCCTTGTGCTTTTCCTCCAGGCCTGGCAGTGTGCTGCTGCAATGGAAACCCCTCACCACTCATCTGAGGAGTCCAAACTGCAAACGTATGTTTGTGTTACTGCCAAAGACTCTGTTACAAAACTCGCCACCTTGACGACCACCACGTAACCCACCTGTTGTCTTTGAAAACCTAGAGTGTTCTGGAAAGATGTGAGAGTTCCTGTACTGAAATTGGAAAATAAAAATACTCGAGAGGTTGGACTGGCGGGCTGGAGATGAATTCTTTGTGAGATTTCGCATGACAGCTGAACTGCACAATAATACCGTCCATTGTGTGCTCACTCGTTGACTAGGCGAGTCGCTTGGTGCCAACTTTCTGGACTCCTGGCACCATACAGCTGCTGCGTAGTGAAGGTCAGTTAGCAGAAATGTGCTGTGTACAGCCGGAGTGATGGCCATCACAATCACGCTGTGCTTTTTATTGATATGTTGTGTGGTTGTTAGGTGGGGTGAGCCTTACTGGATACTCGTAAAGGAGAATACTACACCTTATAATAATGGGCACATGTTGGGGAACATTAGCATTGTGTTTGTGAACAGAAAAGTGGGAGAAGCACAGTCTCTCTGATGATTGAAGGCACAGCTGACCACTTACATGTTATGTAACCAAATTTTTTTTATTGAATTTAGAAATAAATACAGTGATACCCGATCAAGAAGAAATAAAGGAAAAAGGTAACATCTGACCTCAGAAACAATTAGAGAAATATACAGAATAATAGTAGAAGGTGCAACCCAACTACACCTGCCAGCTTGCAGATTTCCTGAAGAAAAAGCAGCGCAGAGTCTGAGGATTATTGTGAGCGACAGAAAGACCAGGAAATGAAATTCTAGGCAGAGACATTCTGAGAGATCGGAAAATAATCAGGCAACCGCGAATCAAACAGAAAAGGGAGAACTCGGACATGCAAGGCAAAGCAAAGCTCAAAACCAAATTACAGGTATGCACTGCTTACCGTCCTCGATGTGTTCTGTGAAATGTAACACGTTGGGTGAGTCAAAATGATGTTAACATTTGAATGGCGGAAATAATTTATTCATAAAACATACTTCATATGTGCAAGGTGATTTACAGGAATATCTCGATCTGTTCGCCATCATGTTCAGCACACAAAATCCAACGAGCAACAGCACCATTTAAAGCCCGGTCACACATTTCATGGGGAGTAGACGATACCACAGTCCATATTCTGTCCTTCAGGTCATTGATATCACCTTCACCATACCCCATAACCAGAAATTAGGGGAGTGTGGAGGCCATGGCAATGGTCCATCGACCTGAAAAGGTGTGATCGAGATAAAAAGTAATCCATTAGTGTTAACATAATTTTGACTCACCCTTTATTATATACAGGACTTAGCAAAGCTCTATGGGATACCGTAGTGAACCTGTTCTGACTAAATACACAGAGAGAGAACGCTACAGCGCTCCAGACGTGTAAGGCTGGGTGCAGCCGCCTACCAGTTGAAGCATAGGAAGTTCACATTAACATATAAGAATAGAAAGTACAGTACAGTCGGCACAATCGCTTTGTGTACAGGAGAAATGAGATACACGCACTACGTGCAGGAGACTGTTGCATCTGCCATGTCTCATTTTCTGATCTCTACTATAGCTTCACTGGAGCATGAACGTCGATGCGGTCAGATGATGTCTGAATGAATGTTACGTCACAGATAGCTGTAAGTCGATCCTGGTGCTACGGCCTGCTTGAGAAAAGCTGACCAGAATAAAGGGGTTGAGGAACAAAACGCATCCAGCAAGGAATACTGCATGGTAAACACGTCATACAGTTACAGTCACACAGCTGTGATGTCACCAGCATGACCATTCTAGACCACATGAACAATGAAAACTAAACTTTGCCAAACTGTCAAAATTAAAAACCTCACAAAATCCCTATAAAATATAGACAGTGGAACCTTGGGTCACGAACGTCTCGTACCACGTACAAATCGGGTTACGACCAAAAAGTTCACCAGACTTTTGCATCTGTTCATGACCACACACTTGGGTGACGAACAAGCCAGTTTCCTTTCCGGTTTGTACACGCCGATGATTTCCGCACGTGTTCAGTCTCTCCCTGTGCAGTGAGCGAGAGAGCCCAAGCAGAAGAAGTAAGTAAACATTTAGTTTAATATTACACTGTGCATTCTATGGTATAATTAACTATTTTTGTGCTTAAAAATCTTTAAAAAAATATATATATTTACGTACAGCTCGTACGGTCCAGAACTAATTAATTGTATTTACAAACAATCCTATGGGGGAAATGACTTTGGGTCACGACCAAATCAGGTTGCAACCACAGTTTTGGAACGAATTACAGTCGTGACCCGAGGTTCCACTGTGTGTGTGTGTGTGTGTATATAGATAGATAGATAGATAGATAGATAGATAGATAGATAGATATACAGTGTATCCGGAAAGTATTCACAGCGCATCACTTTTTCCACATTTTGTTATGTTACAGCCTTATTCCAAAATGGATTAAATTCATTTTTTTTCCTCAGAATTCTACACAGAACACCCCATAATGACAACGTGAAAAAAGTGTACTTGAGGTTTTTGCAAATTTATTAAAAATATAAAAATTGAGAAAGCACATGTACGTAAGTATTCACAGCCTTTGCCATGAAGCTCAAAATTGAGCTCAGGTGCCTCCTGTTTGCCCTGATCATACTTGAGATGTTTCTGCAGCTTCATTGGAGTCCACCTGTGGTAAATTCAGTTGACTGGACCTGATTTGGAAAGGCACACACCTGTCTATATAAGGTCCCACAGTTGACAGTTCATGTCAGAGCACAAACCAAGCATGAAGTCAAAGGAATTGTCTCGAGGCACATATCTGGGGAAGGTTACTGAAAAATTTCTGCTGCTTTGAAGGTCCCAGTGAGCACAGTGGCCTGCATCATTCGTAAGTGGGAGAAGTTCAAAACCACCAGGACTCTTCCTAGAGCTGGCTGGCCATCTAAACTGAGTGATCGGGGGAGAAGGGCCTTAGTCAGGGAGGTGACCAAGAACCCGATGGTCACTCTGTCAGAGCTCCAGAGGTCCTCTGTGGAGAGAGGAGAGCCTTCCAGAAGGACAACCATTTCTGCAGCAATCCACCAATCAGGCCTGTATGGTAGAGTGGCCAGATGGAAGCCACTCCTTAGTAAAAGGCACATGGCAGCCCGCCTGGAGTTTACCAAAAGGCACCTGAAGGACTCTCAGACCATGAGAAAGAAAATTCTCTGGTCTGATGAGACAAAGATTGAACTCTTTGGTGTGAATGCCAGGTGTCACGTTTGGAGGAAACCAGGCACCGCTCATCACCAGGCCAATACCATCCCTACAGTGAAGCATGGTGGTGGCAGCATCATGCTGTGGGGAACTGGGAGACTAGTCAGGATAAAGGGAAAGATGACTGCAGCAATGTACAGAGACATCCTGGATGAAAACCTGCTCCAGAGCGCTCTTGACCTCAGACTGGGGCGACGGTTCATCTTTCAGCAGGACAACGACCCTAAGCACACAGCCAAGATATCAAAGGAGTGGCTTCAGGACAACTCTGTGAATGTCCTTGAGTGGCCCAGCCAGAGCCCAGACTTGAATCCGATTGAACATCTCTGGAGAGATCTTAAAATGGCTGTGCACCGACGCTTCCCATCCAACCTGATGGAGCTTGAGAGGTGCTGCAAAGAGGAATGGGCCAAACTGGCCAAGGATAGGTGTGCCAAGCTTGTGGCATCATATTCAACAAGACTTGAGGCTGGAATTGCTGCCAAAGGGGCATCGACAAAGTATTGAGCAAAGGCTGTGAACACTTATGGACATGGGATTTCTCCGTTTTTTTATTTTTAATAAATTTGCAAAAATCTCAAGTAAACTTTTTTCATGTTGTCATTATGGGGTGTTGTGTGTAGAATTCTGAGGAAAAAATTAATTTAATCCATTTTGGAATAAGGCTGTAACATAACAAAATGTGAAAAAAGTGATGCACTGTATATAGATAGATAGATATCTAATTGTGCCTTTCATATCTATCTATCTATCTATCTATCTGCTCAAAAAAATTAAAGGATCACTTTGAAAACCCATCAGATCTCAATGGGGGAAAAAAGAACTCCTGCTGGCTCTCTCTACTGCTATGGACTGATATGGTGATGTGTTAGGAATGAAAGGATGGAAATGAAAAGGATCATCTGACAGAGGGACACCCCCTCCTGACCACCATGCCTGACAACGTCCTAGTGTGACAACGGATGGTGTCCTGGGGGATCTCCTCCCAGATCTGGACCAGGGCATCACTGAGCTTCTGGACAGGCCGAGGTATCAGATAGACCCAAACATAATGTCCCCCCAGAGGTGTTCTACTGGATTGAGGTCAGGTGAGCAGAGTGGGAGGAGGGGGGCAGTCAATTAACAACAACATTTATTTCTTTTGCACATTTTCATACAAACAATGTAGCTCAAAGTGCTTTAGATGATGAAGAAAGAGAAAAAAGACAAAATAAATAAGAATTAAAATAAGGGAACACTAATTAACAGGGTATCAATTTCTTCATCCTCTTGCCCCATGGGGCCAGGCATTGTCGTGCACCAGGAGGAACCAGCATAGGGTCTGACAATGCGGCCAAGGAGTTCATCCCGATACCTAATGGCAGTCCTGCGGTGCCGTTGTCTGGCCTGTAGAGGTCTGTCTGTCCCTCCATGGATATGCCTCCTCAGACTGACCATCACTGACCCACCAGTCATGCTGAACGATGTCACAGGCAGCATAACATTCTCCACGGCTTCTCCAGACCCTTTCATGTCTGTCACATGTGCTCAGGGTGAACCTGCTCTCATCTGGGAAAAGCACAGGGTGCCCGCCAGTGGTGGACCTCCCAATTCTGATATTCTATGGCAAATGCCAATCGAGCTCCACGGCGCCCACTAGAGGACGTCAAGCCCTCGGGCCACCCTCATGAAGTCTGTTTCTGATTGTTTGCTCAGAGACATTCACACCAGTGGCAAGCCTGCCTGCTGGAGGTCATTTTGTAGGCGTTGCCAGTGCTCATCCTGTTCCTCGTTGCCCAAAGGAGCAGATACCGGTGGGTCCTGCTGATGGGTTGAGGACCTTCTACGAGGGGCCCTGTCCAGCTCTCCTAAAGCATCTGCCTGTCTGTCTCCTGGAATCTCCTCCATGCCCTTGTGACACTGCTTAGAGACACAGCAAACCTTCTGGCAATGCCACGTATTGGTGTGCCATCCTTGAGATGTTGGACTACCTGTGCCAGCACTGTCAGGTCTAGGTATGGCTGTATGCTACCAGTAGTGACACTGACCGTAGCCAAATGCGAAACGAGGGACAAATATCAGTGGCCACCCTCCAGCTGTTAACCCATTCACTCCTGTTTTGGGGGTCGTCTCAGTGTTGCCCCTCTAGTGCACCAAAGCAGCTGAAACTGATGAACAAGCCCCTCTGCTACTTCACTGACCAGATCAATAGCCCACAAGTGTCATTGACTTGATGCTGTACTCTCATTACAATGCGGTCCTTTCATTTTTTTGAGCAGTATAGTTGGATGGTAGTCACAGATACACAAAAATCACTTTTGGTCAGGACTGGTGTGACAGAATCAGAACACCAACAAAAACATGGGTGGCACAGCTGGAAACTTGTTAAGGGGACATTTCTCGCAAACATTAGGGAGTTTTTTCTTCCCACAGAGAACCACAGACACATGGAATTGTTCGGCCTTTTTCTTTTTTAAACCTCGGAAGTCAGAGATGGGAATGACTTTCATTTTTTTGAGTGGTGTGTATTAAAATGTATGAAGCCAGGGATTCTCACACTGTGGCTTCAGGTTTTTTTGCTATAACCTGATAACACTGATCTCAATTAATTAGCTGGTATTTTTTTCTGTTCTTATTCTACATTAAGGAAGCACAGAGGGCTGATTTTTACACTTCTTCTCTCTTCGCCATATCTCAGTGTTGTAATTACACATCGACGTGGGCTCTAGCATGAGGAGACATCAAACACCACAGATCTCTGTCTTGGGCAGTCCGCGTTACATCTTGCAGTCCCATGTCATATCTTGAGAGTGCTGCCGACACCCATGTCATTCTTGGGCGCCCTCTCTTGTTGGTTCCATCCACTCTTCCATGTAGTGTGATGTTAGCAATCCTGTTCTTGTCCATTCGGAGTACATGACCTAGCCACTTATGTTGTCGTTCATGCACTCGTTGCACTATCGTTTCTGTCTGGTTGAGGGCCTTCCTGATGTCTTCGTTTCTCATCTTGCCTATGATGCGTACTCCAAGTATCTTTCTGAGCGCTGCCATCTCGAACACGAGCAGTTGTCTTTCTTCAGCACTTCTAAGAGTCCACGTTTCGCATCCGTACAAGGCAATCGGTACTATAAGCGAGTTGTATAGTCTCATCTTGGTTATCTTGTTACACTTATAAGACCTTTAGAAATATTTCTATTCTTGCTATGGTTTTAAATGCTTAACTCTCTTTTGTCGATTTCGTTATATTTCACCCTTTCTCTGTGCAGTTTTCCCCCTTCATCATATCTTAATAATGACAAAAACGACACCCAGGCAAACAGCACTGAATCACAAAAAGCTGTAGCTACTTTATTGTCCATCCATTATTCAACCCGCTATATCCTAATTACAGGGTCACGGGGGACTGCTGGAGCCAATCCCAGCCAACACAGGGCGCAAGGCAGGAAACAAACCCCGGGCGGGGCGCCAGGGTATTTTATTGTCAGATCCACTAATTACTCAATGATAGATTAATTAAACAATTAGAACAACCAGAAAAATAGAATGAAAATCAAGATGAAAATATCATTAAAAAGAAAACAAAATACATTCTTCCCCTATAACTGCTTAGTACTTTTTAATCTGGACAATAACAGTTCACCTAATTAGCCCAGGAGTCCAATTAAAGCAGAAGCTAGCTGGCTGGTTGGTCCCCAGGACCACCCTATACTAGAACACGATGGCCTCACCTTGTCACATCGTCATTAGACCTGAACTACCCCGTGCCAACTATTTTTTTTTTTTTATGTTGTAAATTAGTTTCATCAATTGATCATCATCACATTCTGAAATCATTAATATCAAAATAAGCTGATCTTCAAAATCAAGGTCACGGATTGAGTCCTACATGACCTGCTGTGTCTTTATACGGTTTCTGTTTGACTACAAGTCCAATTAATTTTACTTATCACTCCTTTTTGTTTTTATTTGCATTTTCCAAGTGTGCCAGCTTTTTTTAGAATTGGAGCTGTACCCGACACAAATGAAGTCGATGTGAAAACCCCTTTAGAGTGAGTGGTCTGTCCCCCTGACATTGTAACTCCAGGGTGTGACAGAAAACCCAAAATACTGTATGTTGAGGCCACCCTTATAACGTGGGTACCTGCCAAGATGGCATCAGCCTTCTAGCAACTCTAGCCGGTCTCGGTAATTAATGGATGAAGCTCTTCAATATGGTGCTTTGGCCTCTTAGAGATAGCAAAGTAAACAGCACACTCACCATAAAGCCATATATCAAAATAATTTATTATGTACAACATACACTTGAGGTGTTGTATGTCACAGACCTGCGTAATGTAACTTCTGTAATAACACAACAAGCTGCGTCTTCAAAAGCGTAACGCTTAATGCGCACATACAGATGGCCGAGGTTTAAATGGGGCTCATTCTGACAAAAACAAAAAACCTCCGTCACTAATTTTAAAGAAGGCCCACCTTTGTATGAATACTTCTGCGTGAGATCGCTTTCCTATTTTGTATGAGCCGTAGGGTTGTTGTTGATGAGGTTTTGTACCCTTGATAAAATGATTTCATTTGCGCCGCTGCAGTCTTCCGCCCGGTATGGCGCGTCTATTTTTAAAACCCCGGCCACACAGAGCGTCTCTGGGCTGTTGCCTTGTTCGCTTACTGGAATGTGGTTCTTCTCCAGCCACTCCTTCAGGCTCCTCTTCTTGCTTTCCAGCTCCTCTTTACTGTGTTTTTGTGGCGCAACTGGCATGAACAAGGAGACCAGTCGATTTGAAATGGCGTCACTTCCTTCGTTCAGGACCTCCACGGTCTCGACTGCATGGCCCATCACCGTCACAATGGATGCTTTTCCGTCGGGCTCGAAGGAGACCAAAACGATGCTGGAAAGGGACAAAATAAGTTTTAATTATACACCCAAGGCAGATTATCCAGTAAACCGCCTCAACATCTGCTGAAAACATAGCACAATGAGCTATCTGAAGCTTGTGTCCTCTTGGGGTATTCCTGGTCTTACAGGGCTAAATGTGACATAAGGGGATGTGTGGGGGGGACATTCAATCAAGAGATGGTGGTTTGTGATTTGACGGGGGAATCCCAACCCCATTTGTCAGTCTTGTGTCCTAGCTGTGTGACACTTCATGGGGGGCAACCACCCCTACCCGGTCATTAATTGTGGGTCATACCTTTGTGGCGCTTGATGCCTCATGGGGGATCAGACCACCTTTATTTGGAGTGCCACCCATAGTGAGCGAGTGGTGGAAAATGGCTGGATGGGCAGACAGCTGAATGGGGTTTCTTGTTTGCTGGTGAAGCGGAGAGAGATCTTGTGTGGTGAAATTTCACTGATATTCTGGTACCGGGACATCCCTAAATCTGCTCACTTTGTCCAAACCGCACTCGCTGACAGTGCTGGCCAATGGCGCCGGCCGCTTCAGTAAAAGGCCCAAGTTCCCGATGTTTTTCTCGATCCTATAGTACAGGGGGTAGTCAATTATGATTGAAGGAGGTCCGGATAGAGAACATTTAATCATGTACAGGTCCGCATCATCATCATCTTTAAGTTGCATTATATATTACAATTTATATATATATATATATATATATATATATATATATATATATATATATATATATATATATTGAAGTAGCATTGCCATGCTGTCAACATCTGCACTGTGTGAAGATAGATAGATACTTTATTAATCCCAAGGGGAAATTCACATACTCCAGCAGCACCTTACTGATTCAAAAAAACAATATTAAATTAAAGATTGATAATAATGCAGGTAAAAAGCAGACAATATCTTTGTATAATGTTAATGTTTACATCCCCCCCCCCCCCCCGGGTGGAATTGAAGAATAACTCAAATCAAACGAAGAAAGCTATAATTCAATGCCATTTCAACAATATTTATTTTTCAGTGCAACTATGGACTCCGGAGGGATACAATAATAAATAAAAAAAAAGTTAACAGGATCTAATCAATAATATTTTAGAATAAGAAGAAATTATTTCCGCATTTCTTTCCCTTCTCCATTTTTTTTTATTTACCAATATATAATTTTTTCCTTTCTTTTGTTTATTTTTGCCCTATTAAAAAGCCCTAAGCAATTCTCCTTTGGCCATGCTCTCCTTCTCAAGGGTAAGGTTTGATTTGTCTTCAATTCTTTTTTGTAAAAATTGATCCAGTTGTATGATTACAATAAAATTAATAATTTTTAAAAAAAGTAAAAGCAAGGTAAATCTGACATTCAACTGAGAATAATAAGTACTTTAATAATAATAATAACAAAAAAACAACACAGCTGGCCACATATAAAAATAAAATGAGTTTTTAATATGCGCACAACTGAACAGGCTTAACCAGTTTCCCAGTAAATCTGAACATCTTTAAATAACTGACCGTATCTTCCCCTCTTTCATTTTCTCGTATCCCGCTGCCTGCTTTCTCTTGTTCAGTGAGACAAGTGAGCTCTTGCTTGGTCTGCCAGGATTTTAAATCTGGGCTGGAATGGTGTCCGTGCCGTCCTCATACATAAGTGTGAAGATTGTTTTTTTTTTTTTTTTTGTGACGTCCCAAAATCCACGCAACTCTGAGGGAACACTGGTTAGTGAGTTGTTGACCAGAAAATGAATGTGTTCAAATCCTCGTTGGCTTTAAGATCGTTTATTTTCTGTAGCCTAGTTAGTTAGTGGGTAACTTTTCTCAAATGTAATTGTGTGCTTAGCTTCATCGTGGCGTTTCACATTCCCACTTTTAACGACTGCCACCGTCTCAGAGCAGATGAGACCCAGCGGTTTCGAGCTTCCTACTGGAAGTATGAACATAAACGCCTCGATCCAGTCCCGGTTTTCGGTGTCAGGCCGTTTAGCTAAAGCCATGGCACACAGACTCGCAATTTCGCCGTTTTTCGCTCTCCTGTCTTCTCACTCCTTTATATTTTTCTCTCCCTTTCACTGCCGCAGCCTCAAGAGTGCAGGCTGTTTTCACAGGTTTTCCGCGCCTCTATTCAGTGAAGGCCCGCCCTACTCTGCCTGTGATTGGCTGACATTCTTGCCTTCACTTTAGCCAATCTCAGTCTTCATGCTTAAACCCAACCAACCCGAACCCAGGAAGAAAACAAGTACTGGCCAATCAGAGACAGGTGGGCGGTCCCTTTCACCGAGTAGCAGTGTAGAAACACGGTCAGAAATAAATAAATAAAACTCAATAATATGTCCGAGTCCGGACCCGGACCGCCTATTAGTGACCTGTGTTATAGTACAGTATATCCATTGGTGATTGGTCTTGTTAAGCGTCAAGCAGTGAATGAGGTACACTCAAGGCTGAGAGACCTCGACTTCGCGGACGACACTGCCCTGCTCGCTGAAACAAAAAATAAAGGGCTGCAGGCAAGGTTGGCTTTCGAATCAGCAGTGATCAAACTAAGACAATGGAGATCGTTGTTAGTCGGCCAACAACAACCCAAATCGTGGTCAACAAAACGCCAGTTTAAGAGGTCGACCGGTTTACTCACCTGACCAAAAAAGTTGAAGTAAATCACAGGATCGGGAAGGCGGCACAGCAAGGATCAACACCAATCTCAAACTACGGCTGGACAACACTATCGTCCTCCAACTGTGACGTATGCCAGTGAAACACTGAAAGTCACCGCGCAAATGGCTCAAAAACTGAACGTCTTCCATCAGAGGTGTTTGCGAAGAATACTCCATGTCAGATGCACGGATCAAATGAAGAGCTCTTTCGTAAGGCCAGTTCCAAAAAGACTGCAAGATATTATCGCAGAACGAAGATTTTGCTTGGGTAGCCTTATCTTGCACCTACCACATGACCGACATACGAAGATAGCCGTTGTGTTGGACACCGATAGACGATCGCAGAAAAACGGGACGGCCGAAAAAGACTTGGCGTGATGCATTCCGTGAGGACCTCGAGAATGTGAACATGAAATGGGAAACTGCAAAGAACAGAACAGAGCAGAATGATGACTGATTGCTGCCTGATGTGCCCGACAGCACGGGAGGACCCAAGTCTAAGTAAGTATATCATATCAGTAGCTGTGAGCCCCTGATTATTGCGTGCAAGATTCCAAGGGGGGGACCCCCCTCTAATCCTGATCAGTATTCTCTTCATGTACGATTTTAGCAAAACTCCCAAGACAGAACTGACCCAACTCTGTCCATACCCCCCGTGACATGTACATGTGACAAACTTCAAGGTAGTCACCCCTGACCCCGCTCTTCCATTGTATCAACAAGTCATAGCTTCGTGGTGCTTGATGCTTCAAGGGGGATCAGACCACCTTTACTTTGACTTTACTCTGAACTTTTAAAGAGCACTGGAAAATCTTTGCTATATTTGTTAATGTGTGAAACTCCAAGGGGGACAACAAATCCCACCGATTGATTTTATGCGCACATAAGATGCAAGCAAAAGTCCAAGGGAGAAACACTTAAGATGCCTAGCATTTCATTTACAGGGGGCGGGCCTCTTCCCCATTTTCTCTACAGGTAAGATATGTAAGAAACTCCAAGGGGATGCTGTTCGCTTTTATATCTTTGCAAGCTGCTTGTGATAATTAATGGCAGAGTGGGTGGGCTAAGACCCCCGATACCTGCAAATCCTAGACAGTCCCCTACACTTGCCAGAAGCCAGTCCTTGATGGCGAGGCCTGTCCATAGCAAGGCACTCTTATTAAAGCGTCCACATCTGTGTAATTTAAATGAAACGGTTACACTAACGCGCAAGTCTTTGGGATGTGGAAAGAGAGCCTAAACAGATAAGGGGAGAACAAGCAAACTCCACCCTGACTGTGCTCAGCCTCTAGAGGTGGGGGGCTGCTAAACGAGAATACATTTTAAACAAACATTTTTTTTAAATCCTGTTAATATTACCACAAGGCACAATAAATGAGAAAAATTTGGCAAATGTCACTCCTCCATTTTAAAGAGTTTGTAACAATACACGCCAGCCGTTACCCTGCGACTACACCAGTAATGAAAGTCAACATGTGCTCTGATCTCACCTGTCAAAAGTGAGAAGAAAATAAAATCACACATTAATAATAAAGTTTGCAAATTGAAGTGGGAAAACAAAACGACAATTACTTGGCAGAGACGGGGTCCACCGTGAAGAGCCAGCCCTGGTGCTGCTGCTTCTCGTGCGCACAGACCTTCAGCTCTTTATGGAGGAGCGCCTGCCACTCCAGCGGCGTCTTCTTGCACCACTCGTTCATCCCTCCTTCTTTAAAGCCGGTGCACGTGTGATATCTTCTAAAATGAAAAGAAACAAACGAAACGTTGTGTCCTTAGGTTGCCATGATGCAAACAGTTCTCCAAAAACAGAATGTGTAAACGGATCGCAGACACTGATTGTGCCGATAAATGAACACATTCATAGATCGTAAGCGCAGTTTCGGGACATTTCCTCCACTTCCGCTACCAACAACAAAGTAAAGTGATCTTTTACTTCTTTGTGTTTGTGTCAGTCCGCATCTCACTTTAAAGGTGCATTACCGCCACCTACCTTACTGGAGTGGGAGGGCCAGTCGATGAAAGCCGCCGCAGCTCTCGGGCCGGTTACTAGTTCAGATTTGTGCGCGTGCGCAGTTTGAACTCGTACCCAACAAGCCCGCCCCTTCGTTCTCTCCTGCCGCCCTCCCTCCATTTTCTAACGTAGAAGGCAGCCGCGGGGACAGACGGGCATTGAAGGGGTGTGTTCTTTATAGAGCACAACTTTCTGTCTTTTCTACTCGTATTTTACGGATTCGTTTAATGGATGTTATTTCATGAACGTAGTTGGGCAGGGAGATGAGTTCGCTTGAGTTTACGGAGCTGGAGGCGCATGAAGACTTTCATTGGAGGAAAGGGGTGGGGGCGCCAGTAGGCGGTAGGGCTGCCCATAGACACATATAGATAGACGCCACATTCACTGTGTCGCCCAGTCGACACGATACGTCAGCGCGTCCGCCATATTGCGAGTGGCAAAAGTGCAATTTAAACTAATAGAGGCAGACGTGGAAACCGGGTTTTCTGATGAAAAAACAATAATGTTTAAAACAGTATCGTTTACATACAACAGATTTTGGCGAATCGTTTTATTTATATTCATTTATACACTGATAATGGCAATTATTAAATAATAATAATTATTATTATTATTTATTATTATATTATTAAATAATTCCTCCCATATAAGTAACATTTCTTGGACTGCCATCTTCTATCTTCGAAACATTTCTAGACTTCATCCTGTTCTTACGCAACACAGTACTGAAGTATTGATTAATGCCCGAGTCACCTCAAGTATAGATTACTGTAATGATATATTCTATGTGGCGTCCCACAAAAAACATATCCATCGCTTACAACTTCTTCAAAATTCTGCTGCCAGGATAATAACCTGCTGTTCTAAATCCACTGAACATATTTCACCGATTCTCAACTTCACTGTCTCCCTGTTAACTACCGATTACAATACTAAATACCGCTCTTAACATTTAAAGCTCTCCACCACCTCACTGATCTCCTCCAGACTTGCACTCCTCTCACTCACTCAGATCCTCATCTGCAGCTCGACTTTCTGTACCGCACATCAGACCAATGTTCCCTCTAAGCTGAGCGCGTGAGCAATTGCTCACACGAATTCAGAGCGTCGCTCATACTTCCCGCACAATCGCTCATTCCGACGGCATCGCTCGTACTTATCGCACCATCGCTCACTCCGACCGTCGGAGTTGGTGCTCATAAATGTTTGGCTTAAACAAAATGTCGCTCATAAACAATGTTTTTTGCTCACTATATGCTACTCCTTAGAGGGAACATTGCATCAGACTCAGTGCTATGGGAGCTCGAGTGTCTCTCATTGTGCTCTTCAACTCGGGAATTCTCTTCCCTCTCATATCCATCAGCTCGATTCAATAACACATTTTAAAACTGCCCTCAAAACTTATCTTTTCAAGCTGGCAGACCAATTGTGAATTTTGCTCTGTTACTGCCAGTTATTTTTGTTTGTCTTTCTTTTAACAGTGAAATGATCCACTCAATGACAAAAAATAACAATTTTATTGTACACAAATTGGCTTAATAATTTCTGAAAACATTTCACTCATTCCTCTCTCAATCTCTCTGTCTCTCTCACACACACACAACATGGTTACTTAAATATATACAGGATAGGATTTAAAATCCTTGACACAGAACTAACTGTCTTATAGCTTTTTCCGTGTGTTGCCACTGTAACTTGAGAGTATTCAGTCTGGCAATATGGTGCAGCCTTAGTTTGTGGAAGACAGACAACTAAGGACATGAGCATTAAATGATGGCTGTCAGTTTCAAACTGTGTTTCCTCAATGAGCTCCATCATCTGAACCAATCTCAGCCCAAACAAACTGACTGATCACAGATCCACTGACAGCTTGTCCTAATGTCAACTGTCAGATAACACGCTCAGCTACTTTGACCACCTTGACTGGACCCTCAGAAGGACTCATCAGACCTCCTTTGTTTTTTAATGTGAGCAGGTGGTCACTTTGATCATGTGATGCCGGTACAGCATCTGTTACCAAACTAGCACAGCACACATCACAGGACAGCTTTCTCGAAATCCTGTCTAAGGGCTACCTGATCTCCCACTGCTTCCTGAGGTGGATTTCTTTGGGAAGCCTTCAAAGTTTGAGAAATGTTAACAGCTACCAACAATCTGCATAGTTAGTGACTAAATATGTTTAGAAAAACGTTGTTTGGAGGC
This sequence comes from Erpetoichthys calabaricus, assembly GCF_900747795.2. Taxonomy (NCBI): domain Eukaryota; kingdom Metazoa; phylum Chordata; class Cladistia; order Polypteriformes; family Polypteridae; genus Erpetoichthys; species Erpetoichthys calabaricus. Next base: position 93,227,078 of record NC_041408.2, read on the forward strand.
TCACTTGAGCACATAAATGCATAGCTTTGCTAGCTTAGCCTGGCGTAGCTAAAGTTAAGATTATAAAACGGGATTTTCTAATGGCCAACTATAACCAAAACAATTGTTCATCTTTACCTATGAAATGTAATCCCTGTGATCTGGTTTGGAGTGTACAGCGGTCAAAGTGACAATTAAGTGGCTCGGGGAACAAAGGTCCATGGCCAGGAAACTCCTCAGACGTTAATCCCATTGAGAATCCTCAAGAGGCGGGTAGGCAAACAAAAACCCACCAATTCTGATTATGAAAGAATGGGCAGCCATCAGTCAGGATTTGGCCCAGATGTTGACTGACAGACAGCCTGCCAGGGTGAATTGCAGAGGTCTTGAAAAAGAAAGAAGGGCCAGCACTGCAAATTTGGACTGTGCACATAAACTTCATGTCATTGTCAATCAAAGCCTTTGGATCTTCTGACCTGCTTGTAATTCTACTTCAGTACACCAGAGAAACATCTGACACACAGATCTAAAAAGACTGAAGTGGCAGACTTGGTGAACACCAACACTTGGGTTCTTCTCCAAACTTTTGGCCACGGCTGTAAGTTTCTGTTTTGCTGTCAAAACACACGGCCCTGTTGACAACCCTGCGCCAGATACTCCATGGGGGAATCCTCCCCTCGTCTAGCACACTCGACGAATTAATGCGTTGTGTCCCGTTTTAGAAGCAGGACAATGTGGTCAACCTATGGACATGTGCCCTGATTTTGGGACTTTGAAAATCTGCTCACCCTTTCCAAGATTGAGATGCCAAAACGGATAGATAGAACTTTATTTATTTGTGGCCATTTACAGAAGTTCATGAAATAAATATTATGTTCTGACAAACAACAAACCCCTCTCAAATACACAATAGAGTGACTCTTATAATGGACGGCCGGCAACTCATCCCAGCCGACACATCCAGGCCGCTAGATGGCATCTCCCCTGCAGCATAGAAGTGCCCAGGATTCCTGCAGAGCACCATGGGAGATGGAGTTTGGTTTCACAGCCCTGTTGGGGACCCTGGGGGCCACCGTGGGACGCTGCAGGGAGAAAAGAGGATTTTTATTTCTCGTACAGCCTGGGGACGGAAGAACTGAAGTACTTCTGGGATGAAGAAAATTATAACTCTTTATCTGACCCGGAAGTGCTATGGAATCACATGGACTGAAGGACAGGAGCACTTCCGGGTCAAGGACTATTTAAAGGACTGTGGGAAACCCAGCAGGGGAGCTGGAGTTGGGAGGAAGAGTGACAGAGCTGCTGGGTGGAGAGGAGGATTTATTGTTGTGATTATTGATTATTATTGTGGGAGTGGAGGTGCTTTGTGCACATTATTGTACAAATGAAAAATATTACTGGAACTTTTACCTGGTGTTTGGACATGTTGTCTGTGGCTTTTACGGGGCAACAGTGACCCCTAGTGTCACACTCTATAAAATAAAGAGACAGACGTGGCTGTCACAGTCACAGTGAGGTGTTATGCAAGCGTATTGCCGTTGGTATAAAAGAGTCCCAGTGGCTTCCTGACACACCTCTGCTGACTGATTCATTGGCTGGAAGTCCTCAGGGTTGGTGTGTCAGAGAAAGAATGCGCAGCATCAGGCTACTGTATACTGTTTGTGACGGCCGGCCAGGGCCCATGCCCAGCAGGGAGGCCCCTTCGACACTTGGTCTGGGTGGCATACTACTTCCCCCGGAATGCTTGGTAGCAGCCCCCCTGGGTTGCATCGGTGCCAAAGATATTCAGAGCTCAGCCCTATTGGTCTCCGTGGCCACTGCCAAGGGCTCCTGATCCTGGGTGGGTGGTGGTGCAGCCGGATCTTGGTCATCAATCACCTGAAGCACTTCCAGGTGGGCTATAAAAGGGAGCCAGCAGCCACCATCCGAGAGCCAGAGTCGGGAGGAGTGCTGGTGAAGAGAGTAGTGTGCCTTTTGTTTTGGTGTGTGCTTGTGGGACTGTGCTGTGGCTGAGGGGCACGGGGAAGACGTGTCCCCAGCTGAAGAAAAATATGTGTTTTATTTTTACATGTGCCTCCCTGTCTCTTTGTGCCTGGTCAGGCGCCAATACAGTAATCCCTCCTCCATCGCGGGGGTTGCGTTCCAGAGCCACCCGCGAAATAAGAAAATCCGCGAAGTAGAAACCATATGTTTATATGGTTATTTTTATATTGTCATGCTTGGGTCACAGATTTGCGCAGAAACACAGGAGGTTGTAGAGAGACAGGAACGTTATTCAAACACTGCAAACAAACATTTGTCTCTTTTTCAAAAGTTTAAACTGTGCTCCATGACAAGACAGAGATGACAGTTCAGTCTCACAATTAAAAGAATGCAAACATATCTTCCTCTTCAAAGGAGTGCGCGTCAGGAGCACAGAATGTCACATAGATAGAGAAAACAATCACTAGCAAACAAATCAATAGGGCTGTTTGGCTTTTAAGTATGCGAAGCACCGCGGCACAAAGCTGTTGAAGGCGGCAGCTCACACCCCCTCCGTCAGGAGCAGACAGAGAAAGAGAGAGAGAGAGACAGAGTTTGTTTTTCAAGCAAAAATCAATACGTGCCCTTCGAGCTTTTAAGTATGCGAAGCACCGTGCAGCATGTCGCTTCAGGAAGCAGCTGCACAAAAGATCACAACGTGAAGATAATCTTTCAGCATTTTTAGACGAGCGTCCGTATCGTCTAGGTGTGCAAACAGCCCCCCTACGTCAGCGCAAGAGAGAGAGAGAGAGAAAGTAAGTTGGGTAGCTTCTCAGCCATCTGCCAATAGCGTCCCTTGTATGAAATCAACTGGGCAAACCAACTGAGGAAGCATGTACCAGAAATTAAAAGACCCATTGTCCGCAGAAACCCGCGAAGCAGCGAAAAATCCGCGATATATATTTAAATATGCTTACATATAAAATCCGCGATGGAGTGAAGCCGCGAAAGGCGAAGCGCGATATAGCGAGGGATTACTGTATAGCGCCTTGTATCACATATTCTATACAGTCGACCCTTGATATACGACCGGCCTGACATGCAAACAACTTGATTTACGACCAAAATTTTTGTTTTGATTTACGACTAACGTCTTGCGTTACGACCTGAATGTGGTCACGTGTATCCACTTGTGCGATTGTAAACAAACAGCCGAGAGCGTTTGTAAGTGTCAGTCGAAGCCCAGATACATGTGTTTGTGGACGTGATTTCGGTCAGTGCAGTGATTTATATAATTTATTTCGATAATTGCTAAGGAAGGAAGAGAAGGTAACGAAGGTAAAGAAAGCGATCACAATCGAAACGAAGAAAGAAATTGTGCGGAAATATGAGAGTGGTGTTCGTGTGACCGATCTCGCTAATATGTACAGCATGTCGAAATCCACCATCTCGACAATTTTACAAAGAAAAGATTTGTATAAGGAGGCTCCTTCCAAACAATAACCACCTTCCATTTCATTCTCCTCCTCCTCCCTTCCTGCAGCCCAAAGATGTCAACTTAAATGGTGAGTACAGTATGAAATTGTTGTTTCTGGTAGGCTAGGCACTTTTTATAACTTTTTGGTTAGTACATTAGAAACATTATTGGTGTTTTGGTAAATTATGCACATTACACAACCCTTTTTTATTATGAAAAGGTTAAGTAAGTGTTGCTGTGGGAGGTTCGGAATGCATTATGGGTATTTCCATTATTTCTTATGGGAAAAATAGTCTTGACTTACAACCAACTTGAGTTACAACCAGGCCTCATGAACAAATTGAGTTCGTAAGTCAAGGGTCCACTGTAATTTCATTTTGATTTTCATTCTGCTTTTCTAAGTGTTCTAATGGTTTAATTAATCCATTATTGACTAATTAGTGGATCGGACACTAAAGCAGTTGCAGTCTTTCATGAATTCATAAGTCAAGGGTCCACTGTACTAGCCGTCCCCCGCGGCTCCGCCCGTGTAGTAGTGAAGCAGGACAAACTTTAAAAATCAATAAACAAACAGGTATGACTAGCTAAGCCGAGGCAAGGTGCGCTTCAACACGTGGCGACAGGTAGAGCGACTCGAACGGAGGCTGGCGCATGACTGAGGAGAGCCCTGCACGGCTCCGCACTCCTGACATCATGCGTCCCCTCCCTTTGGCCCACAGCCTCTGTCTTGGATTAGCGCAAATGTATAACTCCTGCAAGCGAACTGTGATATTTAGCGCGATGCGAGAAGTCGCAAAATCAACCGGAATGTTCAAGCAAATTATACAAAAAAAAAAAAAAAACAATCTAAATCTGTTAAGTAATTCTCTCGTTCACTAGCTAAGTGGAGGTAAGGGCCCCCCCCCCCCAGGGTGACGCGCGGTGAGGAAGCCCTGCCCGGCTTCACCCCCATACCCCCCCCCTCTGCCCACAGTCTGTCTCTCGGATTAGTGCAAATAAATCGGTGCCACAACCAAACTCTGATTCTTGGCACAATGAGAGAAGTTGCAAAATCAACCGGAATGTTCAAGCAAATTATAGAATAAAACCCGATCGAAATCCGTGAAGTAGGTCTCTTGTGAAAAGTGGACAGGCATATAGACAGATCCAGATGTTAGATTTTATACATCTCTCTATTATAAAAGAAAATCTTGAGAGACGAGACTATGGCCAAGAGATTTTTTTTAAGTCCCGCCCTCCTCTCAAACGTGTTCAGCCACGCCCACAGTCCTCTCACCTCTCATTGGTGTGAATGGTTTTGTCAGACTCAGTTCCTGCGCTCTCAGCTCTTATACATTTTTACGTTTTCTTCACTTTAAGTTCCCAATTAATGAAGCCGTATTCTGTCCAAATCTTATTGAAGAATTTAATCCTGAAGGGTTATCACCAGAAGAAATGATTACACGGGCAATCCTAGCACAGAGAAACGATGAAATCAAACAAATTAACGCAAAAATTTTCGATCAGTTACACTGCACTCTGTTGTGTATTTGAGAGGGCTTTGTTGTTTGTCAGAGCATAATATTTATTTCATGAACTTCTGGAAATGGCCACAAATAAATAAAGTTCTATCTATCCGTTTTGGCATCTCAATCTTGGAAAGGGTGAGCAGATTTTCAAAGTCCCAAAATCAGGGCACATGTCCATAGGTTGGCCACATTGACCTGCTTCTAAAACGGGACACATCTCATTAATTCGTCGACTGTGCTAGACGAGGGGAGGATTCCCCCATGGAGTATCTGGCGCAGGGTTGTCAACAGGGCAAAACAGAAACTTACAGTCGTGGCCAAGAGTTTGGAGAAGAACCCAAGTGTTGGTGTTCACAAAGTTTGCCACTTCAGTGTTTTTAGATCTTTGTGTCAGATGTTTCTCTGGTGTACTGAAGTAGAGTTACAAGCAGGCCAGAAGATCCAAAGGCTTTGATTGACAATGACATGAAGTTTATGGGCAGAGTCCAAATTTGCAGTGTTGGCCCTTCTTTCTTTTTCAAGACCTCTGCAATTCACCCTGGCAGGCTGTCTGTCAGTCAACTTCTGGGCCCAATCCTGACTGATGGCTGCCCATTCTTACATAATCAGAATTGGTGGGTTTTTGTTTGCCTACCCGCCTCTTGAGGATTCTCAATGGGATTAACGTCTGAGGAGTTTCCTGGCCATGGACCTTTGTTCCCCGAGCCACTTAATTGTCACTTTGGCCTTATGGCCCGGTGCTCCATCATGTTGGTCACCAAACTGGCAGAAGTTGCTCTCAGAGGATGTTTTGGTCCCATTCTTTATTTATTGCTGTGTTCTTGTGAGTGAGAAGCAACCCCACATGACATGAATGGCCTCAGGATGCTTTACTGTTGGCCTGACACAGAACTGATGGTAGCACCGCTCACCTTTTCTTTTTTTCAGATGCCCCAAACAAGGGGGCAAGGGGATTCATCAGAGAAAATGACTTTCCCTCAGCAGTCCAATCCCAGAATATCAGTTGCTCCCTGATGTTTTTCTTGGCTTCTTTGCTGTCCTTCTTGACACCCACCAGGCCATCCTCTAAAAGTCTTTACCCCACTCACACCTGCCTGCTGCCATTCCTGAGCCAGCTCTGCCCTGATGGTGCCCGCAGCTCAATTAACTTTAGGAGACGCTCCTGGCGCTTGCTGGACTTTTTTGGGCGTCCTGAGGCCTTCTTCACTTTGCTATTGTAACTCAATCAGCCTGACAGAGTGACCTCCAGACTTGTCCCCTTCAACACTGTCACCTGTGTTAATGAGAGGATCACTGAAACGACATCAGCAGGTCCTTAGGTGGCAGGGCTGACATGCAGTGCAAATTGATTTTTTGGGATTAAGTTCATTTTCATGGCAAACAGGGACTTTGCAATTAATTGCAGTTCATCTGATCGCTCTTCAGAACATTCTGGAGTTGATGGAAATTGCCATCATGAAAACTGAGGCAACAAACTTTGTGAAAATTATTGTGTGCCACTTTCAAAGCTTTTGGTCCACAACTGTACATAAGCATCAGAAACATCGTGGGGCCCTCTGCTCCTCGGGGCCCCTGCCAGTGCCCATACATTTAGATGGCTCTGGTTGCCAGATGTGCAGTTTGTCCACCAAATTAGGCAATTACTGAAAGTGTTGTGCGGTTCAAAATATTAATTTGGCGTTTGCAGCTCTTGAGCTCACTTTTAAATTGCACCCATGCCACCCAACCCCTGAACCCCCAACTCTTGTTGAATTGTCAAATGTATTGTATCAGAGGGTCTCTAAACACCATGGAGGACCGCTCTTCATTGCCCTTAATGAATGGACCCCCCTACCCACCTGTTTTCGATCCTGATTTTGTACTTTATGGTCTGCACAGGTCATGTCATGCCCTGGGATGTTCTACTGCACCACCACTATGCGAGTTTTCAGCTGGCACTGGGCTGGAAATGTTTACAGGACCCGTCAACCCTGAACTGTGCCGCCTTGTAAAAAATTAACATGAAGTTGAAGTTCGGGATGGGGTCTTATTACGTTTAGGTTGCCCAAAAATGGGACCGAGCATTTTGTTCAATTCTGGGACGCCAGGCATGAAAATGGGGTCCAGCACTGCACCGTATGGAGGGATCATATTTCTACAAAGCCCACGGTACTACAACACTTTGGAATTTTAAAAAGCGTGTCGGGTTTGACACATAATTTACAACCACAACATCTCGCTAGGCGGCGTGGCAGAACTCGAAGCGAGCGGCCCGAACGACACTTCTTTGTCCAGGAGTCGAAACAAGCGCACGTAACGCAACGCGCCTCCAATTCAAACAGCGCACAACGAACGGCTACTGGCGAAACGCACTTTGCTTGTACTTTGTATGACCATTTTAAAGCACACGACTGCCATCCGTTTGCATCACCAAGCAAACAATAGGCGAACACTCGCACTCACGGCAAGGCCCGCCCTCGAAACAGCTAGAAAATCAAGCTGAGCCGCAGGGGGCCGCTTAACGTCTATCGGCTCAAAATGGCCGATGACCTACTCTCGCGACATTTTAGAGAATAACGCTCGGCCGTGGGTATTCCTCCTAGTTGCCATGGCAATTACGTGGGGCAAAAGGGACTAGCCAGTGAAAAGCATTTGAGCGCGCGTGCGCAGTCAGTTTGTGGTCTTGGAGGTCGGAGAAGCGCTCACTGCAGAGGAAGCAGGAGTATCATGTCCAGATACGGACGATACGGAGGAGGTAAGTAACTTCGCATGTAAGGCATTTTTTTCGTGGAGGAATAGAGAATGCAAACGAGCGATAATGAATGTAACGTGTCGAGGAAGTGAAGCGTATAAAGTAAGAGGTTTCCAGTTTGTTTGGTTCATCTCTCTTTTTGGTGAAGTGGCTGCATGGCGGGTAAACGCTCTGTAATGGCGGACGGCTGTTTGCGCACCGGGTAAAGGAAGGAAGCCCACTGGTCTGCACTGAAAAGCGCGTTGCGTCGAACCAGAGAAGACGCACTTGGGTGCAAACCGAGGCTGCTCTCGATGTTTTTCACGCCCATAATCTGACGTCCGTCTCGAGTGTTCATTTTATATCTCATCTGCGGGCTAGCTCGTTTGAAATTTGCATTTTTTGTTTCGGTTTCTGTGGACGAAGCATCGTTGTTTTTTTTTTTTCCTAGCCGATTAGAAGTACCCCCCTTTTTGTCGAAATTCGTGAGTGGAAAAGCATCGTTACTTTAGTTAAAAGGTTGCACGAGGAACCCGGAGAACAATAAAAAGGCGCGGAATTTGTATTTTTTTTTTAATTTTTTGATTGGCCTGCGAGCGCGCTGTTCAGCGGGAGGATTTCATGCTTGACGTGCCGATCTATCATTTAAGAAAATAACGCACTTTCTCATTAGAAATGATTTCCCCCCAGAAAATTAAAGTCGCGACCACGTGCTTTCTTCTCCAGTTGTGCCGCCTTTCCAACGAACAATGGCTTCGTGCTGATCGGCCTGGAAGCCTTCGATTATTAGAATGCTTTAAAGCAAACTGGACTGGCAATTACTGAGCGTTACAAAAACGGGTCTGTGAACTGTAAACCTCTTTCTTCATTTTCCTTTTCTGAAAACAAAGTATTGAATGCCACTTTTGTGTTTTGGTTTATTGTGCTTCTCACCACATTTTAAGAACGGTGTGATTTAACGAGGCTTAATCTAATTTTCACTGTAATTCAAAGAGCAAATTACTCTTGTAGTTTGGTGACAAATGCTGCAAATGTGTGTATTTTTCATAATCTATTTAACATTTGAGTATATTTTATTTTTTCCTTAAAATGTTTGTACTTAAGTTTTTTTTTTTTTTTGTTTTGTGATCATCATTGTCTCATTTTTGGACACGACAAATTGTAATGAAAATAAAAAACACACTATTGGGCATTTGTCACGGCTGATGCACATAGCTGATAAGTGCTTTGTTTTGTGCCAATGTGCATTGGGATCCTGAAGACCCTCAGGTCCCAGGCACATTGTGGAAGCAGTGGGGGGGAAGCCAAGAGTCGCCTAATGCTGGGAACAGGTGGCCCAGTCAGCCATTTCTTTCCGTTACCAGTGTAACACATTCTTCTAGATTTGTACAAACGCAAATGGTGCTCAGATTGGCAGCTGCTTTTATTCAGTGGGCATAACCTGTGATTTTTCCTTCACAAATCAGTGATGCATAAATTCATTTAAAAATGGAACACATGAAGCCACTAAAGGGATGCACTAAGTTAATGAAGCTGCTGACCTGAATACACTACCATCAAGATAATCAGAAATCTTTCAGAAGAACAATGGATAGACATAACGCAAATTACCACCCAGATTTCCAGCGTTTTGGTTATGAGATCTTGGTAGGAATTTTTTTTTTTAAATAATCACACTTAACACTTCAAGGGTGGATTTGTCAATTAGAACCTCGATCTGGAGTTGCAGTGCCACCTTTTTATTTTTCCTTCCAGAAACCAAGGTTTACGTTGGTAACCTTGGAACAGGTGCTGGGAAAGGAGAACTAGAACGGTCGTTCAGTTATTACGGACCATTGAGAACTGTTTGGATTGCTAGGAATCCTCCAGGGTTTGCCTTTGTGGAGTTTGAAGATCCGAGAGATGCGGAAGATGCTGTCCGTGGACTGGATGGCAAGTAAGTAGTTTGAAAGACCCAGTTAATGCAAGAGATCGTCCGTTTTTCCAGTAAGGAACAGTTTCTGTATTGAGGACATTCTTTTTCTAAATTGTGTTTTTAAAAACTGATCCACAGTCAAGGAAGGGAAGTAACTTGGACAGTTTCAAGCAATTTTGAATTTCAAGTGGTCTGAGGTATTATGTTTTTGTTTTTTCTTTTTTGTTACCAATCTAAAAGATGTAATTTGCTCTTTTGAAATACATTTTTAACAATATATCCTGAAACATTTTCTGTTGCCCAGTAAAAACAAAAAAGCTTAAGTGCATTATAAGATACTTAATAGGTGTCACACTATATTCTGTGCACATGGTTAGTTTTGACTCCATAGTGGAATGAGGTTGTATTGTGGTTAAGATTACTAGCATAAATATATACAGATTAAAAAAGATTGACTATTCCAAGAATTTATTTTTCAATATATTAGGGTTTTGTAAGCTATATTAGCAAAAATGTGTTTGGGATCAAAAATATACCACATTCTGGTAAGTGCACCAGCTTTTTCCAGTATCTAAAACACTTTGGTTCTTGGATATAATTTTTTTTTTTTTGATCAGCAAATTTAAATTTTGACAAGATTTAAAAGATTATGACAGTGGTATCTATGGCTATTAGAAAAGTTTAGAGTTTACACACATTACTAAGTCATCAACAATGAATGAAAACTTAACGTTGTGTTGGACTATGAAGCAACAATCCTCTTAACATGTAGGGTTTTGTAGGTGGTGTAGGGCATCTTTAGTTCAAAAGGCAGACATTATTTTTAAAAATTAATTTGAATCTGCATTTGCTGGGTTTGGAAAATGTTTGAAAAGAAAGTCATGTTCTTTGTACAGTAACTATAACTTACCATTACCAGATTATTTGAGCAATATGATTTGTTTTAACTTAGTGTTTTCTATAATTTGTGTGAAGCAAAATTTTAAAAAAAAAGACTTGCCATGATGAATGCTTCAGTTTGTTTTGTGGTCGTTTTTTTTTTTGTCCTTGCAGCTTGTATGTTTCATGTATATAATCCATGCTGTTAAACACTTGGAGAGTTTGCTTACAAATACAAGCTCTTCCCTGCCACAAACTTCTCTTTAAAAATTGTATGACGGGCAGGTAAAGCCTGCATATTTTCATAGCTTTTTTTCTATGTCTAAAATTGAACTTATTGTGGACTAGGATAGTTTATCTATCTCGAGACATCATGTTCAGACTCTGGTAATTTGAATTTTTTTTTCCTCTTTCTTGTGGATTGACATTTATTTTTTACTAAGACCAATTCTGTCTTTTTGTCTCTCTCTCTCTCTCTGTCCCCTCCAAGGGTAACATTAGTGTTGGCTTTTGTATCTGCAAAGTGAAAAGTCAACAGTGTCCATTTTTATGTAATCTAAAGTCTTTAAAATATTGTGTAAAGCTAAACCTGCTTGGTAAAATCTGTGAAACTGACTACACCATCTTGGCTAGGAGTCCTAGATTTGTTCCCAGGATACTACTATGGCTAGTATTTGCTTATACTAATTCCGTTAACATCTGACTTGAATAAATTCATACGGTTTATATAGTCATCTTCTCAATAGATATTTTAAAATATTAAAAGTATTCTGTGGATCTGGAAGTATGAGAATTTCTTTCATGGCAGATACTTTGCACCATCTTTTTACTATACAAAACAGATAATGGAAAATGGGTAGAGAAATACATTGTAGTTCTGTTTACACTCTTTTTTTCCTTTAAGCTCCTTATTTCTAAGAATTTAATTGCAGCTGATTGGTGTCCCTTAGAAACAGCTTTTTAAAAAAGACACTAAAACAGATGTATCCTAATTGTGCAGTAACTTTTGGTACCATGTGCTTATTTACAAGTAAGGAAGACCTCTAAACTTAGATCAAAAAGTTAATGCCATTGTTGTGGTAAAATACCTGATGAAGTGTGAAGTTCTGAAAAAGTAATTGAAAAACCATTAATTGGACCTTTGCTAGTGAATTGGTTGAATTAAAATATTGATGCCATGCTGGTACGCACACTCAGTTCTGGAAGCTGCCCTGTTGTTGTTTGTTTCTTTGTTTGTTTGTTTTTAAACAGTTGCAGTGGTGAGTGCTCAAAAGAAAAACCATGTGCAAAAAGCATGGTCCTAAAAATACATCTTGACTGCTTAGTTTTAAATGCACTTGTTCACCACACATTTCAGAAGGGGAAAAATTTTCACATATGCTTAATGGTCACATTTACAACATTTTTTGTTTAGCATCCCACTTAATCCCCTTTGTTTTTTTTTTTTTGTCTTTCAGGGTAATTTGCGGCTCTCGAGTTAGAGTTGAGTTGTCAACAGGAATGCCTAGGCGATCTCGTTACGACAGGCCACCGGCCCGTCGCCCTTTTGATCCTAATGACAGATGTTATGAATGTGGTGAAAAGGGTCATTATGCCTATGACTGTCATCGCTATAGCCGTCGTCGAAGAAGCAGGTAAGCGTGTCACCTAAAATATTTTTTTTACAAATGTTGTGTATGCTTATGATTTACTATGAGAAGTTCCTTTTTGTAAATTGACATTTGTATTTTAAGTGTCAAGGATAACATGCCATTTTTTTATTTTCTTGTAATTTGAAATGTTTTTGCGATATTAATAATTCACCTGGTCAAAACCTTTCAGGTTTCTTCGTTTGAGTCAGTCGCCTTGATTCAGAGTGTCACGAGCCTTTAAGATTTCATGAGGCATCTAGCAAATTCGACATTTAAGATCCTACTAGACCTTGAGGTGATCAGCATGAGGCCAAATCCCCTTGAGCGCCTTCTACGTCTAGCTTCACCTTAAGATTCTATAGAGAGCAGAAAAGTTTGGTTGAGACGAGGTGATCGCCATAATGCAGTAAATTTGGCATTCAATTGGGCCCTGATTTTAAAGAGGAACCACCAGGTTGACCACATTCCCATCTAGACAAATCATCCTGCATCAATCAAGCCTCACCTTGCCTCATTTGGCTGTCAGTTTGATCGTCGTTAGATTGAAGAAAACGATGCAGAGATCGACTGATAGATACTTCTAGATCTCCTAGACCTTGGTCCAAAGAGGGTCGACCTGCAAACTTGCAAGGTTTATTTTAAGTACCAATTAATGTATTTTTGTTTTAATACAATCTTAATGTAATTTTTGCTTTATTTCTTTAAGCAACCAATCTACCTTATGTAGATTAAATAACAGAATGCCATAGACTAGGCCCCAAATGTAAAGTAGTTTGTATGTGTACACTATGTATTTGATTATTTAATTTTAATATTTCCTACCATTGGTATTGTTAACTAGTTGAAAGAAACCTTTAACTGATAGTGAAATATAAATGTATCTTGCACAGATTTTCATATAAATGGGTGTTTTTCTGTTTTTAAAATCTTTAATTTTCCTCTCTGAACATGGTAGGTCCAGATCTAGGTCTCACTCAAGGTCCAGGGGTCGGAGGTACACTCGCTCACGAAGCAGAAGCCGGGGAAGGAGGTTAGCATTTCACTTTTGTTTTTTTGTCCGCTTTTGGAGTTGCCTTGTCAGTTGTTTGCAGATTCTGTGGGTGTTTATTGTTTCTTTTAAAAGTTCAGGGTTAACTTAATTGGCACTATAATTTGTAGTTGGGGGCTTCAATTTTTAATTTTTTTTCCCTCAGGTCAAGATCTTTCTCCCCTCGTAGATCTAGATCAGCCTCACCCAGGAGATCGAGATCAGCCTCCAAGAGATCCAGGTAAAAAGGGGGGCAAAGAGAATAATGAAAATATGTACAATATTTTCAAATTTTTGCTTTTCCTTAATTGTTTTTTCTTCCTTTTTTGTGTTCAGGTCTAGATCAAGATCTAGGTCCAGGTCAAGGTCTGCTTCAAGACCAAGGAGCAGGTGAGGGTTTATCAATTAACACTTTTTCATTGTTTAATGTTGGTCTTGTTTATATCAACTTTTCTCACAGCAGATTACATAAAATGAGTAGTGTAGTCTACATTATAGTAGAAGTTCTCAAACACTACTCTGCACATACAAAAATGGAAAAAGTCACATTGCTGCATTTCATTTAAGTTTTAGGTATTGTAGCTGACAGTGTGTTTGCTTGAACAGAATTGGAAGCTCTGCAGATCCCTTTCACAAGCAAACATGAACTGGCTGTAGCTGAGCAAACTTTGTTCTATGTTCTTTTAACGGAGTGAATTGTGTATTGCCTTTACTTGTTTTGGTTGTCACTTGAAGCATCTTACATTTGACCAAAGTGATGACAACGGGCGTTTCCTCAAAAGGAAACTTCTCTATTTGAAAATCCCAAAATTCTTTGTGTATTCATTTGAATTTTTCTGACATGATCATAATGCCTATACCCTCAATACTATGTATCAATAATAAATTGAACTATAGCTTATTAATAGAATAAAACACTTGAGTAAATCTCTTCTGGCTAACCCCTCTGTTGTTTGAGCATTGGCCTAGTGTCTGGAACTCTTGGATAGATGCAGTACCCCTTGGTCTTAAATTCAATCATTTGGTATTATGGTGGTGGTGATAGTGGAGGAAGCCACTTACCATAGGTTCCACTTTAAAACAAGAACACAAGTTTGAACAAGTGTAGATTACTCAGTACATTGTTTTTGGCTTTTCTAATGGTTATGCATCTCATCCAGAATTCTTTTAAATGTGGTTGGGGTTTCCACTTAAACTACATTAGTCTGTTGCAGATTCCTTTGATGCTTGATGTGAAGTGCAGTCTGAGTTTTGCATAAACATTCCAGGTTTTCATAATTTTTAATTACTCCTTTTCAATGCCAGAGCAGAGTAATCTTCCTTGTTGTCACCATATCAGCTCTTTCAACTGGGTTGATCTGTTGTGTGGGTAGCCATGGTATGTGGTTTGTATTGTTACATTGCTCTGCAAACTGGTGGACTGTTCCTGACCTATGAATCCATGCATTCACCCTATAAGATTTTACTGGTACTGGGGCAAACCTTTTGACTATAGGGCTAATGAGGTCAACTCCTTTGCTTTTTTTTATTTGTCATTTACCTTTACCTCTAAGGAAATCGTGGACATTAGCCCAGCAAGGGAAGATGCCATAATATAGCTACTAGCATCGTCTATTGATATTTGGGTATATCAACCAAATTTAGTGCACACCTCTCCATTGATGAAAAAATTTTTTTCCTTGTCTTCATTCTTCTGATAGAGTAGAGAATAATGAGGTGTGTCATGGACTACTGGAAATTGGAGTGCTAAATTAAGAGAAAAACACTATGGAATCCTAGGTGGTTATGTTGAGAAGGAATATACTAAGGCGGTTTTGGTATGTGGAGTGAAAGCCAGGTGATTAGGTAAAGAAGAGCATATAGGAGGAAGGGGTGAGGCCACAGGAGGCATGGTTTGAGATGTCAGATGTTATGAAAACAATCAGCCCCACCCCAAAGGAACAGTTGGCTACCTAGGTAAACCTAGAACATGTAAACATCTGTGGTTTTTATTTTCCATACACTACCATCCTCTCCCTCCTGAATAAGTAAATGTTTATCACCAGTGTTCTTTTAAGTTATCCCAAGCCTGATGAATGTCTTTTTCTTTCTAACTGAATGTTTTGGATGTTTTGAATGTTTTCTTTCTAGCTGATGTTTTGGGCACTGGTTTGTTAATTGCTTAGTTGTATGAATTACAACACCTGTATAGAAGTATCTGCTTGGAGTGTTTTTAACCATCTTTACTCCTGTGTTTTTATTTTGGCAATTGTCTGTAGTTATGATTATTGATTCCTGTGTCCCTAAAGGTTCAGTGTTATGCTGTGAAGATCTTTTGGTGATTCGATTATATTTAAAAATAAAAATAAAAATTTTTTGTACACATGGCTTTAGGGAAACTCATGAATTAAGAACACAAGAAGTCCAACAAAGATTATTCCGCAAATCAAGCTTGTTAGCTTAGCAAAGTTGTACTATGCGGTTTTTGTTTTAAGGTTCTTCAACTGTATATCTTTGGTAGTTTGTTCTATATTCCCACAACTCCTTTGCATAAAGTTGGGGTTTCTAGCTTCTCTCATGAATACATTTTCCCCTTAATTTCTTCTAGTATTCTCGAGTGCAGTGAACTATTTAGTTGAAATTTGGTCCATTTTATCAGTGCCTTTTGAGAATTGCGAAAACCTGAATTCGGCCCACACACAGCCTCCTCTGCTAAGAACTCTAAAGAGGTTTATCTTCCTGATCCTTTCAGAGTAGGCTCTGCCCTGTAGACCTGAGTTGCACTTGGATGCTCTCCTCTGTACAGTGTTAAGTGCTGCCATGTGTAATTTGTAGGAGGGTGACCAGAATAGAACACAGTACTGCAGATGCATTCTCACTAGTGCATTATATAGTCAGCATAATGTCCCTTACTTTGTATTTTAACAGTATTAACAATTTAAAATAACATTTTAGTTGCTTCTGAACATTGCTTAGACAGTGATAATGTTGTGTCAACTTAAAATCCCTAAATGCATTTCAGAGCTTGCTTATGGAATACTTTACTATGGAGACCGACCAATAAAGTAGTGATTGTTTTGCATATTAGGATACTAAGTTACTTGGAAGAAGCATTCTCACTAATACATATGACCCCTATTTAATAAACATTTTTGATTTAACATTGTAGGGAAGTCATTAAAATGAAGCTAATCACATATGACATTTTAGGTATAACCATTTCTGTCCATGTAGTCTTGTCACTTTTAGTGGCTGCAGGGAATTTATATTCCTTCCCACGTGACATTTCTTTCTGTCTACTCTGTCAAATGTGTTGTGTGTACATTTATCATGTTTTGTGAATTTAAGCATGACTTGATCCAGTGTGGTGTTTTTTTTTGTGTGGTGAGGCAAGTAATTTATTTAGGACACATTTTGTATAGCAGCCCTTTGCATTGTGATACTTTTTTTTTTCCCCTTTACAATCTGCCTATTAGCTTCTCTGTTAGTCATAAAGCAACTATTAACATTGAATCCACACCAGCAAGTTTCAGCCTTATCAGCTTAAATTCCTTAGTCGTAACATGCAAGAAAATGGATTTTCCCACAGAGGTTGTAGACAGCAAGCACTCGCTTTCATTTGACATCTGGGATGCTCTGGTCACCTTCCCTCACTGGCAAGATATTTTAAGATGTCTGGATCAATGCTTTTTCACTCTATTCTTGCTATATACTTTTGTGTTAGGCATTGTTCTTTGCGTTATTGCTATGAATAAAGTTTAGTTTGGTTTATTTATATATGTGTCTTAACTTCATTTACCAAATTAGTACCTCCTAGTGACTGTAAGTGAAAGTAATATAAATAACGATGCTTTTATTCTGTAACTTGACTATGAATTTACACCCAAGGTGTTGACAGCAGTAAGATTACTTTTTATCATGTTAACCACACATACTCAAATGTTAAAATTAAACATTATAGATATATTCCCCAAACCGTGATGAGTATTCTCCCATAACTTCATTTAGAATGTAAATTTCGTGCAAGAAGCCATGTGGGTACGCTTCATATGAAAGACTGGGTAGTCAAGTGTAATAATTGTGCCTATGTAATTAAACCTCAAATCTGATGTTTTTATTAAAGACATTGTGGCTCTCCTAATGGTTATGACTTTGAGCTACCCAGCCCAAGATGGCATAATGTTAAAACCTGTCAGTATTTCAGTTGTAGAAATATTGAAACCCTTGTTTTGCACTTGCATAGTGTGATTTGTAACTTGCACTGGACCAATGTAAGTCAGGACTAAAGATGCATCCGTGTTCATTATAAACTTGTAATAAATGCATTGGTGTAACGAATGAGGTGAAAGCTCAGCAGCTTTGCAGTGTGCAGTATCTATAACTTTGGGTTCAATCTATATTGGTGTCTTAGACATTTACCTTTTTAACTTTGAAAGCAAGTGAGAGAAAAAAGCAAGTTATTCTCTTCTGTCCCTACCCTAACAGGTCTGAATCTGTTCCAAGGTCGAAGTCCGGCTCTGAACCCAGAAGGTAATTACTGAATTGAGAGTTCATCTTTCTTTGCATGTTTCAAGACACACAAACAGTTCTGTTTATGACAGTTATAATAGAGAAGTAGTGGCAAGTGGCTAAAATCTTAACCCCAGGTGCATCTGGTACAGGACAGGAAGTAGTCCTGGAGAGGATGTCTGCCCACCACATGCCAGACTTGCTTAAACTCGCACTGTCTCCCATCAAGCTACTTGGGGGTTGCTAATCATCCTGACCTGCTCATATGTGAAATGTTAGAGGAAAAAATGCATTACTGGTTGAATGGTTAAACGCTCTATATAGATGGGACGTGATTGCACTGTGACCCTCTAATTGTTTTAATTGGGTTTGAGAATAAGGGTTTGAGGGAGGGAAAGGTGTGGGGCTGTGCACACATATATAGTATCTCACAAAAGTGAGTATACCGCTCACATTTTTGTAAATATTTTAATATTTTTTCATGGGACAGCACTGAAGATATGACACTTGGATATAATGTAAAGTAGTCCGTGTACAGCTTGTATAATTGTGTAAATTTGCTGTCCCCTCAAAATAACTCGACACACAGCCATTAATGTCTAAACCGCTGGCAACAAGAGTACACCCCTAAGTGAAAAATGTCCAAATTGTGCCCAAAGTGTCAATATTTTGTGTGGCCACCATTATTTTCCAGCACTGCCTTAACTCTCTTGGGCATATGGAGTTCACACGAGCTTCACAGGTTGCCACAGGAATCCTCTTCCATTCCCCCATGACGACATCACGGAGCTGGTGCATGTTAGAGACCTTGTGCTCCTCCACCTTCCGTTTGAGGATGCTCAATAGGGTTTAGGTGTGGAGACATGCTTGGTCAGTCTAGCACCTTTACCCTCAGTTTCTTTAGCAAGGCTGTGGTCCTCTTCGTGTTTTTGGGGTCGTTATGTTGCAATACAGCCCTGCAGCAAAGTTTCCGAAGGGAGGGGATCATGCTGTGCTTCAGTAGCTCACAGTACATGTTGGCATTCATGGTTCCCTCAATGAACTGTAGCTCCCCAGTGCTGGCAGCACTCATGCAGCCCCAAACCAGGACACTCCCACCACCATGCTTGACTGTAGGCAAGACACACTTCTCTTTGTACTCCTTACCTGGTTGCTGCCATGCATGCTTGAACACCATCTGAACCAAATAAGATTATCTTGGTCTCATCAGACCACAGGACATGGTTCCAGTAATCCATGTCCTTAATCTGCTTGTTTTCAGCAAACTGTTTGCGGGCTGTCTTGTTCATCATCTTTAGAAGAGGCTTCCTTCTGGGACGACAGCCATGCAGACCAATTTGATGCAGCGTGCGCCATATGGTCTGAGCACTGACAGGCTGAACCCCCCCCCCCCCCCCTCTGTTTTCAAAAGACAACCTCTGGATATGACGCCAAGCATGTGCACTCAACTTCTCTGGTCGACCATGGTGAGGCCTGTTTTGAGTGGATCCTGTCCTGTTAAACCACTTTATGGTCTTGGCCACCGTGCTGCAGCTCAGTTTCAGGGTGTTGGCAATCTTCTTATAGCCTATGCCAAATTTATGTAGCGCAACAATTCTTTTTTTCAGATCCCCATTGAGTTCTTTGCCATGAGGTGCCATGTTGAACTTCCAGCGACCAGTGTGAGAGTGATAACACCAAATTTAACACACCGACTCCCCATTCACACCTGAGACCTTGTGACACTAACAAGTCATGCGACACCGGGGAGGGAAAATGGCTAATTGGGCACAATTTGGACATTTTTCACTTAGGGGTGTACTCACTTTTGTTGCCAGCTGTTTAGACATTAATGGCTGTGTGTTATTTTGATTGGACAGCAAATTTACACTGTTATACAAGCTGTACACGGACGACTTTACATTGTATCAAAGTGTCATATCTTCAGTGCTGTCCCATGAAAAGATATAATAAAATATTTACAAAAATGTGAGGGGTGTACTGACTTTTGAGATACTGTGTGTGTGTGTATATATAATTTTCCCATCTCCACCCTGTCTGAATCATGAAACTTGTCTAGAAGGTGAAGGAGGTTTTGGTTTGTACATGTAGGAAATCATTTGTACGTATGCAAAATAGTGCATTACTTTCCAAGTGATTGTGCTCTGCATGTAAGGTGATGATTAAAATAGTATGCAAGAGAATAGTACATAACCTTGTCTGTATTCCAATATTTGTGATAGGTAACTGTGAAGTATTAAACGTGTGCACATGCAATCCATTGAGAAGAAAATAGTATTTTATGGCTTAAAATTTATTTTAATTTATTACTTACAAGGTGTGTAACTCTGTGATATACAAGATGTTAAATAAACAATTGCAACCGGTATAAAACAAGAACATCAAGTTAGAAATATGCATTTTAATGAGTAAATGAAATACCAAAAATAGAATATTGGAATGAATCAGTACACAAATAAGATATGCAAAATAAGACCCTTAATGACGGGATTAAGGCTGCAGAGGACCCATGGCCGAAAGACTGTTTAGTTCTCACAGGACATTCCGCCTAACAAATGTGCTTTGGTAATTCCTACTATGTGGTTGTTCTTAAGTAGAAGATTAAATACAGTGAGAGTTGTTGACATTTGGAAGTTCCCCACTTTAACTGATTTTGAAAGTGTTTCAGAATTGTTTGGAATACTAGGGTGTTTTTCCATGTTAGCCATTATGATTATAGTGGGAAGTCAAGCAAAGCGACACCTTTTATTGGCTAATTAAAAGGATAACATTATGCAGGCTTTCGAGGCAATTCGGGTCCCTTCTTCAGGCAACTTGTAGTCAGTTGTTTGGAGATACTAGCACTTCCTACAGTTAGAAGGGACTGGTATATATCCAAGAATCCTTGTAGCCAAAAATTGTGGTTTTGATATATACCTACATAATATGCTGACTTTTTTTTTTTAACAAATAGCAATTGTATTACTGACTAATGTGATTAATGGATGTGCGCCTCATCCATCAAAACACTTGTCCTTTTGCTACTCTGATTCGATTGCAGGTATTCACCTGTCTGGAACTGATAACAGTAAAGCTTCTCTCTCGGTTGCTACCTTGCACCACTGGTGCCAAGCAAACATGGCACATGGCATTTCTTCCTGTCTTCTCTTCCTATATGCATCAACGCGTCAGTCAGGTTGACCGACTCAACTTTGGGTAATATTCATTAAGGGGTAGGCTCACTTATTTTACACCGTTCACATAAAAGTCTATACACAAAAAGCTCTAATACCAGCTCACAATCGCATCTCCCGTTTCTTTCTGCCTTCTATTTTAATTTATAGATGTTTGCAAGTTTTCCAATAATTATAATATACCAAAAAACAGATCAATAATGTTACAGCATCACCCACTACCACCCACACCTGTGTTGTGAGAGGCATGATATGGAGTTTGTCAGCTTTTAATCAGAACCTGTTAATTTATATGCAGAAGACATTGTTTTCTAGTTGGCTACTAAATTAAGGACTTTTTTTTTTTTTTTTTTAATCTTTAGCATAATTGCTGAAAGAGCTCAATAGCTTAATGGTTTTACATTTTTAAGTTTTTTTTTTTTCTTTTTCTTTATCTAGCCGGTCAAAAACCAGATCATCGCCTCCAAAGCGAAGGTATGTTAGACCATCTTGCTAGATACAAAGGTGACCTTGCAGGCATGAGCAGCAGAATGGCAATGTATACTTGAGGGTCTATAGGCAAGCCGGTATCTTGTTTCCATGATGTTTGTCTTTTGAGGACACAGAATGTATTGGGGGAGGGTGCAGAACTTCACAGATTTTAGTCAAAATATGCTGTCGTGTAAGAAAATATTTTGCCTAGGAAGAGGAAATTAAACACTTTTTTTGGACTTGCTTGAATGTGTGCATCTTTTCAATTTAACTGTTCAATTCATGAAATCTTCTACCCATCTGATAGCTCAGGGAGTGTTTCTGGACAAAGCTGTAAATAAAATGTTAGACATACAAAATGTCACCACAGTCTCGCCCGAGAGATGCCGAGACTGATCTACTGGTCACGGACTTGTATACTTTGGGTGTGTGTTCCAGTTTCTCCACCATAGTTTTGTGTTCATTATCTTCCTGAGTAGAATACATTTACCTAAAGTAGTTTTGCGTGGAAGTTAATAGAGTAAATACAGCATTGAGGATCCACATCCCCTTGCTTTGAAATGTCATGTGAATGTCATGTACTTGGAAAGTAAGCATAAAGGAACACATTCCATTAAGTGCCTGTGATGGTTAGCCCAGAATTTACCAGATTAGGTGTATAAAAGAGGCCAATGTTCTCTTCACCTAATCTTTTGTAGGATTAACTTCTCATCAGGTTTGCATTTGAAATATGTGTGGAGAGGGAGAAACTGACTACAACATTCAAATTAGCATTTAACACATACCCCAAAATGGTTTACATGACCTTGGTCTTGGCTGATTGTTTTTGACACTAGGATAGTAGCAGTACAAGTTTAAATAGTGATAAGTGCTGATGCCTCCCAGCATCAGAGTTCAAGATTTAAATCTAGAGCTCGACACTGACTTGGGGGTAATAGTGCCCTCTCCCTGCAGATTAGAGTAACTGGAAATTTGCAAAGTAGCCACGAGTGTGAAGATAAACAACTAGGTTTATTTTGATAAAAAATATCCTGTCATAGAGAGAAGTGGTGGATCTGAGGCTAAGGGTCTGCGCTGGTATGTGAAGGTTGCCAGTTCGAATCCCTGTTACTGCCAAAAGAGATCCTACTCTGCTGGGCCCTTGAGCAAGGCCCTTAACCTGCAGTTGCTCCAGGGGCGCTATACAAAGGCTGACCCTGTGCTGTTACCCTGAGGGTCAGAGAAACAAATTCCTAATACAAGAAATTGTATAAGGTGAAATGAACAAGGGTGGCGCAGTGGGTAGCGCTGCTGCCTCGCAGTTGGGAGATCTGGGGACCTGGGTTCGCTTCCCGGGTCCTCCCTGCGTGGAGTTTGCATGTTCTCCCCGTGTCTGTGGGTTTCCTCCGGGCGCTCCAGTTTCCTCCCACAGGCCAAAGACATGCAGGTTAGGTGGATTGGCGATTCTAAATTGGCCCTAGTGTGTGCTTGGTGTGTGGGTGTGTTTGTTTGTGTCCTGCAGTGGGTTGGCACCCTGCCTGGGATTGGTTCCTGCCTTGTGCCCTGTGTTGGCATGGATTGGCTCCAGCAGATCCCCGTGACCCTGTGTTTGGATTCAGTGGGTTGGAAAATGGATGGATGAAATGAACAACAAAAAAAGTTAATGTTTTGTGTAGTATTTTTGAGTGATAGGAATCCTGGCAAGTGATGGTTCTTTTGACCTTCCTTGCATGCTTTGATGCTGGGATAGGTAGTGCCCCCTTGGAAGCCTGAGCTGAGTAGACAGACTTGAATACAGGATATCTGTTAGATTGGTTTCAGAGTGTTAAACAGGTCATTTTGTGGTCTCCTGAAGAGTTTTGTCAGACCTGATCTTAGCCCTAGAAAGAGTATATATTGTGTTGCTCGCCCACATACATGAGAAACAGTAACACTTGCTAGGATAAGGATATTCCCTCTTTATTTGCATATAAACCTTATGCTGCTTTGTTTAGTAGGCTGTAATTTATATAGATTTGAAAGCCTTTGATTTCTGATTTTTCTTTTCGAACCAGAATTCGTTCCATTCTCTGCACAGTGCTCAAAAGGACCTGAAATATTGTGATTTTATTGTAAATTGAAATGTTCTTTTGTGGTTGGAAATGTTCAGTAATAGGATGTGCTATACAGTAATGTAAATTTGGGACATCCTCTGATGAGCTGCTGGGACAGAATCCAAAAAAATGAAACATAACCAAATGTTTCAAAAAGATGAGGCATTTTTTATAGCGAGTACAGGTAAAGGGTTATGTTCAGGGTATAGCTAAATAATTGGCAAAAGCATTGTTTTTGTCTATGTAACTCTAGTGCATAATGAACAGACTGGCTAATTTTGCAGGGAATTAAAGAGCCGCTCTCTGAACATTTCAATGTGCTGATTCTTTTTTTTTTTTCTTTCCCTTTTTTTTGCTTTCAGCCGCTCACCATCAGGAAGTCCCCGTCGGAGTGAAAGCCCTGAAAGAGATGACTAAATTTTATTTTATTTTTTTTGTATTTTTTTTTTTTTTTTGTAATAAAACCAAATCTTTTAGGAAGGAACAAATATTTGTTTACATTACTATAAGGGAATCTTTTGATTCTGTTGGTGAGAATTTGTGTTGAATATTTTGTTGAGGTGTAGTTCATGTTCAGGTTTCTTTTGTTCTTTTATTATCTCCTCCCTCTCCCCATCCCACCCTACTGTGTCACAAGTTAGAAAAGTTGAAAATGGCATAGATAAAAACTGTTAGTTGGTGAGTAGAATGTGTTCTTTTTACAAATTGGTTGTGAGGCATATTATCTGGAATGCAAGGAACTGAATCGGCTTTTTGTATTTGCATATTAAATTAAATTTTGACTTCTGATTATCCTTTGGCCTGACTTTTTTTTTTGTTCCTTCTTGCTTTCTTTCATCAGTTGGATGATTTTTGTCTCTTGCGTTTAAGGCCTCTATTAGAGTTGAACTATGATTGGATAGTGTGTGTATACATCTACATACATGTATAACTAAGTTTGTAGTAATCGTAAATAAGCAAGTTTGAAGCCAGTTAAGAAAATTGTGTGTTAAAATGTATGCATTTAAAGGAACTGGCTTGCAGCTACGCTAAAAAATAGAGCCCTTAGATTAAATTGATATAGCGAGTTTATTTAATACTTTCATGTCAGTTCAATTTTTTGTAAAGACCTATTGAAAATTGATTTCCAGGATACAAAAGTAATTGACAGATCTCCTAATTCATTAATATGTAGAATGATTTTCCCACCTAAAGAATGGCGATGTGTAAAAGTTTGCCATCATGCCACAAGGATCACTAAACAAAGCAGAATGCCAGAGTGGTTCTTCAGAGCAATGCTATAGGGTAATCATTTTTGGATCCCAAAAGACCCATCCACATGAAGGTTCCAGAAAATCTTAGTTAGCAATGTAGACCTTGGTGCATCATCTGTTGGAATGTATTTTACAATGCATGTAGTAAAGTTAAATTTGTCATTCCAACAGATATGGTGCTTTACAAACAATTGTATTAATCAAATGCACTGCATTTGTCATTCCAACCAATGGTACATCTGTTGTATGCTATTTGGTATTCGTAAAAGCAGTGCTTGTTTGTGATGTACCATCTGTTGCACACTGTGTCAGACACCGATTGAACAAACGCACAGACACTTGTCCTTTTATTCAGGTGTATTTGTCTAAAGTTTTCCTCCATATTTTGGCAGGGTAGCTGGATGATTTATATTAAAATGTTTCCTTGTCTGCCATCAAGTGGGCAAAATAGACACTACAGTCAGTGCAGCTTACATTTCGCATGTCTCCGGTGTATTTGATTTGTGGGAGGCCACCACAATGCTGTCTTAATGACCCAGTGACCAGGGTTCAAATCCTGGGTTTCCTCATGTGCATTTGACATGTTGGCTGTAATACTGAGAGGAGCGGATGACCACCAGTGTTTTACCATGAAGTTCCAGTAATCTGGTTGTCTTTTCACACCCTCTGAGACTGTCAGGTTTAGTTAACTGGCAGCTCCACGCTGGTGCAGTGGATGCGCTGGCCTTGTAATGGACTGGCTTCCCATCTGTTGTTGGCTGTAGCGACCTTGGCTGTGAGTTGGACTCGGTGGGTTTAATGCTGTGAATTTGATTCATTTTGCCATTCATTTAAGTCATTGTAAGGATGTGCTTGTGCGTCTTTCACTTGACATGGATGCATATTGCTTTTGTCTTATCAATATACTTCATGTAGTATTCCATATATCAGACATCTACCTTTTATATAGTGCCTTTTCTTGGAGTACTGTGTTTCTTTGGACATTTTCTCCCAGAGACTCTTGGAGGGGATGGAGCAGATTGCACTGATCTTTGCAACGCGCTCCCCTCAGCTCTCCATTGATCAGACTGATTGCAGTGGTCTGCCAGAAGTCATACAAGGGGTGCTGTTCTGGTTTTCCTCACTTGTTACATGTTTGCTGCTGAGGAAGTGTTTTGTTCATTTAGATTTATCAGTCCCCTGCAAGGAGTGTAACACTGGCAGACACACACACCCGAGGAGTGTGGTGTGCACTCCCTGAGACAGTCACTGGTGTCCAAAATATTGAAAGAGTTGATTAAAAATGAAGCTTATGACAGATTTGTCGCATATGCCAGATTTTGGGTCACCATTCGGGAGTTTTTTTTGTTCCTTTAGTTTATTTGCACAAGAAAACCTGAAATGTCCCTCCTTGGTTACATCCAAAAATGGACAAATATAATAAAGATGTATTTAAAACTGCCCAGTATTTACACTTTTCTGTCAATGACTTTGAGTGGCCTGCCAGTGCACATTTACCGTTGCATGAGAACATATCGGATCTTCTGCATTTTGGCATTTATCTCTTGACATTCCTCATTAATGAGACGTATGGCACTGGTAAGGCTGGGACTTCTGGTCTTTAAAGGGCCTCAACCTGCCTGATTTTCTGATGTTAGATTTGTTGTGTCAGGACTGCCTGATGACTTTGTTTTATAACTGTGGCCCTCAGATGCACAGACTCTCCAAATCGTCGATGTCGACCCATTCACTTAGAGCAAGGGTGGGCAAAGTCTGTCCTGGAGGGCCGCAGTAGCTGCAGGTTTTCATTCCAACCCAATTCCTTAATTAGAAACCTGCCAGTCTCGCACCTTATTTAATTTTATGGCTTGCTCGTCTGCAATGTAAGATTCTTACAGATTTTTTCCTTTCCAAGGATGAAATGATTTGAAGCCTAAAACGTTTGATTTTCAGTCTGTCACATTTTTCTATTAAGTGTTTTATTAAATCGGTGTGTGATGTAAATGGAAACAAGTTCGATGGAGAACTACTGGCTGCTTTGTCATTTACATCTTATTGTTAATAAAGAGACATTAAACAGTGAATCCAGCTCTTTAAGATTGAAATAAGCAATTAAGGGTGGGGAGACCACTAAAATGAAGCATCAAAAAGTCACTTAAGCAATAATTGATTCCTCATAGAGAAACTGGGTTGGAACAAAAGCCTGCAGCCACTGTGGCTCTCCAGGACTGACATTTCCCACCTCTGACTTAGAGGAATGTCTGCTCATCCACTGAAGGTGACAACTGACTGGGTCAGACCTCAAATTAAGGCTTCGTCTGCTGTAGAAGTTTCTGGGTGAGAAGTGAGCACAGACGACTGCATGTAGAGGAGGTGATTGTTGTGTTTATATTCCTGTTCAGATGATTACCGTATCTAGAAGAGTTGGCAAGTGTTTACATCCAGTCACGGTTTCTATCTCCTACACCAGAACGGTGATGGGTTGACATGCAGACTCCAGACCAGGCCAGTAATCCGGTGAAAGTAGAAATCTGATTTCTTGTAAAGCTCTGTTTACATGCACAAATCCACTTGTGGCGTTCTCCTTTGGCAAAGCACTCTGTCATTAAACCATGCAAAACAAAATTAAAATGTCATCGGCCATCGCAAATCCAAAACCAAGCATGGGGCCTGGGATCATTTTTGGGTTTATGAAATAGTTTAGTCCTTCATGTGCTGTGAGGTAAATGAACGTTCATCATCAACCCCTCGTTACACCTCTCAACCTGAGCCACCAAAACTGCACACTGGCTGCTGTGCCACTTGCTCACCGTGTTTCAATGTATTGATAGCAAACCTCAGCTTTATTGTGTTTGCGACTGCACGCAGTTCACTCTTCTTATCTATTTGACTGTTGGTTGAGCCCTACAAAGGACTGGTGTACCAATCTGTGTGCTGCTGGGACAGAATATAATCCTGCTACGGTCACTGCAATAGCACAAGTGTCACGTTGTGTTATTCGTTACTTTAAAATGTATCCGTGTGTTTCCATGCGCTTTAATAAGCCAAGCTGGTTAGTCGAGGTTTCTGAAAGGCCGTGTAAACCTTTAATCCAGTTGGGGACATCAGGTTAACTGGTTACACTTGAGGACTGCGTAGTCCGCACTTGTCTGTGGCACTCTGATTGTCTGTGAACAACTTTGCTTTGTACTCTCTTTCACAAAATACGTTTGTTATACGCAGATGTTTGTGTGATTGTTATTTCTTCTCCTGGTTGAAATCATTGGTCTCAATATTTCAGAAATGACTAAATTGATACTGACGAGCTGAACGTGCAGTGCTAATGTCAGTGGCACAATCTTGAGCAGATGGGTAACGCAGTAAAAGTAAGGTGCATTGACGTAGTCGGGATTATTTTTTGAAGTAATGAGTTACCTTGTGTTTTATGTACCACGATGGAATGGAAAAAAGGTGGCAGAGATTGCAGTTACTTGCTGTAGCTGTTGACCCTTTGTGACTGCCAGTGATGTGCTGTACAAACAGCGGTGAGCAGAACTGTGCTGGTGAATTGTCATTCAGTTGCTAAATGTGACACATCCAGTCACTTAAACTGGCCTGGTCTGCTGATGTGATCAGCAACTTTAGACAGCAAATGTGACCTACCCATGACTTGCGGTCACAAAATGTGACATCTGCTTAAGGGAGATGGAGTCAAGCCTCGAGGAGCTCCCGGCTTGGAGAGGATCACTTTTGAAAAAGATTTGCATACTTTGACTACGTGCAAACAATTTAAAAGAATGTCCTGCCTGCATAACGTAATGAACGGGTAAACCTCCCTACTGTGCAATTCCCCAATCGATAGGTGAGGTGGGACTGAACTGGTGCTCTGACATCGGCTACATCCACACCACTGTGTTTTCATTACATTTTTATTTCTTGTGTAACAAAAACACTTTTCATTCATAATGGTGTTGTCTATGAAAGTATCTCTCGACACTAAAATGGCCGAAAACGCAAATGACGTAGAATTAGGCTTACACTGGGCATCCTTGAAGGGTCAGTTACAGTGCCAGCCAAAACAGTAAAGTCCTGTGTCAACGCTAGCAGCCAGTCAGTTGTTTGCCTTTTGCACATACAGGGTTCACACTTTACAAAACACGATTTAGCTGCATACGCGTAGCAGCACAACCACCACCATGGGGAGCAACTCCTCTATGACCGCCATGTTGGGATATGAAAGTGTGACCAATCAGGGAAGCGTTGGGCAATAAAGCACGAACCAATCAGAGTCTGCACTCTCAGAACTTTGTTTTCACCCATTGATGCTGCAACACTGAGCCCGTGTTTTCTGAAGTGTCTGTGTGTGGAGAGCGTTGTCAAAAGTCTCCTTTTTCAGGCGATAAAAACATCTGCGTAGTATGGATGAAAGGTGAATACGGAGGCCAACGTTGAAAGTACAGGAGTGAAGACCGCACAGCATTTAGGCCGGCTTTATACTTCACACGACACGACATGGCATGTGCTCCAGCGGACACTACTTCTACGCAAGCGTTGTACTGTTTATACTTGTGCGCGTACTTTACGTAAATCTGGAAGAATCCACCAGGTGGCAGTGCATGATATCATCACGGTGAGAACAGGTTCGGCTTCGCTGTGTTGTGAATTTCCTGAAACACCCATTGAAGTCTGAGGACACCTTACTGCAACATCTCTGAAAAGGATGTTTACTGATTAAATCCATCAATCCAGGAATGTGCCCATTCCAGCAAGCATTGGGCACGAGGCAGAAACAATCCCTGGACGGGGCATCAGCTCATCACAAGGTGAACACAAGCAGACACACACATACACTGGCGTCATTTTAGTATCACCAAATTCCCAAACCACATCTTTGGAAGGAAACCGGAGCACAGTGTGGAAACCCACCAGGAAACCACAGAAACTCTAGGCAGGGTCCACCAGGGACGTGACTCTGTACCGCTCTGCCACTGTGCCTCCCACATGTGTAATTATTAACAGTATTCATTATTTAAATAAAGTTAATGACGTACATACTTTAATGCATTTCGTCATGAAAATGATATCAAGTAGAAATCTAAGGATTCTAAATGTGCAGAGAGCTGCAGTGTCACAAATGTCACGTGTCCTGTGTGGCGATCGCTGCTGTCGGCTCAGGAGGAAGCCCCAGTTGCTTGTAGCGATTAAGAACTGGGTGGGTTTGAAGATGACGTTTACGACGGTCTGCTTTAGTGATAGATAACGAGGTTAACGTGGACATTTCGAGATAAGAGACGACATTTCCACTTTAATCACAAAATAGACCTTTTCATCGTGTCCTTAATTTTCTTCTCTGTGGCTCAAATACGCTGCCATACATTCTGATGCTGTGGTGAAGATGGTATGTGAGACCTTTAAAATGTATCGCGTCATTGCGACAGGGCCTGAATATAAAAGCACCACAAACGCATTTGCACGTCGGCATTTTGCTTCACCACATCAAACCCTTCATCAAACATCACAGCGCGCACATCGATCTCAAAGCGGCTTTCCGTCACACATGGAGAGTAAACAGAGACGTCCAACTTGATCACTCCGCTCCTCTCTGACTTTTTGCCGATACTGCAAGTCGTGCACCCGTTGCATTAAATTTTGTGGACGAACTCAGAGGACACATCAAATGAACACTGGAAATGCGTGGCATCCATGATGCGTGCGAGTACGCGTACTGAGCGTGACGTATAAACGAGCCCTAACTCTGCATTCTTCATACGCCGGACCTTGGAAGTCGCAATTTTATCTTTTGTAGCCTTGTGTGTTTGTGCTGCCCAAGTAAACACGGACGCCCCTATGAAAGCTTGTGTTCCAACAACAAATGCCAACTAACAGTTCAACAGTGCAAATCGAAGAAGAAACCGAAGAGCAAGAAATGTGCAAAATCAAAAAAACAATTTTACGCTCTTGGCCGTGATAAACAGTCCTATTTAAGCTGGGACACTGCAATTAAAAAAAAAAAACACACAAAGCAACCACTGAGCGCAGCAAGCAAATAGCAGCAGCGCGTGGCACGCGGGCATCGCTTAGTTGTTCTGCTATTGTAAACGTATTCCGTATTGTGGTGTGAGGAGACTGATTTAAAGTCAATTCTTCTAGTAAATTAAAGTACTGTTTTCGGTGTACACCGCCATTTTGGACTGACGTCATAATAATTGTGATACTTTTGATTTGTGTAGCTCAAGGCATAATCTGCAGTCGGACAAACTCAGACTTGAGTGATGAGGCCCGAGTTCCCAAGTAGGATTTCTGAGTTCGGGACACGTTTTCTTTCTGTTTTCCAAATCTGAGGTCGGACGTTGTAAGTTTTAGTCAAATGCAGTACGCGTCTCTGTCGTTAAAGTGTTCATCGCTGACCGTTCAGAGCGTCCCATTGGAGTGGACATTCCGAGTCCTCGCAGTCGCGGCAGGTTTATCCCCAACTGGCCCCTGATCCCAATCTTTTATTTCATTTTCACTTCATTCAAGTGTTCCAAGTTTTGGGGGACACGTCAACAGCCCACCATTACTGCATCTCCCACAACCGTAATGGCCGACTCGTCCTTCCCGGAGAGGGGACACCTGAGCTCACGTGTTAAATGTCAGAATGCACTTCAGTTTTACTGACTTGACAGACAACAGAACTTCACAATTTTTATTCACGTTTGCCAGAAGTCTCCATGAGAAGTCACAGCACGCTGGTCCCCGTGGAGGCACGTGAGGTGCGTTTTCTTTTCTTCCCAGGTTGGAGATTTGTATTCCTGCAGAATGGGTGATCCAAACTGGAATGGACTCACTGGCTCACGTCAGGCAGTGGAAAACTGGAACCACGTCGTGTGGCCGTAGTCGTCTCCTGGCCGCAACAGAGCATCCGGGAAGTGGGGCTGATGGGAGAGAAACGACAGAAACAAAGACGACATCAGGCATTCGTGAAAAGTTTCGAGGCTCCTCACTGTCACGTGTGCGCAGGCCTGTGCAAAACTTGACGTGCGTGTGCTGACGGACAAACAACCCGTCGTGATAAGCAAGTAGGACCACCAGACCTCGAAACGCCAGCCCTTTACACTCACTGAAGCACAAGGTGACGACCTGAGAGGGAATTGTGCTTAAGGGTGGGAGGGGACGATTAGACGGCCCCCCTGGGTGGCACATCTCTAAACCAATCCGACGCCTCACATAGGCGGAGCTTACAGTAGGGGCGGAGACTTTAAACTGCAAAGATCAGATGGGCTCTCCTTAGCCTGGGGCAGGGGTGGGCAATGTCGGTCCTGGAGGGGTTTTTGTTTCTTTATGAGAAAACAATTACTGCTTAAGTGACATTTTGATGCTTCATTTTAGTGGTCTCGCTTGTTAAGGTCCCCCACACTTAATTGCTTATTTCAGTCTTAAAGAGCTGCATTCAGTGCTTAATGGCAGTTCACCATCTCGCTTGTTTCCATTTACATCTCTCTGTGGGTTCATCACAAATAAAACACTTAATAGGAAAATGTGACAGACTGAAAATCAGACGTTTTAGGCTTCAAATCTTGGTGCCACCAGAAGCCATTTAAAAGAGACAAAAGAGCGAGAAGAGAAGACGGCCAGAGGGATTTTACTTCGTTAAAACAGATTCACTCCAAGCAAACACCAAAGACTCGTCAACGTGGCCGATCACCGAGGGCGACACGTCCGGGTGCACCCTTTTAGGATGGCTGGGGGGGTGGGGCTCCCCAACGCTGAACGCACTCTTCAGTTTCGTGTCGGGGTGACGCCGAGTGTGAAGACGTTCATCGCATTTCGTATCCACGCTCTAAACCGGACTCCCGTTATTCTCTGTTCTCACTTTCACCCAACTGTCTGTGAAGTTAAAGACTGATAACGATTTTGTGGTGAAGGTTTCGTGGGTGTCTGGGGACTGGGAAAGGCGCTATATAAATACAATGAATTATTAGTATTATTGTGTTTGTGTATTTTGTGTTATTTGTCTGCACCTTTCTTATTATAGCAGATGGCACCCTAATTAGCTTTCCTGTTGTTTTCGTCGGGTTTCTTGTCTTCTCCAGGACGAGGTACGGTGAGGGTGTTGGCCTATCTGGTCCTTTTGCCTCAGCCTTACGGGTTTGTCACAAGCGTCTCGTCCCACTTACCTTATTAACGGCATCCGGCCAGTTTTGCGTCTCCAAGCAGAAGGCCGAGTGTTTGGGGTACGCAGCTCCTCCTTTTCCTTTTATTGATGCATCCAGAAAGTTGGACGTGTAAAACTGGACTCCAGGCTGCGTCGTGGCCACGTTCAAGACTCGGCCGCTGCCGGGGTGGTAAACACTGCAGAAAAATCAAAAAGTAAAATAAAAACACGCAGAGTCCCTTAAAGACGTTCTCGGCCAAACCACTTCCATGAACTGCAGACAAACAGACGCCCCCCTGACACTTCTGAGGTCTGCCATTGTGCCACTTGGACTCCGTGGGGTCACAGAAATGTCACTCGGCAGGTTTGTGACCACATGGACCAAAACGTCACATTCATTCTGTGTGTCAGAGAACACAAGTTTGTCTTTACCTCTGAAATTCCTTGTGTTTTATACGGCAGGAGCAAAAGTGCTGGGAGGCATCAATTGGGTGGCGCCAGCAGGTCTGCAGTTTGTTGCCTGGGCACGTGGTGAACAAACAAATAAAACTTGGTATCACTTGTGTGGTAAGTTGGGTGCGGCGTTGTAACCGAGGCCAGGGCTGTCAAACTCAAATCCCAAAGCCATCTTCTTAATTAATAACCGATTACTGGTGCCAATCAAACGAGCGTATTCTGCCTTCATTTGAGTGAACTCGTGTTTTCACGTTCACAGTCCTCAGTAGGCCATATGCAGACGGCGATGCTGACGTACTTCCGGTAAAATCTCCATACTGCAGTTGTGATCTTTGTTTAGTAGCGAGAATGTTTAATGTTTAAAGAAGTTGAAGTGTACAGATCGCTCTACAGCTGGACATTGCTGTGTTCCTTCATATCGAGCTCCCAGTGAGTACAACACGCTACTTGGCTTTCACGCATCCACGATGTGGAAACCCAATCTAAATGGATTGTCGCTATCCGGAGAGAACTTCACAGTCAGTCCCCATCCCCGAGTTTGTAGCTGGAATTTTAAAAAAGACGATTTTCGGAAGCCATGATGGCGACTGTTGAAGAAGGGAGCGATTCTGGCGTCGTCTGAGTGGAACAATTTCTCCATTACACTTTCAAGACCAGGGCTTTGGGAGAGGAGAGAGCAACCAGAGAAGGGCGAGGAGGAGGAAGATGATAAAATCCTTGAGGACCACAACTATGCTTCAATTCCAGATCCAGCAGATATCTAATTAATGCTTGATGAACACATATCTTCTGTCGGAGAGGAGACCCTCCAGCTAAGGAAACAAACTGACACCCTTACAATGAAGCAGCAGTTTGGCCTTCGCCGTTTTGCTGGCTCAGATAGACATTTGGTTTTTCACAAGGTAAACTGTCCGGGAGACTCATGTTGTTGTGCTCTGCACAGAAGCAGGGGCAACACAGAAATGAGACCATACCTTCCAGGAACATTCTACGTTTTTATCATGTGGACCACAAGGGGTGGGGCTTCCTTTGCTTCAGTGCCTTCAAGGGGTGGAGCTTCATTTACTCCACTGTCCTCCAGGGGCGGGGCTTCCTTTACTTCCACGTCCTCAAGGGGGTGGGGCTTCCTTTGCTTCCGTGTCCTCAAGGGGGGTGGGGCTTCCTTTGCTTCAGTGCCCTTAAGGGGCGGGGGTTCCTTTGCTTCCATGCCCTCAAGGGGGTGGGGCTTCCTTTGCTTCCGTGTCCTCAAGGGGGGTGGGGCTTCCTTTGCTTCCATGCTCTCAAGGGGGTGGGGCTTCCTTTGCTTCAGTGCCCTTAAGGGGGTGGAGCTTCCTTTGCTTCCCTGCCCTCAGTGGACAGTTTCTTGAGGCTGTGAGGGAAGAAGGAGACAAGCCTGTTTGTGACAGTGCCCCTTCTTGTGCTGGAGTGGCACT
Organism: Erpetoichthys calabaricus; assembly: GCF_900747795.2. Lineage (NCBI taxonomy): Eukaryota > Metazoa > Chordata > Cladistia > Polypteriformes > Polypteridae > Erpetoichthys > Erpetoichthys calabaricus. The sequence goes on from NC_041408.2 coordinate 93,261,604, forward strand.
ACCTACTTTAGGCAAACTTGGAAGGTGACCCTCTGACATGCATTCATGACAGCATCCGGGTGAGCACTCATTGGCTGTCAGTTCTCACACACACACACACACACACCTGTCCACCTCCCCTGTGACAAATCAAACTTGCCAGGACAAGTCAGTGACTGGTTGGACTGAGTCGCTGGGTATGTTGGACAACGTGACTCCTAATCAAGGGGGAGCAGACTGCCAATTAAAGATGGTGACTGTGGAAGAGTCATGCAGCGTGACAGGGGCTTTAATTGTCCTTCAATAGTCGCTACACTTCAGTCTTTTCGCCATTCTCCTCCTTGATTGTCTTCTCCTGACATCCTTCAGGTCAGACTCCACTGTACGGTACTAACTGGTTTGGGACCTTCACTCAGCAGAAGACGTCAGTATTGGACTTTATCAGCGTAGCTCTGAGCGTCTGTATGGATGTCTACTTGTATGTGTTACGTGTGCATAAATTCGATTTCAGTGATACGTTTATTGCATTTTGTTTTATGTTATCAGACAACATTAATAACAAGATAACCTTCTGCCGTGTCCACTCAAATGGAGTTTACTTGGATTGGGTGGGAAGGGGCCGAAGACCACTACTGTATGATGTTGGCGACTCTTTGTGAACATCGTTCACCTCTCTAACAGTAAGTGAAATGTGACCGAGGTGCTCATCAGAGGCCCGTTGTTATGAAGTCTTCTCAGTTTTTCCATAACGTCTCACAGAAACAGCAGTAAGGAGTCGAGCAGGTAAGCAGATTTTCTGTCAGTTAGCACTCACTCTTGTTCATCATGACGGCGTGGTGGCTGTTGGTCGGACATAAAAGTAAGAATTTCACTGGAATCCGCACACGTGACAAGATGGCTACTGCTATTCCTACTATTGGAAGGCACGAGGAGTCAGAGCCGACTGACTGTACCTGTAGATGTGGGCCTTGACGACCGGGAGCCACTTGTCGCGATCTGCGTTGTGTGCCAATTCTGTGCCATTGTCCCTTGGCTTCAAAACTCACCAATCGGTTTGGGGGTTGGGGAGCAAGTGAATTGCCATGGCGTAACTTCTTTGGCTAACAGTACGAGCCACACGCTGTCGAGTCAGATGGCGCAGGTTCGCGGCTGTCCGTCATCAGTTACCACAGCACAAAGCTTTGAGCCAAGATACTTCGTGGTGCGAGTCCGTGACAATTCACATGGCGACGAGGACGGGATGTGCACTGCGGCCGGGTGAAGCGTAGTGATAACGCAGTGCATAAAAGGTGAGGGCCGACGCTAGCGAGAGATCAGTTGACACCACCAGGAAGCGTCTCGCTCATAGGTGTTCATGTGGCACCCTCTGTGTCGCTGACTGATGGAGTTCCTCCTTTGGCTCACACCGCAAGGAGATCAGTTGACGCCGCAGATTCACGGCTGACCGCCAGCAGTTACCACCAAACAAACCTCCAAATTGAGATGCTGTGTGGTGCGAGTCCACGGCAATTCAGACAGGCCAAGACCACAATGGGCTTATTCATTTTAGCTTAAATACGTTTTTAGTAATGTAGGTACATTTTGTGACAACGCCATTTTGTTGGTCATATGGGCACCTGCACTTTGTGCATAGCGTTTGCTCTGGTCGCCAAGCCGTTACTAGGCAAGGTCAGCCAGCAGTGTTTGACACACGACCTTACCAGGAGAAGGGTATCAATGATAGTGTGGTGGCACGTCCGAGTTTGTGGATACATCATAGTAGCACTGGGTGTTTCAGTTCGATTTCTGTTAGGGTGGCACAATAAAGTGACCCCGTGTCCTCCCTGCGTGAAGTCTACATCTTCTCTCCATGGGTTTCCTCCCTCTGTCCAAAGACACACACGTTAGGTGACTTGGTGACACTAAATTGGGCCTCAGTGTGCGTTTGGCACCTTATCTTAGCTGGGAGAGCCTCCAGCCCCACCACGACCCTGGTCTACATTAAGCGGATTATAAAATGATACGGAAATGTTTGCTAATTGACTTGACTGTCATCTTGTATTTCAAACCCCAGTTATGAGAAATTATTTTGGTTTTCAACTCCTCGCTACATTTTTTGATTTTGGTCTTGTTTGTGAGAGTGTCGTCTTCTCAGTAATAAAACCCATCTGCTGATTCTATTCTTACTTAAATGGCGCTGCCGCCCACTGGAGTCAGTACAGCTGACCAATCCTTAATCAGAAATAATCAGCCATCGGTATTTGACACAACTAACCGGGAGAAATACTTGGGGGTTTCACGGCGCTCTTCTGGTGAAGACAAGCAGAAGTTGTGGTCAAAGCCGCGATCTGGCAGTTGACTCAGGCGATCTCCAATCCGCACGGAGCTCCTCAGGTCGAATGGCGTGCCCTTCACTGGTTGGACATCTCCTGTGAGTGACGACAAAGAGAACATCAATGTGATGAATGAAGGGGAAGGCCGTACCTTGAGACCGCCAGTCCAGGCCTTCACCCTGTCAACCAACTCGTATTTGTTTTATATCGAGAATTTCATAGATGTTAGGATAACTCGTAATGGGAGGAGGGGGGCAAAATTAAAAAAAAAAAAATCAAAAATAAATAATAGTAATTTCATCCATCCATCCATTGTCCAACCCGCTGAATCCGAACACAGGGTCACGGGGGTCTGCTGGAGCCAATCCCAGCCAACACAGGGCACAAGGCAGGAACCAATCCCGGGCAGGGTGCCAACCCACCGCAGGACACACACAAACACACCAAGCACACACTAGGGCCAATTTAGAATCGCCAATCCACCTAACCTGCATGTCTTTGGACTGTGGGAGGAAACCCACGCAGACACGGGGAGAACATGAAAACTCCACGCAGGGAGGACCCGGGAAGTGAACCCAGGTCCCCAGGTCTCCCAACTGCGAGGCAGCAGCGCTACCCACTGCGCCACCATGCCGCCCTCTCTAAGTAATTCCCACAGCTTAATCCAAAAGACTCGTACTACAATATCAGGCCTGTGCTCCGGTCTTTGGGTATCCGACAGTGCATGTAGAATTTCTGGCCAAGCAGGATTACATGTGAAAGTGATAAATAAATCAGGCTTTCTGAATTTACGTACTATGGCCATGGCATCCTGATAGTTTTGTTGCATGTATCTTGGACTTCTTGGAGATGTGGACGGTAATCTGACCATTTTCCCTACACGTACGTTGTTATTTTCAGCGTTTGCTTGCAGTGCGTCTGATAGTTCGACGCGCAGATCTTGTTGATGTAATCTGAGATAGTTGAGACGCGCGCCCTGTTTTAACATACGCATCTACGACGTACTGTTAGAATAGTTTGCCGCTGGAGTGCAAAATACTAAATGTATTCCTCATTGTTAATCTGTACGCGTAAAATTGGCATTGAGTAAGCGTTATTCGCTTGTCGGTTCTTTTATCGGGAACATGTTGAAAATCTTTGTGCCAGCCAATGTCTCCGTAAGGGAATAAAAGTGAGTAAACCATAGAGATCGCAATTCATATTGAGCGTGGAAATCTGTTTAGAGGAGTTGCCAATGGGATAGATGCAAATGTCCCTTTTGGCAGGCGTTCCGCCATCTTCTCCGACAAAAATCTCTGCAACATCGGTGTGACATGTCGGGGCATTGTATTGTCATAAGTCCTGCCTAGGGGTTTCCTTGAAAACCATTTGTACAGATGCTGTTGGATTGGACTGAGTGATTTCATGCGTGTGTTTGTATGATTTGGCAAAGCGGTTGATGGTTCTGAGCATGGAATCTCGCTGGAGAAGTACATTTTCGCTGTGTGCAGAGTTGGAGAAGTAGAAGTGTTAGCGTATGGTGGAGAGATTTGGTGATCAATTTGCCCGTGTATTTTAAAACAGTATGCTCCGTGGCCAGGAGGTTGAGTTATCTGTGCACCCATGGAAGCAAACGCTAGAGAAGAGTTGTATTCTCGAATGTGTTCACGATCATTTTTAGCTTCTGATGTTTGCTTTGTAAGAAGCTGTTGTAAAGACACAGGAGGCTCCCGCAAAGGTGGTAAAGCTACTTTACCATCGTGGCATCACCTCCAGTACTTGTTGGCTGTATTACGCTCAGCAGGCTAGTATAGGGGCGGCACGGTGGCGCAGTGGGTAGCGCTGCTGCCTCGCAGTTGGGAGATCTGGGGACCTGGGTTCGCTTCCCGGGTCCTCCCTGCGTTAGGAGTTTGCATGTTCTCCCCGTGTCTGCGTGGGTTTCCTCCGGGCGCTCCGGTTTCCTCCCACAGTCCAAAGACATGCAGGTTAGGTGGATTGGTGATTCTAAATTGGCCCTAGTGTGTGCTTGGTGTGTGGGTGTGTTTGTGTGTGTCCTGCGGTGGGTTGGCACCCTGCCCGGGATTGGTCCCTGCCTTGTGCCCTGTGTTGGCTGGGATTGGCTCCAGCAGACCCCCGTGACCCTGTGTTCGGATTCAGCGGGTTGGAAAATGGATGGATGGATGGATGGAGGCTAGTATAGTGCATGACATGGAAGAGGACGAATAGGAATCGAGAAATGCCGTGTGGGCGTGACTGGTTTTGAACTGGAAGCAGGACGAACCAGAAGAGAAATTCAGTCATTATAACGACGTAATTTAGAGAGAAGTTCTGAATCAAATCAATTAAACAAAAACAGAAATGTAATATCATAGATACTTGTGTATAACTCACGTCTTGAAACTCAAAAAAATCGATCATAAAATCAGACCCCGACTTATACGCCCATTCAAGAATACGACACTTCATTTTTTCTTTACATCTTCTTGTCTCCTCCAATCTCGCACCAGTTTCTCAGACACATTGAATTTTGTTGCAGCAGCGCAGTTACCAATTTCTTGCGCCACTTCGACGACATTTAATTTAAAACCAGCTTCATATTTTCTTCTGATCGAATGCTCCATCGTAGATAAGGGATGCTCTTACGATAAAGGGTGTATGAGGGCGTGAGATACAAAAAACACAAAGCAGTGCAAACATCACTTCAGAATAGTGCGGGTATCACCGTGTGGTCACATAGGCACAATACACAGAAAACAAAAAGGCCGTGTGCCCCGTGGTGACTCTCTCAGGTGGGCGGGAGTGTAATAGATGGCCAGGAGCCCTGCCCCGCTGGGATGCCTGAAGGAAGGAGGACCCGGGAGAGTGGCGCTTCTTTTCCCTGGGTACCCGGCTGGTCCTTGATCCCTGGGGGACACCAGGGAGTGCTGACAAACCAGGGATGGTTTATGCTCGGAGTGCTTCTGGGTGCAAGGACAGCACTTAAGCCACACTGGGGAGTGCTACCGGAAGTCGTCATCAGGCACCTGGAGCACATCTGGGGCTGAATAAAAGGGGCCGCCTCACTCCATTCACGGGGGGAAGAGGACAGAGCTCGGTGGAGAGGAGTGGAGGCGGTGAAGGACAGAGAAACAGGGGCACCGTGTGCTGTGGACTGTATTGTAAACGACATGGAGGTGTCTGTGTCCAGGGCCGGCTTCCACAGGCGTTAGTGTATCATAATCTCTTGGACCAATAGTTTTCCGCATTCGACTTATACAACCAACATTATAAAATACCAGAAATTATACAATAAAATCAAGCCCCGACTTATATGCGGGAGAACTTAAACGCAAGTATATACGGTATATATATATATATATATATATGTGAATTTCCCCTTGGGATTAATAAAGTATCTATCTATTTATTAATTAAACATAAAACTTCCTCAAATTCTTAAATATACCATTCAATTATTACGGATCAACAGAAATGCAAAAGGCAAAACTAAAAGAGAAAGCTGAAGAACTCTGTTGCACACGCAGGCTTGGCGAGTCTCAGACGTGGCCTCTTACTAATGGAAAGCCTGGGTGGAATACGAGGGTGGAACGTTTGTTTGCCAAGTCCTCGTTTTCCCTCCTTAGAGCAGACAAACAAAGCCTGAGGTCACCTGCTTCTCAAGCCCCGCCTCTTTTTGTCACCGAGACAAAAGATCCAGCGATGCAGCAGCAGCTGTCATTCAAGAGCCTGTCAGACCGCCCGCCCGCCCGCCTTTCCTTTTGAGAATCACCAGAGGGCGCCAAATCCTCAAGTTTCCCCAAAGGCTGACCCTCAGAATCATAAAAAAAAACAAAAAGGTAAACGTTACCCAGACGGCCGACTTCACTCACCTGTAGGAATCATAGTGCTCTCCACGGGCAGGTAGGCATCAGCACTGATGGAAATTTCATGATCATAGATATCAGGAGTCCCCTGGAATGATGGAACAAATGTTAATGGGTGTGGGAACACAGACAATAACTCCATTTTTTTTAAATAAGTGTTAAATTAGTTAGCTGAAAATGACCAGATTTGGTTACCAGCAACTTTAAATCGATCCCCGTGTGTGTGTGAGTGAGTGTGACTGAGTGAGTCTTGTGAAGGACTTGTGCCTCATCCATGGTGGGCCCCACTGTGACAATTGGCTCTACCCCCCACCCCCAGTACCCCTGTATTGTATCTGATGGGTTTGATAAAGTTACATTAAGCTGATGATTGGCCAGCATGCATATGGTAGTAACATGATGATGGGAGCGGTTATGCTCAAACATACTAGACCTCACAGGTGGCGCAGTGGTAGTGCTGCTGCTTTGCAGTAAGGAGACTGTGGAAGGTTGTGGGTTCGCTTCCTGGTTCCTCCCTGTATGGATAGCGCTTTGAGTACTGAGAAAAGCGCTATATAAATGTAATGAATTATTATTATTATTACACTAGATTATACTGGGCATCATCTATGTCACATTTTTCCTTGCTCCAGTAAGTCCTTCTTTCTTTATGATGATGTCCTTTGGTCCCCCTGCCTCATCTTTTGTTCTTTTATTTTGGGCATTTGCTGCTGTGATTGCTCTGTAGGAGCTAGAATAATGTAGGGAGGCACTCCTCAGCTGGATAAATTAAACAGATCTTTAGTGGCAGTTACTTTCTTCAAACAGGTAGGCCAAGCATTAGGGTTCGCTTGTCTTTTATCGTAGTATTTCCCTCTACTTACCCTTTACCTGTTTTCCCTGAACGGTAAGTGTTCTCGTCAAGTTTGTTATCGGGTTGGTCTACTGTTGCACTTTAAGATGAACACACACATACACAGCCATACGCATACGCACAGACCCTCACCACAACGCTGCCCCATGAATGACACACACTCACTGATTAACCTCTAACACTTTAAACCACACGAGTGCTTTAGGAATAACACAGTGACTGCCACTCTCTCAGAACTTCAAGAGACTTACTTATTATCGTCACGAACAACATACGATGTTTTAATGATAGCTCAGACCTAAATATTACTTTTGGTCTACAAGAATACATTTAAACATACAAAGACTCAGCACTCTTGACTAGAGGCCATTTATCAGCCAAGAATACCTTACTTTACGTCCTGTTCCCTACTTTTGGGTGGAGCTCACACCCTCCGCCTTAATAAACCTCACAGCACGGAGCGTATGACAAACCTCTGGCTGCTCTAGGTGCTCAAAGAACTACTATGCTATGAACAACTGTTATAAAAGTGAGGTGTAAGGGAAAAGGATACAGTAAGCCTTGATTTGTCCTAAATGTAGTTCATCTGTTGTCTTGTCTTGAACAAAATATAATGGAAAATTAATCTAAAATATATGGATTTTATACACCATAATAGGTTGGCTTTTCGAAAAACTCTTTTGATCTCGACTTCTGGTTCTCTTTTTAGCCCTTTTGCTTTGGTTGCCCCCTTTAAAATAGTCTTCAATAGATAGATAGATACTTTATTAATCCCATGGGGAAATTCACAATAGTCTTTCTAGTTAAGATTGTGTTTTGAAGTCTCCTGCGCCCTCATGTATAAACGGTGCGTACGCACAGAAATGTTGCGTACGAACGTTTCCACACTCAAATCATGATGTATAAAACCTAAACTTGGCGTAAATCCACACACATTTCCACGGTACCTCATACCCTGGCGTACGCAATTTCTCCGCTTGGTTTTGCAGACTGGCGGCACCCAGCGTCAAAGCAGTGCTACTGTTCCTGTGTGGTTACCCTTTCTTTCTTAGATCCACATTCCTGGCGCGGCTTTATAAATACACTGAAATTAACTGCATATTGTTTATTAGTGTAATGCATCTGATTGTAATTAACCTGCAGCAATATAATGGTCCAGGGAATAGCCATAGTATTCCAAATACCAGAACTGCTTTAGCGTTGTTACTCTCACTGCATCTTCTTCTTTCAGCTGCTCCCATTAAGGGTTGCCACAGCAGATCATCTTTCTCCATATTATTCTCACTGCACCACTCGGAGTATTTATATCACTGTATCTGAGTGGGGAATCACAGCAGCAGCTGATCGGAAACAGAATTATCGGTATACAGCATCAAGCACACGCTGCATCAGCCACAACGTGTCAAAGCCTTCCCAGTATGGACCTCGCGTTTCAGAAACAGTTTCATCCCAAGAACTATAAACGCACTCAATCAGCTATCAAGTGCTTCTTGTAGAACTGTTTGGACTTATAAGTACAATCACCTCACTGTAAACTTGCACTACAGTTATAATATTGCACAACATGCGCTACTTTATAAAGCGCGTATGATGACGATATCATTTTTAAGATGAAATGCAGCAAAATATGTTTATTACATTATATAGATAAAACTTTAACTTCATTTAAATAATCTGTATTGTTAATAATTAAACATGTGAGGACACGGTGCCGTAGCGCTAGCGAGCCGCTGGTGTTCTGTTCATGGCTTGTTCCTGCCTTGCGTTGTATTCTTGCTGGTGCTGATGCGACACTGGAAGGATAGACGGATAGAATAATTAAACACGAACTACGAAGATATTTCAATGTTCCTTAAAAGTTTTGAAGAATCAGCGTTCTAAGCTTACAGATGACTTAACGTCTATTACAGAGCTGATTGTGTGGCGATTGGGTATTTGGAGAAAGAAAAGTAAGGACAGGAATTGGAGGTTAGTACGTTTGAAAGAGACAGTATTTCTGTAATAAATTATTTCGTCGAAGGTCGCACATGGCGCATCAAGCCTCTTGCATGAGATATGAACAATCACTGCGCCACCGTGTTCCCATGTTTAATAAGATGCTTTCATTCCTATCATCATGAAAAAGATATCCTGTATACATCTCAGTATTTTAATTATTCAGAGAGCTGTAATATCACGAATGTAATGGATTCTGTGTCCTGTCAGAGAAAGATGAAGAACGGAAGCACGTACTGATTCACACACATAGAAGATCAAACACAGAACAAAGCATTTAACGTTCTACTTTAGTTACGATGGGATTTAAGAAAATAGTAAAAAAAACGATTTTAAGATGAAGTTTATGATGTTCTACTTTAATGGCAAAATAAACTACGTGATTAAAGTGGAAATTTCGAGATTAAAGTTGACGTTTCGTGTTTTTTTTCCCCACTGTGTGCCTTTTTTTTTTCTCTGTACTCTAATAAGCTTTCATATGACACTCAGACGGTGGCTACGACTTGCCTTTTCACAGCGACTTTGATATGTGACCGCTTCTTTTTTATTTCGGGCACTGTGCGACTTTGTGAACTTGAGATTTCAATTTTCTCCGACACGCTATGTCACTCGATCAACTTCCTTTTGTTGATTATACCACTGTTTAAACCAACAAATAGTACGTTTTTTCTTTGCCTCCACTTGGTATTCGCTGAAATTCTTATATTTTCTCCCGTGCTTTTCCCATCGTCTTTTCACAGAAGGCTATTTAAATTTATTTGCATATTCAAAGAGGCGTAATTCTGGGAGGAGTTGAGGCGGGACAGAAGGCGCGTGCACGTGCGTTACTTTTCACGCTGATCGGGATTTATGTAGTGGAAGAATGTGAAATTTTGCGTACGTACAGATTCCTGCATCTGGATTTTTCTGTGCGTATGCACATTCCTGCTTTTGTGCTTACGCCATGTTATAGTGTGAGTTCTACGCACGGCGTTATACATGAGGCCCCAGGTCCTTTTCATTCGCAATAATAATACATTTTATTTATATAGATAATCCTTGGAGACAAAGTCTCATTATACAAGGCAGGTCTTAATATACAATCCAATTTACTTTTGAATAGCCCAATGGGTTGTCTTTTGACAGCCCCCCAGCCCTGACTCTCAAAGAAGACAAAGGAAAAACTCCCAAAAAAACACCCTAGTAGAGAAAAAATGGCAGAAAGCTCAGGAAAGGCAGTTCAGAGAGAGACCCCTGCTTTCCAAGTTGTGTCCATTTGAAAGTAAGTCTACAAGACAATCAAGTGCGCAGAAAAAGAAGGGGTCTCGGTCCGTTCTGAACCCACCGTATATTTTTTGCTTGTTTCATTTATTTTCGGTGAGATGAGAACGATTGTGTTCCTCCTATTTTTGGGCCCAACTGCAACAGCAGGCTGTGATGGTAAGCCGCCTCATTTTAATTCAGGCTTGTCAACAGAAGGCATTTGTTGGTTTTGTGCTCCACATCAAGCGCTGAGGTGTCACCTTTATTTAGTCACTTACCAGCAGCTGTTATCTTCTGAAGCCATCACTTATGCAAATCGCTAGCGTCACCCAGGTTGCCACAGTCGCTCCAAGTGCATTTAAAAGGCCGAGGGTCTCAGCCACAGCCGGCACCGCTCTGCTCAGCTCAGCGTCCGTGTCACAGCCATTCATCAGCTCAACTGCCTGATTGTCGATTCTTGCTGCCGCTTGTCTTGTATCGGTAATCGGGTAAGAGTCGTCCAGCTAGGAGGCTGTTAATGCGGTCAAGAAACTGTGCCAAGGAGCGACTGTGGGGAAGCAGTAGGCCATGGAGGAGTGAGCTGTAAATTTAACAGGCCTTGTCTTTTAACAGCCCCCCAGCCTTAAGCCTCTAAGAAGACAAGGATAAACTCCCAAAAAAACCCTAGTAGGGAAAAAAATGGAAGAAAGGAAATTTGAAGAGAGACCCCTTTCCAGGTAGGCTGGGCATGCAGTGGGTGTCAAAGAGAAGGGGGTCAATATAACACAATACACAGGCGAGAACACAAGTCATCCTCAATACAATAGAAATATTCCAAGTACAGAGCAGATGAGCTCAATCCTTATTTTATTTTGCTCCTGACTCAGCAAACAACTTCACGCAGCAAGAGCTGTGAAAAGAGTAGAAATGTGAAATGAAAATGTACTTTAGGTATGAACAACACTCAAACTAAGCGACTTCCAGCACTGAAAACATAAGAAGGGGGATTGTGTTTGGCACCGCGCAACAGCTGAATGTATGCAAGTGGTACAACGTGCCATGGCGGGGGCAGCATGAGCCGGTAAGGATGTTAGTGTGACATTTCAGTGAGTCCCTTGTGTTATGATAGTGGCGTCTCCGTATTATGGAGGGCACTGCCTACCATTCCCCAGCAGATGGAGCTCCAATGCAAAAAACGACATAAGCAGTCAAGTCGCCTTGATGATTTCACAAATCATGAAAATGTTTAAGGGAACTCAACTAAGATGTCGTAATCATTTCTCCAAATTTTCACTATTATCCAAAAAAAATTCAATTTTTCAACCTTCATTTGGGATGTTTATGTTTTCTGGCTTGCTGATGCCACTTGTGTAATTTTAACAGGAGACGAGAGGAGCAGAGGTTGGGAGCATGCACCGATACGGCACGTTGGCATACCCGCCACACAAGGATTGACAAAACATTTTGTGACTTTTAGGCAAACAACTTTGTAGTTTCTTTAGCCTCATTCACGTACTATCAGACCTTTTGGATCTTTGACTTTTGACGTTTTACCTTTCCAGTGCGCTCGTGTGAATTTCCAGTCAAACTGTTTGGAGAAAATAAAAGGTTGCTGCGGCTTTCAAATCCCAGCTGAAGACTCACAACTTCAGTTTAGCACACCCTGCCTAGAGCTGCTGATTAACTGTGCAGACCGCATCTCTGTTGTCAGTCGTTAGCACTAAAACAGAAGTAATATGATAGTTAGAATTTGTTACTCACCCTCAGCTATTCTGTTTCTCCTCTCGATGCTCAAATGTGGCACTTGGTGCCCACGGCCCACCTGCCAAGTTGTTTTGCCTGCCTCTCTGATGGAGGATCGCAGGAATCGTTGGGTACAGGGGTCCTATCATCGGATTGGCTGTCTGAGCTGTGGAATGGCCAATAGGGGGAGGCAGCTTGATGGCCAAGGCCTCCAGGATTCTAAACAAATCCAAATCCTATCATGTGATATCATCTACTGTTAAATTCTTCTCCATACTTGGAAAATTTGTATTTTTATACTGTATTGAGGATTTGTTCTCTTCTGTGTATTGTGTTGTGTTGTATTGTATTGTATTAACCCCCCCTTCTTTTTCACACCCACTGCACGCCCAACCTACCTGGAAAGGGGTCTCTCTTTGAACTGCCTTTCCGGAGGTTTCTGGTCTTCTTGGGCCTGTTAAAGCCCATTGCAGCACTTCTTGTGTGATTTTGGGCTATACAAAAATAAATTGTATTGTATTGTTGTTACTTGGTCTGCAAAAAATTGAAACTGATGATAAATGGGTTTTTTAAATGAAAATAAAGAGGAAACTAAATGTATTCATTTTGATGGAAATACAATTTGACCACAAAAATGGCATTTCTGGCTGACCAGGTTATATTTTATATTTTATACAATTGACTAAGGTGAAAAGTCAAAGAATTTCCCCCAAATTGTTCAACTCAGAACTCTTGAGTTCATAGTTTGTTCACATGGAAATTCTGAGTCGGAAATGATTTCCTGTCCGCCTGAAAGTTAAAGGGACAAAGCTCAGGTACAGTGCATCCAGAAAGTATTCCCAGCACATCATCCCTTTTTCCACATTTTGTTATGTTACAGCCTTATTCCAAAATGGATTCAATTCATTTTTTTCCTCAGAATTCTACACACAACACCCCATAATGACAACATGAAAAAAGTTTATTTGAGGTTTTTGCAAATTTATTAAAAATAAAAAAACGGAGAAAGCACATGTACATAAGTATTCACAGCCTTTGCCATGAAGCTCAGAATTGAGCTCAGGTTCATCCTGTTTCCCCTGATCATCCTTGAGATGTTTCTGCAGCTTCATTGGAGTCCACCTGTGGTAAATTCAGTTGACTGGACCTGATTTGGAAAGGCACACACCTGTCTATAGAAGGTCCCACAGTTGACAGTTCATGTCAGAGCACAAACCAAGCATGAAGTCAAAGGAATTGTCTGTAGACCTCCGAGACAGGATTGTCTCGAGGCACAAATCTGGGGAAGATTACAGAAAAATTTCTGCTGCTTTGAAGGTCCCAATGAGCACAGTGGCCTCCATCATCCGTAAGTGGAAGAAGTTCGAAACCACCAGGACTCTTCCGAGAGCTGGCCGGCCATCTAAACTGAGCTATCAGGGGAGAAGGGCCTTAGTCAGGGAGGTGACCAAGAACCCAATGGTCACTCTGTCAGAGCTCCAGAGGTCGTCTGTGGAAGGAGGAGAACCTTCCAGAAGGACAACCATCTCTGCAGCAATCCACCAATCAGGCCTGTATGGTAGAGTGGCCAGACGGAAGCCACTCCTTAGTAAAAGGCACATGGCAGCCCACCTGGAGTTTGCCAAAAGGCACCTGAAGGACTCTCAGACCATGAGAAAGAAAATTCTCTGGTCTGATGAGACAAAGATTGAACTATTTGGTGTGAATGCCAGGCATCACGTTTGGAGGAAACCAGGCACCGCTCATCACCAGGCCAATACCATCCCTACAGTGAAGCATGGTGGTGGCAGCATCATGCTGTGGGGGACTGGGAGACTAGTCAGGATAAAGGGAAAGATGACTGCAGCAATGTACAGAGACATCCTGGATGAAAACCTGCTCCAGAGCGCTCTTGACCTCAGACTGGGGCAACGGTTCATCTTTCAGCAGGACAACGACCCTAAGCACACAGCCAAGATATCAAAGGAGTGGCTTCAGGACAACTCTGTGAATGTCCTTGAGTGGCCCAGCCAGAGCCCAGACTTGAATCCGATTGAACATCTCTGGAGAGATCTTAAAATGGCTGTGCACCGACACTTCCCATCCAACCTGATGGAGTTTGAGAGGTGCTGGAAAGAGGAATGGGTGAAACTGGCCAAGGATAAGTGTGCCAAGCTTGTGGCATCATATTCAACAAGACTTGAGGCTGGAATTGCTGCCAAAGGGGCATCGACAAAGTATTGAGCAAAGGCTGTGAATACTTATGGACATGGGATTTCTCCGTTTTTTATTTTTAATAAATTTGCAAAAACCTCAAGTAAACTTTTTTCACGTTGTCATTATGGTGTTGTGTGTAGAATTCTGAGGAGAAAAATGAATTGAATCCATTTTGGAATAAGGCTGTAACATAACAAAATGTGGACAAAGTGATGAAGTGCTGTGAATACTTTCTGGATGCACTGTATATGGTGGCTAGGTGGTGTCTATGGCAGGGTGACCAGAAGTCACTAAATGTGGGCATGCTCTGATGGCCCGTTGCCGTACCCACCACACAACGAACCACCCGGATTGGGACCCGCATGCAGCAAGGGCCCAACGCAGTACTGGGTCAACAGTATAAAGGTCAGCGCCACTTGGTTCGTGTTTATCCGAGATTGTGGATGCAAGTTGAACTTTCTGGGGTGTGCGCTTTGCTTCATTCGTTTCTGAGCTTATTAAATAACAGACTTTTGAGTTTCATTTTTCTGACCACAATTGGGTTTGGGTGAATTAATGGGCTGATTTTGGGTTTAGACTTTAGTTTAGCATAACGACTTTGTCTCATCTCCTTTGCTCTTTATAAAACTTCACTTGCCTTTTCAATCAGACATAACAGATATGCTACCCGCAATGCAACGCTTATCTAGAAATAAATTTATGAGGGGGAGTCGAGCTAAAGTTAGAAAATGGAGTTTATGAGAAAATGGAACAAACCTTCACAAAACTGATAGATAGATAGATAGATAGATAGATAGATAGATAGATAGATAGATAGATAGATAGATAGATAGATAGATAGATACTTTATTAATCCCAAGGGGCAATTCACACATGATGATGTCATTTCTTAATGTCGCCTCCACCCATCTCAATGCACTGGCGCCACCTGCCCAGATTCCAGCAGAATAAAATGTTTCGTCTTGTCGTCGCTGCCACTCGTGCACCCGCGTTATTGTCGAACACCACATGCCAAGGGGTACTCCGGTCACTAGTGCAAGTTACTGTGACTTGCTGGAGACCAATGTGAAGCCTGCTATTCGACCCAAGCAGTGGGCACTTTTGAGTCCTTTTGTGGGCTGCCAGACAATGACAAACACACACTGCTAAGAACACCGAGGCTTGTCTGGAGAAACCGAAGTTTGAGGTATTACCACATCCTCCTTATTCACCAGATTTGGCACCGTGGGATTTCCGCCTTTTTTTGGGCCACTAAAAAAACATGACAGATGACAACGTGAAGGAAGTGGTGCACGAGTGGTGGCGAGGACGAGACAAAACCTTTTATTCTGCTGGAATCCAGGCAGGTGGTGTAAGTGCATTGAGAAGGGTGGAGACGCCATTGAGAAGTGACATCATCAGTTTGGTGAAGGTTCGTTCCATTTTCTAACTTTAGCTTGACTCCCCCTCGTACTTTTAGAGTATGTGAAAATTTCCAGTGCCGCTCGCCTGTTTCAGGCCTTTGATCGTGCCAGGGGTGTGCAGATGTGGCCTCGACTTCTCAGGTCCACTGCGGAGCCTGTAGGTTTAGAACCCTTTGAAATGAACCTTTGATTGTATTCTGCCCAAAGGCTGAGCCACATGGGAGTGAATTAGAACAACAGACCAGGAGATGAACTGTAGCCGTGTGCCAGAAATGAATCAATACCACAGAGACATTAATTCTAAACTCCACAGCCAAAACAAAACTGTAAATAGTACTCAAGAAGGAAGGCAAGATACTTCAAATAGTAACGCGCCAAGCGATTATCCTTAATCACAGATACTAAATGATCCTCTGTGCCAATATTGAAAAGCATTGTGCTGAGGATGGCAGATATGAATTGAAAGCAACCACCCCTGCAACCGGGGGCGGCATGCGGATGATGGCACTCGTAACACGGTGGTGTCCATTAGCAAAACAAAATAGTGTAGTGTGAACATAAAAATAATTCAAAACAAATAATTGATACTAGGGTGGCACGGTGGCGCAGCGGTAGTGCTTCTGCCTTGCAGTAAGGAGACTTGGGTTCGCTTCCCGGGTCCTCCCTGCGTGGAGTTTGCATGTTCTCCCCGTGTCTTTCCTCCCACAGTCCAAAGACATGCAGGTTAGGTGCACTGTCCCTAGTGTGTGTGCTTGGTGTGTGTGTGCGTGCGCCCTGAGGTGGGCTGGCACCCTGCCCGGGGTTTGTTTCCTGCCTTGTGCCCTGTGTTGGCTGGCATTGGCTCCAGCAGACCCCCGTGACCCTGTAGCTAGGATATAGCGGGTTGGATAATGAATGGATGGATGGATAATTGATACTAATTTCAAGAGGTAATAATTAATAAAAAGGAGTAGCTGGAATTGTTCCTGGTTATTAAGGAAAAATCCTGAAGCCATGTAAACTTTCTGCAAGAAAAATCGATTCCACTTATAACACATTTTTAAAGTGTAACACTCACAACGGATTGATTTTTTGTGACATAAGGGTACATGAACTTGCACACCTGGCTGTTTTGTATAAGTCATCATCATCATCATCATTATGGATCACAATACAATTTAGCACTTTGACAACTGAACAAAAACTGGAAATGTATCGATATTTTTGGTGTTATTTGATAAGGAGATACCTTTTACTTTTGACGTTTGGTGATTGTACTGTATGAGAATATGTCGCGAGACTTTCAATTGGTGTCATTTTCTTTTTTTCTGGCTTTGGGACTCTTAGTTCACAACACAAACCCCTGCCACTGCTTTGCTTGGCTCCTTTCTGTGCCACTGCCTGCACATTCACACCACCTGCTTCGTCTCACATCGCACACTTGGGGTTACATCTGCAGTCACTTTCCCCAAGTCCGTCAGCCATTTCACACCAGTATCCTTCCTGAGACTCTCCATCGGCTACGTACTCAGGCCAATGCATTTCATTTGTGGAGCGGGTCTCTCGTAAAGTGCTGCATTATCAGTTTCGGACACTCACGCCCTCGGCACATCTTCTCAAGACGGCTCCGGCCCGTCTGATAACACCCCCCTCTCTCTCAGGTCTGTGTGGCACAATCAGAATTTTCATTCCAAAAATGCCAATGCAGGGCAGCATGGCCCCTAAAGCCTCAAGCCTAAATGTGCCAAGCAGAGAGTTCAGGTGGGCAGCATACCTGGCCAGCCAGATTGAAGTAGGAATGATTTGTCAGGTTGACTGGAGTCGTCTTGTTGGTGCAGGCCTCGTAATACAGCGACAGCACGTCCCCTTCCAACATGTAGGTCACCGACACTTGCAGCTCTCCAGGATAGCCCTCATGACCATCTGCACTTGTCAGGGAGAGCCTCACTCCATTTGGCAGGACTTCAGCATTCCAGATGGCCTGAAAATAAAAGAGGAACAGAAACAAAGGGGAAAAAAGTCAATTATTTGGAGTTTCAGCAGTGTGACCAAACATTTCCTACAATAGTCCATTAAAGTTATTGTAAGCCTTACTGGGAAAAATCCAACCGTTAACTTTTGAAAGATCAGTCAAGGACAAAGTCAAAGAAGAGCAATCAGGAGAGGAAAGCATCAGAAGTAACAGGCAATAAAGGCTTCCAGTGCTTCTCCTTCCACGGTAACTGGGTCTGCTCTGGATGCGTTGGCCTTCAGGATCTTGGTCTGTTCTTATGCTATGTGGAGACTGTCATGCCAGGGCTCGAATTGTCCTGATCTGGAGTTTCTTCCAGAGCAAAATATGGAGAGGCCTCCAAAAAGAAGCTAGGAAGAAGGCTATAAGCCTGCCAGGTGTGCCCAGCAGAGGCGACCTTAACTTTACAATCTGCTGGCTTCACCTGCAGCAGACACCAGTAATGGGAGGCTGCCCTTATTTTGCCTTCTTCCACCTCTGTGAATCAAGACTTATCTGCCCCCTTATATAAGAGATACCCCTTAAGTGTCGGTTTTAAATCAGGCTGAAGACTCTGGACTTGAGTCTGGCATACCCTGACTAGAGCTGCTGATTAGTTGTGCATATGGCAGCTCTGTTTGTTAGTCATTTCTGTAAATGTATAAGTAATACATTCAATAAGTATGAACTGTCACTCGCCCTCCTCTGTGCGGTTTCTCATGTCTGTGCCACTGCTCTACTTCCAAGCCATTTTTCCAGCCCAGGGGAAACACAGCAAGGATTCTGGGAGCCTTGGAATCCAAGGATGAAAAGATTCTGTCATCATATAAGACGACCCATCATGGACCCTACTGTATAATGACCAGCAGGGGACGAATCTCCAGTTGGCCGAGGTCTCCAGGACTGCAGCTGTGTCTGACTTTCTCTGCTCTAAGTGACAGTGGACCCCATCAGAGGTTTATATTCTCCACTAATGCTGCTGACTGAGTTTCGGTTTTCCTTTCCTTCATTGTCACCTCTGTGTTTAAGTGCGTACACTGGCCTGCCCTGTCGAGAGCACTAGAGAACGTACACCTGCCGCCGAAGATCATCCAGCTTCTTCAAATATCATATATTGGCTCAACAAGCAGCGTGCGAATCCAGAATTTTCTATCCAAACTGGCGTTCTCCAGGTTGACGTCATTTCACCTCTACTTTTCAATATTGTCATTGATGCTATTATGCGAAAAGTATTCGAGGGCAGACGTACAATATGATGTGAACAAATTTGTGACCGACTTGGTATTCACAGATGACAGCACCATATTCGCCGATAACGTCACAGTGGCTACTGATACACTTTACGACACAGCTTGCAATGCTTAAAGATCTTTGTGGATAAGACCAAGATCATGAAACACAGATGGATCACAGGCGACAGTTTACCTCGACGGAGTCCAAATTGAGCAGGTCCAAGCATTCAAATATCTGGGATCACTCGTACAAGAGAAGAAAGTGGTATCAATGATCAAAGTCCATAGTCAGATTGGACTAGCGGCTGCGACATTCACATCGCTCAAGTGGTGCCTCTGGAAGAAGTCCAATATTTCCATCAAAACGAGAATACGGCTCTTCTGTACTCTGATGACGCCAATTCTCTTGTATGGAGAAGAAACGTGGACTCTGCTGAAATCTGATTTGAACAAGATAGATAGATAGATAGATAGATAGATAGATAGATAGATAGATAGATAGATAGATAGATAGATAGATAGATAGATAGATAGATAGCGTAGTTGGCAGGATTAGATAGATAGATAGATAGATAGATAGATAGATAGATAGATAGATAGATAGATAGATAGATAGATAGATAGATAGATAGATAGATAGATAGATAGATAGATAGATAGCGTAGTTGGCAGGATTAGATAGATAGATAGATAGATAGATAGATAGATAGATAGATAGATAGATAGATAGATAGCGTAGTTGGCAGGATTAGATAGATAGATAGATAGATAGATAGATAGATAGATAGATAGATAGATAGATAGATAGATAGATAGATAGATAGATAGATAGATAGATAGATAGATAGATACTTTATTAATCCCAGGGGGAAATTCACATACTCCAGCAGCAAAAAATATTAAATTAAAGAGTAATAAAAAAAATTTAAAAAATACAGGTAAAAAACAGACAATAACTTGAATAATGTTCAACGTTTACCCCCTCTGGTGGAATTGAAGAGTCGCATAGTTTGGGGGGGGAATGATCTTCTCAGTCTGTCAGTGGAGCAGGACAGTGACAGCAGTCTGTCGCTGAAACTGCTCCTCTGTCTGGAGATGACACTGTTTAATGGATGTAGTGGATTCTCCATAAACAAGCTGAAGGTCTTCCAAATGCGATGCTTCAGGCAAACACTGGGTGTGTCCCTCCGTGATCGCCGCCAAAATTCCACCATTCAGACCCAGTGTGATAACCAGAATCCAGTTTAAGAAATGATCATAAAGCGTAGGCTGCAATGGTTTGGCCCCGTCTGCAGGATGAACATCACTAGGCTGCCATACAACCCTTTTATGGTCAGAGTGACCTGCCTCTTGGAAAGTTCAACAAACTGCACCAAAGCAAATGTGGCTCAAACATATCGAAGAAGTCCTAAAAAACCGGCGACTGACCATTGACGTGGCCCGAGACATCACCACTGATCACCAAAGATGGAAGTGTATCATGGATGAAGCGCAGGAATCCATAGGCACCCACAGCAGCGTATTGGCCGAGAGGACATCCCGCTCCCCCAGGAGCCAGATAAAGGACCCCGAGACTAAGACTATGTGACCTGGCCATAGACCACCTGTCATGTTAATAGACAGCACAGACCGACTCTCACCTCAGCGTGGTGAAGGAGTGAACGACTAAGTAGGGGGATTACCTGTTGGGGCTGTGACATCAGTGGTGAAGAGTACCTGAAGTACCACCTAGGGCTCCACACGAGGGGGACAGGCTCAACAGGAACCCTGAAAATGTTGGACAATGAGAGCAGCAAACACTCGGGCAGCAGTGTGTCTAGTGTCTTGGTGGGCAGATGACCACCGTGAGGAGGCAAAGGACAACTAGAGCCAACTGCAGGGCGAGTACCCGGTCTAACCAGAAAATGGCTTGCCAACTGCGAGGTGGAAAGAGTCGGGCAGCGCCTGCCACCTTATTAGCCAAAGAGAGTGAGAAATCACCGCCAACCCTTTGTGAATTTCCCCTTGGGATTAATAAAGTATCTATCTATCTATCATAGAAGGACAACCACCATCACCACCACAACATTGTTTGGAAGTGCTTTGTGTTACTGTGTGTCTAATCTGATCGGTACATTTACGTAAATGCCATTTAATTTGCGATCTGTAAAGTGTGTAAATGCCTTTTACCAGTAAACTGATTACAGCATTCTGAGCCTGCACTCGGCGGAGACGACTTAACAAAACGAACAGAACTGAATACAAAGGCGCACTGAATGATGGGATTACTCCTACACTTAGCGGTGCTGTCATTTCATGTGGCCTTGTAGTCTCGAACTCTTTGCAGCTGTGAGAGAAGCTGGATCTTATTATTCGTGAGTCGCTCTGACCTTGGAGTATTAGATAAGCGTTGCTTCTGCTATCCTTCATACGAGGGTGTGACGTTCCTCGGTATTCAGTGTTCAAACCCGCCACACTTGTGTACCAGCGGGGGCCAATTCAGCTGTGTGGTTGAGGAGTTCTCTTTGAACATCTGCTTTAATGACCTTGGTGAGAGTTATAATAAAACTACCTGATCGTCCGCATCAAAGGAATGGGCCTCAGTGATCCTGTGATTACCTCCACCAACGGCAGGACACCAATAATGTTGACGACAACTCAAAGGTTTGGGGTCCCGTTTT
This sequence comes from Erpetoichthys calabaricus, assembly GCF_900747795.2. Classification (NCBI taxonomy): domain Eukaryota; kingdom Metazoa; phylum Chordata; class Cladistia; order Polypteriformes; family Polypteridae; genus Erpetoichthys; species Erpetoichthys calabaricus. The sequence goes on from NC_041408.2 coordinate 93,283,009, forward strand.
TGATACTTCACATTATCAAGATACCATTCTACTGATCACTTGCTCACCTACCAACGACCGGAGCAGTCTGCTTTTACGCCTAAGAAGTCGGCCATCGACCACATCCTGGCACGGAGGGTTCTCATGGAGAGCAAACACGAATGTCGGCAGAGTTTCTTTGCAGCCTTGTGTCGATTTTCGTAAAGCGTTCGACTCAGTTGATCGAGCTGCCCTGTGGGACATCCTGAGGGTTCGCGGGATCCCCTCAAGGTTGCTGGATATCATGGCCGGCCTGTACACTGGTACTGTGAGTGCTGTGCAGAGCGGAGGAGGCAGACCCTCTGTGTTTGTCCCATTTGATTCTGGGGTCCGTCGGTGGTGTGTTCTGCTCCTACTCTGTTCAACGCCTGCATGGAATGGCTGTTGGGTAAGGTCGTGGGGTCCAGCAGCTGGGGGGCATCTGTTGGTGAAGAAAGACTGACAGATCTTGATTTTACTGATCGGGGGTCTCAAGAGACTGAGTGAGGAGTCGGAGTGTCTGGGCTTGCGAGGGTCCTGATAAAAACCAAAGAGCCAGGCCTTTAATGACCTCTCTGGCATGGCCAATGTTTTAGTGACGTGAGAGGTCAGCCTTACTGAGACCTGCACCTTTCTTTATTTTCAGATATTCCGTGATGGACTAGCTGGTTAGCTGCCCGAGTGTCGGCTCTTTTTGTGTCTCATTATTGGGTGGCTGTTAATTAAAGAAAAAGGAAGCAATTCAGGGGTCTGAGTCAACTTAATTCATCCATCCATCCATCCATTGTCCAACCCGCTGAATCCAAACACAGGGTCATGGGGGTCTGCTGGAGCCAATCCCAACCAACACAGGGCACAAGGCAGGAACCAATCCTGGGCAGGGTGCCAACCCACCGCAGGACACACACAAACACACCCACACACCAAGCACACACCTAACCAGCATGTCTTTGGACTGTGGGAGGAAACCCACGCAGACACGGGGAGAACATGCAAACTCCACACAGGGAGGACCCGGGAAGTGAACCCAGGTCTCCAGGTCTCCCAACTGCGAGGCAGCAGCGCTACCCACTGCGCCACAGTGCCGCCCTCCAACTTAATTCAAATGAAGGCAAAAGAAGTGAACTAGCAGCAAAACTGGTCACTAATTTAGAAGATGGTTAGGACGAAAACCAGCAGCCACTACGACCCTCCAGGACCAGAGTTGGACAGCCCTGCTGTAAGGGGAACAGGGGTGGTATCGTTGTTTGCATTCCATTCTTTATTTGCTGTTTGATTACTGGTTTGCTTTGTTGTCGTCTCTGATTGTGAGTGCGTGCGGGTCGGGCCAAGGCTGGGTGCGGCTCTGGAATCTCCACCATAAAAATAAATAAATCGCCGTCTTCTCGACAGCACCGGACCGCCACACACTTCAATCAGCACCAATGTGTAGCGCCCACCTGCATGGGGCGACGACAGCCATTAGTATCACATCAGTACTCTCACCAGATATTAGCTGTTAGGTGGTAAAGGGGTACGTGAGACAGACACAATTAGAGACGTGGGTGTTAATGATTGAAGTAATTTAGCCAGGACATCGGGATACAGCCCACTCTTTACCATGACCCTCTTTCAGGACCTCGTCTGAAGGACAGCATCAGATTTACGGCACACAGTGTCCCCACATCACTGCACTGGGAGACCACCGGCTGAGCGCCCCCTGCTGGACTCGCCAGCACCTCTTCCAGCAGCAACCCAAGCTTCTTTCCTAGGTGGTCTCCCGTCCAAGTACTGGCTGGGGGGTCACGGGGGTCCGCTGGAGCCAATCCCAGCCAGCACAGGGCGCAAGGCAGGAAACAAACCCTGGGCAGGGCACCAGCCCACCGCAGGGCACGCACACACACACACACACACTAGGGACAACTTAGGATGCACCTAACCTGCATGTCTTTGGACTGTGGGAGGAAACCCACGCAGACACGGGGAGAACATGCAAACTCCACGCAGGGAGGACCCGGGAAGCGAACCCAGACGGGTCTCCTTACTGCGAGGTAGGACCTCTACCACTGCACCACCCTAGCTCTAACCAGAAAATACAAAATAAAAAACGACAAAACAAACAATTAAGAAACACAGCCTTCATCAGAGGTGGCATTTCCTCTCGTCTCACATCTCTGTGGAGGTGTTACAGCTCACTCCTCCTCGGCCCTCGCTAATTCTCAGTTTCTTGACCACATTAACAGCCTCCTAGCTGGACGACTCTTACCCGACTACCGATACAAGACAAGCGGCAGCAAGAATCGACAATCAGGCAGTTGAGCTGATGAATGGCTGTGACACGGAAGCTGAGCTGAGCAGAGCGGCGCCGGCTGTGGCTGAGACCCTCGGCCTTTTAAATGCACTTGGAGCGACTGTGGCAACCTGGGTGACGCTAGCGATTTGCATAAGTGATGGCTTCAGAAGATAACAGCTGCTGGTAAGTGACTAAATAAAGGTGACACCTCAGCGCTTGATGTGGAGCACAAAACCAACAAATGCCTTCTGCTGACAAGCCTGAATTAAAATGAGGCGGCTTACCATCACAGCCTGCTGTTGCAGTTGGGCCCAAAAATAGGAGGAACACAATCGTTCTCATCTCACCGAAAATAAATGAAACAAGCAAAAAATATACGGTGGGTTCAGAACGGACCGAGACCCCTTCTTTTTCTGCACACTTGATTGTCTTGCAGACGTAATTTGAAGGGCATCCATTTGTTATTTGTGCCCATCAATCCACGCTCAATAACCCACAGTGACAAAGTGAAGACAAAATTAAAAACTGAAGTCTCTCCTTCCTACAAGTATTCAGATCTTATAGTGTGACCCTCCAAGTTGAGCTCAGGTCCGTCCTCGAGATGTGTCGAGAACGTGATTGGAGTGCACCTGTAGCAAACCGAATTGACTGAACGTTATCCAGAAGGGCACACGTGGTCCTGTCTACAGAAGGTCTCACAATTCACACTGCATGTCAGAACAAAAGCCAAGCCATAAAGTCCAAGGAACACTCGGTAGAGACCACCATGATCTCATCTGGCCTATATGAATCCAGCTATTCTTCAAAAACATTTCTAACCGACTGCACACCCGTGTCGATGTCTATATTAGTGCAGAGGGACTCCACGTCCATGTCTATCCAGCAGGGGGCGCTAGCTCCCTTGTTGGAATAAGTTCTTTTGTGATTGCGGCATGTTACATAACCTGAATCTATACAGATATAATATAAAAAGGCGATACTCCTCCGTTAGTGATACGGCGGTAAGAAATCACATAGGAGAAATAACTTGGCTTTCTTTAATGACGATTTACATGTCCTCACAGGTGGCGCAGGGGTAGTGCTGCTGCTTTGCAGTAAGGAGACTGTAGAAGATTGTGGGTTCGCTTCCCAGTTCCTCCCTGTGTGGATAGCGCTTTGAGTACTGAGAAAAGCGCTATATAAATGTAATGAATTATTATTATTATTATAACAGATAAGGAAGCCATGACAAGACCTTCGGGTAGTGGGAGCTTGATGTGTAGAGTCTGCCATTTTCGTCGCTGTGCTGGAAGGATTTTCAGGATCGGAGAGGAGATTCTGGTCCACCGTCCGGCGTCTCAGGAGGGGGAAGCAGTGCAGTGTCAACACTGTATATGGTGGGGATGGTGCGCTGCTGACCTCGACTCGGGACGTTGTGGGTCGGTGGGGGGGAAGTACTTCGAAGATCTCCTCGATCCCACTAACATGCCTTCCAACGAGGAAGCAGAGCCTGGGGACTCGGAGGTGGGCTCCCCCATCTCTGGGACTGAGGTCATCGAGGTGGTCAAAAAACTCCTTGGTGGCAGGGCCCTAGGGGTGGATGAGATACGCCCGGAGTTCCTCAAGGCTCTGGATGTTGTAGGGCTGTTTTGGTTGACACGCCTCTGCAACATCGCATGGACATCAGGGACAGTGCCTCTGGACTGGCAGACCGGAGTGGTGGTCCCCCTCTTTAAGAAGGGGGACCGGAGGGTGTGTTCCAACTACAGAGGGATCACACTCCTCAGCCTCCCTGGAAAAGTCTATTCGGGAGTCCTGGAGAGGAGGGTCCGTCAGATAGTCGAACCTCGGATTCAGGAGGAACAGTGTGGTTTTCGTCCTGGTTGTGGAACAGTGGACCAGCTCTACACCCTTAGCAGGGTCCTGGAGGGTGCATGGGAGTTTGCCCAATCAGTCTACATGTGTTTTGTGGACTTGGAAAAGGCGTTCGACCGTGTCCCTCGGGGAATCCTGTGGGGGGTGCTCCGGGAGTATGGGGTACCGGACCCCCTCATAAGGGCAGTTCGGTTCCTGTACAACCGGTGTCAGAGCTTGGTCCGCATTGCCAGCAGTAAGTCAAACCCGTTTCCAGTGAGAGTTGGACTCCGCCAGGGCTGCCCTTTGTCACCGATTCTGTTCATAACTTTTATGAACAGAAGTTCTAGGCGCAGCCAGGGTGTTGAGTGGGTCCGGTTTGGTGGACTCAGGATTGGGTCACTGCTTTTTGCAGATGATGTTGTCCTGTTTGCTTCATCAGGCCGTGATCTTCAGCTCTCTCTGGATTGGTTCGCACGAGTGTGAAGCGGCTGGGATGGGAATCAGCACCTCCAAATCCGAGACCATGGTCCTCAGCCGGAAAAGGGTGGAGTGCCCTCTCAGGGTTGGTAGCGAGATCCTGACTCAAGTGGAGGAGTTCAAGTATTTCGGGGTCTTGTTCACGAGTGAGAGAAGAATGGAGCGGGAGATCAACAGGCGGATCGGTGCGGCGTCCCCAGTGATGCGGGTTCTGCATCGGTCTGTCGTGGTGAAAAAGGAGCTGAGCCGTAAGGCAAAGGTCTCAATTTACCAGTCGATCTATGTTCCTACCCTCACCTATGGTCATGAACTATGGGCAGTGACCGAAAGAACGAGGTCGCGAATACAAGCGGCTGAAATGAGTTTCCTCCGCAGGGTGTCTGGGCTCTCCCTTAAAGATAGGGTGAGAAGCTCAGAGTAGAGCCGCTGCTCCTCCACAGCGAGTGGAGTCAGATGAGGTGGCTCGGGCATCTGATCAGGATGCCTCCCTGGTGAGGTGTTCCGGGCACGTCTAACTGGGAGGAGGCCCCGGGGAAGACCCAGGACACGCTGGAGGGACTATGTCTCCCGGCTGGCCTGGGAACGCCTCGGGATTCCCCCGGAAGAGCTAGAAGAAGTGGCCGGGGAGAGGGAAGTCTGGGCATCTCTGCTCAAGCTGCTGCCCCCACGACCTGATCTCGGATAAGCGTGAGACAATGGATGGATGGACGTATGTTTTAAAAATGATATCTTCAAGGTGGTGGCCATCATTAGCGATACACTCTTTGAGACGTTTTCTGAACACTCGCATGACTTGTTGGGCCATTTCAAGGGGAACAGCGGTGATTTCATGGCGAATGGCATCCTCGAGGGCTGCAAGGTCTTGAGGTCGGGGTGTGTATACCTTCGCCTTGAGAGGCCCACACAGAGTGAGATCAGGCGAATGTGAAGGCCACCCGACATCGCCGCGCAGGGAGATCAGCTTCTCCGGAAACATCTCACGCAAAACTTGCATGGATCTCCACGCTGTATGATCTGCCGCTCCACCCTGTTTCACACCAGGCATCCACCACACCCATTTCTTCCAGTTGGGGCCATAAAAAAGTTCTCTAGCATTTCAATGTCATGTTCTGAAGTCACGTCCCCCCTCCTCAAAAAAAGTAAGGGTCTACAATGCCAAATATTGCAACTGTAACACGTGTGCTCACCGTGAGGGGGTCTCTGATGATTGGTTTGAGCCCGATAGCGAAAGTTTTGCTTATTCACACAACCATTGAAATGGAAATGTGTCTCGTCGCTGACATCACATGACGATGGCGGTTTACAGAATGTTGGCACACAGCCCTCTACGGCTCTCCCAGTCTCTCTCAGTGAGTTCTTGCACTGCCATCATTTTGTATGCACGGAAATGAGGGTCCTCACGTGAAATCAAAGACGTGTTGGAAATGCCTGAGGCAGAAGGGCGCGCTGAACGTCTAGGAGACTGCAGCATTGATGCCCTTACAGCTTGGATGTTTACGGGCGAGGACGGCCTGCAGATTATCTGTTCAATGTTGTACCCGTCTGTCTAAATTCAGCCACCCACTGAAGAATTGTTTTGCGATTTGGGACGTCACCGTTAGGAGGAATGCTGAAGTGCGTTCAGAAGGCGCGTTGCGTCGTGATGATGATGGATTCGTTGTTTTTGAGGAACGCTTTGACAGCGAAAGCACAGTGCGCACCGGATCAAGGCACGTGGCCGACTGACGACGACAAGGGATCGCCTATCAAAGGACCCCCCACCACGACCCACTCGGCTGCCCCTACCTTGAGAAATGGGGTACTTCATTTTGGCTCACCCTATATAGCTCATAAAGCCTGATTGTCTATAAATGAGTCTTCTGCTGCTTTGTATTCAAGTCTTGGTTGCTTTCTGTCCCATATATTGTGACAACTTGGTGCAAGGCACTATATTAAAGAGTTCAGTTTTTAAATCTTTGTATTTTTGGTAGAAAGTGGTTAAGGCTTTAGATTTCAGACCCCGAAGTTGTGGGTTCAGATCCTGCGACTGACACTGTGTGACCCTGAGCAGATCACTTCACCTCCCTGGGCTCCCACTGGAAACACAAAAGAAATGTAAACCAATTGTATCGCAATTATTGAAAGTCACCTTGAGAGAAGACGTCAGCCGCGTAATAACATCCATTAAGAACATGAGAAATCGTAACATTTTAGAAGTAAATTCCAATGTAGGTCTTTATATTCTATTCATGTATGGAATTTCAATTCTGCACAATGAGAAGTGAAAGAAACGAAGCAGCAAAGCAAAATGAGTGACTGTTGTCAAGACACGACTTGATTTCTGCTTTTCTGTATTAGTCACAGGTTTTGAGATTTGACGCTGCAGACAGTTTGTGGTGGTGTGGGTGGACGGCGCTAAACAAGACAAAGAACGGCACAAAAGATGCACGGCGTGTTCTTTGGATCTTTTGGTTGTGGATCTCATTTTCTGGAATGGTTTGTGCTTTTTTGTGAAGTTCTGTGCCAGTCCTTTGTGAAAGGCGCTATATTAAACAACCGGTCTTCATCGTGTGCTGAACAGTCGCATACACTGCAGTACTTTCACGTTTGATTTTCTGTATGAGATGAGTTTGATGCTGAAATGTTCAATATGAAACAAAGACTGGCGGACTGGCTGAGCTGGCGTTTGGACCGCATAATCACTTTGATAAACTTTGCTTTGCTGCGTCATCACTAAACCTCAAAGAGCCCACCCGTGAAGATGACCGAAGTGATGTCGTTCTCGACCCACCTTCAGCAGATACCACCTGATGTTAACATTTGCTCTGGTAGAGTCTGAGCAGCCGGTGTTCTTTAAAAGGCGCTATATAATATGAAGACTGGCTGGCTGCCATCATTTTGTAATCTGCTACCAATATGTCTTAATACTTTGCTAACTGGTAAGTTTTGAGCAGCTCTCTATATCAGTCCTCTTTAATAGTTGTGGATCGGGGGCCTGAGTTAGAGGGGACACTAAGAAATTATACTGAGGTGACGCTACATCGTGACAGTTTGTCCTCTTCCTCTGCATCGGTAGGAGTTCAACCCGGAATAACTCATCTGAGCCCACGTGCGAGCGCCTGCCCTGGTCTCCGGGGTATGCAGTGGGTTCAGAAAGCCTGCAGACCCTTTCACTTGCTGCACACTTTGCTGTGTTGTGGATTTCATTTTAAATGGAGATGTTTGCCCATCAATCTACCTTCAATGACCCATAATGCCAAAGTGAACACGTGCTTTCAGAAAGGCCTTCAAATTTATTACATAATCAAAATCTGAAATCTCTCAATCCTTGAAGTATTCTGAGTCTTAATTCTGTGCTTTGTAGAAGCCCCTTTGGCAGTGTGGCGTCTTCTTCTTGGGTAAGCCTCTACAAGCTTTCCACACCTGGATTTGGGCAGTTCATCCCATTCTTCCTGGCAGATACTCTCACGCACTGTTAGACTGGATGGGAAGCATCCGTGAACCGCCATCTTCAGATATTCTATGAGGTTGAAGGACCCCCAGAGACTCGTCCTGAAGCCACTCCAGCATTGTCTGGCCTGTACGCATCGGGTCATAAGACCATCTCGGCTCTAGGCTCGTGGCGGCCCTGGGCAGAGAAAGAATCGGTGGCCCCTTCGCCCGCCGATGTCAATATGGTATCTTATTAACTTGTAAGATGACTCGCCCACTTGCACTAGCTTCACTTCTACAGTATATGCGCGTGTCCATAACTTGAAAACCAAGTGGTGGCCCGTGATATTCTCATTATAGCAGAACGTTATAATACTACATGTTGCTTACTGCTCCGACTCTAGCGACATCAGTAAATACAGCGTACTAATTAACAAGAAACACAATGTTATTCGGCCACATTGCTGTCAGCTGTGTCGTTATTTTCTCTTTCTGTTTTATATTCAATATACAGTATAGTGCATCCAGAAAGTATTCACAGCGCTTCATCACTTTTTCCACATTTTGTTATGTTACAGCCTTATTCCAAAATGGATTCAATTCATTTTTTTCCTCAGAATTCTACACACAACACCCCATAATGACAACGTGAAAAAAGTTTACTTGAGATTTTTGCAAATTTATTAAAAATAAAAAACCTGAGAAATCCCATGTCCATAAGTATTCACAGCCTTTGCTCAATACTTTGTCGATGCCCCTTTGGCAGCAATTCCAGCCTCAAGTCTTGTTGAATATAATACCACAATCTTGGCACACCTATCCTTGGCCAGTTTGGCCCATTCCTCTTTGCAGCACCTCTCAAACTCCATCAGGTTGGATGTGAAGTGTCGGTGCACAGCCATTTTAAGATCTCTCCAGAGATGTTCAATCGGATTCAAGTCTGGGCTCTGGCTGAGCCACTCAAGGACATTCACAGAGTTGTCCTGAAGCCACTCCTTTGATATCTTGGCTGTGTCCTTAGGGTCGTTGTCCTGCTGAAAGATGAACCGTCGCCCCAGTCTGAGGTCAAGAGCGCTCTGGAGCAGGTTTTCATCCAGGATGTCTCTGTACATTGCTGCAGTCATCTTTCCCTTTATCCTGACTAGTCTCCCAGTCCCCACAGCATGATGCTGCCACCACCATGCTTCACTGTAGGGATGGTATTGGCCTGGTGATGAGCGGTGCCTGGTTTCCTCCAAACGTGACGCCTGGCATTCACACCAAAGAGTTCAATCTTTGTCTCATCAGACCAGAGAATTTTCTTTCTCATGGTCTGAGAGTCCTTCAGGTGCCTTTTGACAAACTCCAGGTGGGCTGCCATGTGCCTTTTACTAAGGAGTGGCTTCCGTCTGGCCACTCTACCATACAGGCCTGACTGGTGGATTGTTGCAGAGATGGTTGTCCTTCTGGAAGGTTCTCCTCTCTCCACAGAGGACCTCTGGAGCTCTGACAGAGTGACCATCAGGTTCTTGGTCACCTCCCTGACTGAGGCCCTTCTCCCCCGATCGCTCAGTTTAGATGGCCAGCCAGCTCTAGGAAGAGTCCTGGTGGTTTCGAACTTCTTCCACTTATGGATGATGGAGGCCACTGTGCTCATTGGGACCTTCAAAGCAGCAGACATTTTTCTGTAACCTTCCTCAGATTTGTGCCTCGAGACAATCCTGTGTCGGAGGTCTACAGACAATTCCTTTGACTTCATGCTTGGTTTGTGCTCTGACATGAACTGTCAACTGTGGGACCTTCTATAGACAGGTGTGTGCCTTTCCAAATCCGGTCCAGTCAACTGAATTTACCACAGGTGGACTCCAATGAAGCTGCAGAAACATCTCAAGGATGATCAGGGGAAACAGGATGGACCTGAGCTCAATTTTGAGCTTCATGGCAAAGGCTGTGAATACTTATGTACATGGGATTTCTCAATTATTTTATTTTTAATAAATTTGCAAAAACCTCAAGTAAACTTTTTTCATGTTGTCATTATGGGGTGTTGTGTGTAGAATTCTGAGGAAAAAAAATGAATTTAATCCATTTTGGAATAAGGCTGTAACATAACAAAATGTGGAAAAAGTGATGAAGCGCTGGGAATACTTTCTGGATGCTCTGTATATTGGCTTGGCGGCCCTGTACAGGTTCACAGTTTGCACGTGCCTAAGGCCGCCACTGACCCCAGGCTGAGGCAGCGGGTTTTCTTGAAAGACCCCTCTGGATTTGGCTGCACTCGTTCTTCCCTTGTAGCGGACTAAAACCCAGCTACGATTCACACCGTTGATAGGACGGTGATTTCTTTAATTTTTTTCAGTGGGGATCCCAGGAACACACCCAGCCTTGGCCCGACTCGCACACACTCCGTCACAGGGACAAAAAACCAACTGGTAATAAAACAGAAAATGAAGAATGGATTAAACAATAAAAAATTAAATATAACTACGCAAACTAAAACAATCCCACCCCAGGTCCCTTTACGACGATAACACAATAAACACAAATTCAACAATACTAAAAACCTCACTCGACAGTGTCCATGAAAAACGGCAACTGATGAAATGAAATGATGGCGGTAGATAGTCCAGAGATCAGCACGCTGTATGAGAATGGAAAGACTTCCTATGAAGTCAGTAGACGGTTTGGGAGAGCATGGGGGGGTCATGAGGTCGCTGGAAAGGGGTGTGTGGCACTAAAGGACAAAGGTTCAAGTCTTTAGGGTCCTGGAGCCCCCTGTTTGTGAGACATGGACGCTATCCAGTGACCTGAGATGTAGACTCGACTCCTTCATGTGTGTCTCCTCAGAGGGTCCTTGGGTCCCGCTGGTGTGACTTTGTATTGCTCACGGAGTCCCAAATGAGGGACAAAACCTGCACTGTGAGGGAGCGCCAGTTACAGCACTATGGCCATGTGGCGCCATTACCCGAGGGTGATCCAACTCGTAGGACCTGAGTGGCTGGACCAGGCCAAGGGATCGCCCACATAATACCAGGCTGCAGCAGATAGAGAGGCTGTAATGGGACTCTGTTTCTGTCACACTCATATCTAATTTGGGTACCAGCACCTCTAATACAGAATTCATTAAACGAGTGGCGTCCTTCTCCCGTCTGTTCTTTCACTCAGATATCTAATTACCGGAGTCTATCGATAAACAAGGAAATGGAGGACCACAAAGTGCTACGTGTGCGAGATCAGAGGTATTTGGTAAAGTCTACTTAATAAAGAATACAAAAGGGCAAAAGAGGGTCACTCAGGGAAAAGCTTGGAAGAGGTGTTGGTGAGGCCAGCAGGGGGCGCTCACCTTGTGGTCTGTGTGTGGATCTCGATGCCCCAGTGCAGTGATGGAGGGGTGGGGGGGGGGGGGACTGTGCTGTAAAAATGGCACCGGTCTTTGGATGCAACGTAAAAACTGAGGTTCTGACTCTCTGTGGTCAGAAAAGATCCCAAGATCCCTGGGCATCTTTCATAATAAAGAGTAGGGTGGGGTGTACCCCAATGTCCAGGATAAGTTACATCGATATCGGGAGCACCACACACCCCTTTCCAGCCATCTCATGACCCCCCCATGCTATATCTCTGCAAAAGGATGAAGGTCCAAGTCTTTAGAGTCCTGGTGCCCCCTGTTTGTGAGACATGGACGCTCTCCAGTGACCCAAGATGAAGACTGGACTCCTTCATGTGTGTCTCTCTATGTAAGAATCCTTGGGGGCCGCTGGTGTGACTTTGTGTTGCTCATGGAGGAGTCCCGAATGAGGCACATGACCTGCACTGTGAGGGAGCGCCAGTTACAGCACTACGGCTATGTGGCGCCATTACCCGAGAGTGATCTGGTTTGCAGGACCCTCATTGTTAAGGACCCGAGTAGCTGGACTAAACCATGTAACACCTGGCTGTGGCTGACAGAGGGTCGTTTCTGGAGGGTGGGACTGGACCAGATGTCTGCCTGGGGGATTGCCAAGCAGGATCCCAAGCTGCTTTGGCGTGTGGTGGGTGCGGCAACGCGCTGTACCAGTGCCTGCTCCCTGACCTGACCTGACCTGTAGTTCTACTCACATATCATACAGCCAGACAGAACGTAACGTAAGAATTTCACTGCACTCCGAACACGCGGCCGTTAAGTACCCATGTGAATGTATGTGTGTTTCCCTGTGGGTTTTGTTCATTTTGTGTTATTATTCTCCATGTCTGTTGTTATTTCTGTTGGGTTCAATTGTAATCCTGAAAATATGCTTTGGTTTCAGATGCCCAGCCTGTTGTATTCACAAGAGGTGAAGGGTTGGCTGGCAGCAGCTCAGCATCTTGTTATCTGTTCTGGAACATTTGCATTTGTCCGTGCAGTTAGTACAACTAAGAGATCGGACAGATAACGCGTCCACTGAGCAGTTGCAAACTCTCTGATGGGTGTCGGCGGCTGCTGTGCGCCTCTGGGCATCTCTGACGCTTGCGAACAGCCTGTTTACAGCCAGACGTCTAGGAGGTCGGAGGTTTTATCGCACACACAACGGATGTCATTTGCCTTCACATTTAATCCTCTGATGATAAGATGAGGGTGAAGGTTTGTACGTTTTTCCTATGATGTATTTGAATGCATGTGAATTTCCCCTTGGGGATTAATAACATATCTATTTATCTATCTATCTATCTATTTTTCCTTAAACTCAGATGCTTTTCATTCATTTATTTTTTTCACATTTTCCTTTATTTTTAAAATTTTTGTATCCTATCATCTCGCCTGAAGAAGGGGCCTGAGTTGCCTCGGAAGCTTGCATATTGTAATCTTTTTAGTTAAGTCAATGAAAGGTGTCACTTTGCTTGACTTGTCACCACATCCTAGCATCGACCAGGTTTATTCAGTGCCAAGTGAGTCCACCTGACTTCTAGTTTTCCTCCTCTTTCTTTCTCTGTACGTTTATCATTCGTTTGCTCAGAGGTTGATCCGCTTGCTGTTTCCTGAGCATCTCTTCTTGTCTCCACCCTAGCGGCCCGCTTCTTCTCTTCTTTCATTGGCATCATTTCACGTTAAAACTGATTAAGCCAGTGTGTGTGTTGCAATTACTTAGTGTCCATCCATCCATTATCCAACCCGTTATATCCTAACTACAGGGTCACGGGGGTCAGCTGGAGCCAAACCCAGCCGACATAGGGCGCAAGGCAGGAAACAAACCCCGGGCAGGGCGCCAGCCCACCGCAGGGCAATTATTTAGTACGTTTTCCTTAATTTTTCACTTAAGTCTTCAATCTGGTCCCGCGGTGGGTTGGCGCCCTGCCCGGGATTGGTGGCCTGCCTTGCGCCCTGTGTTGGCTGGGATTGGCTCCAGCAGACCCCCGTGACCCTGTCTTCAGATTCAGCGGGTTGGAAAATGGATGGATGGAAGTCTTCAATCTGCCTCTGAAATGATTTAACATATGAAGAGGTAGTGGAAGTGAGACCCATTTAAAAATGAACACAGTTTTACCCTAAGAGTTCACATAATACATTTTCTGCTCACTGTAGGTTTTATGTTCTGGTTACCAGTTTACCGATCTCCTGGTTTTGTAATCCAGCCTGGATTAATCCCAATTTCTTATTCCAGTATCACTGCTGCATTTCCTTGTGCAGTCAGTACAGAAGAGGCTTACTTACCTGGTGAAAGCCTGTGGGTCCCCCATGAAGGGCGTTGGGTCCATTATTGATAGCCAGCTGGTACTCCTTCCCATCAACGGTGAACTTGCCATTGGCGATTCTGTTGGCAACACGGCCGACAACAGCTCCAAAGTAGCGAGGGTTTGTCAGATAACCTGAAATAAATCGAGAGGGTCACTAACAGCAATGTTCAAAGATAACGACAAAGAATCGCACTTTCTTGATGGAGCGGGTCCACTGAATGAAAGGTTCTCCTTCACATGGCTGCCAGCTCGGCCTGTACTGTGTGAGTGGTCTTGTCCAGCTTCCAGTTCCCAGGCAGGGTCAGTCATGGACAGATCAGGGCTCAGCCCACACCTACAGATTGCAGGGTCAAGATGAGCCCTTGTCTGTCCCATTGGCGTTCTGTAAGTTTTAGGTGCACTGGGTGTGGGGGGGCTACACCTCAATGAATGCACTCTTCCTGCTCCTGTTGTTTGCAAGAGTTTTTACTGTTCTGATATTACACGGTGAGCACAATTATTAGGCAAGTTGTATTTTTGGGGTTTCACTTTAATATGGAACAAACACAAAAAAATGTTAATAAACCTGAATGATTTACAAAGGAAATGAGAGCATGAACAGGGGATACATACGTGTGTGTAATAAATAACTCTGCTGTTTCTGTTTCAAGCTGATTTTGCTAAAGTACTGAGGCTCAATTTTGGGGTGTAAGACAGGGACTCGCACATCACAACAGTTTTGTGAAATGAGGATTAGTGTTAGAGAAGAGCTGACTAAGACTACAATTTTTATCATGCTAATTGAAATTTAAAAGGCAAGAGGTGAGTTATCCATATTACTAACTGAGAATGGTAAACCAGAAGGCACAGACGCAGGTACACGGCGATGGACCCAGGAGACATAGTGCGCAGGCGCCTACAGCACGCGTCTCATAAACCACAAGCGACGTCTGATCCACCGCAAACGAAGGAGTTACAGCTCAAAAATGAAAGAGCTCACCTGACGTAAATAAGACATGAAGCAACAACGCGCCCATAGCTAACGACTAACGACACAGCCACACAGAAAAGAGGATTCTGCACTGCACCCCAGAGTCAAACGTAAGTCACTACGGGGTCCGCAAAGGTCCACAAAGATAGAACGGAAGGCGCGAGAAACTACGAAAGGCGCATGCGCCTACAACGTGCTTCTGAACTAAACGTTCACACTACACAGCATGGTCCGGGTAATAAGAATAAACGAACTCTCCGTATTAAACGTACGGCATCCTCACACGTCCAAACCATATAGCATATGTGAATCACATTACAGTAATGCATTATTAACAGTACAACCACAGACAACGCTCCATATTAACAGTAAGTGCAATTATCCATATTACTAACGGTAGACAACGGATAACTAATGGAGTCACGGTCATGGCTCCAAAACGATCCAGCTCACCTAACGGAGCTACAAAACCGAGCCCGCATGGATAAAAACAATAGACGTGGGCACCTACAACGCATGTCTGAAACCGCGGAAGCAAAACTGTCTTGGCTCCAAAACCAAACAGCTCAACTAACGGAGCTACAAAAACAAGCCTGCATGGACAAATACAATGTACATAGACGCCTACAACGCGTGTCTGAAACTGCGGAAGCAAAGCAGGCACGGGTTCAAAACGAAAGACCACAACTGACGGAGATACAAAAACGAGCCCACCTGGATAAAAACAAATGAACGCAGGCGCCTACAACGCGCTTCTCAAATAACGATTCATCAATGTATTTCAGGTTACCCAACACCGGGGGTAGGTGAGCGAAGCGAGCAGGGGGCGGAGCCCCCTTGTAAATTAATATTCTACCTGAAAAAGTTAGTTTTTTTTTTTGTTTATTTCATTCTTACAGAACAACAGTAAGTGACATAACATGAGGTGAAGAATGAGGAATATGAGATCCCCTAATCCTGTTCTTGTGAGGTTTCCTCCTTCATAATTTCTGGACTAGAAGACTCCAGTGACCATTTGTTAGGAAACAAAGTGGTCAGCGCCACGTTTATAAAAAGCAATAGGGGTGCTAGGGAAAAAAGCTAGGCAACTATTAGTGGGCACAATTATTACGCAACTAAAAGGAAAAACAAACATCTTCCCATCTCACTTGCTTGTTTTCATCTGTTAAAGTGAGAATAATAAAGAAACAACTCGCAATTTACAAATAAACATTTCTGACACTTAAAAAAAATAAAATCCGTGACCGATATAGCGCCCCTTCTTTTCAATAACAGTCCCAAGCCTTCCATTCACGGAGTCGGTCAGTTTCTTGATCTGTTGACGATCGACGTTTTGTGCCACAGTCTGGGAGTCAAAGGACTGATTTGTGACGTCTGTATCGAAAGCATGAACTTCAAACAAAAAGCCATTTGAACCGGTAACTGGGGTTGTGTAGTTTGGTCAAAGGTTTGGGGTTCCCCAGAGGCCCCCTAGTGGCCACGTCACGTAACACCACCAAGGACGTATTGCAGTCAATGGGATCAACTCCTTCATCCTCTCGCCACATGAGGCCTGGCATTGTCGTGTGCCAGGAGGATCCAGCATAGGGTCTGACAATGGGGCCAAGGATTTCATCCCGATACCTAATGGCAGTCCTGCAGTGCCGTTGTCTGGCCTGTAGAGGTCTGTGTGTCCCTCCGTGGATATGCCTCCCTCCTCAGACTGACCATCACTGACCCACCACCAAACCGCTCATGCTGAATGATGTCACAGGCAGCATAACGTTCTCCATGGCTTCTCAAGACCCTTTCATGTCTGTCACATGTGCTGTCATCTGTGAAAAGCACAGGGTGCCCACCAGTGCTGGACCTGCCAATTCTGGTATTGTATGGCAAATGCCAATCGAGCTCCACAGTGCCCACTAGAGGACATAGTCGGGCCCTCAGGCCACCCTCATGAAGTCTGTTTCTGATTGTTTGCTCAGTGACATTCACACCAGTGTTCTGCCTGCCTGCCTGCTGGAGGTGATTTTGTAGGCTCTGCCAGTGCTCATCCTGTTCCTCCAGTGGGTCCTGCTGATGGGTTAAGGACCTTCTACGTGGGGCCCTGTCCAGCTCTCCTAGAGGAATTGCCTGTCTGTCTCTTGGAATCTCCTCCATGCCCTTGAGACTGTGCTGGGAGACACAGCAAACCTTCTGGCAATGCCACGTGGTATTGATGTACCATCCTGGAGAAGCTGGACTACCTGTGCCAGCTCTGTAGGGTCCGGGTATGGCCGCATGCTACCAATAGTGACACTGACCATAGCCAAATGCAAAATGAGTGACAAAACAGATGAGGAGGGAGAAATGTCAGTGACCTCCCTCCAGCTGTTAACCCATTCATTCCTGTTCTGGGGGTCGTCTCATTGTTGCCCCTCTAGTGCACCAAAGCAGCTGAAACTGATGAACAAGCCCCTCTGCTACTTCACTGAGCAGATCAACAGCCCACAAGTGTCACTGACTTGATGCGATACTCTCATTATGAAGTCATGTCGAGTGTCCACTGCTGTACTGATGCACATTTAGTGCACGTCCTCTGTGTGACACGTTTTGAAACAGTCACTGACGCACATCCCCATGTTGCAATCAGCAGAGCAGAAGCGAGTTTCTTTGTGCGCTTGTCTTTTAATGTTTTCTTTGTTCATTGTGCATGACATGGTAGAATATCAGCGCCTCATCTGCATGATCAGCACCACCCATTGTGGTATTGTGGGCTACCACAGCTCAAGTGTTAGTGACTTCCACGTTTCCCTTGGCACCGACACTGACAGTTGCTGCACTATCCATGCTGCTTAGGGGGAGATCATGTCTTTCTTGTCTTTCCCCTTGATTGCAATTATTTTGTCTTTTTTTGCCACACAGCTACCTGTACCACAGTGAACTTTCAGGTGACCGAATTTGCCATCCACATCACGCCTGTCCGGTCGTACGGTGCCATCAGCATCAGTTTCATTGTCCATGTCAACATCTGGTGACCAGTTCACATAGTCATCACTGTCACTCGATTCAACCAATGGTTCAGCTTCAGTCTCCCCTAAAACTGCCTTTACAGTTTCTCATTTATCCACCGTTGTGTGTTGGTTGAAAGCTCCGCCCCTCTCATGAATATTGATGACTTACCTTAGAGCAGTGGTGTCGGACACCGGTCCTGGAGGGCCGCAATGACTGCAGGTTTTCATTCTAACCATCTTCTTAATTAGTGACCTGTTTTGCGGCTAATTAACTTCTTTTGCCTTAGTTTTAATTAACTCAACTCAGACCCCTTAGTTCTTTCTTTTTCCTTAATTAGCAGCCAAACAATAATGAGACACAAAATGAGCAAACAGGCGATCAGCTAACTACATTATCTGAACATAAAGAAAGTGGAGGGTCTCAGTAAGGTTGGTCTCTCAGGTCACCAAAATATTTTAATGATGTTGTTAGGAAAAAATAGAAAATCAACAGTTTTGGAAATGTCTGCTGTAGCAAAATGAGAGCAGCAACAAGTCATGGAATTAAATAACGGGCTTAATTAACAAGAAGAATCGGCTTCTCTTTAAGGAACTGGTAGGAGTGAAATTGGTTGGAGTTTGAAGCCCCAGTTTAGCTGGTCATCTGTTGGCTTATTTCACGTCTCATTTCTGTTTGGCTGCCGTTTAATGAAGAAAGGAATAAATTCAGAGGACTAAATCCTTAATTACAGGGCTAATAAAATCAAATGAAAATAAGTTAATTAGCAGTGAAAACTGGTCTACTGTTAGAATGAAAACCTGCAGCCACTGCGGCCCTCCAGGCCCAGAGTTTGACACCCGTGCCTTAGAATGTCAAAGCACATAGAAATATGAATGATATTTTGCAGCATATCTTATCCACCAGATGGCAGGAGAATACTGTCCTGAGCATTAACGCTGAAAAACGGACCTTTATATGTCACATCGAATCTGACTCGGGCTTAACCGGACTGCCAAGCCTGAGTAATGCTTGGGGTTAACACTAAAGACATTAAGACTGCAAAATGGGCTGCTTCTTGGGAAAGAATCGTTCTACACCTAATGACTACAGACCAGTGCCACCTCTCCCATTATGAGGACCTTTACATGGCTGGTCCGGGACTATAGGAGTCCTCTTGTGGTTCACCACCTGGACCCACTGCAGTTTGCCTAACAAAGATTGCAGTGGAGGATGCAGTTATCTACCTGGTCCACAAGACTTGTTCTCACCTGGACAAAGCAGTAGCACTGTCAGGATTATATCTTTGGATTTCTCCAGTGCCTTTAATACCATCAGGCTCCCTGTTACCGCGTAAACTCAGAGATATGCAGGTGGATGAGCCTGTGGTGTCCTGGAAAACAGACTACCAGTTGGGCAGACCACACTTTGTGAGGCTCAAGGACTGTGTGAGCAACACAAGGAGCTGTCCTGTCTCCTTAACGTTTCACTCTGTACACCCCTGATTATAAACAGAACAACCGCACTTGCAGAAGTTCTCAGATGATTCTGCACTTGTGGTGTGTATTGATAAGGGGGATGAGACAGGGGAGAGGAGTCAGGTGGGGAACGTATTGTCTGTAATTTAACATCAGCAAAGCCAAGGAACTGCTTATTGGCTTTCACCACACTAAAGGGCCTCCATGTCCAGTCATTATTCATGGCGTGGATGTGATGGTGGTGCACTGCTACAAGCACTTGAGGAGTCCACATCAGTGACAAGCTGGAGTGGTCTTGTTGCAGAGATGAGCTACAAAAGAAAAGGGCTGAGCAGACAATTTATTCTTCGGAGACTGTTCTCCTTTATTGTGAGTAGTGTTATCCTTCACATGTTCTACAACTCGAAAATGGCCAGTGCTATTTTCTGTACTGTAGTGTGATGGGACAATAACATCACTTCAAGAGAAGCCCACTGAATCATAAAGCCGATTAAAACAGCAGGCTCAGTTATGGGACACACTTTGGATCCCCTTCCAAGCTAAGGTAATAGTGAAAGGGAGAATGAAGACAAAAATCTGAGTGCCATTATGAACAACACTGCACATCCTCCTTGTGACAAGCCAGCATTGAGGAGTTTCAGCCACTAATTACTGTGCTGTGTCAGAAAACGCGACTGGGGCTCCAGTATGGCGACAGCAATATATGTATGTATAGTGCCTCACCGAGACTAATATAGGAGTTTTCCTTCTTTTTAGTCATCCATCCATCCATTATCCAACCCGCTATATCCCAACGCAGGGTCACGGGGGTCTGCTGGAGCATTCTGGCATATTTATGATAGATAGATAGATAGATAGATAGATAGATAGATAGATAGATAGATAGATAGATAGATAGATAGATAGATAGATAGAACTTTATTTGTCCCAAGGGGGAATTTGGAGTTTTATGGAAGCTCTTTAAATAAATAAATACGTAGATAGATAAGTAAATATAGTAAATACACGTACACAGTATGGTCTGAGCTCACACCAGTAAGACCATAAAGCAAGAAAAATGAAAAAGAAAGAAAACGTCTGTCACAGTCCCAGTGGGGCGCTATGCAGACGTATTGCTGTTGGTATAAGGGACCCCCGTAGCGTTTCTTGGCACACTTCGGCTGAGTAATTTGTCGCCTGAATGTACTCTGTGTTGGTGTGCAGCATTGTTCATTAAGGCACTCACTTTTTGTTGTAATTCTCTCCTTTGCTATGACCTCCAGGGGGTCCAGAATTCGCACTATAACTGAGATTGCCCTTTAAATGAGCCTGTTGATTTGGTCGTACTCTTGAAGTAATGTTACCCTATATGAGTTAATATATAGATATATATACAGGTATAGATACATATACATATATATACATATATATATATATAAATATATATACATATATATATATATATATATATATAAATATATATACATATATATATATATATATATATATATATATAAATATATATACATATATATATATATATATAAATATATATACATATATATATATATATATATATATATACATATATATATATATATATATAAATATATATACATATATATATATATATATATATATAAATATATATATATATATATATATATATAAATATATATACATATATATATATATATATACACATATATATATATACACATATATATATATATATATATATATATATATATACACACTGTGGTGGGCTGGCGCCCTGCCCGGGGTTTCTTTCCTGCCTTGGGTCCTGTGTTGGCTGGGATTGGCTCCAGCAGACCCCCGTGACCCTGTAGTTAGGATATAGCGGGTTGGATAATGGAAATATATATACACAGTATTTAGCTTCTGTAAAAAAAAAGCCAAATTTCCCCCAGGAACAAGTAACGTTCTATCTATCTATCTATCTATCTATCGTCTCTCTTACCCACTTTCTAACGTATCGAAGCCCAGGACGATGTCGTCGCTCCTGCCGTTCCTGTCTCGGGTCTTTAAAGCGCTGATTATGCAGCCAAGCGTGAGAATTTCCACGGTCACCCCCTCGGACTCTAATCGGAATTTGTCCACGGTGCCGACTCCAGGGACGCTGCCAAACGCCTCCTTTGTAACTTGGGTCATGGCGAAACGAACAAGCGGTGATGATGGAGAGTGGGCAAAAAATCAAAGTCCGTCTGTCAGTGAACGGCCAGCCGTGGTCAGGTCACCTACTTCTGTGTATCGTAATGTCAATAAAGGGACACTCTCCGGCTGTGCCGTGTATTTCACAAAACGATTCACTTCAGAGTTGATTGCATACACGAAATGAAAAATGTAACGAAAGCGAAAAGGAGCGAAACTTGCAAACAGCGCACTTCTGAACTTCCGCGCGCGACGTCAGCTGTCATGCAGCGCACTCCAGTGACGTCATTGCCAGCCGACTAGCAGCAGCGCCGTTCACGTCTCAAAGAGCTCGCGACTCGTCTGCTGGGCTTTTAACGGTCTGAGAATATTCCATTAGCACCGAATTGTTCAATAAGGACAGCAATCTATTAAAGTATTGAGAATCTATTACAAACGTTAATGATCCGATTACTTGTAAAGAATCTACTTTTTATTTGACGCCGTCTCTAGCGCAGTATTAACACTGTTTAAAAGTCAAGGAGTCTCTCTTGTTAGTACAGTACAAGTAATGCTTCAATGGTCTCATTACATATTATTATAAAAAAAGAAATTGTATTTTTTAGATAAAAGATGTAACGATAACCACTGAAGAAATGTATCCTTTCACAGCGTTGCTCCGTCTGCTACATACTTAAAATAGGATAACTTTTGGAGCGTACTGAATGTTGTTTTAATAAAGATAACGTAGTATCGTGAAAATTTGTACACGGTACATATCCCGTTAAAGAAACACCAGAAAAGTTTGAAATAAACAAAGATAATAGATATGTCTGCTGTCTGTCCACCTGAATAAAAGGATAAGGATAATTGTCATTCCCACAGTTGGCACATAATTAACATTAACACTGCTTTTATGAATCCCATGCCAAGTGGCATGTGGCAGAGACATATACATTGAATTTTTCTCTCCAACAGACAAATGTTTGTGATACGCCATCTGTTGGAATGACAAATGCAGTGGAATGTAGCTTGTAAATGTTAATTCTGCGGTCTGTGTTGATTGTTTACATTTCAACCCATCTTAGGCAGGTAGTATTATATAATAGACAGCCTATTACTGGTGCTGTTATTTTGTGCCCGAGGCCAACCGACTGTTTGACAGCAAACCTGTGCGGCTTGGTTCCCACCCCCCAATGATGATCTCCACCCTAGGCGAATGCCTAATTTGCCTTAATGGTGGCACTGGCCCAGTGTACAGCTAGTGTACATTAATAATGTATAATAGCACAGCTAGTATTTCATAATGCCTCATTGTGACTGCTGTTTTTGTCTTTAGCCAAGTCAGAACTTTTTCATTCTCTTTAGTTTTCATGCGTGTTTTTCTGGTGTGTATTTGATTAGAACATTAGAACAATTGTGACGAGAGAAGTTTGCATTCCTGATCTTCTCTGAGTGGAGTTTTGCATGTTCTCCCTGTAATAATAATACTTTGCATTTATATAGCGCTTTTCTCACTACTCAAAGCACTTAGCAATTGCAGGTTAAGGGCCTTGCTCAAGGGCCCAACAGAGCAGAGTCCCTTTTGGCATCTTATGGGATTCAAACCAGCAACCTTTCCAATTGCCAGTGCAGATCCCTAGCCTCAGAGCCACCACTCCGCCTGTGGGTTTTCTCCGGGTGCTCTGGTTTCCTCCCACAATCCAAAGACAAGCAGGTTAGTGGGACTGGCATCGCTTTATCGACCCAAGTGGGCATGTGGTGTGTGTATGTTCCCCTGTGATGGCCTTGTCTTCTGTCTAGGGATTGTTCCTGCTCTGCACCCTGTGCTTGCTGGGATAGGCCCCAGCCCTCCACGATCCTTCTCAGGGTTAGAAAGCAGGATTAGAAAATGGTGTGGTATGTTATATTGGTGAGAACAGGCCATTCAGCACAACAAGCTCATCGATCCTGTTCAGCTTGAGTATCCAAAATAACCTCAGAGCCCATATTTATGAAGCATCTCAGAGTAGGAAAACGGTCCTAACTGGCTGAAAAGTCTCAGAGTGACACCAATTTGGTCCTACTCTTAGAAGTATGAGTGAAAGCATTGCAGCAGTTTTCCTAATTTTGGAGACTACTTCTAACTTCACCAGGATTGTGGAGAACTCATGAGCTGAATTAACTTTGAGAGTGAAACCTGATGAAACTCACTGAAGGATGCTGGCTCTGTATGGAAATGAAAACAGCAGGACTTGACCAAAAGTTTATAACTGGGCAGTAAGGTTTAAGAACAAGTGTAACTGATGAAGATCGATCTGGTCGACCATCAACTTCGTGTACACAAGCCCACATCGACATGGCGAATGCCGTCATCGGAGAAGACGACAGATCACATTGTTTGCTGTTGCTGCACATTTGGATATCTGCTATAGATCTGCACGTGCCATAGGGCATGGTGTCATGTGGTACTGTAAAGTTTACACAAGATGGATACCCTAACAGCTTACTGATCTGCACAGGCTACATCTCTCGGTGAATTTCACCAGGTTGCACTCCCTTGGCTCAAAGAAATCTCACTATGGTGCGTTGTTGAACAGTGGTGCGGTCCGGCAGCAGAGCAGCCATGTTCATTTGCCCTTGGCTTCAACTAGACTAACGGCAGAGCGCTGCGCAGTGTGTCTTCAAATTACCCATAAGCCTTTGTGAATGTGTTGTATTGTGTCAGCTTCTATCTGTTACAGTCGCCACATCATTTTCAAATTGCCTTAACATTTTGATTTACCCTCATAATACATTTTATTTATATGTGCCTTTCATAACAATCAATGAACATTAAATGTCTATCTATCTATCTATCTATCTATCTATCTATCTATCTATCTATCTATCTATCTATCTATCTATCTATCTATTATGTAGTGCCTTTCTATCTATCTATCTATCTATCTATCTATCTATCTATCTATCTATCTATCTATCTATCATGTAGTGCCTTTCTATCTATCTATCTATCTATCTATCTATCTATCTATCTATCTATCTATCTATCTATCTATCTATCTATCTATCTATCTATCTATCTATCATGTAGTGCCTTTCTATCTGTCTATCTATCTATCTATCTATCTATCTATCTATCTATCTATCTATCTATCTATCTATCTATCTATCTATTATATAGTGCCTTTCACATCTATCTATCTATCTATCTATCTATCTATCTATCTATCTATCTATCTATCTATCTATCTATCTATCTATCATGTAGTGCCTTTCTATCTATCTATCTATCTATCTATCTATCTATCTATCTATCTATCTATCTATCTATCTATCTATCTATCTATCTATCTATCTATCTATTATGTAGTGCCTTTCTATCTATCTATCTATCTATCTATCTATCTATCTATCTATCTATCTATCTATCTATCTATCTATCTATCTATCTATCTATTATATAGTGCCTTTCACATCTATCTATCTATCTATCTATCTATCTATCTATCTATCTATCTATCTATCTATCTATCTATCTATCTATCTATCTATCTATTGATGGCCAGCAGCTTAATCCGGCCGGGATGCCCCAGCGATGGAAGGATGGGGGAAGGCAGATTTTCAAGGACACTGCCTCCCCTAAAACGCTAGATGGCAGCTCTCCTGGAGTGTAACAGTACCCCGGATTACCGCAGGGCATCCTGGGACTTGGAGTGTGGTTTCTCAGCCCTGTTGGGTACCATGGGTACTGTCAGGAGGAGCTGTGAGAGGACTAGAGGAGCCATGCCTCATCCATAGCCCGGAAGTACTGCCAAGTCACGAGGACAGGATCCCCAAAGTACTTCCAGACTGAAGAAAACACAAGTTCTCCATCTGGGTCATGGAATGTTTAAAGGACTGCTGGAAACCCAGCAAGCGAGCCTGAGTTGGGAGGAGGTGGACAACGCTTGCTGGGAGGTGTGGAGGAGAAGGAGTATTGTGATTGTTGTGGCTGTGGTGCTTTGGAGGCACTGTGTGGTAAGAAAATAATTAAAAAATGTCTTCTTGGTGCTTTTACCCTGTGTCCTGTGTGTCTGTCTGTTGGGTTTAAGGGGCAACAGCGACCACTAGCATCCACTCTATCTATCTATCTATCTATCTATCTATCTATCTATCTATCTATCTATCTATCTATCTATCTATCTATCTATCTATCTATCTATCTATCTATCTATCTATCTATCTATCTATCTATCTAACAACTAACAATCTTCTGGAATCAGATGGGATCATCTGCCATACTGGGGGGGGGGGGGGGGGTGTCCAGGGTCCTTATGTAGGGAGTCATCTTAGAGGCTACAAGACCCTGGCCTTGGTGTGGTGCCCCTGTATTAGTCCTTTTTCTGTGGTTTTTAATGGTTACATTGGAGGTGGAGATACATAGTCAGAATGTGACAGTCACACTCATCTATCTAATCCTGCCAACTAAAGCAAATGCTCAACCTAATATAGAGTATCTGTCTATATCTATCCTGCCCATCATCACAGGGTAGCAGACTTGGTATGGCAGCATGCCCCTCTCATTTTAGTGAGCCATTCCTGCCCACTTTTGAGTGACCAGCCACCTGTTGCCCATGAGGAGTATTGCATATTTCCACCCAGGCTTCAGTCCACTCTTCTCATTCTGGTGCCCCTGCAAGTTGCCCTCCGGTGCAATGCCATACACACACAACTTATGCTGCTTGCTGGAGGTGCCCATGCTACCACACCAGCATTTGCAAGGCAGCTTCTTTTGTTTGGAGGTTTCTTGTACAACTTAACAAGTTGTGCTTAGTTCCTAATAGCACTAAGTCATGACAGTGCAGTGGTATAAGGGGGCTTTTAGGTGGGTGGACCTCATAGAGTGGACACTGGGTGTATGCCACGCATATATCACTCCAGACAGGGAGGAACTGAGCTGAGAACTTGAGGAAGTACAAGCACGGCCAACCTGCCTTGCCACCATGTCTCAGTTCTCATTTATTGCGTGTGTTAATACTGAATCGGGATTTGTAGGTTTCAGCATGCGGCTGAGTGCCCCACTTCCACTGTGCATAAATGGAAGTGGACTTGGCTCGTGTGTTATCTGCAGGTAGAACAGATTACTTAAAATAATTCTAATGTGAAAAAAAAAACAAATGTGTAAGGTTACAATTCTGTGCCATCAGACATCAAGCAGTGTCACTTGTCAGGATCAGCACTCATGGCAGCAATACGCTTTAACATAAAGGGAGATTTGGGGTAAAACTATAAGCACTGGAGAAGCCAGTGGGCAAGCGGGTACAAGGAAGAAGCAAAACCAGGATGTCATTCCAGTCCATCCTATGGTATGCTCACTCAAAAAGTCACCATTGACCTAAAATGTTGTGATTTTATACCACAGCTTTTGTCCCCGTGTCTCTAGGGGATTTTGTACTCCAGTGAGAGTAAACTGGGGGTGTGTGGGTTGAGTGCACCTTGTGATAAGCTGGCATCCCACCCAGGGATAGTTCACCTAATTTGTACCTGTATGAATGCTTGGGTGTTAATGTGGCCAGTATTGGGAGACACGCAATCACCCTGCCACATCAAACAGGGAGTAAAGTCAGGAGTAGATTCCTAAATGACTTCTTCTGCACTTAAGGTTAGGACCATAGTTGTGTCCCTCTGAAATTTTTGAGCCACCTAGGACCATTTTTGGACTCTGAGACATTTGCCAAATGCAGGCACAGATCTCCAGCTGTCTCTCTGCACTCTCGTCATGGATCACCTTAAACAAAACTTTTTACAGTCAGCTATCCTGTACTTGCCTTCTGCTTCTCCTTCCTCAGTCACTAAGCATCGCTCTTGAAGATGATGCCCTTTCACCACCAGTCACGGTCCGGAATCTCCACATGACTCTGGACTCCTCACTTTCATTCCTTGAATGTACTTACTCTATTACCCAATCCCATCATTTCGTTCTTCGTAATATTCAGAAGATTTGACGCTTCCTCAACAATTACACCACTGCAACTCCTTGTTCAGGCCCTCCTTCTTCTGTCTCGCCTGGATGATTGCAGCTTTCTCCTGGCAGGTCTTCCTTCAAATGCTATCTGACCGCTCCGTCTCCTCCTGCTCAACTGGTGTCCTCTGTTCTTCTTTTCACTCCTAGGCTTCCTATTGCTGCAAGGATCGAGATCAAAACACTTGTCCTGACTTAGGGTTCTTTGAATGGTTTTTGTCCCTCAGTATCTCCATTCTTTGGTCTCTCCATATGTCCCTTCTAGTTGTGCCTCTTCCTGTCTGCTGACCGTCCCTCCACTTTACTTGACTTGCCAAGACTGGACAGTGCTTCTCGTTCTTGTTCCAAAAACTGTGGAATGATCTCCCATTGGTTATTCGGACTTCTCCAAATTAGACGTCTTTTAGAGACGCACCTTTTCAATTAATTTATGCTTTGCACCCTCCTCTGCCATAACCTGTTGTCTGTGGGGAAGGAACAAAAGCTTTAGATTCGTCAAAAATTTCGATCTCTAGTTTTTGACGGATCTCAATGTTTTAGGGTCCCCTGTTACCAAAAATACCGATATCTCAGCGATGGGTGAGTGTTTCTGTGTGTCTCACAGTTTCTTGAGGACGGTCTAGAGCGAAAACAGCTGCACGGAAAAATTCCAAACTCGAAACTTAAGCCTGTTACGAGATGACGATGTGCTGATTAGTTTTTGAGCCAAATCGTATGAGAGAAAAATGCACTTTAGGGGAACCCTCAAATACCGGAGTTCTGCAGTTAATTAGGAATTCTTCTCATCAATTGCTGTCGTAATTTCATTCAATTTATGCTTTGCACCCTCCCCCAACCTAACCTATCATCTACGGGGATGGAGCGAAAGCTTTAGATTTGTCAAAAATTTCGATCTCCAGTTTTCAACGGATCTCGATGTTTTAGGGTCCCCAATATCGAAAATACCGATATCTCGGCGATGGGTGTGCGTCTCTCTGAGTCTTTCTGTGTGTCACAATTTCTTGAGGACAGTCTAGAGCTAAAACAGCTGGACAGAAAAATATCAAACTCGAAACTTAAGCCTGTTACGAGATGACGATGTGCTGATTAGTTTTTGAGCCAAATCGTGTGAGAGAAAGATGCACTTTAGGGGAACTCTCAAATACCGGAGTTCTGCAGTTAATTAGGAATTCTTCTCATCAATTGCTGTCGTAATTTATGATCAGAAAGATCAGCATCAGAGCGGTGAAGAATTACTGAAATGTTATTGAATAGTCTGGCTAACTTGTTTCCGAGGGCACAAGTTGATGCTCACATCCAAATTTTTTCAGAACTGTCGAGTGTCTCCTCTACAGGAGGGCTGCTCACAGGATGCTGACTTGTGTCTTAGTCTAACGGCAGGTATGATTATCTAGTAGTTTTATGGCTCCCCTCTTGCTTGGTTTTTTGTCTTGTTGTGTGTTCTTTTTAATGCCTAAATATTCTTATTATGTATTATAACCTGCTTTGTAAGTCACCTTGGATGCTAATAAGAATAATGTGCCTATTTAATCACGTCTGTCTACTTCAGGGGTCCTGGCTATCCCATTGCTGCATTATTTCTGTCTCTCTAGCCCCCCCCATGCTGACATTTTCAGCCCTCCACAAACGCCCTTCACACGTCTCCGTTCACAAGCTGAGTAGGATCAGTTTAAACACCAGAGAGCAGCCTCGGGGGCCCACTGGCAGACATCGGGAGGACACACAAAGGGGGCACCGGAGCACTCAATGAGACAGGCGCTGCCGCTTTGTGTGTCCTGTTGCCAGGCAACACACGCTTCAGTGCTTCAAGGCAGAGTGTTGTCAGGCGAGGGGCGGATGGACAGACTGGCCATACAGCAGATCGGAGTGGAGAGACTGGCATCACTGGGCTGCAGGGTGGACTTTGAGTTAATGGGAAGTGTAAATGCTTGGAATGTCATGTTGATTTTGTATTTGATTAAACTGTTTAACTTATTATAATTAATAAAATCAACACAATTAAAATGAGTAATGCAGAAACGACTTGGAAAGCAGCATATCTGACTAAGCTGTGTTTTACGTGTTGTAATGTGACATACAAAATATTGTCAGAATCAAAAAGCAGCCTTCATGGATGTGGGCTCAGCAGGCAGTTTGTCACTCTGAGGATCAGGGAGTGCAGCACAAGCGAAGCTGACTGGACTTAAAAATAAAATCATAATAAAATATTTTATTTATAGAGCGCCTTTCCCATGCATTGAGGACAACAGAGAAGCCCCTGGGTGTGGTGTGGTTTGCAATTCAGGATGAGGTGATTGAGGGGGGCTGCTTGTAAATCTCAGGACAAAGCAGCAACAATGGACACTGAACATTCAATGGGCGAATGGCTGTGCTGCACGGCCACCAGTGTGCTCAGGTGTGACACTGACTTATTATGGGCAAGGCAAACGAGTTGACACCCTGAGAAAGAAAGAAAGAAAGAAAGAAAGAAAGAAAGAAAGAAAGAAAGAAAGAAAGAAGTCCAGACCTCGACCTTTGTCTCGTTTCCTCATTCATGTGATTCTGTTGGTTTGTGTCACTTGTGGTGCTCAGTTTATGATGCCGCTGAGCTTCAGGAGACTGGGGTGCAAATTCCAACCCCCTGACTCTGTGGAATTTGCAATTTCTCTGGATATGCCGCTTTTCCACTCACATCCCAAAAATATGTGAGTCGGGTAATTTGGAGACTTTAAATTCTGTCTGTTACGTAGCACCCTTCATATCTATCTATCAATCATTTACTACCTGTTGTGGAAGATCAGCCTCGACACCGAGACAGTCAATGTCCAAAACAGATGCTTTTATTATTTTCCGCTTTGTACACACAGCACAGTGCGCCAGTCACTCACAGTCCTTTCTTCAGTTGTCTTTTCCTGCCGCCTCCACTCCTCTCTCGCAAGCTCCTTTTTCTTCCACCCGACTCCGGCTCCCCGAATGGAGTCAGGCGGCCCCTTTTAGGAAACACCCGGATGTGCTCCAGGTGCTCCCTGATGATCTTCCGGCAGCACTTCCTGGTGTGGCGGAAGTGCTGCAGTCCATGGGTCTGGAACCATCCAAGCGCCCCCTGGCGGTACCCATGAACCCCCACAGGGTTGAGCTTCCCAGCTCTGTATCCATGGCCTGGATGCTATCCAGGGGTGCTGCCCTCTTGCACACCAGGGAAGATGTGGCCCCTCTCCAGGTCCTTCCCTTCTCGAGGCGTCCCGGTGGGGCAAAGTCCCTGGTCATCTGCCACACTGTATTTATATATGTGTCTGTCACTCTGTTATATAGTGCCTTTCATATCTCTCTATCTATCCACCTCTGTTGAGAGGTTTACTTATCTTGGCAGTGACGTTCACATCTCTGGTGACTCTTCCTATGAAGTCAGTAGATGGATTGGGAGAACACGGGGGGGGTCATGAGGTCATAAAGGGGTGTGTGGCGCTCCTGATATCTATGCAAAAGGATGAAGGTCCAAGTCTTTAGAGTCCTGGTGCTTCCTGTTTGAGAGACATGGACGATATCCACTGACCTGAGACAAAGACTGGACTTCTTCATGTGTGTCTCTTCAGAGGATCCTTGGGTGCCACTGGTTTGACGAATGAGGCACATGACCTGCATTGTGAGGGAGCGCCAGTTAATGGCACTATAGCCATGTGGCACGATTACCTGAGGGTGATCCAGTTTGCAGGATTCTCATTGTTGAAGATCGGAGTGGCTGGACCAGGCCAAGGGGATGCCCATGTAACACCTGGCTGCGACAATTAGAGGGTCTTTTCCGGAGGGTGGGACTGGACTGCGTGTCTGCCTGGGGGGTGGCCAACCAGGAGCCCGAGATGTTTGCATCATGTGGTGGGTGTGGCAATGCACTGTACTAGTGCAGGCTCCCCAACATGACCGGGCTATCTATCTATCTATCTATCTATCTATCTATCTATCTATCTATCTATCTATCTATCTATCTATCTATCTATCTATCTATCTATCTATCTATCTATCTATCTCATATAGTGCCTTGTCATATCTGTCTGTCTGTCATACTTAGGGCTGGTCTTTCACAGAGGGGCCATTCATTCTTTCATATCTATCTAACAACTAACAATCTTCTGGAATCAGACAGGGTCATCTGCCATACTGGAGGTGGGGTCCAGGGTCTTGAAGAGGAATCTAAGGAGTCAGCTTAGAGGCTACAAGGCCTTGGTTATATTGCAACTGGAGATGCATGATCAGAATGTGGTAGTCACACTCACCTTCTGAAGATAATCAGGTGACAAGGACTGAGGAAGCTCAGGTGGCTTTCATGGGTGGCTGGAAGGCTGCCATCACAAGAGGATTCGCGTAGTCAGCAGGATTTGAGAGTCAAGGAGAAAGCAATCAAATGCCTGACAACAGTCTACCACCATGACCCGTACATCTGTGAGCACAAAGGACAATACTGCTGTGCCACATGTCCTAAAGTGGTGACCCTGAGGCTGACTGGACTACTGAAATAAAGGGTAACACACACTTGCTATATAAAATGGACCCCACTAATGATAGCTTCAACCCTGCAGCATGCTCTAATGAGACGCCATAGTAAAATTCAAAATGGTTGTATGTACTACATGTCATGGGCTTGACCCAGTTGATGCTCTACACATCTCGGGTACCCAGTGGAAGGATGCCGGGTTACTTAGGGCCCTGGATGAGCCTTAAGCAGCCAATCTTATATATAATTCGCCAGCCTCCTCACTCACTCACTCACGTCCTTCCGAAGCCGAATGCGCAGCTGCCCGAAAAACCTTACGAGACTGACATCGCGGCAGGCGGCAGATTTACGGCCGCAAAAATTCAAAGAGAAAGGCGACTTCGATTAAATCTCTAGAGGCCTGAAAGGCGATTTCGACTACAGCTCGAGGCCTAATTACGCATTCATTCAATACACCGATATGAGGTTTGTGGTGCTTATACTTATTACTATTCCACTCATGCCCGTTTCATCTTACGTTGTCGAAACGGGCTCTTTGTCTAGTATATATATATATATATATATATATATATATATATATATATATATATATATATATATATATCTATACATATGGCATTCATAGTCTGAATCACAATCTGATTGTATGGGTGGTTACCTACCAGGTAACGCTTGTGGTTGGTCAGCATGTCGACAAACATCCGCCACAGTGCCCTCTTTCAGTTGCGAGAAGCAGATCATAGAATATGGCAAAGAGGGGGGGTGCCGTGAGTGTGTACGCCTCATGAGCCCAGAATTAGGGCGAAACACGTGTCGCGTACTCTTTGCATTATTTGACAGTAAAACTTTGCAATATATATATATATATATATATATATATATATATATACAGTATACATATGTATAGTGTATAATGCTGCCCCTCTTGGCTTGGAGTGGTACTGCAACCCCTTAAAGGCCTTTCTTAAGCGCAGTGTCTGGCAACATTTAACACACACACACACACATCTATGTTTTTATACAAGACATTATTGTTTTTTTATCAAAATGATGAAAGGTGGAGCAAAATGTAAACATAGTTTAGGCGTCTAATTTTTTTGGGAGGAAAGACCAGCTACACTTTTTAGCAGTTTAAGAACCCAAGTACAGGTGACACCAAGTATCCACCTCCCCTCCTGCTTCCTTCCCAAACATCATTTCATCTTTGAGAGCGTCTTTGTCTTTATCCTTCCCCCATTGTCAGTATGCCCTTGCGGGTTCTCCAGCACATTTTAATTTCACAGATGCAAGGCTAAAAGAACAAGGTCCACTGAAGATCAGACGGACTGCCGGCAGCACATCCGGCACTCAAATCAAGACAGGCATGGGATCAAAGTAATAAATAAAAATGAATCTATGGATCTTTGCCAAAAGAAATTTTATTTCAATGTCACATATGTGCCACTTGATACGTCCGTAATGTAAGGAGGTAAAACGATACGTTAACATTGTTTTACAGATGCTACACCAGAATCCCAAAAATAGGAGCTTCTCGGCAATGTCAAAAAGTCTCAAGCCAAGCCTCCTTTTGCTGAGGGCTGCAGACGCCCGTAGACGTCACTCCAGAATGGATTCCGTCCTTGTGCCTGCTCGCTTGGTCAAATAGGAGACATGCAGTGCATACAAGAGCTGAATTGTCCTTCCTCAACACGCACCTCACCATTGATCTATCGGGTGAAGGCTTGCATTACATGCCAGGCGGTCAGCTTACTAATGAAGGGCTGCCCTTTTTCATTTCACCATTCATAACGAATTCAGCTCAGCGTCCGTCCAGCACCCTTCAATTCCCAGCGAAGACATCTGGCCCGAAAAAAAAGAGTACGGAATTGAGGATCAGGGCAAAGAGAACATGGCGGAGGACAACACTGTGTAATAATAACAATTAACTTGAGCGTCATTCCTTTATTTATTTATATATGTATGTTTTTAGTAAATTGCCCCAGTAAGCAACCTGTAGGGGGTGCCAAAGAGACACAAACCCCAGACACCACCACTCAGACACAAGTCCGAGTTTCAGATACAAGGTTTATTACAACCAATCTTTAACAGACTTCCAAAGTTGCACAAGCATTATGACTCCGCACTCCCAGGGGAGCTTTGTCTGTCCTCCACACCCGACTCCTACTCACCTGGATAAGGCAGAGTGACTCCATTTATTGCAGACCTGGGAGTGCTTCCAGTGTCAGGGCATTGCCTGCAGGAAGTCCCACAAATTAAGGATTATGAATCCCTGCAGCACCCCCTGGTGGTGCCCACTGATCCCAACAGGCCTGTTCCACGGGACTACAATTCCCAGCATAACCTGTGGATATCTGAATGGGTACTGAAACCCAGGGATGCTGCCCTCTAGTGTATCGGTGTGCAGATAGTCAGAGCTGATTGGCTGCCCCGACTCACCATTATACTGTCTGGGTAAGGATCTTCAGTCCATTGTCAATAAGTGGACGCTTGAGGGCGCTGTTGCCACGTGAAACCCAACAGACAGATGCAGACATGGGTTTAAAAGATAGATAGATAGATAGATAGATAGATAGATAGATAGATAGATAGATAGATAGATAGATAGATAGATAGATAGATAGATAGATAGATATGAAAGGTGCTATATGATAGATAGATAGATAGATAGATAGATAGATAGATAGATAGATAGATAGATAGATAGATAGATAGATAGATAGATAGATAGATAGATAGATAGATAGATAGATAGATAGATAGATAGATACTTTATTAATCCCAAGGGGAAATTCACATTCTCCAGCAGCAGCATACTAATAAAGAACAATATTAAATTAAAGATTGATAATAATGCAGGTAAAAAACAGACAATAACTTTGTATAATGTTAAATGTTAACGTTTATCCCCCCAGGTGGAATTGAAGAGTATCCAGAAGTATTTTAATTATTTAATTAAGTATTTTAATTTCTTCTTTAAAGTGCCCCAAAGCACCTCCACCACCATAAACAAGTAATCACTATAATAACCACACAATACTAATCACAATAATTCTCCTCCTCTCCTCCCAGCAGCTCTGTCACTCTCCCTCCCAACTCCGGGTCCCTTGCTGGGTCTCCACCAGTCCTTTATATAGTCCTTGACCAGGAAGTGCTTCTGTCCTTCTAGCCATGTGACTTGTTAGCACTTCCGGGTCAGATGGAGATTTGTGGATTTCTTCAGCCCGGAAGTACTCCTGTGGTTCCGTCCCTGTGACTCGTGAGTGTTTCTGGGCTATATGGGAAATATAAATTCTCAAGCCTTCCTGCAGCATGTCCTGGTGGCACCCACGGCACCCAGCATGGCTGTGAAGCCAAACTCCAACTTCCATGGTGCCCTGCGGGAATCTGGGGTACTGCTATGCTGCAGGGGCATCTCATTCTGGCGTTCCCCTATCTTTCTCCTTTCTGGGCATCCCGGCCTGAGTTGAGCAGCCAGCCATCCGCCACAATACATATTGTGAAGGATGGCTGGCCATTTACCCCGACCAATACCCCCAGGCCGCTAGATGGAGCCCTCCCTGTAGCATGGAAGTGCCCCGAAGACCAGCAGGGAATTATGGACAATGGAGTTTTTATTCCCAACCCTGCTGGACACCATGGGGCCCACCAGAGGACGCTGCAGGGAGGCTCAAGGACTCTTACGTGCCCTATAACCCGGAAGTGCGTCATGATCACATGACAAGAAGAAACGACGTGCTTCCGGGTTGAGGAAAAGGACTTTTACCCTGACTCGGAAGTCATAAGGACTTGTGGATTGTCGGACAGGAACATCTCCGCGTCAGGGGGTATAAAAGGACTGTGGGGAAGCTCAGACACTGAGCTGAGTTGGGAGGCAGGGTGGCTAAGTGTCTGGGAGTGGAGGATTGAGTATTGTGATTATTGTATTGATTATTGATTGGTTATTGAGTATAGTGAAGTGGTGGTGCTTTGTGCACTTTATTATTATAATAAAATATTCATCTTTGGATTTTACCTGGTGTCTGACGTCTGGTCTGAGGGTTAAAGGGGTCACGGAGACCTTAAACTGTCACAATATATATATATATATATACACATACATACATACATATACAAATGTATATTATACATAAATATATATATATATATATATTGTGGACTCTAGAGGCGCTGTTGCCCCGTTGAACCCACCAGACAGACGTCCAGGACACACGTTAAAAGCACCAAGAAGATTCCTTAATAATAATTCTTCAATAAAGTGCACAAAGCACAGCACACTCCACAATTCACCAATAATAATACAATAATCAATAATCACAATCCTCCTCTCCACCCAGCAGCTCTGTCATTCTACCACCCAACTCCGGCTCGGCTTGCTGGTATTCCCAGAGTCCTTTTATAGTCCATGACCCAGAAGTGTTCCTTCTCCGGGTCAAATGCCACATCATCCTTCTCAAGTGTCCCGGAAGTACTGTGGGCTTCCGTCCTCGTGACTCCGAAGTACTTCCAGGTTAGTGTAACAAGAATAGTCCCCTTGATGAGCTCCCCCTGGCGGCACCCACGGCATCCAATAGGGCTGAAGAAATGGACTCCATGTCCCATGTTGCCCTGAAGGAATCTGGAGAACCATTTCCGTCCAGGGGAGCTGCCATCTAGTGTCCCGGGGGATGTAGTGCCCTGAAAAGGCTGCTTTTCTTCCCTTTCTCTGTTGAGGGACGTCCCGGCCAGGCTGAAACGCCTGCCATCCATCACAATATATATATATGAAAACCAAAAGAAATGTAACCACTTGTATCATAAATATTGCAAGTCGCTTTGATAAAGGCATCAGCCAAATAAGTAAATGTAAAATACACACACAATATAACTTTCCCTCTCATCCTTAAAGGCATTTTTAAGTGTTTTAGGTTTAGAAAGCCTCAGCTCCATTTTTGAACCCATGCAGGCTGCCAGCAGCCTGTCATTTGAGTTTGAAGCAAGGCTGTGTGGGGTGAGGCCTGTTCATTGGGCTTGTTAATTTTGACGCCTGCACTCCCTTTCTGAGCTTGTGGTAGCAAGAATCACAACACAATGACCCTCTGCAGTTCGCATACCAGGAGAAGGTGGGAGCGGAGGATGCCATCATCTACATGCTACACCGATCCCTCTCCCACTTGGACAGAGGCAGTGGTGCAGTAAGAATTATGTTTCTGGACTTCTCTAGTGCCTTCAGCACCATCCAACCTCTGCTCCTTAGTGGCAAGCTGACAGAGATGGGACTAGATTCATACCTGGTGGCATGGATCGTGGACTATCTTACAGACAGACCTCAGTATGTGCGTCTCGGGAACTGCAGGTCTGACATTGTGGTCAGCAACACAGGAGCGCGGCAGGGGACTGTACTTTCTCTGGTCCTGTTCAGCCATCGGACTTCCAATACAACTCGGAGTCCTGCCACGTGCAAAAGTTCGCTGACGACACAGCTATCGT
The DNA here is from genome assembly GCF_900747795.2 of Erpetoichthys calabaricus. Classification (NCBI taxonomy): domain Eukaryota; kingdom Metazoa; phylum Chordata; class Cladistia; order Polypteriformes; family Polypteridae; genus Erpetoichthys; species Erpetoichthys calabaricus. The sequence continues at coordinate 93,320,113 of NC_041408.2, forward strand.
GGGCTGCATCAGGAGTGGGCAGGAGGAGGAGTATAGGAACCTAATCAAGGACTTTGTTAAATGGTGCGACTCAAACCACCTACACCTGAACACCAGCAAAACCAAGGAGCTGGTGCTGGATTTTAGGAGGACCAGACCCCTCATAGACCCCATGATCATCAGAGGTGACTGTGTGCAGAGGGTACAGACCTATAAATACCTGGGAGTGCAGCTGGATGATAAATTAGACTGGACTGCCAATACTAATGCTCAGTGCAAGAGAGGACAGAACCGACTATACTTCCTTAGAAGGCTGGCGTCCTTCAACATCTGCAATAAGATGCTGCAGATGTTCTATCAGACAGTTGGGTCGAGCGCCCTCTTCTACACGGTGGTGTGCTGGGGAGGCAGCATAAAGAAGAGGGACGCCTCACGCCTGGACAAACTGGTGAGGAAGGCAGGCTCTATTGTAGGCACGGAGCTGGACAGCTTGACATCTGTGGCAGAGCGACGGGCGCTGAGCAGGCTCCTGTCAATCATGGAGAATCCACTGCATCCACTAAACAGGATCATCTCCAGACAGAGGAGCAGCTTCAGCGACAGACTGCTGTCACCGTCCTGCTCCACTGATAGACTGAGGAGATCGTTCCTCCACCAAACTATGCGAGTCTTTAATTCCACCCGGGGGGGTAAACGTTAACATTATACAAAGTTACTGTCTGTATTACCTGCATTGTTATCACTCTTTAATTTAATTTAATATTGTTTTTTATCAATATGCTGCTTCTGGCGTATGTGAATTTCCTCTTGGGATTAATAAAGTATCTATCTATCTATCTATCTATCTATCTATCTATCTATCTATCTATCTATCTATCTATCTATCTATCTATCTATCTATCTATCTATCTATCTATCTATCTATCTATCTATCTATCTAACACAGGAGAGGCAAAAGAGAACTTGGTCAGCTCCAGCAACTTTGGACTGTGATGGTGGGTCATCTTCCTAGCCGGACTGTTCCATTTGATTCTGGCTACACACCATCTGGTAGAAGTTGCTATTTAGTGGAAATTTTCTTTCAACAATGTCATTTTTTATTTTACCAAAACCAATATAAACCTCCTCTGAAAACACGTTGTTCCAGCTTCTTGTTATTACTCAACCACTTCTGCTTTATCCAGTTTCCCTTCTTCGAATATGGGACATTCTTCTTTACCAGTTTTGATCTGACTGTTCATCTCTACAGTTTACTGTGCTCCCTTTAGATCCTTCCTTAAATGCAGCACCTGCAGAGAGCATTCACACTGCTTCACTTGGGACATATTTTATTATCTTACAGATTTGTGCTAAAATCATTTCATTGTTTCCTCTTCAAGCCACACTTAGTACCCAAAAATGAGAAAGTGAATCAAAACTTCACGAATTTTTTGCCAATTCATTAAAGATAAAAAAACCAAAACAACTGAAAACACCACTTTCACAAAAGCATTCAGACCCTCTGTTTTGGCTCAGGTACATCAGAAGGAAGTATTTAATTATCTGACAGCAGAAGCACACCATGGTGGAATGAGCCTGTGGCTAAAAGTGTTCCAAGAATGCATCTCCTGGAGAGGATTTTTTCATGATGGCATCCAGTTTTGCTACCATCTTCTTTTTCTACAAGATCTTCCACTGCAGCAGGCTTTCCTGATCAGTTTGTTCAGGTATTGTGCTTCTTTTGAGCTCAAATTGTCTCCTCAGGAGGCCGCAGCACAGAACAACACACTGGCTACTATGGTGTGGTAGAGCATTCTCAGCAATTGCTGGTTACATCAAACATCTCTTTAGGAAGTCTAGTCTACTTTGGCCCTTTTTGTACAATGCCATTGTGTTGTCACATCAGCCCAATTTTTTCTTATGTAAACCCCCAGGTACTTGAAGGTTTTTAGGGTGTAGATGGCCAAAAATGGGGAGGGAGGGGGGGCCCCAAAACTGCTTGACATCTTGCATAACTAGCCATTAACATGAGTGGAAAGGCATATCATATCTGGGAGTTTTCATGTACTGGTGAGTCAGGAGGCGCAGGACAAAAAAAAAGGAAGTGATTTCAAAGCGTTCATAAATTATTCTTATGAATACAACTGGATATTATAAATCACATCAAATACTCTTATGAATACAACAAAGAAATGCTCAAGAAATAAAGAAACGATTTAGCGATTGCTACATTGTGGCTCACGAGCACATCATCCGTGTTTCCACACACTTAGCGCTGGGGTTGTGCTGCACATTCAGAATTTTTCTTCTTGTATTTATTTATTCCTATAAAATCCGCTACTTTATACTTTTTGTATCACCTTCCATGGGATTAGCCTTAGTCGTGCCTCCTTGTGTTATATTTCCATACTAGCCTTGGGACAACACCTTTAACCATATGTTTCATCACATCTATCTAATTACAGCTAGAAAAAGTTCTTTCCCATTTCTTCTATACTTCTTCTTTCTTCGAGTGTTCGCGTTAGTTCCTTCACCCTTTGTTAAACCACCATTACTTCATTTCGTACAAGTGTTCTTCTGCTTCTAACTTGACGCTCTTCATACGCTCCACTTTCCCAGTAGTGTCCAAAATATATCCGACAGTAGTGCCGCGACTCCGCCCTCTCCTTCTAAACCCCGCCCTGGGAGCCAATGAAAAAGCATACTTTTTAAGGATCATCCAATGAAATGGGACTAGGGCGGGGCCTAGCTGCCCATTCCAGAGTAACGAACAAAGAGCGTAGCTCAGAGCCAGTTACGGTGAGGACTGAGGCAGCAGTGGGTGTCTGAGTGGATAGTGCCTGTGCAGTCGTGTAATAAAATCTCAAACAAAGCAGGCAAGTGACGTGGCTGACGCTGTCGATCTTTGCCAGTTCCCAGTCGCCCGAAACATGTCTCTGGTCGAGGAGTTTGAAGAGGGAGATTACGAGCAAGCCGCCAAGCGCTTTAAGGCAGACGAAGCAGACAGAGAAGCAGCGAGAGAGGCGGAGGCGGCAGAAGAGGATGAGGACGATGATGATTTGGAAGAAGGGGAGGACTTGGAGACGGCGGCTAAGAAGCACTTGAGAGAAGATGAAGAAGACGACGACGACGAGGATGAGGCAGCGAAGAGTGGCGGCGAGGAAGACAGGAAGGCCCCGCGTATTCTCCAGGGCACACCGCCGGCGAAGGTAATTCGACGTCGGCTGCACTTACCGCAGGGCTTTCGCACGCGGCGCACAGCAACTTCGTCGTGTTGGGCACTTCGCGTCCAACACCAGTAAGTCACACGTGTGTTCTCTTGAGTTTATCGCGGGGAGCGTTATTCTCGATTTGGGCCTCACCTGGCCCAGCCCAGCCTTATTCATTGAAGTTCGGCGGTTCGTGTCGGACGTGCATTTAATTATCGGTCGCGTGATGTCAATTACTCCACTGAGCCGAACTGAAGTCTGTTCACCCTTCTAGCTAACGCTGAACGCCAGCTCACGGGGACAGTTTGTGACCAGCCGCCACTCTTTTACCCTTTTCTCATGTTGTTTTGGTGTTCACATGCCACGCGTGGGGTTCGATTGGCAACCACAGGCGAAGTTTGAAACCTGCTATATAGCCCGGGTACTCTGGGAAACTCGCGTCAGGCCTGATTCAGTCAGACGTCTATGTTTCCAGTTTCAACAAACGGTGTGCATTCACATGTGTACGCTTACCTCGGGACGCCCCGTACATAACTTTTTATTTTTATACTCTGCACAGATCAGGTGTGGGTGAACATTATCATATACAGTATCCTGCTTTTGTCGTAGACACTCCTTTAGTCGGTGTATCTAAATAGATGTAAACCTGTACATTTTAAATACATTGATATAGTAAAATAGTGCTTGGATAAGTTAACATCTGTATTTAAATACATTGGCACACACAATTATACAGTAACAGTATGCACACCGACATTTTAAATGCATCGATAAGCACATGTTTACGGCTTTATCCATGTTAACATACAACATTTTAGATACAATTGGTTGCTTTTTTTTCTTCTTCAGTTGTTACCCAGGCAGGTGAAGTGACTTGCTCAGGGTCTCACAGTGTCAGTAGCAGGGTTTGAAGTCTAAGTCCTTAACGGCTGTGCCACACTGCCTTGGTGCACCAATACTTTAAATATAATGACTAGGTAAAAACGGTACATGTATTGATGCACTTCAGTTTGTACTGTACAGTACTATTTTAAATGCTTTGGCACACACACATATACAAGTGTCTAAGTTCACATCTGTTTGGACACACCAGCATTATCACCCATCTTTACATCTTTGGCTAATGCAATTAACATTTAAAGATAAACTTGGTTACATTTCTTTAGGGTTTTCCGGTTGGAGTACGGGTTCAAGTTCACACGGTAGTGGGATTTGTGCCAACGACCCCCGGGTTTGAAGTCCAAAGCCTTAACCACTAAGCCACACCACCCAGTTTTGATACACAAGCAATTTAAATGCATTTACATATAAATATTAATATGGTAATGCCACTGGTTTAACTTCGTATCTGTTTGATTGCACAAACATTTTAAATTCAAGATATTGTGTAAATTCACAATTGTTTGAATATGCGTCAAATGCATTGGCGCACACACTTCGATATTATAAAAGCATGAGATGTATAACGATGTGCACATCTGTATGGACACAGACCACCAGCCAAGGCAGACACTCGTCCTACTCTCTTCAGATCACTCCATTTGCTCTTTTCAGCAGCACATACTAAGTTCAAATCCTTGATGCTTGCACACTGAGTACTCTGTGCTTCGCCACCTTTCTATATGGAGACGCTTGTGGACCTTCTCGACCACTCGGATCTGCTGATGAAAGGTGCCCTGGTGATGCCAACTCTGCATGCTGTCAAATCTCAGTCCAGAGTCTTCCTGTGTATGTCCTTGTTGGTGGAACAAACTGCCCACCTCCATTTGAAATGCTGACTCCCTCAGGGTTTTTAGGAAGCGTTGGAAGACTCTTGTATTGTGAATTTCTGTCTAGCTGTGATATGTTAGGTTTTATTGACTAGGAACTATAACTTGTATATTTATATGTAGAATTGATTTTGAGCTCTCCAGTTGTGGTGATCAATTTTCTAACCCTCTTTTGTAACAAACAGCCTCCCAGACTGATATATTCGCTCGACTGTGTTGACATCTTCTGTATGGCACTTCTATCCAAAGTTTTTGCCTAAGGAAATAAAATGTACATTTTTTTAGATGCACACACATTTAATTTGGCTGATGACTTTATCCAAGGTGACACACAATATTTGAGAAACAATTGGTTACATTTCTTGTCCCCCAGTTAGCATACAGGCAGGTGAAGTGACTTGCTGCGGATCCACATAGCCGATAGCAGGACTTTGAACCCTTAGGGTTGGACATTCAAAACCGTAACCACTTTACTACCCTGCCTACTTAGGATACGCCAACATTTTCAATACATCGGCACGCTAAAAATGTTACACAGTGCTAAATATATTTTTCATATGCTCATACGGTGTTGACCTTTACACCATTGATGTTGCCCATTCTGTCACCTTCTCTTAACAGTTTGTCTGATCCAAAGTAAACTTCTTAACCTGCCTTGTGTTTTTCATTTTTTTTTTTTTTGCACAAGAATTGTGAATACCTTTGCATGTATAAAGTGTTTTGAGAAGGCACAATGTCATTTTTCCGATTGCTGGTGTTCTCACTACTTGTGTACTGTTTGTACGCTGGCTTTCACACCAATTCAGACACACTGGTGTATCCTGGCATATACTGGATGTCATTTAGACGCAGTCTGTGTACTCTTCCAAAGCGCATTTCCACTAAAAGCCTAGCGAGAGAGACGCTAAGCACAGTATGCTTTAAAAATACCACAGAATTGAGAAGGATCAATTTAAGATTCAAAAACATATTGCTAAATTACTAGCAGACAAAATTAAAATGCCTTGTTAACGTTTACAACGAAGCACACGCTTATTCATGTGAGCATATAGTGGAAAGAAAATGGAGCCACAGATATTTATCAAACTATAGGTCTTTATTATAACATCGATGGGAGTCCACGCCTCAAGTCTTGAATAAACCGCTGCACTTCACGTTATTTAAGGTTTTGTTATTTATGGGCTTTTAATTCAACACACAGCATTAACAGTTCATAGCAACAGTTTCAAAAGGAATTCGGCATTTGCTGTTGAAAATACAGGATTCATCATTCTAAGACAAAGATTACATACTGCAGATCGAATTAAAAGCCCATTAAGTACAATTCATCAAGGGTGCATATTGATAAACATAATAAAATTGCACAATACAGGTGTATATTTATATTTGGCAGACACCTTTTATCCAAGGTGATTTACAACATTTGAGATATTATTGGTTACATCTTTTTGTTTTTCCAGTTGGAGCAGAGGCGGGTGACGTGTCACTAGCTGGATTAGCACCCACAAAACTCCAACAACTTCACCACTGTGCCACACTGCTTGCCTTTACATGTGCTGCCATGTATGTGTGTGTATACGTACAGTGGTGTGAAAAACTATTTGCCCCCTTCCTGATTTCTTATTCTTTTGCATGTTTGTCACACAAAATGTTTCTGATCATCAAACACATTTAACCATTAGTCAAATATAACACAAGTAAACACAAAATGCAGTTTTTAAATGATGGTGTTTATTATTTAGGGAGATAAAAAATCCAAACCTACATGGCCCTGTGTGAAAAAGTAATTGCCCCCTTGTTAAAAAATAACCTAACTGTGGTGTATCACACCTGAGTTCAATTTCCGTAGCCACCCCCAGGCCTGATTACTGCCACACCTGTTTCAATCAAGAAATCACTTAAATAGGAGCTGCCTGACACAGAGAAGTAGACCAAAAACACCTCAAAAGCTAGACATCATGCCAAGATCCAAAGAAATTCAGGAACAAATGAGAACAGAAGTAATTGAGATCTATCAGTCTGGTAAAGGTTATAAAGCCATTTCTAAAGCTTTGGGACTCCAGCGAACCACAGTGAGAGCCATTATCCACAAATGGCAAAAACATGGAACAGTGGTGAACCTTCCCAGGAGTGGCCGGCCGACCAAAATTACCCCAAGAGCGCAGAGACGACTCATCCGAGAGGTCACAAAAGACCCCAGGACAACGTCTAAAGAACTGCAGGCCTCACTTGCCTCAATTAAGGTCAGTGTTCACGACTCCACCATAAGAAAGAGACTGGGCAAAAACGGCCTGCATGGCAGATTTCCAAGACGCAAACCACTGTTAAGCAAAAAGAACATTAGGGCTCGTCTCAATTTTGCTAAGAAACATCTCAATGATTGCCAAGACTTTTGGGAAAATACCTTGTGGACTGATGAGACAAAAGTTGAACTTTTTGGAAGGCAAATGTCCCGTTACATCTGGCATAAAAGGAACACAGCATTTCAGAAAAAGAACATCATACCAACAGTAAAATATGGTGGTGGTAGTGTGATGGTCTGGGGTTGTTTTGCTGCTTCAGGACCTGGAAGGCTTGCTGTGATAGATGGAACCATGAATTCTACTGTCTACCAAAAAATCCTGAAGGAGAATGTCCGGCCATCTGTTCGTCAACTCAAGCTGAAGCGATCTTGGGTGCTGCAACAGGACAATGACCCAAAACACACCAGCAAATCCACCTCTGAATGGCTGAAGAAAAACAAAATGAAGACTTTGGAGTGGCCTAGTCAAAGTCCTGACCTGAATCCAATTGAGATGCTATGGCATGACCTTAAAAAGGCGGTTCATGCTAGAAAACCCTCAAATAAAGCTGAATTACAACAATTTTGCAAAGATGAGTGGGCCAAAATTCCTCCAGAGCGCTGTAAAAGACTCATTGCAAGTTATCGCAAACGCTTGATTGCAGTTATTGCTGCTAAGGGTGGCCCAGCCAGTTATTAGGTTCAGGGGGCAATTACTTTTTCACACAGGGCCATGTAGGTTTGGATTTTTTTTTCTCCCTAAATAATCAAAACCACCATTTACAAACTGCATTTTGTGTTTACTTGTGTTATATTTGACTAATGGTTAAATGTGTTTGATGATCAGAAACATTTTGTGTGACAAACATGCAAAAGAATAAGAAATCAGGAAGGGGGCAAATAGTTTTTCACACCACTGTATAATGTGTAATGTGTGTATATATAAATGTATCCCTTTTGAGTATTCTCAGATTCTATTCAACGGCAGTGAATATCTGAAGGGAAAAATAATGACCATAAAATGTTAATTCAGTTTCAATTCATTTGAGTGTTTATTTGTTGCATTCAGTTATAAATACACAACGTGCAGTGAAATGTCAACCTGGCTTACTACTCGGATTATGTAGAAGCGAGTAAAAGAGAAGAAATATAGAGAAATAGAAAAGCACGTGTTAGACTAAATGGAGCAGCTTCAATTTTAAATGTGATGGCTAAATAGAAATAGCTTACATTTTAAATATAAGCTAAAAATAGACAAGGCATAACATACGGTGGCAAAGTGATAGTGTTGTATGCAGTGCCCTCCACTGTTATTGGCACCCCTTGTAAGAAAGATTAGAAAAAAATCCCTGATTGCTGAAGAACTGTCATCTTGCACTAAAAAAAAATGAGAAACAAGTTCATTTAAAGAAAAACAAAGGCCTCACTAAGAAATAAATATTTTTAAGAAAAACACATGTGCCACAATTGTTGGCACCCTTGAAAATGAATGTGAAACAATGTAACTGAAGCACGTTTCCCATTTAAATTAAAGATTATTAAGTTGATTGGAGTGTTTAGAACTTTCCAGCTGAAATCAATGACTCCCTGATTAACTGGGATATAAATGTGAGGAGACAGAGAACCAGATTTCCTTAGCCAACCCTTATCATGGCAAAAGGGTGCCAATAATAGTGGAGGGCACTGTAATAATAAATAATAATAATTCATTACATTTATATAGAGCTGTTCTCAGTACTCAAAGCGCTATCCACACAGGGAGGAACCGGGAAGCGAACCCACAATCTTCCACAGTCTCCTTACTGCAAAGCAGCAGCACTACCACGGTCAGCCATCGATGTGCTGTAATATACACATAACCTTTTGTGCGAGGCAAAGACATTATATACGGTGCACAAGGCAGCAGGGGCAGATGACTTTGAATTGCTCCAATAAATTCTGTGAATTAGCAGCCTTGCAGCGCCTTCACTTATTTGAATCTATAATATATAAAATGTGACTATCTGTACTTGTATTATTCAATACTGCTCTTAATTTGATATTGTCTGTCTGTCTAAGGGGCAGCACGGTGGTAGCGCTGCTGCCTCGCAGTAAGGAGACCCGGGTTCGCTTCCCGGGTCCTCCCTGCATGGATTTTGCTTGTTCTCCCCATGTCTGCGTGGGTTTCCTTTCACAGTCTGAAGACATGCAGGTTAGGTGCATTGGCGATCCTAAATTTGTGCACTTTGAGCTACTTTTTTGTATGAAAATGTGCTATACAAATAAATAACTTGTCCCTAGTGTGTGCTTGGTGTGTGTGTGTGTGTGTCCTGTGTTCCTGCCTTGCACCCCGTGTTGACTGGGATTGGCTCCAGCAGACCCTCGTGACCCTGTTTTAGGATAGAGTGGGGTGGATAATGACTGACTGTCTGTCTGTCTAAATCAACAAAACAATGACACATATGAGGCAGGAGTGGGATATTACGTTAGTCCAGTTTGCAGAGAAAGGCCAAGCAAAATGACCCCTTTTATTCCTTACAATGATTCCGCTACTACATGGAACTGAAGACCCGGTGGAAGAAACTGGCACACATGGACAGCGACATCTTCTTCTTAACGAAATGCAAAAAGGAAAATCTTATCCCGAAAGGCATCATGATAAGGAACACACTTAAAATTTCTCATTTAAAGTTTTACCAATGTTGTTTCTTGTCCTAGAGTGTGTATATAAACACAGGGAACTCCAGTCTCTCTATTACATCTCGCCTGAAGAAGGGGCCTGAGTTGCCTTGAAAGCTTGCATATTGTAATCTTTTTAGTTAGCCAATAAAAGGTGTCATTTTGCTTGGCTTTTCTCTACATTCATAATGGCTAACACGGTACAACACCCTAGTACTCCAGTTTGCAGGTAATACTCCAAAGATGTCCTGACAGAGGAGCCTTGTGGCCTGAGGATACGACGCTCCACCTAAGCCTCTCATCTATGGCTGTAAGAAAGCAGAACCCTTTTCCGGATTTCATATAGTATAAGAATAGTATTGAATGTAGTACAGGTCTAACTTTTACTGTCCTAACTTTTATATGGCTGGAGTGTGCGACCCCAAGGCACACCAGGTGCCATCACTAGATTTGGAGAGGGTTAAAAAAAATCTGATCTGCCAAAACAAAGACTTGCTTCATTTCTTTAAAATGCGTGTGAACAGCCTGTGCAGTTTCTCGTAACAAGCCCACACTAGTCTAAGATGAGGCTTGGCTAGAATACGGAGGCCGAAGGGCTCTTCTATTATCGACAGTCCTATGGTTAAATTTGTACGTGTTCGTTTTCTTTCAGCCCCCTGTGTCTATAAATATGCCCGATGTCGCTGTATGTCTGCCTGCACTGCATACTCTTGTGTACTTGGTGTACGCATACGTTTCATCTCACTATACACGTGTGTTTACTGTTGTACTTTCACATACAATTCTGTAGAACTTTGCAGAAACCCTTTTTTGTTTTGTTTACTCAACATCTGCATGAAACCTTTACTCTTGTGTACCCTCCAGTGTTGGTGCAGCCTCATGTAGACGTTGGCGTAACCATACCCAGCATCATCAGACTTGTTTCCCGTGAGAAGAGTGCTAAGCAGTTACTTGTGCTGTTGCCTTGATGGATTTTGATTGCCTTTTTCCTTTCTATTTTTCAATCTCTGTGTGTTATATTGCATGTTCTCCTGGTCTGCGTGATCATTTTTTATTTGAACTACAGTATATTGTCAATGTTTAGAGGACTTAAAGCTTATAAATGCGCTTTGTGCAATTGAGTCACCTCCATTTTTTTGGTTGCCATTTGCTGTTACATGTGCAACAATTCACACCTTCACTCAAACCACAAGAAAGGAGTGCACCCTCATGTTATGTCATGTCGTCTTTTATTATCAACCTTCTGTTTTCTGTCTTGTTGTTTGGAATCGTATACACTGCCGTCAACTGAAGGAAAAACGGAGGTTTCATGGGTTGCCTGTTTGTTCTTTATTGTTCCCTCGTGCTTAATATTATTCAGTATGATAGCATTCTTTATTAAGAATAAGCTCAAAATTGCAGTAAAAATTACACCGGCAAATTGCAGATTTAATAAAATACCTAATGCACACATTAAACATACAGTAAAGCTTAGTAATCCATCCATCCATTCATTATCCAACCCACTATATCCTAACTACAGGGTCACGGGGGTCTGCTGGAGCCAATCCCAGCCAACACAGGGTGCAAGGCAGGAAACAAACCACAGCCAGCCCACCGCAGAACTAAGCAATTTCAAACAGTTTGCATTTATATTAATCAAACAGTTTATGTCAACTGATATTTTTATTGAGAGATGGCAATTTGGCTCCACATGAGATGAAAACAAACTCTCATCAGCAGCATCCGTGAAGAAAATAAAGAGACGAGTTCTAGACAAAGACAAGACACGGTTGTAGTTTTGAAGACCGCTTAGATCAGGGGTGGGCAATGCCAGTCCTGGAGGGCCGCAATGGCTACAGGTTTTTGTTCCAACCCAGTCGCTTAATTAAAAAACAATTCTTGTCAATTGTTCAATTTCATAGCCTGTTAGTGCTTTAACTCTGCCATGTCAAGTAATTCTCATATTCTACACTTATTTTTTCCTTTCTAAGGATATCATCCAAATGATTTGAAGTCTATAACTCATTTCTCAGTGCTTCACTTTCCTTCCAAGTATTTAATTAAACCAAATAGTGCGTGATAAATACATACCGGTGTAAATGGAGAAATGGCGGTCTCTTTTTGTCATTTTCATCTTATTGCTGATAAGGAGCAATTAAAAACCAAGAATACAGCTGTTTAAGACTAAAATAAGCAATAAGGGTTCGAAATCTTAATGAGCGAGACAAATAAAATGAAGCAGAAGTGTTACGTGAGCAGTAAGTGCTTCTTAGTAAGCAACTGGGTTGGAATAAAAACCTGCAGCCACTGCTGCCCTCCAGGACTGACTTTGCCCTCCCCTGCCTTAGACCAGTGGTTCCCAAACCCGTTCCTGGGGACCCCAGTTATCCCAACCAACTTGTAGCGGGGCCACATAGTTAGTGTTGTTAAATGTCAGTTCTGAGTGCGTCTCGTTTCATTGTCCCGTTTGCTGTTTGTATGTGTATCAGTTAATGCTGTCCCCGTAAAGGGGGACGGATGATGGAAGGAGACCACAGCCGCAAACCTGGAAAACACCTGTTCACGATTAATCAATTACCGCCGTCACAGGACTATTTAAGCCAGCAGGAGGAGAAAGAGAGGGAAGGCAGGAGAGGAGAGAAGGAGATTGTTTTTCACATTCACGACCACGAGCCATCTGTACCTGTTATCTTCCACATCGCGCATTTCCATCCAGTTTGTGTTTCTATCCGCCAGACTTGCTTCAAGAACCTCATCACGAGAGACCCCGGGGTTGGAATTAATCATCCACCACGCGCCGAGGATTCACGGTGAGGCTGCTCCATTTTGTCCGGGGAAAATCAAACGACTAATTTTTCGCTAATTCAGTCAACCGCACTCAGGACAGTTTTTTATAACCGGACTCGCGTTCACATTCATTTCCGTATCTCATTCAATTTTTGTTATTCGTGTTGTGTGTTTATATGTTACAGGGGCAAGGGAAGGTTTTTGTTGTATTTATATTTGGTGGTGTCTTGTTGTTGCTGGGGTGGAGGGCTATTTATATTTATATCTGTTTTCTATTTTTTGCATGTCTTGTTGTTTCATTTAATCCGTTTAATTTTACATCCTGCTTTTGTGTACTTATATTTACACCGTCGATTGTGGGGAAAAGTTTAATTGGTTAGAAGTACGGCTTGATAGTTAGATTCTTTCTCAGTAAATTATCCAGGCCACAGGTCTTGGAGGTGTAGCTGCCGGCTGGGTAAAGGGGTCGGCCGTTACAAACTTCTGTTCTTATTTGGACTTGAGCTGTTATTTCCCAGTTTCAGTGTTTTTTGGGGTCAGTGAAGAAATTATAAAAGCAAGTGTGTTAATAAATTTTAATAAAAATTAAGGAGTTAACCGAGGATAAACTATTTATTAATGTCCATCCCGATTTCCATTCTGCCTTTCCTTTATTGACTAATTAGTCAGTCTAATGCTGAAGCAGTTGTAGCCTTTCATCAATTAGCGTTGTTCGCCCAGGTGTCTGGTTTGGTTGTTTATAATTACTATTAGGATACAATGGAGGGAGCAGACTACACAGAATGAGAGAAAAATAATAGGAAAAGAATAAAATGTACGCACTTAAAGCTGTAGCAAGAAATAGAAATATTTCCAAGTGTCTTAAAATGTAAAAATCATACTGCTGTGCTTTTCGGAACGTAGAATAAGAAAGGTGGAAAAAAAAACCCCCAGCTAACTAAATGACATCAGTTTATATCACTGATTGTGAGTCTGGTTGGAACAAAAACCTGCTTTTTTTTTTTTTTGGGAACCACTGCCTTAAAAAACTCCTCCTTAGCGTAATAAAATAATAAAAAATATATTTTATAAAGCAGTGGAGATGATTGAATAAGATGCTGCATTCCTCCAGAGCTGTTAACAAAGGCTGGGCAAGCATTGCTTTATCTTACCGAATTGTTTCACCTTTAAATCGTGCTGCCGTGTCTTTGAGCTTCATTTCAGTCCTTCTCAAGATGTGTAAGGATTTATTTGCAAAAACCACAGCTCATAGTCCTGTGCCAATATAAAGAGCTGGTTTTGGTGTTTGCACAAATTTTTTTTTGCATTTGTTAAAGATAAACAATTACCGGAATAAGAGCAGCAGCAGTTAGGCAGCATTTTATCAGCAGCAGAGCTGGCTGTCAGCCTGTACAATGGGGGCCTTGTTATGCTGCTTTCGCAGTTAATAAAATTTGAGTTTTTAACTCGAGACTATATATATATATAATATGTGTGTGTGTGTGTTTGATGCATCCAAAAACTTAGCAACATTTGCAATCTTTACTGAATGTTAAGTTTCATTTTGCAATCTGCCATTTTCCACTCTTGATTATTAGATAGATAGATAGATAGATACTTTATTAATCCCAAGGGGAAATTCACATACTCCAGCAGCAGCATACTGATACAAAAACAAAAAAACAATATTAAATTATTATTATGATAGACAGTATCCCTTCAAAGACTGCCTTCTGCCTCCTGCTTGTTGCTGTCATGTTTGGATCCGTCCACCTGCAGGCTTGAATTGCGCAAACCAGTCAGAAAATTTTTGTTGGATTGAGTGTTACTAAACTTTTAGCCTGCTTGATTTGGTTGGGTAAACCAGGTACCCCCCTAATATTTAATTTTAATTGTCTTCTTCACATGTAAACCTGTCTTGGGTCCTCTCTGTGTCTACATGGGTTTTCTTCGGGTGTTTCGGTTTCCTCCTTCTTTCCAAAGACATACAGGCTTGGTTGAACCGGTGATGCTAAATCGGCCCTAGTGTGTGTCTGATGTTTCTGCTTTTGGGTTGTGTGTGTGTGTGTGTGTGTGTGTTTGGCGTGAGATGGCCCGGGGCCCTGTCTAGGGTTTGTTCCTGCGTTTCACTCAGTTCTAGCTGGGATAGGCTCCATCGATTTTTTTTCCCCCCCCACCAACCGTGCTCCTGATCTGGATTAAGCAGGTTAGAAAATGCCCCATGACATGTGTAAGAGCCATTTTCCTTGTTCTATAAGATTCATGAATGTTTATTAGATGACAGTGCATAAACTATGGAAGGTTCCTATAACCCCCATGAATAGAATCGTTTTGGTATGTTCTTGCCATTTCTAATAGCTTGGAGTAAGCATCACTGTTCAGTTAGTTAGTGTCAGCCTTGCCTTGTATGAGGTGTGGAGGCATACGGTTTTTAACCGTGACCGCACGTTATCGTGCCTAGGCACTTGCCTATGTGCCAACCGGCTTAAGAGCCTTTAAGAAAATAAGAACCTTTAAGTAGGAAAGAAGAAATTAAGAACCTTTAAGTATAAAAATACTAAAGTCTTTCAAGAAAAGCTAAGTTTATAGAAGATTCATTTTTTCCTTTTTTTGCCTTTTATTCTACATGTGTAACTATTTTTTCTTTTATTCTTGTGTGGACTATTTACTTTTACCTTTCACTAAATATCTTTAAAAATGAACTCTTGGACTCTGAGAATTCTTTTGACACGCGTCTTACCCGTGCCTGATGACACCTTATATATTTTAGCAGCTACAACATGTAAACCAAAATTTAAGTCATTCTTCAGTGCACTGCCACTTAGCAGCCTACAGAAATAAGAAGCCTGATTTGAAAACATTTGATATATAATAATAACGTAGCCACGGTATAAACAGAGAAACATCCTTCACTCCTACAGATGGGAGGGGATTGCCAGTCCGAGATCTACATGTCCCAGGTCAGCTGTACTGCACCCAAAAAAAAGACCAAATGACAAGAATTTCATTCAGATAAAAAGAGATAAACGTGACAGATTTTTAGTGCAAATGCGTCAGTGCTGCAGCATGCTGCAGGTTTGTCTGCTTTGTACTTTGCCTGCCTCGGTTACGAGAGGTGTCATAACTCATGGGCCTCACATAACGGATGTCACAGTCTACTCTGGATACCTTTTAAGGTTTTTTTCCAGTAATACCAGTCTTTCATTTTTGACTAACTCCCCTTCTGGTGATAAGTTTTAGCTCTTCCTCTTTGTCCTTTTATCTGTGGAGACCTAAACTGTACCCGTTCATCGTACAAATGTCTTTCCCTGGTTTGGCTTCTTGTGTGAGGTCTTGACCAGCGTTCACATTTTCTCTTTATTTTATGTGATTACTGTACTGGTTAAAGAATTATGTGTATTGTACACCATTTGGCTAAATGTTTGTGTACATCTCTACGAGCCTGTTGAGTATCCCTGCATTAATATGGAATTGCCCCCTCTTTGTGACTGTTAACACTCTGGTCCGATCTTAATTTCCGCAGTGTGTCTCTAGGAATTTGTGCCCATTCAGCCAAACGTTGGTATGAATGTTGGATGAAGACCTAGCTTGACAGTCAGCAGTTCATCCCAGAGGTGTTCAGTAGGGTTGGGGTGATCGCTCTGTGCAGGCCACTCGAGTTCCTCCATGTCCTTATGAACCACAGGGACACAATCATGCCGAGCAGAAGAGGTCCTTCCCCAAAGTGTTACAACCCAGTTGGAAGCTCATGATTGTGTCAAGTTGTATGCTGTAGCATTACCAGTACCCTTCACTGGAAGCAAGGGGCCTAGCCCAGACCCTGCCATTATCTTTTGTCCACAGAACTCCATAGTTGGCACTATGCCAACCAGAAGATAGCATTCTCCTGGGGTCCTCCAAACTCCGATTCCGTTAGACAGCCTGATGGTGAAACCTGGGTCAACACTCCAGAGAACACGTTTCCAGTGCTCCAGAGTCCAGTAGTGTGTAGCGTGCAGCGTGCTTTACTCCACTCCACTCCAAACGCTTGGCATCACACATAGTGATCTTAGGGTTGTGTGTAGCTGCTCGTCTATGGAAGCCCATTTCATGAAACTCCTGGTGCACAGTTCTTGCAGGTTCTGTTGTGAGTTCTGCAACAGGGGATGAGTGATTTTTATTTGCTGGTGTGCGGCTCCAGTTAATTATTTTGAGTGGTCTACCACTTGGCGTCTGAGTTGTCGTTGCTTCTCGATGCTGCCACTTCACAATAATAGTCAACAATTGACCAGGGCCAATCTATTAGAGCAGAAAGTTATAAGTAGAGCATATTGACTTGGTAGTGGTAGTGCCACATTTAAAGTCACTGAGCTGTTCATTGCTTAGTGGGGTCTGGGCAGTCTTGTGGCCTTGGAACCCCTGCAGATTTTTTTTTCTCCAGCCTTCTGGTGTTTTTTTTGTTTTTTCTGTCCTCCCGGCCATTGGACCTCACGTTATTCTTTGTTATTTAGTATTGCCTAACCTTATTTTAATTTTTTTTTTTTATCTTGTAAAGCACTTTGAGCAACATCTCTCTATTATATAAAAAAAACTTGGGACAAGACGTGACCTCCTCAGAGAGACAAGACGTGACCTTCTCAGACACTTCCACATTCTGCGAGACGAGACTTTATGCCAAGAGATTTAACCACGCCCGGGGCCGGAAATAAAAGACAAAGAGTAGATGACAAAGTAGAACGTCATAAAGAATTCAAAAACGTTGGCGCGATACACATGCAAAGCAGGTTAGAGATAATGAAAGTAGGAAAATTCGAAGTCTCGAAAAAAGGAGAGTAAAGATCACATTAGCGCAAACAAACAGAAAATATTACTTGGTGAAATAACGGAACAGCGAAAAGAGATCGAGTAGTGTTTGAGGATGTCTGGGGGAGAAGAGAGACAAGGCAGGGAGACAAAAGGACAGCTGCTGTACAGGCTTTTAAATGTTTGAAGCGCCGCACAAGATGTAGATCACATGGCACAGCAGCAGCTGATCGAGCAAAGAGGAGGTGGAAAAAAACTGTATTCGTTTCCCATTGTATTACTGTTTAAGAGGGGGTTTCAGAGGAGAAACCACATCTCCTTGGGGTGCGTTCAGTCCCCCTCTTCACAACGGCGTGTTAGCGAGTGAAGCAAGCTGCTATAAAAATAAATGTTATTGTAGTTGTTCACTGTGACCCAATGTTTTGTCAATGGCGACTGCATGGCCGTGTGCCTGGTTTTATGCACAAGCTAATGGTGAAACTCCTTCATTTGAATGGACGTCCACATACTTTTGGCCGTATGTGTTTTACGTTTTTCACAACTTCAGGAGAGCTTACAGAGATTGTATGCTGTGTTTGCTGTGCGTTGCTTCCTTTGCTTTTTGCAGCTTACAGCCATCGGAGCGTAGACTCTATTTTAACTACACGTCATTTTAGCAGCCTTCCAAAGCGGGCACCTCGGTGGCAAGTAGCACTCACCCCCTCGAGAGCAGCACATATGCTGTAGGTTGTGGTCTTGTTTGAAGTGGGTGACAAAAAACATATTTTTAGAGCAACGGAAAATTGTGGTGATTCAAACTAATATAATAATAATAATAGTAATAATAAATCATTTTATTTATAGGGGCACTTTACATTAGCAGTAAATCTCAAAAGTGCAACATAAAAAGATTAATCAAAGGCAAGGCACGATAAAAACAGATAAAACAACAATAATTATAGCATTCTTGTTAATATGCTTTCCTAAATAGAATAGTTTTTAGCTGTTTTTTTTAAAACGGCCCACAATCTGCGGTGTTCTCCGGCTCCCTGGTAGAACATTCCAGAGCTGTGGAGCAGCGACTGCAAAGGCTCGGTCACCAATTGTATGAAGTTTGGTCACAGGGGAGCAAAGGCGGTGGGTATTTGTAACACGGAGGTTTCTTGTAGTGGATTGTAATCTAAGGAGTTCTTTAAGATATTGTGGAGCATTTCCATGGATACACTGGTGAGTAAACTGAGTTTGTATTCGATACGGAGATGGATAAGGGAGCCAATGAAGTGACCAAAGGATTGGTGAGATATGTTCATATTTCCGAACCCTCGTCAGGATTCTTGCAGCACTATTTTGAATTTGTTGGAGCTTTTGAAGGCTCTTGTAATGCACTCCTCATCAGGATACCCAACAATAGTCCAGTCTGGATGAGACAAAGGCATGAACCAGTTTTCAGCATCACATAGGGAGAGGTAGGAACGGAGTTTGGCTATGTTTCGGAGATGAAGGAATGCAGTTTTACAAAGGTGATGGATATGTATATCAAATGACAGATGGGAGTCTAACTTGACACCCAGATTTGTAACAGAAAGGTAGAGGGTAATGGTACGGTCAGAAAAGGAAATACAATTTACAGAGGAACGAAGCTGATGGGAGAGTGCCAATTAAAAGAGCTTCAGTTTTGGTGCTATTCAGCTTGAGGAAGTTCTTGGACATCCAGGCCTCAATCTCATCCACGCAAGAGGAAAAAGTTGATGGAGGTGTAAGAGAAGTCTAATCCAGTCTCACATAGAGCTGTGTATCATGGGCATAGCAATGGAACGAAACTCCACACTTGCGGATGATGATGATAGATAGATACTTTATTAATCCCAAGGGGAAATTCACAAATGAATGTGACCCAGGGGTAGAGTATAGATATTAAAGAGGGTTGGCCCAAAGACTGATCCTTGTGGGACTCCACAGGTGACAGTGTGGGTATGAGATTTAGCATCCCACAAGGCCACATACTCAGTTCTGTCTGTAAGATAGGACTTGAACCACTCAAAAGCAATGCCAGAAAGTCCAATTGTATAGTGAAGATGATGGAGAATATTATGATCTACTGTATCAAATGCAGCTGTAAGGTCCAGGAGGATAAGGAGTGGTGGAGAGCCCTGGTCAGCAGCCATCAGGAGGTCATTGGTGACTCTAACCAGGGCTGTCTCTGTGCTGTGAGAAGTTCGGAAACCAGACTGAAATTTTTCAAACAGATTGAATTTTTTGAGGTGATCCTGAAGCTGAACCAAAACAACCTTTTCCAAAACCTTAAGACAAAAATGGAAGGTCGGAGATCGGACGATAGTTTGCTCTCACTTTAGGATCCAAAGAGGATTTTTTTTTTTTAATGAGGTCTAATTTTTGTGGTTTTAAAGGCCAGTGGGACTAAGCCGCTCTGGAGAGAGTGATTAATGATGTCAGCAATACGAGGGCTTATATCTGATGCATTAGCTTTTATCAGAGGAGTAGGAAAAGGGTCCAGTGAACACATTGAAGGTCACATAAGTGCAGTCTTCCATAGTTTAAGTGCTCCCTCATTACTCCACTGGCTTTTCTTCCAAGTTCATGAACTCCTACCTCGTAACCTGAACGTTTCTTCCCGTCTGTTTACCTTGGAAGGCGTACCAGTCATAAAACAGGGAGTTGGTCGTCCTGCTGGGCAACTTCACTAAGGGCATCCTGGGATTGTGCACACGAGTGTGTGGTTTAACTAAGTGAATGCATCCTGTTGGTGACTGGCATTCACTGCCAAGTTCTAAAATGAAAGAAAATGCTGAACTTTTCAGATAACTTTTGTCAGTTACGGCCTTTCATGGAGAAAAGTGATAAAAGAGCAGAGTGTGGGCAGTTCAGGTGCGCATGTTGGGGAAGCTGAAAGTAGTTAGGGGGTCCAGAGGAACAGTGTGAGGCGCCAGAATTTAAATAATACAAAAAAGGCAGGAGCAGGTTTGTAATATTTGAAAAAAAATAAATAAATAAAAAATAATAATAATTTTTTTAGGTTCTGTTTGATTTTTTTTCTCTCTTCCCTATACTATAATCATGTAGCATTTTATCTTTACATTTATTTTCAATATTTACGATTGCTTTAACTTTTTATTCATGGGTTCCTTGCATTTGTTAAGTTGATGAAGTATTTATTTATTAACTTTTTATTGCTTCTAACTTTGATTTTACTTCTTTGACGTTCCTTTTTCATTTTGATGGTGAATCACAGGTCAGCAAACTTTCCAAAGTTTTTAAATTTTGTGCTTTGAGATTACTTTTCTGCCCCACCATAACCTATCGTCTATAGGGGAGGAGCCAAAGCTTTCGATTCATCAACATTTCGATCTCTCGACGTTTTAGGTGTCCCCTGATTCCGAAAATGTCCATATCCTGATGATGGGTGTGTGTCTGTCTGTTGTGTCACAGTTTCTTGAGGACGGTCTACAGCTTAAACGGGCGGACTGCAAAATAGCAAACTCAAAACTTGAGCCTGTTATGAGACAACGATGTGCCGATTAGTTTTTGAGCCAAATCGTACAAAAGGAGGCGGCGCTTTAGAGGAATCCTCAAATACTGCGATACTGTAGTTAATTATGAATTCTTCTCATCAACTGCTATCATAATGACATATTTTATGATCAGATAGATCAGTATCAGAGTGGTAAATAATTATTGAAATATTATAAAATAATTTGGGTAACTTGGTTTCGAGGGCACAAAGCCTACTGATGCTCACATCCAAATTTTTCATTTCATATATAGTGAATCAAGAGATGGGCGGCACGGTGGCGCAGTGGTAGCGCTGCTGCCTCGCAGTTCGGAGACCTGGGTTCACTTCCCGGGTCCTCCCTGCGTGGAGTTTGCATGTTCTCCCCGTGTCTGCGTGGGTTTCCTCCGGGCGCTCCGGTTTCCTCTCACAGTCCAAAGCCATGCAGGTTAGGTGGACTGGTGATTCTAAATTGGCTCTAGTGTGTGCTTGGTGTGTGGGTGTGTTTGTGTGTGTGTGTCCTGCGGTGGGTTGGCACCCTGCCCGGGATTGGTTCCTGCCTTGTGCCCTGTGTTGGCTGGGATTGGCTCCAGCAGACCCCCGTGACCCTGTGTTCGGATTCAGCGGGTTGGAAAATGGATGGATGGATGAATCAAGAGATACACACAGAAAAATACTGTGGTCTAATTATAGAATTCCCTTGATTATATTAAGTAACATATTAAAAGTTTTATATGCATAAAGTGAAAACACAAGTTCTACGACTTTTATTTTTAGCTACATCTCTAATGAATTTAAAGAATCCATTTCTTATCTCTGCTAATATCTGCCTGTGTGACCAGCCCCACTGAGCAATCTGATTGGTCAGTGTCACTGTGTTTGCTCAGTCAAACACACTGGAGACAGGATATTCCTGGAAAGGTTCACACACACACACACACACACACACACACACACACACACACACACACACACACACACACACACACACAAGGATCCTGAGGTAAGGGATAGGAAGAACGCAGAGAGTTCCCCTGAAACTCAGGAAATATTTACAAGAGAACAAATGCTGTTTTCACACTGGGCAGTGGTGGCCCGTCTACAATTTCTGGTATTCACATAGTGGACAGGAGCCAATCAGCTTGCCTTGAAGTGAGAGTCTGAGAGACGGGAAGCTCTAGCCAAGACGGGTTGAGAGACGCTCAAGGATACTGAACACCTGAATAGTATGAATGCTGATGGTACATTTAAGGCAAGAGTAGTCAAGTATTTAATAAGAAATTATTTTATTGGTAAGAGGTGCAAATCTATGTAATGAAGCTCTAATGTGTCTGAGTGTCCGGTTCGTTGGAGCAATCTGACCAGTCAGTTTTGCTGGTTAAACACAATCGAGAGAGGAAGTGCCAGGCAAGGAGAGTCGTCAGCGTGGTGCAGTGGTTAAGGCTTTGGACTTCAAACCCTGACGTTGTGGGTTCAAGTCCCACTTCTGACACTGTGCGACTCTGAACGAGTCACTTGACCTGCCTGTGCTACAATTGGAAAACCAAAAGAAATGGAACCAATTGTGTCATAAAAGTTGCAGGACACTTTGGATAAAGGTGTCAGCCAAATACGTAAATGTAAATCTTCAAACATGGATAGCATTTGCAAAAATACTAATGCTGTTTTCACAGCCGGTAGTGGTGACCTGCCTACCATGGGTGAGGAAATGCGTAGGAAGGTACGTGTAGAGCAAGAGATGTTGAATGTCAAATATTTTTGTTGTATTTTATTACTTGCCTTTGACCGGTAAGGTAGCTTAATGACTTCCCTGCAACCCTGCGCAGGATAAAGTGGGCTTACAAATGAATGATTTGTACATAAAGTGTGTAGCGAGCATGTATGACAGTTTCTTCAAACTAGGGTCAAAATGAAGAGTTTTGTAACTGTATCAAAGCCCTCGGTCAGGCATTCAGATGCTTTCTTCTTCATTTGGCATTTGTCCCCAACTTCAGGGGGCATCACGTCCCAGGCCGGCAGTAGTCTGCATGTATTGCAGTACAGAAACTGTCGGCACTGTTCACACACACTCCTGTGGCATAGTGAACAAACACATCATGCAGCTTCAGAAGCTTCTCACACACAACGATAGAGGAGCCACAACACATTTGTAGCAGTGCTACTGTAGGAAGAACTCCATTTCCCAGCAGCCCAGGGGGGATTACCCACACAGGATGACTGAATCAGAAGTAGGGGCTGCTGGGGACGAAAGAGGCCAGCGGGAAAGTTGATTAGGGGGGCCTGACGGAGCAACGAGAGATCGGTGTTTTTGTGTATCCTGCCCAACGCGTCGTCTGAAAGTCAATTGTGCCCTGGATTATTTCCCATTAGGATGAGCGGACTCTCTCGTGCTGGCCTGTTGTGTGTCTATAGTGGTGGACTCAGGGTTGTGTGTCTTCAAAACCAGCGCTCCTGCAAATCTCATTGCGCGAAGTATCACAGTTCACTTGCGAGGTACCGATTTTATTAGCGAGAATCTGAGAGAGACTTCTCAGGGGCGGGGCCCTCCTCACTCACGCGTCTGCCTCAGGGCGTAACCTTAACTCGGCTTAGTAAGCAAACGAGAGAACTACTTAACGGATTTAGATCTTTTTTTTTTTTTTCCCCTCAATAATTTTGCTTGAACATTCCGGTTGATTTTGCGACTTCTCTCATCGTGCTAAGAATCAGAGTCCACTTGCAGGAGCAATATATTCACGCTGATCCGAGACAGAGGCTGTGGGCCGAGGGGAGGGGGAAGAGTGACGTCAGGAGTAGAGAGCTGGGCCGGGCTGTGCCCTCGTCGCTGTCCTGTTTCGCTACTCCGAGGGTGAAGCTGTGGGGGATGGCTAGTATATTATATACGCATTCATTGGTTTTGTGTCTTTGATTGTGAGTGTGTGCAGGTCGGGCCAAGGCTGGGTGTGTCCCTGGAATCTCCACCAAAAAAATAAATTTCCCTCGATAATCTTGGCGGCACTGGATCGCTACACGTTGAATCGAAAATGTTCAGGACATGCAGGGTAGTGGGCCGAGCCCTCGTGAGCAGCAGTGCCACAAGTAAAACTGAGCGGGAAAGTAATCTACCCCTCATATCACTAAGGTTTCTCCTTCAGATGATGTTTCTTTTATGTCAGAAATCAATTTTTATGGTGGGGTTCAGAATTTAGGTACAGCTATTTAGGTCATGGAAACGTTTTGACTGCTGACCAGCGAGCGCAGTCTCCATAGTAGCTTGCGTGATGGCTTTTGGCATTGCTGTGTGCTTTTTGTTGAAAGAGTGGGTAAAATGAGAGGAATTCAGCTGGATTTATTTTTGTAAAGCACGCTTCTGCTTTTTGGGTGGGTGGATGGGTGATAATTAATTCTAAAAGATGATTAGATGTGTGGAGCTTTTCTAAATTTGGAGGCACTTGACAGGGTTAGAAATCTTGGGGGGTGGGGGGTGGGGAGAAGATGTCATTCTTCCTGAGTTTCTGTTCCACGGTTTTAAAAATAAAGATGCTCAGTAAGCTCACTTTATCGTAACTGGTAGGTCCAATAAAAGGTTATGGACGTTAATGGAATCTGTGGAATAAATGGTAAATTAGTCATTTTAGGTTTCTTTTGTCTACTGTCTAGACTTCAAATGACGTCCTAGCCTGTAGACTTTTTTTTGAAGAAAAAACCACTCCAAATGTGCCTCTGCCTTTTAATGTGTGATTTATGGAAACGAATAAAGCTGTTAGGTGAAGCCGCAAATAAGACTGTCGTCGGGATGTTTTTGTAATTAAAATGGCTTGGCATCCTTGCTGATTCAAACTTAAAGAGACGACACGAGTTTGATGCATCAAAGGCTTTTTTAAAATTTTTTTTTAATGTTTCCTCTTGAGTGTACGTAGCTCTTTGGCGGTTAAAAACACAAAACAACATTGCTTGGTTATGTCAGCATTATCTGGGGTGTGTTTCCTCTGAGCACACTGAAACTCTTTTGACTCGAGTTGCTGGACAGACTGGTTTCACGGAGAAGAGCCACTACCAACTCCATGGCAACAACACGGCATGCGCGAGTAGGAAGAAAGATTTGTTTGCGATACTCACCTTCTATTCTGCTGCTAGTGTTGCCTTGTAACGCCTCACGATTGTAAAGCACTGCAGAGGGCGGTGAAGGCGGCACAGATTGTCACCAGCACTGAGCTGCCTTCTGTTCAGGACGTACACAACACTCACCGCTGTAGAAAGGCAAACAGGATAATTAAAGACTCCAGCGATTCTGCACTGTCGCTTTCCTCACTCCTTTCTTGTGGCTGTTGACACTCGCACCAGCGGGTTCAGGGACAGTTTCTATCTGTAGATTGTAAGGTTGCTGAGCAGCCAGTCGTAACGGCAGATATTGTAACATAAAGAAACTGTGTGTGTGTGTGTGAATATATATACAGTGGGTATAAAAAAGAATCCCCCCTTCGAAATATTCCATTTTGTTTTGCTTTACAGCCTTAAATGAAAACACACAAACCAATATTTTTTCCAGCTTTACTTACTCAATGCAATCTCTGACATCCAGGTGAAAAATATCACAGCTGCAGTTCAGAAGAATTTTGTGCTCGTGTGGCCAGTCAGAGCCCAGACCTAAATCCCATTGAAAATCTGTGGAACATTTTGAAGATTGCAGACCACCAATGTTCACCATCCAATGTGACCAAACTTGAACAGTTAAACTGTAAGGGGGGGGGGGTGGGGGGATAAACATTGTCCGCTCCATGCTCCCAACGCCTTCCGGGGTCTCTGAACCCGACACCGTCTGTAATGTCACCGAGATGAGCTGACATATGAGGACAAATCTCACATGAAGCCAGGGGATATTTCCAACAGTGCCAAAGTGCTTTTATTACAAACAAACATCAAAACTGTGTCCAAAGTGCAGTGCTTCATAGTTTCTAATCCACAAAACAATTGTCCAGTGGGGATAAAAACCAATCATCAATAAATAAATCCTTTAAAATCCAAGGTTAAAAAATGCAGTCTCTCTCTCTCGCTTTACTCTCCGGCCCACCTCTGTCTCTCTTTCTGCCCCGGCTCACCCATTGCTCCCTCAGCTGGCAGAGACCCTAAAGCCATGAGCTCCTTCAGCCAACCTTCGTCTTGGCCTCCTTATGGACGTCACTGCTGGACCATCCGAAGTCCGCTCTCGTCCCTTCATCTTTTGCGCTCCTGCAGTCACTCCTCAGATCCCTCGGGAGGACATCTGCCCTGCTCACCCCACTCACTTGAACTTTCAGTGGGGCGAACTAGCCCCCAGAGCGCCACCGACTAACGCTCCTTTGTGGTGGCCCAGCTTGTTTGGCTTCCTCTTTTCAGGTGGCCAGATCCTCTAGCTAAGACTGCTCTTTCCTGTCCATTAACCTTTTTTCTTCACCTCTATCTATCTCTACATATATATACATATATATATATATACAGTATATATATATATATATATATATATATATACAGTATATAAATATATATACATATATATATATACTCTACATATATACATATACTCTACATATATACAAGGTATATATATATATAATATTGTGATATTTGCCTGGACACCATCAGACTGACACCGCATCTTTATAAAAACCATGCTTTATTTTCTCAGTTCTCCACACAACACACCTCAGTCCCGCACAACAGCAATGTGCCTTCAGCCCCAGTCACCTTTTTCCTGGGCCTTCTCCCTCCTCATCCCTGGGCCACCTGTCTCCTCTCTCCAGGTGCTTCGTCCTGCTTCTGCTCACAACTCCAGCTCACTAACAGGAGGGAGGGAGGCGGCCCTCTTTATCCTCACCCGGATGAGCTCCAAGTGCTCTTCCTGACGTCGCATCCCGGTGTGGCGGAAGCATCAGGAGAGCACCCGGAAGCACTCCATGTGACCCTGGAAGGATTGTCCTCCATGGGTGTGGCGGAAGTGAATAAGTCCCGGGCTCCATGAGGCTTGGGGCGCCCCCTGGCGGTGACCAGAGGCCCCAATGGTCTTGAGCCTCCCTGCTCCCCTTCCGTGGGCCTCTTCTACTCCAGGGCGGTTGCCCCCTCGTGGCCCGGGGATAAATATGCCACGACCCAGTCCTTCCAGGCGTCCCGGCTGGGTCTGACTCCCAGCCGTGTACCACAATATATATATATATATATATATATATATATATATATATATATATATATATATATATATATCACGGCATTCGTAGTCTGTGTCACAATCTGATTGTATGGGTGGTTACCTACCAGGTAACGCTTGTGGTTGGCCAGCAATCTGCTAACATCCGCCACGGCGCCCTCAGTTTGTGAGGAGCAGATCATAGAATGGTTGAAATAGTTTACTGTCAAATAAATGCAAAGAGTACGCGACACGTGTTTCGCCCTCATTCTGGGCTCATCAGGCGTACAAACTCCACTGCACTCCCTCTCGGGAATCGGACCTCGGACGTCAATATATATATATAATATAACACCCCTATGCGCCTTAATCACATACCGCAGGAAACCAATGAGGCAATCGAGAACGATCGCACTCACTCCAACTACTTCATTAACTCCCCGCAGTCGTGCAGTCTCACCCATGGAGAATGGCACAGCTATTTGGATTTAAAACCCGCCCTTTCTATTTTTGTTGAAGCTGCTGACCCGCTATACCACAACCATTACTCAATCTAGGTGTGCAAAGCTGATAGAGAAGAATCCCAACTGACTCAAGGCTTTAATTAAAGCAAAAGGTGGGCCAACATAATGACATTGACATTGGGGGGGATCCTTTATTAATAGTAGGTCTTGTTTTTGATTTTTTTTATCATTCTTCTGAACTGTAGCTGTGATATCTTTCACTTGGATGTTAGAGGTGGCCTTGCGTAAGTAAAGCTGGGAAGAAATATTTTTTGTGTGTGTGCTTTCATTTAAGGTTGTAAAGCAAAAAAATGGGAATATGTATCAAAGTGGGGGGGGGGATTCTTTTCTAATACCCACTGTGTGTGTTGTGGAAAGAAGATGGGTACATTGGAAGAAGGTTTGGGATTCCAGCCTGCAAGTGGTGTCGTTGAAACGGAGACACATAGCAACAACAATAGGGCTGTCTGTCTAAGGCACGTAGCCCAATAACAGGTAGTCAAAAAGACGTTTTCAGGCAGGTTTGCAAATTTATTAAAAAATCAATAACTGAAGTCTCTCCATCATAGAAGTGTTCAGACTAGGGTTGGTCAGATTAGTCCACAAATAAGGTTTGAATACTCAAATTAAAAATGAGTTTGATTGTATCTGAATTTTT
Organism: Erpetoichthys calabaricus; assembly: GCF_900747795.2. Taxonomy (NCBI): domain Eukaryota; kingdom Metazoa; phylum Chordata; class Cladistia; order Polypteriformes; family Polypteridae; genus Erpetoichthys; species Erpetoichthys calabaricus. The sequence continues at coordinate 93,348,305 of NC_041408.2, forward strand.
CCTTAACACTACTGGTCAAACATTTTAAAACACCTCAGTTGAAATGCAGCGAATGTAAGATGCTGCAGATGTTCTATCAGATGGTTGTGGCGAGTGCCCTCTTCTACGCAGTGGTGTGCTGGGGAGGCAGCATTAAGAAGAAGGATGCCTCACGCCTGGACAAACTGGGGAGGAAGGCAGGCTCTATTGTTGGCATGGAGCTGGACGGTTTGACATCCGTAGCAGAGCAACGGGCACTCAGCAGGCTCCTATCAATTATGGAGAATCCACTACATCCATTAAACAGTGTCATCTCCAGACAGAGGAGCAGTTTCAGCGACAGACTGCTGTCACTGTCCTGCTCCACTGACAGACTGAGAAGATCATTCCTCCCCCAAACTATGCGACTCTTTAATTCCACCAGAGGGGGTAAACGTTGAACATTATTCAAGTTATTGTCTGTTTTTTACCTGCATTTTTTATTACTCTTTAATATTTTTTGCTGCTGGAGTATGTGAATTTCCCCCTGGGATTAATAAAGTATCTATCTATCTATCTATCTATCTATCTATCTATCTATCTATCTATCTATCTATCTATCTATCTATCTATCTATCTATCTATCTATCTATCTATCTATCTATCTATCTATCTATCTATCTATCTATCTATCTATCTATCTATCTATCTATCTATCTATCTATCTATCTATCTATCTATCTATCTATCTATCTATCATATAGTGCCTTTCACTCTATCTATCTATCATATAGTGCCTTTCACTCTATCTATCTATCTACCTATCTATCTATCTACCTACCTACCTACCTACCTACCTACCTACCTACCTGAAAAGGTAAGCCGTAAACTCTCACAGGTTTACAGGTAAAGTTTAACTTAGCAAAAAAATGTTAAAAAGGAAATAACTGAATATTACAGATGGTGACCTGAGACAAGACTGGACTGCTTTGGTATTGTGTCTCTTTGGAGAATCCTTGGGTACCGCTGGTTTGACTTTGTGTTGCTCACAGAGATCCTAATGAGGCACATGACCTGCATTACAGCACTACAATTCCTCAGCTCACAGGACCCTCATTGTTGAGTGGCTGGACCAGGCCAAGGGGATGCCCACGTAAGATAGACGATCATTTCCAGAGGGTGCGACTGGACTGTGTGTCTGCCTGGGGGTTACCAACCAGGATCCCAAGCTGTTTCGATGTGTGGTGGGTGAGACAACACGCTGTACCAGTGCATGTTCTCTGACCTGACCTGACCTTCTTCCGGAAACAATAACAGGTTACAACCTACAGATGTTCTGCAGAAATGAAAGTAAGTGAAACCTCGACTGCTGTGAAGCTGTGCTTGAATCTGGTGTGTTGTGAGGCGCCTGTGATCACGCCAGCTGGTGACCCTCAGGAATATGTCTTCTGATTGGCTGGTGACTTTGGGTCTGCCAGAGATCTTCCTGTTGGAGTTTCTTCCAGTTTCTAATTGCCTTTGGGTTGTGTAGGACACCACTGGACTCACTGACACTTTGAATTTTTTTTTGTTTTGCAATTTGTCTAAATGGTGGGGGGGGGGAATGCTCTTTCTCATTTCATTTGTTAATTGCCATCTTCTTGCCATTATCACTGGAATATTGTCCAAGTTGTACTTCGGAGGGTGTGGTGACACAGTCTGTTCCAACTCTGCTTTAAGACAGACCGAGGGCTTTTAAGTAATCAACAGAAGTTGGGACACCTGTGTAAATTGTTTGCTTGAACTTACAAGGCCTCATTTATTTTAATTACTGCAGAACATATGTAGGTTGTAACTTGTTAGTTGTTCCCAGACGAAGACCCATGGGTAATCTTCTGAAATTTCCTTTTTTTTCAGTTTTAGCTAACCTAAACTTTAAATGTAAACCTCTGGAAGTCTACTGCTTTCCTTTTCATCATCTTGAGTCATTCATTGCATTTCAATTGATTACATTTGTAGACAGATGAGGTGCTTTACGTTTTTGACCCATTGTGTTTTTTCAGTGAAACACCAGGTTTGCATAAGTGATGAGATCTGGATATTGATTGATTATACTTGAGCATGCTAAACACAGTTACTGTTTCCCCCTTAACAGTAGCATGCTAAACACAGTTACTGTATCCCCCTTAACAGTAGCATGCTAAACACAGTTACTGTATCCCCCTTAACAGTAGCATGCTAAACACAGTTACTGTATCCCCCTTAACAGTAGCATGCTAAACACAGTTACTGTATCCCCCTTAACAGTAACTGTGTTTAGCATGCTCAAGTATAACCAATCAATATCACCTGACATCAGTTGCAGGGAGAGGTTTTGCTGGTAGTTTATGACAATGCAAAGAATTCCAGACAGTTGGAGAGATGCTTTCACAGAGGTGTGTGAAGGGATACAAGAAGGTATCTAAAGCTTTGACTGTCACACCGAGCACCTCGTAGAGCATCATTAAGTGGTGGACAACGTACTCAATTGATAAAGAAGCCATCCAAGGTTAAACCTAGCTATAGGGGTGCTGGATTCTTTACAATCTTTGAGTGCTTGATTATTTCCATTTGCAACTGTCTCTGTCATTTGAATAATGAATTTGTGACAGACTGACATCCCACCCAAGTGCTAACTTTTTGTGACCTCATTAGTGGTTTAAGTCTGATGGCTTTAAAAAGATGAGGGCAATGCCAGTTTGGTTCTGAAGGGCCTGCAGTGATTCCCCTTGTGTCCTGTCTTTTGGAGAGTGGGCTTTGCTTCATTTTATTTTGTCGTTTACATGATTTGTTAGATTGAAGATGATTGAGATGAAGTCAGTGTTTTCAGGTCTTGCTGGCATCACACCTCTTTGTCTGCACTTGCATGTAGAAGATTTGTTTTTGTTGCCGCTGTCTAAATGAAGCATTTCCTGCCATAGATTTGTTTTCTGTATTTCTGTTTCTGAGTCACGGTAACTTGATGTATTATTTCAAACACGATTGTAGCTGGTGTGATGTTTTGAGAGTCGAGTAAGCCTCTTCTAACCTCCTGATCACCAGTGACAAGCCTATGTTAAGGTAGCCATGTTGGATGAGTGTAAACCTGGCATAAGAGGTGGATGCATGGAGTCCTACAGAAGCCAACTGTTCAAGGAGGTTTTGGATTGCATTTCAGGGGGAAACATGGATGGTGATAAGAATGAGAAACTTGCACAGCAGCTGACTGGCATGGTTGCTCTTCCACTACTGCACAAAGCCTTCATGTCCAATTCAATGGAGGCACAACCCAGCCTGGATGATTCTCTGTTTCTGTTCCAGTCAGGATGGTTATTATGAACCATATAGGACGAGTGGTGGCAGATCTCCTCTGAATGGGTCACCGTGTTGACACCTGTGGTGTTGCCTGGCACTTGCATTGTGAAAGGGCAACCCTGTCGGGGTCCCTTGGCACCGTACTAGTGGGATCTCTAAATAATGGATTGGTCTATTTTAGGAAGCTTCCGAATGACCCAGAAGGCTTTTTGTGCCATGGGACCAGAAGTACTGCAGGGTCCACCATAAAAGGGGACCGTCTCACCTCGAAAGATAATCATAATTCTTTTCATTTATATAGCGCTTTTCTCACTATTCAAAGTGCTCAGCAATTGCAGGTTAAGGGCCCAACAGAGCAGAGTCCCTATTGGCATTTACGGGATTCGAACCGGCAACCTTCCGATTGCCAGTGCAGATCCCTGTCCTCCGAGCCACCACTCCCTTAAACACTTTCTACTTGTGTCTCTGTGTTCTTGCTGAAGATCTCATTCTAAAGTAATGGCCTGGATCCACTGTATTAGTTTCTGTGATTATTTTAAAACCTTCTCACCTTTTAATCCCTGCTTGCTTGAACTGAACTGAATAGATCCAACTCCTTCAATCTTTCCTCTAACTTCATACCTTACAGTCATGGAATTAATCCAGTCCCACTTCTCTAGACTTTTTCTAGCATTGCTCTTTCTTTTTTGTAGTCTGTTGACCAAAATTAAATCCAGTATTCCAGGTAAGGCCCCAGCAGTGCCATATTGAAGTATGTGGTACTGTTGGGGTTAGGGGTAGACATCTTAAACTTAAGCTCCTTTAACTTAGGGTGTTATACAACCCAGCATTCTGTTACCCTTCTTAATGGTTTCTGCAAGCTGTCTAGCTGTAGACAATGGTGAGCCTACTATGACTCCAAGGTCCTTCATAGTGGGTACTTTCAAGTGTCAGGCCTACCATTGTTTATTTAAATTTCCACTTCCTACATGTAATACCTTACATTTATTTACATTTGATTTCATAAGCCTCAGATCTGTCCATGCCTCTATTCTGTCCAATTCCCTCAGTAATGATTCGGCTTATTCTACACTATCTGCTATTCTACATTATTGGGTATCATCTACAGATTTAACCAGTTTGTTATTTATATAGTGGGTTGGATAATGGATGGATGGATGGTTATTTATATTCCTATCTGGATCATCAGCACTGCCTCCTCACCTAATTCTGAGAAGGTTCCTCACACCATAACCTTTTGCACCCTGTGCCTTAGCCAGTCTTACACCCATGTGGACTAAGCACCTTGAATTCCCACAACTTTTATGTAGTAAGTGCTGCCACCTTACTGAGCCAGTGTTTTGGGTTCAGACTCTTTACCTGCTTGTTGTCCATGTGGAGTTTTCACATAAACCAGTGTCTAGGTGGGTTTTCCACTGAGTGTTATGGTTTTCCTGGTACCATTCCAAAATTAAGTTTATAGGCAATTCTAAATTGGTCCTTTGTGGGTCTGTGTGTACCTGTTTTCTGCGATGGACTAGTGCCCTGTCCAGGGTTGTTTCCAGCCTTGTGACCAGTACTGTCATGATTGCCATTTGTGATGCTCAAATGGATTAACAGGTTTGAGAGCTTTATGTTATGGTTATGGCATTAGGATCAGCATTACATTAAATAATAAAATTTCACGTCTCATACATTCAACATCCATTTTCAAACCTACTTAATTGAGTTCTGTGTCTTGGCAGCTCCAGGCTCAGGGCAAACCATTATTCTCCAAACACATCCATAAGGTATGTCAGAGTTGGGAGGTATAGGGCAGTGCTCTCGGAAAGGAAGAGCGGGAGGGAACATAAGGTGTGAAGCTGTTTATTTACACCGTGCTGGACTGAGCTAAGCCTCTGGTTAGGTGGGGGGGGGGGGAATGATGAGGTAGAGTTGTGATATTTTAGCTTACAATTGTATCTGGTGTATGGAGTCACTGCCACCTCCTGGTGGTCACACCATTATAAGGAAAATGTTCTGGAGAAGTGCATGTGCTAAGGCTAAGGCTGCCACATGGAATGTCACTATTAGAATATAACCAGCAAGCCCGCGATTCTCGAAAGAATCGCAAATCCAAGAATGGCAATCACCTCATGGAGGGTGGGTGCGTCCTGGGAAATGTCATTTAATTAAATAAACATATTTGTACTAAAGCGGTTTCTTTTTGGAGCTTTGACTCATGTGGTTGTGGTGTTTCAGAAGCGCGTCGTAGGCGCCTTGTTTCCATCAGGACGTAAATACATGACAATATCGTGGTGAAACGGAGGCTCACCGTCATCAGTTTGAAACACAATTGCCACTTCATTAACGATGGGAACATTGTATCGTCTCGGATCCTGTTCTTTGTCCTTTATTAGCACTAAGCCAATTGCTAATCTGCTTTTGCATTGGCTTCTCTTTCAACCTCATGTAGCATTTTTATAGAGTTTGCTAATGGCTGATTGTTTATGACTACAGCTACGTTTCTCATTATTAGCTCTGTGGTTGATATACTGCGTCATCTAGATGTAACACGTACATTTGGGCACATTTGCGGTGGTGATTTGGCTCAGGGTGCACTGTTCCAATCCGATGCAATATTTGTCAACACACGCGAAAACAGTATGGGCCATTCCCAGGGGGGAAGCCGGTGCGTGATGAAATATCATGGAGGGTGGGTGCGTCCTGGGACAGTTCATTTCAACGTGCTTCGGTTACTGTTTTTCTTCATGCAGTCTTGTTTTTGTTTTTTTATGGCTGTGTCGTTGTATATACGGTGGTGTGGCCGGTTGCGTCCGGGCGGCTGTACAACCTGGCGTGCACGCTTTACCTCAGGTATAGTTCACAGGTCATAAGCATGGTAAAGTTTCCATTCAATTCAGTAAACCCATTTGAACTAAAGCGGTTTCTTTGTGTGGGCGCCTTCGTTCATTGTTTTTATCCATGTTGTTTGGGCGCCACCTACTGACTCTGGGAAGCCGCCGCGTTTGACTCTGGGGCGGGCGCCACGGCGCAGCACGTTGTGTTATTTGGTTTTGGGCGCCCCCTACTGACTCTGGGAAGCCGCCGCGTTTGACTCTGGGGCGGGCGCCACGGCGCAGCATGTTGTGTTATTTGGTTTTGGGCGCCCCCTACTGACTCTGGGAAGCCGCCGCGTTTGACTCTGGGGCGGGCGCCACGGCGCAGCACGTTGTGTTATTTGGTTTTGGGCGCCCCCTACTGACTCTGGGAAGCCGCCGCGTTTGACTCTGGGGCGGGCACCGCCACGTTTTGGGATGCCGCTGCGTTTGACTCTGGACTCTGGGGCGGGCGCCAAGGCCGCAATGCGCATGCGTGCGTTTGACTCTGGACTCTGGGACGGGCGCCAAGGCCGCAGTGCGCATGCGCCTCGGTGCGTCCGCCGTGCATAAATTAACTGTGGTTTAGTAAGATAGATTCAAATGAATAAAAAAGAAAAAAGACTTATTTGAAGGCAAAATGTGACATTAGATTGCACAAGAACGCTGATTTAGTTCACCACACAAATTTTGACATGCCGTTACTTCAGGCATGTGATGCTTTACTGTTGTATTTTACAGATCTGTTTCTGCACATAACTAACCCCTCACTGTGCAAGTTATTACTGTCATAAAATGAACAAATTAAACGGACTTCCTCACAGTGCAGTTTGGGTTGTTTTGCCCCTCTGCTCTGCTTTAAGGTCGTCAACGGATGTACTAAGAACACTTTTAAGACACGTGTGCAGCTGCTGGGCCAGTTCTAATTCACTCTGAAACCTCCATTGTAGCAATCAGAAGCTGCTTTCCTTTTTCATTTGTAATAATGGAAAATAACTGCTATATTTCTGATTTCAAATGTTCTAATTTTATTATAATGTATTTAAGATCACCCACTTAAAGAGGGTTTTTAGTGTCAACAATGATTTGCCCGTTTAGCCACTTCAGCCAACAAACGGGATGCATCTTTAGATGGCGGCTGGCTTGAAACACAGCGTTTTAAAACAGGCCTAATAAATTCATATGCATTAAGGTTTCCTGTTTTGTATTATTTCCCGGCATATGTAAGGGGTGGGGTGTGTGGGGGGGGGTTGGCATTATCCATGTTATTCCATACCCGCTGGCTCCCACGCACAGCATTCACCATCTTTTAAAACTCATCTAGTGCATTCTGCTCTGTATTGTGTAACATATTTGTTTTCTGATCAACACTTGGACTCATTTTTGATAAGAATTTTTGAATTACTGTACATGACAGCTGATTCTGCGCTCTGGCCCCCAAACGTCACGCCAAAAGATAGTTTCCCCATTTGGAATTAACAAAGTATATCAAGTCCAGATTAAAAAAAACATCTGCTAAATAATGATAATACAGAGGAAAGACTCAGCGATCCTTACAGTGCAGTTTGTATTTTGAAGTGCGCTCACAGTGCCTTAGTTAATGTAAAAGTCAGGTGGACTGCGATCTTGGGAACCAAATAGCCACATAGCTGATGGGGTTGGCATTTTAAAAATCCTGACTGTGTAACATTTTGAGCAGTCTTGGGAGATTTCTCTCCGTGTCTCATATTCGTATACTTTACATGCACTGTCGAGGGTGCCCGGCTCCAATTTTCTTGTTGATCACGTCACTTTTTTTGATATGGATTGTGTTTTCAAATGGCACTTTTGTTTGAAGGCTACCTTTTTTTTCCCCCAAAATAGAAGTTTTAAGCACTTAATGCTTTGCAGACTCTGCCTGAGCAAAAAAGGAGAAATGAAAATGTACAGATAGCACCCACAACTTGTAACCTGTGTCATGTGACTCCATTTGTCGGTCACAAAGTGTGTACGTCTTTACAAATGAGGCTGTGTGGGTCACTGGCATGCATATTTTTGAAAAGTGTAGGGTGCACCCTGATATCCCCTGACAGTCTGGTCATTCGGGACCCATAATCATCCCCTGTCCCTTTTTGGTTCACCGTTTTTCTCGCCCCTTCATCCCCTAATAGCTAATTGTGTGGTGAGTGCATCGGCGCAAAAAAATGTCATCTGTTGCATCACCCAGGTGGATGCTGCTCATTGGTGGTGGTTGAAGTGGCTCCTCCCTCTCCATGTAAAGCGCTGTGTCTTCGAAAGAGCTATACACATGTCCTGTCATCGTCTACTTTAACTGCCGGTACTGAGTGGCACAAACCAAATTTTTTTTCGGAGTCTCCAGGTCTGTGTAAGGCAGTGTTTCTTAACTATTGTCACACTGCTGGTGGGTCAGGGGTTGCTGTTGTTGGTACATGAGTGGGTTGCCTAAGCCAGTGTTTCTCAAGCACCAGGTGTCCACCGACAGGTTGTGGGTTGCCATTGTTGGGTCACCTAAGCTGTCTGCTGGCATGGAGTAGTACAAAGTGGTGTTTGAGTCTCCGCAGCCTTTGAAATCACATGTGGGATTCTGGGACATGTGACCCTACACACACGTGACTGGCTAGTTCTCCTGGTGATTAATGGCTGTGCTCAAAAGCTTTGGTCCTGTGCATATCTCTGCTGTCTCTGTTCTGTTATTTCAATGAAGTTGTGAACTGACGTGACTATTTTAGACCAGTGGATAAACAAATGGATGCAGTACATTTTACAAGTTACTGATATGGAAAGAATGTACACATGTATTTGGGTCCTACAGTCCACAGGAGAGGATGCTTTGAATGTAAATTCTTTATTAAGCTATCTCTGCACTTTACCCCATTCAGCTTTCCCTCAACCCTCACTACTCTCCCAGTCCCCTGGGTTGATGCCGACACTAACTTGCTTCACCGTTGGATTGTGCTGCTCATGAGCATCGAATAATTTCCTCCAGATGTGATGCTTAGAATTGAGGCCAAACCGTTCAATCTTCATTTTGTCAGAACAGACAGTCTTGTTTCTGACAGTCTGAGAAAATACCTTTTTGCAAACTGCAAGCGGGCCTTCGTGTGTCATCTGGCCACGCTGCCGTCATGCCCGGATTGGTGGAGTACGGCAGTGACTGCTGTGGCTCTGTGGAGCTTGGCCACACTGACTTATTGGGTTCTGTCTTGGTCACCTCTGTTTCCATGACTCTTCTCCCAGAATCGCTCAGTTTGGCTCTGCAGCCAGCTGTAGGAAGTGCAGCAGTTGCTGCAAACTTCTACTGTTTAAGAATTGTGCAGGTCACGGTGCTCTTGGGAATGTTAAGTGTTGCAGGAATTCTGTTTTTTGTAGCCTTCCCCAGATCTTTGTCTAATCTCTGACGGCAACTCCTTTGACCTCATGGCTTGGGTTTTTATCAACTGTAGGACCTTCTATAGCAGGGGTTGGCAACCTTTTAGCGATGTCATGCCGAACCTTTGTTACAATGTTATTCTGCGTGCCGACAGAATTCTACTAAGTTTGTTATACAGTAATCCCTCCTCCATCGCGGGGGTTGCGTTCCAGAGCCACCTGCGAAATAAGAAAATCCGCGAAGTAGAAACCATATGTTTATATGGTTATTTTTATATTGTCATGCTTGGGTCACAGATTTGCGCAGAAACACGGGAGGTTGTAGAGAGACAGGAACGTTATTCAAACACTGCAAACAAACATTTGTCTCTTTTTCAAAAGTTTAAACTGTGCTCCATGACAAGACAGAGATGACAGTTCCGTCTCACAATTAAAAGAATGCAAACATATCTTCCTCTTCAAAGGAGTGCGCGTCAGGAGCAGAGAATGTCAGAGAGAGAGAGAGGAAAGCAAACAAATCAATAGGGCTGTTTGGCCTAAGTATGCGAAGCACCGCGGCACAAAGCTGTTGAAGGCGGCAGCTCACACCCCCTCCGTCAGGAGCAGACAGAGAGAGAGAGAGAGACAGAGTTTGTTTTTCAAGCAAAAATCAATACGTGCCCTTCGAGCTTTTAAGTATGCGAAGCACCGTGCAGCATGTCGTTTCAGGAAGCAGCTGCACAGAAGGTAGCAACGTGAAGATAATCTTTCAGCATTTTTAGACGAGCGTCTGTATCGTCTAGGTGTGCGAACAGCCCCCCTGCTCAATCCCCCTACGTCAGGATCAGAGAATGTCAGCGCAAGAGAGAGAGAAAAGTAAGTTGGGTAGCTTCTCAGCCATATGCCAATGGCGTCCCTTGTATGAAATCAACTGGGCAAACCAACTGAGGAAGCATGTACCAGAAATTAAAAGACCCATTGTCCGCAGAAATCCGCGAACCAGCAAAAAATCCGCGATATATATTTAAATATGCTTACATATAAAATCCGCGATAGAGTGAAGCCGTGAAAGGCGAAGCGCGATGTAGCGAGGGATCACTGTATATACTATCAAAATTGGTCAGGTTATAATGGGCTTCATAAGTATATATTGTACACTTTTGAAGCCCATTTTAACCAGATCTTATATTATTGGTCATTCAGTATTTTAAAATGCATAGGATCATATGTGAAAAAAATGTTTTGTCAAATTTTAATTTTCAACACGTTTATTAAAAATTGCATTACAAATTATAAATTGCAATTTTTTTTTAGTACAAAATACATAGTGTGAATAAGAAAAAGTTATCAAGAATTCTAATATGATTAATCATTCTTTATTATTAATCAGAGCTATTAATTAATTAATGTGAATCTTGGCCCCTGTACCTCTTTGCTCAATTGCTCAATATCAGGTGTGTATTTGGTGACTTTTAGCTTCACGCAGGCTTCTGAATGTTCAGGTGTTAGACTACGTCTTTTTTAGCTTCACTTTTCTCATCCGTTTTTTTTTTTTGTTTTAACATTTTATTAGTTTTATTAAAATCAAATAAACTTGACTTGCTTGTATGGAGTGTTAACAAAACTAGGTTTGAAACAAATCAACCACCACCTCATCAGAGTTTTTAAGCGTGGACTGACATTTAGTTTAACGTCTTTGTACACTTGACGTACGACACACGACACTTTCACAGCATAACGTGCACACAGCACGATCCTTTTGTTTGTACAAATTCATATTCATTTGTCCAAGTCTTGAAAAGAGCAAACATCGAGTTTTTGTCTTTTATGAGTCATTTTAGGGCAGTATAGTAGTTAATAATGAACTGAACACATGGTTTCCCTTTACACGTGAGTCGTATGTGAAAAACGTAGGTGAAGACTCGGAGCACGAATGCATGCTCAGTAATTAAAATATAATAACGAGGTTTGTTTTAACGTACCACAGCCTGCACTGTACGCACGTTTTCCATTTACATGTGAGTTGCATTCGCAAAACGTAGGTGAGGGTGTGAACATGTGCGCTGTAATTAAAATATCAGGAAAAGGATGCTAAGGATAGTGCTGCCAGGTAAGAGGAGAAGAAGACCACCTAAGAGAATGTTTATGGATGTGCTGAGAGAGGACATGCAGGTGATGGGTATGACAGAGCACGATGATGAGGACAGAAAGATATGGAAGAAGATGATCCGCTGTGGTGACCCTTAACGGAAGCAGCTGAAAGAAGATGACTATACGGTATTGCCCTGGGAATCCAAACACCCCAGAACTCGAACAACTTGGAATCCGAATGAAAAATTCGAGCAAATTTTGCCCTGGAATCCGAACGCTGCTTTGGAATCCGAATGCCCAGCACGTTGTTTGTGTGTGTTTGTGCGTACATTTCCCCAGCGCTCGGGCCACCCATACGCTTTGTCGTTCAGTTCGTTGTTGGAAGCTGTAGTGAAAGCATCTCGTGATTTTTTCATTGCTAATTTTATGCTTATGTTCCTGTTTTGTGTTGTTTTTTTTTTTATGTAATAACACCTTAGTGTATTCGCCATGGGTCCTAAAAAGTGTACTGAGGAAAATAAGAGCACGAGGAAAGCGGTTAGGGCTACAATTGAAGTTAGGAAAGAGCTTATTGCTTTTTAAGGTAAATACAGGTTTTTATATTTTTAATTTTATTAATTTACGTTTTTATTCAAATATTACTATTTAATATTTTACCTTAAAATTCAGTGTATTTACTGTTAAAATCATTTTGAAAATTAGAGTTTGTGGGACCCAGGAACAGATTACTCCAGTTTCTATTATATTAAAGGGGAAAAATTGTCTTGGAACTCGAACGCGGTTCTGGAACGGATTAAGTCTGGATTCCAAGGTATCGCTGTATTTCAATTCAATCAAGAGTGCTACTGAAAATCATCCCGTGTGCCACAGGTTGCCGACCCCTGTTTGTCTTTCCTAATCAGTCCACTTGGTTGACTTAACCACTGGTGTCAAAACCAGGGCTGTGGAGGCGGTAGAAAAATCTTACAACTCCAACTCCTTAGTTTCCGGTACTTCTGACTCCGACTCCTCTGTATTTAATATGCTAATGTATTTTCCATGTTGATTAAAGGAAGGCGACATACACGTCGTCATTTAACCACAGAACTACTGGCTAGGAAGCTGACTCTCTACCGTATTGGCCAGTTTGAACCCCTGAACACACATCAGGCCATAGCACACACCTCCACCTACATCATGACACTTGTTAAACATTATATCTGAAATCAAATGGAAACACTTTTTGTGATGTACCATAATCCAGATTACAATATGTCAGGTTGTATAACAGCTCAGCTGAACTTCACACTACAGTAGTAGTAACACAACTATGCGCTGGGCTTTATTCTTACATCAGAGAATTATCTTAATTAGGACGATTGTTTCTGAAATGGGACATTTGAACTTGCTGTATTTTTTCATTACAATTTAAATTTATTAGGAGTCGGTACATTTTTGCCGACTCCGACCCCGACTCCAGGTACCCAAAATTGTCTCCGACTCCACCGCCCTGGTCAAAACATCTCCATGAAGATCAATAGAATGTGATGCACCTTAGCCACAGTAAAAGCACTGAATACTTGTGCCAGTGTGAGATTTCAGTTTTTTATTTTTAATAAATTTGTAAACCTTTCTAAACTCCTGTTTTCGCTTTGTCATTCTGAGTTATTGAGTGTTCCTTGATGATGGAGAAGGAATGAATTGGTATGTTTTTGACACAAGGCCACAGTGTAACAAAATCCGAGACAAGTGAAGGAGCCGGACTGTTCTCTAAATTCACTTCATGTGGTGCATTACATCGAAATGTGACACAAACACCAAATATGAGCTCAGCGTTTACAAGTAGGCAAATTTTGTGGGGAAAGTGCAACTGGTGGTGCTTATCAGATGAAAAGAGAAGCGCTGCTCGCCTGCTAGTGATTGAACCGGGCTGGGAAACGAGCTTACATGCAAAGCAGTGTGGTGTGTGCCCCATGAAAGCAGACAGGCAGCTTTGTCTCTCTAGCTCTCAAGTGAGTATCATTGTGTGACATCAGGGCATGTGGGTGGAACAAGTGGCACTTGAGCGCTAGCCATCTTTTTGAAGATGCTTGTAATGCCCAGCTGCTTGGTAAGTGAATCTGTGACTTTGCATTTCCTACACTTTTGACTCCTCTGGCACAGGCCTAGTTAGATATTCTGGGCGTTGACCTGTTTGGAAAGGCTTGTGTAGATAAGATAGCAACTAAAGGTTAACGAGGAGAAATGCAGTGAGCATCAAAGGGTGGCGGGCACGGCATGTAACAGTCCATGTGGCCCTAGAGACTGCACTTGGTTACCTGTGGACGGGCAGCTTCTCTCTTTGTCCTGGACGTGAAATCGGCAGAAGTGCACCTCGGGCATCTGCCTGACCTCTGTCACCACCATTTCCGTGATTTGTTCTTAGCTTTTCATAAGAGTTGTCTTGTGCTGGTCATCATGTTGTTTCTTACTCAATAATTTTGATATTAAACAGATGATTGGGCAAAAACTAAAAAAAAAAGTGTGAACCAGCCTGCTACAAGATTTTGCTGACATGAATTGCGCAACATTAAATTCTCAACAGCACATTAGTTGGTTAAATAGTTTAATAAAGACGCCATTGACGTGTAAACACTAAAGGAACATCTGGCGTGTTACTACTACTGCAAGTTCACTTAACCCTGACGGTATCAGTTTCTAGCTTTTCAGCCAGCAGGACAAGAAGCTACGATGAGCGCAAGTGGGGATGATTGCTGTGTTTTCTTTTCTCCCAATAGTGGAATACGGTTTTTAAATCTGCAAGGCACATGAAATGACGTGAAATGTTTGTTCGTTTTTCTCTGTCTGAAGAAATGCCACAATGAAATGTGACCTGAATCCTCAGCTACACTCTGCTCCTCTCTCAGAGGTGTTTGTTTACAGACAAGTTACGACGACGCTGTGCCATTGTGGCTACTGTGTCAGCGCTCGATGCTTTTTTTGGATCGTTGGCGACATGTATTATTCATAGTTTCTTTTAGCTTGTTCAGTGGTGAATTTAAGTCCAACACAAATTAGCTGTTTGAATTAAATATTTGATCTCTTGAGCATAGTCGGGGGGGGGGGGGGGAGGAAAGTGAACACCATACTTGCTTTGTGCTGTCGCTGTGCCAAAGCAGATAAGTAAATACCAGGCAGCATCTACAGCAATGCATTTCACTCCCTTTTTAACTTGATTAGCGCCTTTACCACTGGGCAGCCCTTTATTAGGTTATCTAAGATTTACTTATATTTGCCCACAAGGGGCTCCCAGAGAAGAAAATGTGTGTGTGTGTTATATATATACACTAGCTGTGTAAACCCGTTCTGTAAAAAGCCCAGGGTCCTAGAAACTATTGAAATCGTCAGAAAAAAATTTGAAATGTAGAGATAGCAGGTAAGCGAAAGCAACTACGCTGGGCGTCTCTCTCCTAGGAGGATTAGTTTTGCCGATGTGCTCGCCTCGCATTAAGTCCTTTTATATTTAGATGTTCTTCTTTTTAAGCCTGCATATGTTGGGTTCAAGTCCAAGTGTCTGTATGCCTAATCATTTTTGTCTGATGATGACACCTGACAGCTTGTCAAAAGCTTAGGGATAAAAAAACTTTAAGATATGTGAGTCATTTTCTCCCTTTGTGGATCACTAGCAACAAATATACAAACCGTATCACAGAATATTGCTTGTATATCTTATGTATCAACGTCTATGCGTGGAAGTGCGTGTGTGTCTGTCCGGCCCGGAAGTGACAGGTGGAGTCGGGGTAAGGGCTCTACTTCTGAGAAAACAGAAAACACCCTTAGCCGCTAATAACGCAAGCGAGACGAGCACGTCAGCAAAACGAAACCACAGAAGAAAGACAAAGTCACTTAGGTATCCGTTTAACTTTTCCTCCTACCGCTAATACACAAGTGATGCGAGCTCATTGGAAAAACGAGTCCTGTTAGGAGAGAGGTAGTAGTACCTTTCAATTATCTGACATCTTTACATTTCAGGTTTTTTTTTTTCCTGACAATTTCAATAGTTTCTAGGACCACCAAAATTTTTACAGCACGGGCTTACACAGCTAGAGTGTGTGTATATATTGTGAATAAGACGCTCTATTGCGCTCAACCTGGCACAGACTCTCACTGAGGCATGTATAAAAACACAAAGACTTCATTTTTTCTTCACCTGTGGGGCACGTCTTCCCCGTGAACCCCACAGGCACAACACAGTCCAAATAAGCACAAATATCCACACTTCCTTCTGGCCCCTTTTATAGCCCACCCGGAAGTGCTCCAGGTGCGTGATCACCTGTTTCTGATTGCACTTCCGGGCGGGGCTGTAGAATCGTCCCAGCAGGCTCAGGGACCCATGCAGCACCCCCTGGCAGATCCGAACAGGGCTGTGGAGAACTCCATCTCCCATGGAGTCCTGGAGGAAACTGAGGCACCATCGTTAGCCAGGGAGGCTGCCACCAAGCGTCCTGGTGGAGGTTCTGAGTAGTCCATAGTTGCTCCCCCAGAACATACGTAGAAGGGGCATCCCAGCTGTCCGCCACAATATACACACACACATACGTGTATACGTTTATATACGTATAGATACATATATATACGTTTAGATATGTGTATATATAAAATAATCAATTTTAAAAATGTATATGCATGAAAATATATAAAGTAACTTATAGTATCCTACTAATAATAATTGATAACAACAGAAAAGTTTTTCAAAGTAGAAAGAGAGAGACAGCGCTTCTGTCAAAAGGCTGCTGCAGATGCCAGAAGTGAAGAAGAGAATGAAGGGAGCTGAATCCCATCACAGATTTTCGCGCCCGATAGATCAGTGAACACTCGTGTGTTTCTTTTTTTTCTCATATTTTAATTCCTTCTACGTTTTTCTGTAACTAAACAAGAGTGAGAAGTGTAGCTCCTCAATTTAAATCTGTAAAAAGCTGTTTATGAATGTAAGATGTGGAAAGCCAAAGAAGGGGTAAGTAGAGGATTAAGGGCTGTTAATCCGTCCTACTGATCAGAACATTCAGTGGTTGTAGTAAAGTCCTCTTCTGTAGCAGAATGTCTGTCACAACAGGATGATGGCGGTCGTCGAAACTGATGACTTGTGCAATGCTTATTATGCTGCGATGAGGAATAAGGAACTTTGGGATCTTGGGCCTCATAAACAGAAGAGAGGTTCTTCCGTCCGTCTGTTGTCCCGTGTTTTACGTACCATGATAGAGTAGAAGAAATAAAAGGCCAGAGCTTGCGACTGGAGTTGCCGTACCTGTAGTCCCTTTGCATGGACATCAGCTCTGTAGGGCAGCACGTTATTGGCTGTCAGAGTAAAGAGGTGGGAAATGTGAAACTGTGCCTGGAAGTCGTTAACGCAGTCATGTGATGTGACACATCTTGTTCGTGTAGTTTGGTATCCTTGGGTGAGGAGATCAGTCAAGTTTGACATCCTCACTCTAGTAATCCTGTAGTGTGTCATTGGCTTTAATTAGAAGCAGATGTTACTGCTGAATCGATGAATTCTCAAGCTTTACTTTAGTTTACTAACTTGTTAAGACCCTCAGTTCTTTTCCTGCTGCCTTTGTACTATTTTTGTTTTTAATTGCTTCTTGTTTTGTTTCTACCAGCTGCAAATTAACAATAAAATGCAAATATAAAAGGAACCAGCTTGATCACCATGTAACTTGGTTCCCTTTACATCAGTGTGTGTGTGTGTGTGTGTGTGTGAGCTTTGATCAGGATGTGTCCATTTTTAAATAAAAGGAGTAAAGTAAATGAATTTCTCCTCTGTTCTCGTCCACAAATCATTTGAAAGAAATCCATTGAAAAGACAAATCAGCAATATAAAAATGAGCTGACACAGCAGAATAGATTTGCTGATGCTGGCAAGGCTGACATATTAACAATTTACGTTGGACCAAAAACCTGCGTCTGCTGTTGTCCTCAAGGGCTGAAATTGAGAATCCCTGTTATAAACCAAAGGCTGTTTTATAAAATGACCTGTTAGTTGTTCAGCCTTGCGTTCCCTCGCTGGTGGTCTCCTTGTCAGCGCTGATCTCTTTGAATGCAGGGAGGTGAGCATTGGTGTGAACAACGAATCAAGACCAGGTTTGGACCACATTCTGTGAGATGGAGCACCCTGATGCTGGGCTGTATGATTAACTCCAGAATGTCTTGGTAGTCTTGAGATTTTATTGTTCCCTGCACAGACTCGAGGCACCCCTAGAAAAACTAAAAAGTATATATTGTGTGTATGTGTGTGCACCAGTGTTAGATTGGTACTAAAAGTTTGACTTGGATATCGATACCAGATGTTGGACCTCAGTCCCGGTACCAAAGCAGTCCTGAAGCAAATAATGGGTAACTCCCCCATAACCCCAACCCCAGCTTTACTACTGCTTTGCTCCTTGAGCCTGCATGCACTCGCACCTCCCTTGTATGTCTCACTCTGTACATTGATTCCATAGATGTTCGATTGGACTCAAATCGGGGCTCACAGAAGGCCACTTCAGAACAGTCCAATGTTTTGTTCTTCACCATTCTTGGGTGTGTTTGGCTTCCTGCGACCGAGACAGAGCACCCTGATGCTGGGCAGAACGTTTTACTCCAGAATGTCTTGGTAGTCTTGAGATTTTATTGTTCCCTGCACAGACTCGAGGCACGCCATGCCAGACACAGCCCCAAAACATAAGCGAGCCTCCTCCATGTGCTGATGCGAACCAATGTGACTTCCCAAAAAGCTTCAATTTGGCCTCATCGGTACAAAGGACATTCACCCAGAAGAATTGTGGCATCTTTATCAAATTCCAGTTTGGCTTTTTGATGTAGAGTCCTCCGGAGTCGTCTTCCATTGAGCCCACTGTCACTGAAAAAGCAACGGATGGTGGGATTAGACACTGATGGACCTTGACCTTGGAGTTCAGCTTGTATCTCTTTGAAAGTTGTCCTCGTCTTTTTGTCTACCATTCTCACTATATTTTCGGAGTCATTTGGGGTTCGATTTTCCTCATTTGGCGACCTCCAAGGAGGTTGGCGACAGTCCCATGGGCCTTAAACTATTTAATATTTGGCACAGGAACATCAGACTGCTCTTCTAGCCTTTGCCTTGTCTTTCATTTTCTTTCTGAACTCCTCAGACGACTCTCTCCTTTGTTTTCTGTCCCTGCTCAGTGTGGAACACACGATGACCTCAAACAGTAATGACCCCCCCCCCATTTTAAATCAGCTGAGTGGCAGATTGCCCGACTGGAGATGTGTGATATGAATTCTAGAGAGCAGCTTGTTTGAAGAGTCACTCAAAGCCAGTCTTTTCTAGGGTTCCCAACAAATGGGTCCCTGCCGTTTTTGAATATCTTTGTGGAAGAGGTAACGCTTGATCTCTTGTCACACTTGCTTTGCTTGACTCGATGACATCTCAAAGGCATAGAGGTACACAGGGGAGAATTGCATTTTACGTCATGACTTTTCGGCAGGCATGCTGCACTTTGTCAATGAGCTCTACGGGGACAAACACATTTGTCCACGTCAGTATAAATTGCTAATCTCTTACAAATGTTTTTCTTGTCACACAGCATGGGACTTCCTTCCCATCTGTTCCCCTAACAGCATCAGTAATGGAAAGTTGAATTCTGCATTTCAGTGACATGTGCCTGTCTTGTCCTCTGAACACAAACCACACTCTAAAGGGCACCTGTTTTGCCGCTTTGTGAGTTGCTAGGATGGACAGGCCTGCAGTGGGCCGAGGCCGTCAATAAGACAAACATCGCATGAACCGATGATGTCAACACGAGGGACTCTTCTGCTATTTTTTTGCTCTCCCTCCTGTACTTCTCTTTTAATGAGAGATGAGTCATGGTTGTGTGGTTAATTGCTAGCCATTTCTCCTTGGGGAGCTCTTCAAGAGGTGCCATCCAGGAAACGAGAAAGTCTACTGTTGGTGCCAAATGAACTGTAAAAAGTCTGAATTGGCGTAAGGCGTCCTAATTCAGGGTGTTCTTAAGAGGATGCACTAAATGATCTACTCCATGAGGTACAAGTGCATAATAAACGAGAATACTTAGTCAAATATACAGCATGAAACATTCAAATGTGTGCTTCAGTTTAAATGTTGAAAGTCACAACCAATCCTGATTGGAAATTGCAATCTGTCAGCCTCTGAAGGAGGTCCATAGAGACCTAGTAAAGCAGGGGTGTCGAACTCCAGGCCTGGAGGGCCGCAGTGGCTACAGGTTTTCATTCTAACCCTTTTCCTAATCAGTGAGTAGTTTTCACTATTTAACTCCTTTTCCCTTCATTTCAATAGCCCTGTGTTTAAGGATTCAGTCCTCTGAATTTTTTTGTTTCTTCATTAAATGGCAGCCAAACAGAAATGAGACATGAAACGAGACAACAGATGACCAGCTAAACTGGGATTTCAAACTCCAACCAATTTCGCTCCAACTAGTCTCTTAATGAGAAGCTGATTCTTTCTGTTAATTAAGCCTGTTATTTAATTCAATGGCTTGTTGTTGCTGTCATTCTGCCACAGCAGACATTTCCAAATCTGTTGATTTTTCTGTTGTTTTTCTGTCATATGGTGGCTTGTTTGATGTCTCATTATTGTCTGGCTACTAATTAAGGAAAAAGAGACAATTATGGGGCCTGAGTCAAGTTAATTAAAACTAAAGCAAAAGAAGTTAATCAGCAGTAAGAACGGCTCACTAATGAAGAAGATGGTTAGAATGAAAACATAGATAGAGATAGATAGATACTTTATTAATCCCAAGGGGAAATTCACATACTCCAGCAGCAGCATATTGATACAAAAACAATATTAAATTAAAGAGTAATAAAAATGCAGGTATAACAGACAATAACTTTGAATAATGTTAACGTTTACGGGTGGAATTGAAGAGTCGCATAGTTTGGGGAAGGAACGATCTCCTCAGTCTGTCAGTGGAGCAGGACGGTGACAGCAGTCTGTCGCTGAAGCTGCTCCTCTGTCTGGAGATGATACTATTTAGTGGATGCAGTGGATTCTCCATGATTGACAGGAGTCTGCTCAGCGCCCGTCGCTCTGCCACAGATGTCAAACTGTCCAGCTCCATGCCTACAATAGAGCCTGCTTTCCTCACCAGTTTGTCAAGGCGTGAGGCGTCTTTCTTCTTTATGCTGCCTCCCCAGCACACCACTGTGTAGAAGATGGCGCTCACCACAACTGTCTGGTAGAACATCTGCAGCATCTTATTGCAGATGTTGAAGGACACCAGTCTTCTAAGGAAGTATAGCCAGCTCTGTCCTCTCTTGCACAGAGAATTAGTATTGGCAGTCCAGTCCAATTTATCATCCAGCTGCACTCCCAGGTATTTATAGGTCTGTACCCTCTGCACACAGTCACCTCTGATGATCACGGGGTCCAGGAGGGGTCTAGGCCTCCTAAAATCCACCACCAGCTCCTTGGTTTTGCTGGTGTTCAGGTGTAGGTGGTTTGAGTCGCACCATTTAAAACATGCAGCTACTGCGGCCCTTGAGGACCAGAGTTCGACACCTGTGTAGTAAAGGATCAAAAATTAAAAATAACATCTTAGTCATAATCACTGACCAATACCCCCATATGCTTAGGGTTTGAAGTTTGTCATATTGAACCTTCTAGGAGTGGTTGTTTGGGGTCTAGGACCGCCAGTAAAGAATCGGCTATCAAAAATATGATTATATTTGTGATCACCAATCTCGAAATGGCATAAAATGACAAGTGCTGATTATGAGAATTTAGACTTGTTACCCAAAATAATTTTTTTGTGGTATTGGGTATATGAGTATGATTTTAACGCTTTGTGGACAGCCTTAGTAATCTGGTGGTAGTGTTCTTTTAATATCCACTTAAAGAAGGTATGCAATATCTTGATAAATTGCAATTGAGAGTGTTGTCCAAAATTGACTGGTAGGGGGCACTATAATCTTAAACTCTTGCCGGAGATCAAAATGGTGGAACGCATTAATTGTAAAAATTAGAGGTAGTTGAAACTTCTAGGATTGGATTATTTTAGAACAAGATGTAAAGATTAATGGGCTGTAATTTACAATTAATAGGATGTGTGGTCTCCGTAAAATAAAATCATTATAGGTAGAGCTGTGTACCCACCCATGCATTTGGATTTGGCCTTCGGGCTATTATCCCCTACCCTCACCCTAATCCTAACCCTGAGCACCCATAGGACTGAAAACACTCCGCTCACTATCATAGCAGTGTGGACGGAGCCTATGGAAAATCTGTTCCTTCCCAAAACCTAACCCCCCATCCCAGTATCCCATTAGGGAGTGAAGCCCAGGGTCAGTTGATGTGGCCTGTACTACAGTGGAAGTGACCAGAGGGACCTGAAGAACTGAGGAGCTCTTGACCATAAGGGTGCCAGTTCCTGCACCAAATATGGTGGCTTGAAAATTAAGGTTTTTTTGGGTCTGTCCGCTTGACATCTTGGATAACTAGACATCAAGACGAGTATCTGGGGGTGAGTTAGGGGGCACTGGACCAAAAAAAAAAAACCTGAAGTGACGTTCAAAGCGTTCAGAACACAAAAATGCCGATTTGTTTTGTGTTTTTTTATACACACAGACAAAAAGTATTGTGATTATGTCAGAAATTTGAAATTGCAGCATTCTGAAGTGTCGTGTGTGGGATTAATCTGATGATAATACTTATTATTAACCACCGTTCCAACTTTTCTGATTTTTCTCTTTGATGGTGTGCTAATTTTTTCACATTTTTCACACATCCGGGAAGCTGCCTGCTCTTTTAGCTTCCTCTGTCAGCCTAACAGGAACACTGAGCTCAACATGTCTGGATGGCGGCCTTTGTTTGTCAGCCCTGGTGTTTCCTGAAACGCACGTTCGTTTTAAGCCAGAGCGGGGCAGGCGTGTCATCAAGGAGGGCCAGTTACCAGAATCCTTGTATCTGTGCTGCACAGATAATAGAGATGACAAATGAAAATGGCTGTAAGGCTTTAAATTACATGTGCCCGTTCAGTCAAAGGACCTTGAACTGCAGAAACTGAATGGGGTAGCAAGAAAAAGCCAAGGGCCTGAAACACCTGGGAGGGGAGCCTTCAGCTTCTGCTTTATGAAAGGCACAGATAAGCAAATCTACACCTCCTGCTCTGTCATCTTGCACTTCCCTGTGTTATTAACTTGCGTTATGTTACCTCAGATGTGTCGCTGGGAAGCCGTCGTCAGACCCATGGGTGCAAAATGTTCTCTGTCTAAGTGATTATCAGAAGGGTTGTGGAGCAGCGAAAGGAACTGTAGCTAGAAAAACGTTGGCCACTTGGCACAGCCTGGACTGCTCAAACAAGAAAATAAAAATAGAAACCCATGATGGCCTTAAGTGAGCGATAATGTTATTTATAACCCTCATGGAGGCACACGCATGTTTGTGTATTCATGCCAGGTCGTCACTAGTTGGAACATTTCAGGTGAAATTTAAATAAGCAAGTAGGTAACGTATTGTGAAATGTCACAGAGAAATAAAACATTTTTCATTTGTACATTTTATTTGCTCAGCAGTCACTTTTATCCAAAGTGACGTACACTCACCGGCCTCTTTATTAGGTACACCTTGCTAGCACCGGGTTAGACCCCCCCTTTTTGCCATCATTTTCCATGGCATACATTCCACAAGGAGCTGGAAACATTCCTCTGTGATTTTGTTCCATATTGACGTGATAGATACTTTATTAATCCCAATAGCATCACATGGTGGCTGCAGATTTTTCCATGATGTGAATCTCCCGTTCCAGCACATCCCAAAGGTGCTCTACTGGATTAGGATCTGGTGACTGTGGAGGCCATTTGAGTCCAGTGAACTCCATTGTCCTGTTCAAGAAACCAGTCTGAGATGAAATGAGCTTTGCGTCCTGGCAGGTTATCCTACTGGGAGTACCCGTCAGAATATGGCACTCATAAAGGGATGGACGTGGTCGGCAACAATACTTGGGTAGGCTGTGGCATTTATACAAAGCTCAGTGGGTACTAAGCGGCCTAAGAAACTGTCCCTGACACCATTACACCTCCACCACCACCAGCCTGAACGTGTTGATACAAGGCAAGACGGATCTGTGTTTTCATGTTGTTGACACCAAATTCTGTCTCTGCCATGTGAATGTTGCAGTAGAAATCGAGACTCATCAGACCAGGCAGCGTTTTTCTAGTCTTCTATTGTCCAGTTTTGGTGAGGCCGTGTGAATTGTGGCCTCAGTTGCCTTTTCTTAGCTGACAGGATTGGCATCCGCTGTGGTTTCCTGCTGCTGTAGCCCCCATCTGCTTCAAGGGTTGACGTGTTGTTTGTTCAGAGATGCTCTTCTCCATACTGCGCTAGTAACGAGTGCTTATTTGAGTTACTGTTGCCTTTCTATCATCTTGAACCAGTCTGACTGTTCTCCTATGGCATCAACAAGGCGTTTTCGCCCAGAGAACTGCCGCTCACTGAATATTTTCCCTTTTTCGGACCGTTCTCTGTAAACCCTAGAGATGATTATGCGTGAAAATCCCAGTAGATCAGCCAGCAGTTTCTGAAATACTCAGACCAGCCTGTCTGCCACGTTCAAAGTCACTTCAGTCGCCTTTCTTCCCCATTCTGATGCTTGGTTTGAACATCTTGACAATGTCTACAGGCTGAAATGCAGTGAATTGCTGCCTTGTGATTGGCCGATTTGAGATTTGCGTTAACTAGCAGTTGAACAGGTGTACCTAATAAAAGGGCCAGTGAGCGTACAAAAGCAATCAACACAACTGAGTAAACATCGGTCTGGAGGACTGTTTGGGAACAAATGTGATTGGACAAGGGTCCAAAATTGATCACCACTAGTGACGAGTCCAAAACAAAATGCCAGCAAGTGTCACTTCATGTGGTGATTGAATGCGTCACGGATCAAGAAAGAGAGTAACGTCTCCAGAAGTTGTTTTGTCCCCACTAACCATGTATAAAATTGATCGGTTGTGCTTTTTATGATAGTAAGGTTAATGGACGGTGACACAGACACTGAGCTCTTTCCCTGGTCCCTCAGACATTTCTCTTAAAGTTTTAACTTGCAAAGATTGTAGACATGATTGTCTCGGTAGCCTCGCTTGTTTGTCTCTTTCTCTCACACAGCAGCCGTTGACCTCGATGTCCGTATCCGTTGAGCGCCTGCTGCTTTATCGAGATTGTATCTGCACTATTGATGGTAATCTGTTTATGAAGTGCACACCTGGCTGTGGTGAGCCTTATTTTGCTTTCTTTTCTTCTTCTGCTGCTGCTGCTGTCGTCTTCCTGCTCTGCCTGTAAATGACAGCCAGGGACTGGAAATTGGACTTTTACTGTCGCATTGCAAAACCCCTTGGTTGACATGGATGTATTGGGCTGCTTTTATTTGGTGGGCCGTGTGTTAACCTTAAATCACCATTGCTCTCTGACCTAAAGCTGTAACTGAAGGAAGTGATGATGTGTGAAACCTGCAAGATGGTAACGGCATTAGTGACAGTTGTCCACATCCGTGTCACCTTTCTGTCCCTTTCTTGTCATTTACACGAGTGTGCGCACACACACATACCAGTAACCTGGTTAAGCTCAAACCCTTATTTCTTAAAAACCTCTACTTACATGCTCAGGTCCACTTCTGGAGTTCTCCTTTGTCAAAAGGCACTGATGTCACTAAAAAAAATGAAAAACGTCCTCATTGGGGCGCAGTGAAAACAAAACAACTGTGCAGGCTACGTCTCCTGAGCAGTATGCAGACCATTAAAAGTAACTTATTTACATTACTCATTACTTACATAAATAAAATCAACCAAGATGTTGTACAGTTACTTATTCTAAAGTGTAATGCGTTGCAAACGGTGCGTTAGTTTTGCATCACCTTTTCTTCTTTTGTATGGAAAAACTGCACATTTGACTGGCCAGCATTTGTTATTAAGTCCCAGGCTCACAGAAACGCAGCCAAACGTGAATGTTCCTGTGTTTTATCAAACATTTAGTCTTTTGGGTAATGTGAGGTAAGTCACATCCATCCCCAATTTTATCGCTAACCTGAGCTACTTGATCGTTTGCAGTATGAACTCAGGCCACTGCATCCCCAGATTACACCATTTCATCTTATCTCTAATAAATAGCTGAATTAAAACTAAATGGACACTTTTTAATAATTTGTTTTTATGACCAAAATGCTCGCAGTGCAATTTTTTTCCTTTCTTGTATGCAAAGTATAGGGAAAGTATTACAATCGTCCAAAAATTCGACCTTGAGATTTGCATGAATTGCGAATGTTTTAGACCCCACTCAGTCCGGTTTACTTTCTTGTAGGGAAAAAGTATTGTAATCGTCCAAAAATTTGATTTCAAAATATTGATGAAATCTCAACGTTTTAGACCTCCAAGTCCAAAAATACCATTTTTGGAATTACGTCTGTGTGTGTGTGTGTCTGTGTCTGTGTGTAAACACGATAACTTGAGCACGCTTTCACTTAAGTCCACCAAATTTTACATACGAGTATTAGGTACAAAACGTAGGTTTCTGTCAACTTTTCAGCTATTTCCACTAACTGGAAGTGGTACTTTTTTTATTCATGCAGCTGCAGAGTCTGGTTTATTCAGCTTTACTCTTATAATAATTGTTCAATATATTATTACCGTATATGCTTGTGTATAAGTTGGGTCTTGAAACCCGAAACATCGATCATAAAGTCAGACTCCAACTTATACGCCTGTTTAAAAATCCAACCCTTAAATTTTTTCTTTTTTTCATGTGTTCTTGCTTTCTCCAATCTCGCACCAGTTTCTCAGACACAACGAATTTTGTTACAGCAGCGCAGTTACCAATTTCTTTCGGCACTTCAATGACGTTTAATTTAAAACCAGCTTCATATCTTCTGATTGAACGCTCCATCGAAGATGAGGGATGCTCTTAAGATAAAGGTGTATGAAGGTGTGAGATGCAAAAAACACTAAACAGTGCAAATGTCGCTTCAGAATAGTTTGGGTATTACCATGTGGTCATGTAGGCACAATACATAGGAAAAAAAAAGGCTGTGTGCTCCGTGGTTACTCTCTCAGGTGGGCGTTAGCACATCGTAACCTCTTGGACCAATAGCGTGAGTTTTCCACATTCGACTTATGCGACCGACATTATAAAATACCACAAATTACACAGGAAAATCAATTCCTGACTTATCCACGGGAGAACTTAAATGTGAGTATATACGGTAATTTCAGAATTGTTGATGGTTCTTTAATGCACATAATATTAAAATTTAATCCTTGTCTTGCAGTTTACTCCTAAATTCTCCATCTTCATATCTGAGTATACGAGAAAGTCGAGGGGAGACCATTCCTGAATATTTGTTTTTCTTCTTGGCTTTGTGCTTGAGCGCCGCAGGGAAGCATCATACTGATACGTGTCGGTCCTAACCTTAAACACAGTGCTGTTGGGATAATAACGCACATAATTTTGCAGTAAATATTGTATTGGGTTACTTGTTACTTTGAAAAGGAATTGTGTAACGGTTGCTACATATTTTATGTGCTTATATCTGTTTCTGCCACTTGCTCCCTTTGGAATAGATGTCCGAGGGAATTATTGTCTTGGAGGGTATAGCAGGGGGCCAAACCACGCCTGTGGGTCCTTGCCAAAATGTGCTGTTGTATGAAGTAAGGAGAACCGACTTAAAAAGGGAAGGAGGCGCGCATTTTTTAAAAAAAAAAAAATTAAGAAGGAGCTGGGAAGGTGAATATAAAACGGAAGGTATCGGCAAAGCAAATAAGGGTCCGTAACAAGAACGGTTCGGGTGCACGGAAAAAGAGTGCTGGCTAACCAGGAATAATCTTTGGGGCGCACGGCTTTACATTGTATTTCTGATGCTGGCGTCTGCCATGGACGGACGTTAATGCCAATACACCCAGGTGAGGTGAACCTCAATGTTCTACAGAAGAGTCGTCACCAGGCTGGTGAGATCGTTTTTTTTTTTTTTTTTTACACTGTGTGTGTATATATATACTGTATATACTAGCCAAGTGTGCCCAACTACGTTGCGCGTGTTAAAGTTGTCTGTGAAGGGCTCCCTGTTTAAACGAGGCTGCCAGTTGTGAACTGGGCCCTTCGTCACACAGCATTATGATTTTTTTATAAGGGAAACAAAATTACAAAAGAAAACCCTTGGACATTGATTCAATAGGAACGGCCTACTCGGAATCACTGTCTGAATAGTAATTATGTGGTGGTGGAGGAGCATTTCTGCTTCTCTCTGTTCACAGTCCGTCTCGTTTTCACGAAGCTGTCGTTTCCTCTCACGATCTCTTCTCAACCTTTCTCCAATCTCACAGGTTGCTTTGTGGCAATCCAAAGAGTAAGGCAATATACACGGAGCAATGGTTATAAAAGGGGGACACATAGGTATCCAGGCTCTTTAAAGCACAAATAGGGATCACTTCACTGACATGTGAGCAAGCCACGGTACAACTGTGAGACGCGCAGCACTCGCCGGCTACAACGTAACAATAACAATTTCCGGAACGTGCTGTTACATTGTCATTCATTTTACCCACTGTCTTTCTTTCATTCATATGTTACGTAGGCACGTACCTTTTATCTTTGTCAATCTCATTCTCTAACCAGGCCTCATTCTCTAACCAGCGTAACACTGTCCACCACCCCTTTCGTTATTCCGGCACATTGTTGACATCCATGAGTAACAACAACGTACTAAACTGGAAGGTGGTCTACGCATGCGTGGAATTCGCGGACAAACAGATCAAGATCCAAATGAAGATTATATATAAAGATTAGTTAATTTAAAGCACAACAATTTGTTTAGTCTGAATGTCTGTGTTTTGAGGTGTGACTGGAGTGCTACAGTCTTCAGTAGTATAAGCCTGGAGGAGATTCTTAATGCAATGCCTATGTTTTAGCTGTCTCTCTACTGCCATCTAGTGCTGCTTCTAATTCATTCGCGGACAAACAAAGATCAAGATCCAAATGAAGATAGATAGATATATATATATATATATATATATATATATATATATATATATATATATATATATATATATATATATATATATAAAAAATATAAAAAACAACCCGGGTCTCCTATCTGCAAGGCAGCAGCGCTACCCACTGTGCCACCATGCCGCCCTGGTCATTAGGGTTTTATATTTCTTCCATTTCTGAATAATTGAACCAACAGTTGTCACCTTCTCACCAAGCTTCTTGCTGATGGTCTTGTCGCCCCTTCCAGCCTTGTGCAGGTCCTGTTCCTGACGTCTTTTGACAGCTCTTTGGTGTTGCCCATGGTGATGGAAAGGTTAGAATGGAAGAGATGGATTCTGTGGACACGTGTGCTTTATGCACATCACGAGATGAGGTCAGGAGTATCTGTGATTGATTGTGATCTTTGTGCCACGTGGGCACACAGGTAATCTGTGGGAGCCAGAAGTCTGGCTGGGTTGTAGGGGATCAAATCCTTATTTAACTCAATGACATGCAAATCAATTTATAACTTTTATGTGACGAGTTTTTTTTCTGGATTTTCGGTTGATTTTCTGTCTCTCGCCATTAAAATGAAACTACCATAAAAATTAGAGACTCGTCGTTTCTTTGTAAGTGAGCAAACTTACAAATTCAGCAGGGGGTCAATTACTTATCCCCTCCCCCCACTTTAACTCATAATGTAACGTGTCAGTTTCTCGTCTACTGATTCGATTAAGCTATTTTTTTTGTCTAGACTTTTGATAAAACTTTAATAGCTTCTTTTTTAATGTTAATGTTGTTTTTTTTTTTTTTACCTCCTCTTTGCTCGATCAGCTACTTGCTGCTGCCGCCGTGCCTCGTGATCCGCATCTCGTGCTCCGCATCTCGTGCGGTGCTTTGAGTGTTTAAAAGCCTGTACAGCGCCTGAATATTCGATCTCTTTTCGCTGTTCTGTTATTTCACCGAGTAATATTTTCAGTTTATTTGCACTAATGTGATATTTCGTCTCATTTTTTGAGACTTCTGAATTTTCGTACTTCCGTTATCTCTAACCTGCTCTACATGTGCATCATGGGACTTGCTTCCAAAGGTTGTAAGTATGACGTGACTTGTCCATCTCACGGGAAGTGAAAGTGATTCTCCGTCAGAAGATCACGTCTCGTCGCATGAAAAAGTCTCGTATCGTCACAAGATTAGGGTAAGGGTTTTTATAATAGAGAGAGAAGTTTCGTCTTCTAATGTTACTCAGGGTTTATAAGCCACAACATCACTTCATCCTTTATACCTGAAGTTTATCAGTCCGAATGCTGAAAAGCAGCCTGATGACTGACTCGGGCAGTGATGAAGTGCCTTGTGTTTTGTATCTCGTATGGAGTCTTAAGTACAAATTGAAGAGTTGGTGGTAATGGCAATTGAGGAGTTTAAGATCTGATGCACCAGCTCCACAGCCCTGCTGACCCCAAACTAGTAACGGTTTAAATGCTGGTATGGACTGTGCTTGATTTGCGCAGGAGATGAACGGAACATCCTAGCAAGAATCCCCTGAATGGTGGCCACTCCAGAAGGGTTTGCTGCCCTTGCTGAATTTTCAGGTCACTACTAACTGATCAGCAGCATGGCCTGCTGTGTCACACTCGCTCCACCTTGTTCTCTTTCCTCGACTTTAAAGGAAAAAAAAAATGTTCAAAGTTCTGAGCTTTGTTTCCTCCGTTGAAAGACAGCAGGCTGGAAATTGTGGGAAACGAGTGGGCGGCGGATACGCGAGGAACAGTCACGCTAAGGATGCTGCTACTCGAGAATAGGCTGCCAAGGCTCTTGCCGCGTCTGTCTTTGACATCTCCGCACATCATTGCCTTGCTGGAGTGAGCGGGACTTGCGTGGGTGCAAGTGCATCAAGTTTGCCCGCTGCCAGAACTGCAGAGGCGAATGTTGGCCATGTGCATGCAGGAGAGCGCCTGTCCATCGGGTGGATGTGACCGATTAGTTGACTCCTTGGCAGTTTGTATACAGGTGTGTGGCTCCGGCTCTCGATGGGTACTGTGAATAGTGTGGAGTTGTGTGGACAGACCTACATGGCACTGCTCTGAAAGTGCCAGATTGCCCAAAAGCATTCTAAAAACCGGCCAGAACATCAGCTTGATTTCAGCATTCAGATTTGCTCTCTTTGGACAGGTTGTGCCCAATAACAGCCTGGATGCTCAGCAATTTTTCTTTCTTTCTTAATATGGAGATTCACAAATTTGGTCAGGGAACGGGCAGGACTGTCAGAGAATATAGTAATAAAGAAACACACTAAAGACGCTAACCCTTCAAACTGCCCATGCCCGTCCACGCCAGCCATTTGTGATGTGAGAAATTTGTGAATTCATCCCCTCAAGGTGTCAAAGGAGCTGAAGCTGCAGTGACCATGTGAAGAAGTCTGCTGCTTTGTTTTTCTGCCATAGGATTGTCTGCTCTCTTCATTTAACACATGGGGGGGGGGTTTCCGCTTTTGGAAGTGTGCTGCGGTGACCTCTATTTAAGTGCCCCTGACAAATGGGCCTGTTCAAATTTCTAAGAGAGATGCTAATTAGCAAATGCTCATTGGGTGGCAGTTGACAGCTTGGCTTCCAACATGCAGAACAGGATGCGTGAAACTGCTGCAGCATGAGCTCATTCTGATAGCGTGAGCTCATGTAGACAGTATGACCTAAATGCCACATGATTTGTACCACTGACCTTTTTTTTGTTTTTTGGTCATCCTGGCTGTTCACACGTGTGCTGGCCGACTGGACTTGTGATGTTAACAGAAATGCAAAATGAATGGTTGTGAGTGTACCAGGCCTGCATCCCAAGCTGCCAGAGGAGAACGAATGGCATCATTCAGAAACACCACTTTGTACATCTTGGTGTGCACCTCACTCTCAGAGTGAAAGCACCTAGTCTTTTGGTAGCGGTTCATTCTTAAGTGTTTGGAGAGTGGTGGTTGCCCACTAGTGGTTCGTGGGATGACACTAGATTGCAGTTGTAATCCCTGCCACCTGCTCCCATCTCCAGCTCAGCCTATCGGTGACTGCTCACCTTATCATCCCGTCGTAACATCTCTGTAGAGCTCGGCTCATTATCTTCAGCACCTACCTGGTCTGCACGTAACCTTGAGGTTATGATTGATGACTGAGCTAACTTTGACTGATCTCCCGTTCCTGCAGACTCTCTCTGTGTAGTGTCGGCAACATCAGACCATAGCTCAGCTTCTTGTCCAAGTGGTGTCAGTAACACTCCATGACTGCTACGTCTCCTTATTATCCCCGAGTAGCCTCCTGTACCATCAACCCACTGCAGATGCTCTGAAATTCAGCAGCTGTTATAATAAGTTTAATGTCACGGTCTCTGTGCAGACATTTTAAATCTGTTTTTCTTTTCTTTGTACATGCATAGCTGAGCGAGATTTTAGCACAGAGGGGCTCAGCATTTAGAATTGCTCGGCCAAGCATAGGACAAGATGGACAAAGACAGCTGGAGGAATGTATAGTCAGCCTAAAGAGAGATGTCTACTATTTTGTCCTCTGTTAAAAGTCGGCACAAAATCTTCTTCCTTTGTTTGGAACTTAAGTAAGGGCCTGCACGTGGAGAAACCACTATAAAAGACAAGCACTTTGAAGACGACGGACGGATGGGTAATATCGTCATCCGTCCTGAAAAGCCTTCTAGCGCAGCGACGAAAAATGACAGACTGTATAGATCAAGATCCCACCTTGGTATTGTCTTGGTATAGGCTTCCCGAAGTCTGTAATGATGCGTAAATCGTCATTAAAGAAAGCTAAGTTATTTTCTCTTATGTGATTTTTACCGCCGTATCACTATGGGAGAGGTATCGCCTTTTAATATCATATCTATATAGTTTTCGGCTACTTTAAAACGCCGTGATTACAAAAGAACTTATTCCAACTAGGGAGCTACCGCCCCCTAAAGGAACAGCAGCAAGTCTCATTTTCACAGGGCTGACGTCATTCTCTTTCTTGAGTTCCTCTACTGGTGGCCCCCTGTGGCCGCACACATTGACTTCAAGTCGCCGATGCTCACTTACATAACTGTCAAGAGATTTAGCAACTACTCATCTGGAGGCCCACTTCAGTTCCTGTGCTCTTTGTTCATGACCTGCTGACATGGGCACGTCATTTGCCTTCTCAGGTCACTCCACTGGCTTCCCTGTGGCCACACGTGTCAAGTTCAAGTCATTGCAGTCAGAGGTGTTCATTGCCTACTTATTTGGAGTCCTGCGTTAGGTCCTGTGCTCCTTTCTGTCCACTTAGGTCTGCTAACAAGTGGTGTCTGGTGATCCCACCTCTATGTGGCATCAATAATTGATCCTGGCACTTCATGTTTAGTCCCTTTGCTGGTGTGTTTAAGTTAAGCTTTTGAAGACTCTCTCGTCTTTGGGAATAGTGCTAATAATTCTTCTGAAATAACATCAAGTCCGAGCATCAAATTGGGCTGGCGAACTTTGTTGGGCTGAATGACCTTTTCTCATCCAGATTGTTCTTGTGTTCTAATGGCCTGTCTGTAGTTAAAATTAGTCTTGTTCTTTAATTTGTTTAGTGGCTCCTTATATACAAAGCTACATCCATTCTACTACATCTTAATACATAATTCGCCTGCCTCCTCACTCACTTACTCACTCACTCACGTCTGTCCGAAGTCGAATGCGCAGTCGCCTTCTGCACAGCTGCCTGAAAAACCTTATGAGACTGACATCCAACCCCAACATCGCGGCAGGCGGCGGATTTACGGCCGCAAAAATTCAAAGAGAAAGGCGACTTTGATTAAAGCTCTAGAGGCCTGAAAGGCGATTTCGACTACAGCTCGAGGCCTAATTACGCATTCTGATTCAATTACGCATTCATTCAATACACCTATATCAGGTTTGTGGTGCTTATACTTATTACTATTCCATATTGTACTGGAACATTCATCTATATATATAAAATCCCTATGTGCGTCCAGGTGTCCGTGTGTGGGTGTCTTCTGGTGAAGTGCGCATGCGCGGGGCATGGTGCGATGCGCGATATTACTGTCAGAGAAAGTTAGAGGCGTTTTACGGGAGTACAAACCAGTATTACTGCGAGAGGAAATTAAAGGTACACAATACAGTGACGCATATTACAGCCTCATACAAGCCAGTATTACTGTCAGAAGAGATTAAAGGCATATTACCGACGCGCATGCCTGTATCACTGCCAGAGAAAATTAAAGGTATATTACGGATGTACAAGCCAGCGGACATACAAGACGGTATCCTTCAATAAGGGCGCGCACAAAAAGGTGAGCCTCAAAAGGACGACCTCAATTGGGCGTAGCGAATAAAGGCGCACGTAAATAAAGATCTGCACCTGTTGCTCTTCACATATTCCAGAGCCATTTGAACTAAATTATCTATGCACCCTTATTGAATAGAGCCATACAAGACAGTATTACTGTCACAGAAAATTAAAGACACACAATACACGGCGGCAGCCAACGAAGAACGGTCAGCTCAGCAAATAAACATCAACAAAAGAAAGGCTGAAAGAAAGAAAAATACGACCAACAAAAAGAATGAGGTCAAAGTCCCTTGCCATTTAATATAGACTGTACCTACTAATGTTTATGCACTACTGTTCTAGTGCCCGTTATTGTAACAGGCTAAATGACTAGTCATTCAATATTATACTATAGGCCTGGAAAATTCATCAACTAACAGTACAAGCCTGTACAGTAATGAGTAAAGTGGACTACAATCATTACAAAACAACTTCTTCATTACTTATTATTTGTTCTTCATACACTGCTGACACAAACTCGTGCCCGTTTCATCTTACGTTGTCGAAACGGGCTCTTTGTCTAGTGTTTAAATGAAAAGGTCACCGTCCTCGCTAAAATGACTGAAAACGTTGTAATGGCTGACCCCTTACCCAGCTGGCAGCCACACTACCAGGACCCGTGGCCTGGATAAATTGCTGAGGAGAACCTACTTATACCAAGCCGTACCTCTGACAAATAATATTTCCACCCCCCAATCGACAGTTTTAAATACTAGCAAACAAAAGCAGATATATAAAATAAGTGCAGAAATATATTAAATAAAACACAATGACAAATACAGTAATACAAATCCCCGACGTAAAATATATCTATATATATTCCTCCACCAAACCAGCAAAGTGAAAACACCACACATACTGTACAATAACAAAACCTCCGTTGCCCCTGCACACGTATAACAAACACACGATACAAATAATGCCAATGGATGATTACTGAAATGTCAATGAAAGTGAAATTGAGTCTGGGAAAATAACTGTCCAGAATACTAATGGCTGATCAAAATGGTTGTGTTTGATTCTCCCGAATAAAACGGAACAATCTCACTGTGCTTCCTCGACAAATGGTGGATAATAATGTCCAACCCCGGGGTTTCTGGTGATGACCATGTTGTAGTGATTCCGGCTAAATGAGAAGCAAACTGGGAACAAGGCGCAATGTAAATAATGGCAGAAAAATGATGATTGGTGGTTGTTAGTTGAAATCTCTCCTTTCTCCTCTTCTGTCCATCCTGACCATTTAAATAATGACGAGCCAGATAGAACTGGCAAAAGTCTGGTTCTGACGTGTTCAGGGGTTGCTGCCTTCCGGAAATATCCGTCCCTGTTTCTCATTACGGGGGTGACATTTACACAAACACATATTAGTTTAAATGGGGTGCTGTGACGAGACACGACTGGGTGCAAACACTATAAACAATACCTATGTGGCCCTGCTACAACGTATATGACATAGCCACCTCTCTACACTTGGAGTGTGTGTATGTAAGTGTGTGTATGAATATCTTTATATATAATGTGCTACCGCGACTGTTTGTTTGTCTGTCCAGGACTTTAAATCACCTGTAGCTCGTAACCAGTTTGAGCCATTGACCTGAAATTTAGTACACATATACTACGTGATGTCTACTATCTGCTTTCGGGGTGATGATTGACCTCCAAGGTTATTCCTCTTTTTATTTCTATTTTATTTTATTGTAGAATCGACTCTAGGCAGCAGCCAGCAGGGTGGCCATGAGGCGCATGTGTACAGGCACCGTTCTCATTCCCTAACACCTTCGCCATCACTTCCCCTACCTCTTCATATCTTAAATCATTCTTCAGGCAGATTGAAGACTTAAGTGCAAAATTAAGGAAAACGTACTAAGTAATTGAAACACAAACACGGACTTAATCAGTTTTAACGTGAAAAGATGCTGATGGAAGAAGAGAAGCAGCGGGCTGCTAGGGTGGAGGAAAGAAGAGCTGCTCAGGAAATGGCAGGCACATCAACCTCTGAGCAAACAAATGGTAAACGTACAGAGAAAGAAAGATGATGAAAACTATCAAGTCACGTGTACTCGCTGCACGTTATTGTGCAGTGCGCCGTTACTGGTGTGTATATAATATAAAAAATCAACTGTCATATTTCTGTAATCCTTGTGTTTTTAGTAACTTGTGTCACGGTAAGTGGAGCCCACTCGTTTTATGAAACTGAATTATACAAGTCTAAAAGCCAGAGACTGCCTCCTACAACAGACCAAAGGTAATGTCATGTGCCAACACAGGGCCAAATGAGTTGAGAAGATTTGTATTTGTGACCGAGGGCCATAGACAGATAACCAATAGGGTAACAATGTTGCAGAAATTGCCAGACCTGGCCACAGTAATAAATCTTTTGGTATAATCACTATTTCGTCACAGGGTCTCGATGTTTCTGACTCGCTTAAGGTAACCCTTTCAGGTTTGTGTTGATGGGTACTGCTTCATGCTGCTAATACATTCAGTACTTACACTGGTGTTGCTCAACCTTAATTGTCCTACAATCCAGTTTTGCCTTTTTAAGTCCATTGACAACCCACTAGCAGCAATTGCAAACTGTCCCCTTGGTGAAATGAGCACAATTGGGGGGAGTCCCCCTTGGTAAAACAAGCTCACTTAGAAACAGGGAAACGTATCTTGCAGTGCTGCTGACAGCACTAAAGCAACCCATGACCATTCAGGAGCAACCTGGTAATTGAGAAACACTGGCTTAGGCGATCCACTCATGACCCGACAGTGGCAATCCGTGACCCACCGGTGGTGCAATGGTGATTTGAGAAACGCTGCCTTAAACAGATCCAGAGTCTCGAAGATTGGTTTCTGCTTCTCCGTACTGGCGGTTAAAGTGTGCCTACTGGTGACCCCTACACCAAACCGACAGACCTTGATCTGCAATGAATAACCTGAACACTTTGTGACCGGGCATATGGCCAGTCCTAAGTGGAGCTGTAAGTCAGCACATGACTGTCAAGTAGGAGCCTTACCGTGTTACTTAATCAATTAACAGCATTACTGAAGGCAGAACTGATAATTAATTAATGGGTTAAATTCTTTCTCTCTCGCCTACAATATCCACTGAGTGATAACATAAACTGAACCTGCCACCCCATCTATAATGTCACTTCTTCAGCGTCCTCAAAGTGATGGTCACATGACACATACAGACGCATCACGTAAGCAAGGAACAGCAAAACAGGAGTAAATTAGGACTTTGTCCAAACATATCGAGGCTAAAAACAAACCTCAGAAATGTAACATTGATCATTTAAAAAGCTCTGTTAAAATCGGATGCCCGTATGGAATATGTGGCTTACCACACACACCTGCACTTCCACAAAGGCCTGCAATAATTGGTAAGTTTTTTATGCAGAGTGTGCTGTATCTTGCCTGCTGTGTGTACCACTGATAACCAAGTCAACTGTTGTCCTGCTGTACTTGTCTTTGTGGTGACGATGGCAGCAGGAATAACGGGTGACGAAACCCACATAGACACTGGCAGAGCTTGCAAACTTAATACAGACAACTGCTGGGTGCTACATGTGTGCAGCTGCCATGCCAACCATTGAATCACCCTGATAGACAGCAGTATTTAGTTTGTGGCTTTTGAAAAATGTAGATAAGTCGGGCATCATGTGTGTCGGGCAACTTGCTGTTTCGGCTCAGGGCATCGGCTGATGAGAAAGGGGAAGCGTGCATGTTGGCAGATCTTTGGCAGCTGCCACTGATTCTGCAGTTTGAGAAGTAGCTGTCAAGTCATGCCAGCCTGTGTTCTGGCTTTACTAAACAGCTCTGATGACATGAACAGGAGCCAACAGCTTCTTGTTTTCTGATGGTGTTGCAAGTCTCATTGCGTCACGAGGTCAAAGTGAGAGTTCACGTGGGGCTTTGCTCTTCCTAAATGAAACTGCAGGATGATTTTGTCTCTTTTTGCTTGGGGCAGGCTTGAGATTTCTGTTCCCCAGGTAAGTTGTTTAGAGTTTCACTTCCTATGAAGAGAGTAAAAGACAACATCAGTGGATAAAGCCTTTGCCAGTTTGTTTTGAGTGAGAAGTACCATAAGGAACTGGAGAATTTATGTCACAAGGAACTGGAGAATTTATGTCACTGTGTTGTCATTTTATTCCTACAGTACAAGTAAAAAGTGTGTGCTGACGTGGCATACAGTGGATTCAGTGCATAGTCAGACCTCCCTTTCTTCGGCCTTCATGTTGTAGATGTCATGCTTGATGGATGTGTCTGCCATTTAAACCCGTCGGTCTAAATGTGGTAATCCATAATGGCAAAGTGAAAACACATTTTCAGAATGGTTTGCAAATGTGTTTAAAAATCAAAAACTGAAATCTCTCATTTATAGAAGTATACAGACCCTTCCTTCAGTACTGTACAGAATCCCCGTTGGCAGCCATTGCAGCTTTTGTGTCTTCTTAGGTACGTTTCTACAAGCTTTGCACTCCTGGATTTTGGGCAGTTGATCCCATCTTTCCTGGCAGAACCTCTCACGCTCCATTGCATTGGATGGGAAGCATCGGTTAACTGCTATCTTCAGATCTCACCGCAGATGTTTTGTGGGGTTTAAGTCTGGGGGCCACTCAAGGAAACTGAGATTTGTCCAGAGGCCACTCCAGCATTGGCTCAGCAGTATGGTTCGGCTCATTGTCGTGATGAAAGGTCACCCCAGTATGAGGTGGTGTGCCCTCTGGAGAAGGTTGCCCTTGAGGACCTCTCTGTATTTGCACCCATTCATCCTCCCCTCAATTCTGACCAGCCTCCTTGTTTTATAAGTCAATAAAGCATGATGTGGTGTCCCCATAGCTTGATGCTACACTGTAGGGATGGAATTAAGCAGAAGAGATGAGCAGCACCTTGTCATTGTGTGATACAGTGCTGGAAGTTCTGCCCAAAGAGTTCATCAGACCAGAGAATCCTTTTCCTCCTGCTCCCACAATCCTTTAAATGCCATCTTGTGCCTTTTCCTCAACAGCGTCTTCCATCTAGCCACTCTACCCCACAGTGCTGCTGAGATGGTCTTCCTTCTGACATTGTCTCCCACCTTAGCAGAGGACTTTGACCACTGGGTTCTTCGTCACCCCTGACCAACGCTTTTCTGCCAAAGTACTGAATTAAAAGTCTGAATACTTGAGAGATTTCAGTTTTTGAAGTTTAATTAATATTCAGACCTTTTGGAAAACACACATTGTCATTCTGGGTTATCGAGTATAGACTGATGGGAAAAAATGGCAAACTGTAAACGAATCAATTAAACGTACAACACAAAGTAGGCGGAAACTGAAGGGGTCTGGATGCTTTCTCACGGCCCTTGACGTGTGTGTGTCTGCACGTATGTACACTTGCAGGCACCATCGGCCTTCTATTATGGCACAACATTGGACTATTTTTGATTGTAGCCACTTCTTGCCTCACAAAAGGGAAACGTGTGTGGTTGTGGACGGCTTCAGAAAGTCGAGTGTGTCTTCCTTAGTTAAACACGGAGGTGGTTAGCATTTATTCTCTTGAGCCGCTGTCGATGGTAAATGCAGGCGAGCGTCTGGCATAGTGGTTTTGTCTGCTGTGTTCATGCAGAGCACAAATTGACCTCTAAACTCGGCTCACACACCACCAGCAGCACTGCCAGGGTATCTGGCCACACGAGAACAGTTTATGCTATGAATTCACATCTGACCGGTGTGCTGTTAATCAGACATAGGTGACCCGCTCTTAGTGCTGTAACAAAATCAGGGGTCAGGTTTGATTTGGCGTGCCCAGGTCACTAGTTGTGAACACAAAGTGGGCCATTGGAGGCACTCACAGGTTTCTTTATTTATAGCGGAGTGGTGGCTCTGAGGCTAGGGATCTGCTCTGGCAATCGGAAGGTTGCCGGTTCGAATCCCGTAAATGCCAATAGGGACTCTGCTCTGTTGGGCCCTTGGGCAAGGCCCTTAACCTGCAATTGATGAGCGCTTTGATTAGTGAGAAAAGTGCTATATAAATGCAAAGAATTATTATTATTAGGTTTTGAGGAGACGTCGTACTTGGGGGTCTGACCCTCCGACTTCAGAACCAGCAGCCTGAGCTTAATGTGCTGGTGACCTGTGGCTGTCCAGATCTTCCTTCCTACTTTCCCACTGTGTTGCAGCCTGTGTGCAGCTCTCCTTAGCCTTGAGCCCAGCCTCAAATGATGATAATTCGAACGAATGAGAGTTATGGGCACATAGAGCGGCCCTTACTCTGTGCTTTGGGGTCTTCAGGAGTAATAAACAGCAAGTCAAAGGAAAGATTCCCGTGTGTTTATGGGGTGACACCAGCAGACCTTCTTAGAATTCCATGTATTTTTTTCCTGGCGCTGGCTGTGGCCTCGCTGCTTTGATCTGTAGTTGCCATTTCAATGCATTTCTTTTTGAAGGACAAAGTGGGCATTGCCCATTCTGCTAGGCTTTAGTGGCACAGCAGGTCAGTTTATACCGCAGATTTAGCAGAGAAGCAGCCATCCAGCAGCACCTTCTCCCACTCCCAAATAAGGGACTGAACTCTTTGTACAAGGAGCAGCCTGTTCTTCATCTTCTTCTGATAACAACTCTGTAAATTAGAGCTGTAGTGACATCTTTTCACAGTTCCTTTCAGACTACAAGGCGTGAGAGCAAAGACCTGTAATTCAAGGAGTGACAACTGGGACAGAAAGCAACTCACTTGTGAGGAGGCACTGATATTTTTCAGCTAGAACTGACTTCAATCCAATCGAGAGGTTCCACCTTCCTTCAAAAACCAGTTGCACTCTCTCAAGGGAATTTTCAGGAACTCTGTGGAAACTCTCTTAGGGAAAGCACTCTGCTCTCATGTTCTCCAAAATGACCCTTCTCTCTGGAACTAAAAAGCTGACGGGCTGCTCCCTAATCATGGGAGCTGACAGCTGACCATCTCTTCTCTTTGTGGACCAGAAATCAGAGATTCAGCCTTGCCAAGCTAAGCACTGCACCAGTGGGCTCCAATGGCTGAGGAGCAGTTCTTACTTCAAGAAGGGAGCTTCAGGATCTAAACTCTTGTGCCAGAAAGTGTTGTTCCCTGTGAAGTCACATGCCACACAGGACCAATGAAAGCACAAAACACCTGAACAAAGGGTCATGCAGCAGAGAAAAATCCTCCACTTGAGCCCGAAGCTTCAAAACTCTACAACATTGGACATCATCTTTAAGGACTTCATATCATAAAACTGTTTTAACCCTTAAACCGCCGGATCCCATGCAATTTGCCAGCATGCCGGAGCCGAGTATATTCGGCAAAGTACATTCGTTGAATGCCACAACCGGCTAAAGTCGATTTCCAGTGCAATTTGGAGGTACGTCGGAGCCAAAGTATATTTGGTGACGAAAATTCATTGAATGCTGCAACCGGCTATAGTCGCTTCCCAGTACAATTTGCCAGCACGCTGGCGCTGATCAGTCAGTGCTGTACATTAGTTGTGCAGCCAGCTCATGACCACTGCCGCCCCCTAGTGAATCAGCCTCACTGTCTCTGGGATTGAGCCGCTGCACTAGACTGGCCTGCAAGCATCAGCGCTTACCTCTGTGTGTTTGTGTGCAGTCGACTCGGTGATTTACTGAATTTGATCAGTGGCGTCAGTTGCACCTTATACATATAATAATAATAATAATAATAATTAATAACTGTTGCAGTAGGTTTTTTTTTTTATAGTTTTTACAGTTCATTGGCAGTGTGTAAAACAAGTGTTGTGGTAATTGTGATGCTCTTTGGGTTTCTTTTAAAATTTCACTTTTTCTTGGTGAATTATGACGTTTACTTAAAATATATATATACTATATATTTATATATATATATATAATAAAAAACACTTTTTAAAAACCACGCTTATATTAAGTTAAAAAGTGTACTAAAAAGTAAAACACAAGTCTGTCATATATCACTTGTAAAATAAAAGGTGGGCACTTTTGCTAAGATTTTAAGAAGTGTTTTTTGAATGTTGATTGATGAAAAGGCAACACGCTTGTATTTTACGAGAGATATATGAGAGACTTGTTTTTTACTTTTTAGTAAGCACTTTTTAACTTAATATAAGCATATTTTTCAATATAATTATTATTTTTCTCTTCTTGGTCTTGGGTTTTAGTGTAATTTTGTAATCAATATTTTAACACTCCCTTTAATATTTCTATCCCTTACTAGTGCCATCTGTTGGTGAAATCTTGAACTATTCTTCATATGAAAATTTCATTTCTTAATGAACATGGATTAATCGACCAATTAGAGAAACTGATTATTAATTCATGTATTGTCATTGGAAGTGAGTAAGTGTGCAAACTTTCAAGTCATTTGGACAATAGGAAGTGGGTTAAATATCGATTACAAGATTTGTACCAGACAACAAACAGGTGAAGTTAAAAGAAGCCTGGTAAAAAGGGCAGGAAAAAAGTATTTGGTGTCCAGGGGTGCATTAACCCTCAAGTATGTGGCAGTTTAAGGGTTAAGGTAAAGTAGCACTCTGAATATAACCGGTTAACAGCCAAGCCTCTTTAGTGTTACATGATTGTCTCTCAAATCCCTTTTTGTACAGTATGTTGATTTATATGCAGTTACCATATTTCTATAATTCTCGTGACTCTTAATAAATCTCTTTCTTAAAATGAATGGGCTTCAGTTACCTTGATTATAGCTTAGTTCATACTTACATAGGATGAAAATGACGTCGGATTCGGAGATTGGCCTAAGTGTGTGACGTGGAGGACATGTATCAAAAATGGTGAATTTCAAGGAGAGGCTGGTTATGGGGGTACCAGAATGATGAACAAAGGGCTGAATTTAATGCGACAGGTCACCAAAACACAAGGAAGATGTGCAAAAGCATTTGAAATGCATCTGCTCATCATGTAGGTGACCACTCATGAGATTATTTACACTCGCCCTTCCTTGGCTGCTTTTGGTCAATGGCTCTGACACTCCACCTTCACCTTTTCTCTTAATGTCAATCAGAGCCGACACGACTCTTGTTCAGTCAGTGGGGTCTCGCGTCCTTATTAACTATGTGACACTGACCATACACCGCCACTTATTCACTAGGAGAATATCAATGTGCTAATTGAATGGCCTGCAACAAGTAGAAATGCACTTTGGTTGTTTACTGTGTTCTTCCTTTGTGGTTTGGTCCGCACACCGACTTCACATGAGTAGTATAAACCTTTTATGGCCAGAGAAACTGAACAGTAACAGACTTAAAGTACAACAACCACATTTATTTTTAGAGCATGTTTTCATACAAATGATGGAGCTCAAAGTGCTTTACAAGATGAAGAAAGAAAAAATATATAAAAATAAAATTAGGCAATGTTAAGTAACAAAAGATAAGGTAAGGTCCGATGGCCAGGAGAACAGAAAAAACAAAACAAAAAATACAAAATCTGCTGGGGTTCAGAGGCCACAAGACCACCCAGCCCCCTTAACATAAAGATCTAAATCAGTCCTCCTGGTTTTCAGGCTTCACATGGAAGAAATTAGATGATGCTGGTCATGTGGACATCTGCCCTTCAATCCATCAATGCAGGGACTGCACGGTGCCCTGATCAGGTGGTGGTGGCGTTGGTATAGATTGTGGAGATATGATAAAAATGATAATTGAATGCATATACAGAATATCAGGTTTACACTAAAATGAAGCTACGAGAAAGCCATGTTAAAGTAATGAGTTTTTAGCAGTGTTTTAAAGTGCTGCACCGTATCAGCCTGGCAAATTTCTGTCAGTCAGCTATTCTAGATTTTACGTGCATAAGATCAGAAGGCCGACTCGCCACTTCTTTTCAGTTTAGCTCTTGGAATTATAAGCAGACCCTCATTTGAAGATCTAAGGTTGCGATTTGGAGTGTAAAGCAGGGGGGGGGGTTAGAGAAAGGACAGGCATTCTGAGATTTAGGATAGAGTCAGATTATTGAAGACTTGATTAACCATCAGCAGTATTTTAAAGTGAATTCTAAATGGCACAGGTAACCAGTGTAGTGACACTAAGACTGGGGTGATGTGCTCAAAGTTTAGGAGTCTTACTGAAGGCAGAACTGATCATACCAAAAACGTAGAAGCTACATCTCTTGTCACTGCCTAAAATTGTGGTGGACAC
This sequence comes from Erpetoichthys calabaricus, assembly GCF_900747795.2. Taxonomy (NCBI): domain Eukaryota; kingdom Metazoa; phylum Chordata; class Cladistia; order Polypteriformes; family Polypteridae; genus Erpetoichthys; species Erpetoichthys calabaricus. The sequence goes on from NC_041408.2 coordinate 93,392,288, forward strand.
TTTGCCATCCATATATAGATATTGATATAGATTAGAGATATAGATATATATATATAATGCATACATACATACATACAGTATATAGATTATATATATCTATATACAGTATATAGATTATATATATCTATATACTGTATCTCTCTCTCTCTCTCTCTCTCTCTCTCTCTCTCTCTCTCTCTCTCTCTCTCTCTCTCTCTCTCTATATATATACATATATATATATATATATATATATATATATATATATATATATATTTATTCACGGCATTCGTAGTCTGTGTCACAATCTGATTGTATGGGTGGTTACCTACCAGGTAACGCTTGTGGTTGGTCAGCAATCTGCTAACATCCGCCACGGTGCCCTCAGTTTGTGAGGAGCAGATCATAGAATGGTTGAAATAGTTTACTGCCAAATAAATGCAAAGAGTACACGACACGTGTTTCGCCCTCATTCTGGGCTCATCAGGTGTACACACTCCACTGCACTCCCTCTCGGGAATCGAACCTCGGACGTCAGCGCCAGAGGCGATGCCCCTAACGTTGCGCCACGGCGTGTGGTTCGTTTATTTGACAGCATGTAGATCGGGGTAATTACATTCACGGCATTCGATTCCCGAGAGGGAGTGCAATGGAGTGTGTACGCCTGATGAGCCCAGAATGAGGGCGAAACACGTGTCGCGTACTCTGCATTTATTTGACAGTAAACTATTTCAACCATATATATATATATATTAATTATAAAATAATAGAGAGAAGATAGATATGTCCACTTTTCACAAGAGAACTACTGATTGGATCTTTTTCTAGAATTTCCTTGAACATTCCGGTTCATTTTGCGACTTCTCTCATCGCGCTAAGATTCAGAGTTCACTTGCAGGAGTGAAATATTCACACTAAGGGCTGAGGGAAGCGGGAAGCGTGAGGTCAGGATTGGGTAGTCGGTCTGCCTCTGTGTTTTTAGAGTGTACCTTTCCTCCGCTTAGCTAGCAATACCTTTTTGTTTATTGGTTTTTAAAGTTTGTCCTGTTTCATGGGGAATGACTAGTCGAGTATAAAGGCTCACACAGGCCTGCATTCTAGAAGGAGGCAGGTGCAGCCTCTTGGAATTGCGTGTTGGGGGTCTGCTGTGCCCGGTATGCTACTGTGTGTTTAGACGCTCGAGGGGCTGTGATAATCCTTTGGTGAGTCCCACCTTCAGGACCCAACTTCCACCCTATGGAGCCAGTGGTATGCCAAGTCACATTGACGTGTAAATTCAAGAATTGCATTATGGTTAGGGTGACTGGCCCACATACCTCTTGCTGAAATAACACGTTATTCCCACCCTCATCATCTGTTCTTAAAAAAATGACGCTGTAGTTGTCTGGTGTAAGTGTAATTTACTGTGCAGTGTCATTTTAAAAAATAAGTAATAAATTAATTAAAAAATAATTAGATAGATCAAGCTGGTAATGTATGGATAGGGAGAGTCTGCAGTGCAGTCTGCTTGCCTTTGTTTTATGTGCTAATTTTTAAAGGAGCATTTTCTCTATGGAAAAGTTTTTTCTTGGCCATCACTACAAACTAAATAGTGTTAGGTTACATTTAAATAAATAATATTTTTGTGTAGAGTGTTCCTTTAACCTGAGTTCACAGCTTTGGACTTGTGGGAAAACATCAGAGTAGCCATTGGAAGGCCCATAAAACAGAAGATCTGGACTTGCAGCCAGCAGCCACACCACCTGGACTTCAGAAGAGGTCATCCACCTGAAACTCTGCATCTTCAGGCCCGGCCAGTACTTGGATTGGAGACAAAAGCTTGGGGTGCTGCTGGAGCAGGGGTTGGTTAGGACAGGTGGTCTGAATGTGGATCACAAAGACAGGGACACTGTGCTGTAAAAATGGTGCCGTCGTTCAGGTGAGACGTAAAACTGATGTCCTGAACTCTCTGTGGTCAACTTTGTAAAGAGTAAGGTGTATCCCCATGTCCTGGCTAAATTGCCTACCATGGCTTGGTCATCCAGTCCCTGTACAGGAGGAGCAGGAGTTTGCCGGTAATAAGTCGGACTCGATTCCTGTTGAGGTTGGACTCTGCCAGGGCTGCCCTTTGTCACCGATTCTGTTCATAAGTTATATGGACAGAATTTCTAGGCGCAGCCAAGGAGCGGAAGGGGTCTTGTTCGGTGACCTCTCGTCTCTGCTATTTGCGGATGACGTGGTTCTGTTGGATTCATCGGACAGTGACTCTCACTGGAGCGGTTCGTGTGAAGCAGCAGGGATGAGAGTCAGCACCTCTAAATCCGAGGCCATGGTTCTCAGCCGGAAAAGGGTGGAATGCTCTCTCTGGGTTGGGAACACATTACTGTCTCAAGTGGAGGAGTTCAAGTATCTCGGGGTCTTGTTCACGAGTGAGGGAAGAATGGAGCGGGAGCTTGACAGATGGATTGGTGCGGCATCCGCAGTAATGTGGGCTCTGCAACGGTCTGTTGTGGTGAAGAGAGAGCTGAGCCAAAAGGCGAGGCTGTCGATTTACCAGTCGATGTATGTTCCTACCCTCACCTATGGTCACGAGCTTTGGGTAGTGACCAAAAGAGCAAGATCACGGATACAAGCGGCTGAAATGAGTTTTCTCCACAGGGTGGCTGGACTTTCCCTTAGAGAGAGAGTGAGGAGTTCAGTTATCCAGGAGAGACTCGGAGTAGAGTCGCTGCTCCTCCGCATTGAGAGGAGTCAATTGAGGTGGTTCAGGCATCTGGTTAGGATGCCCCCCTGGGGGGGGGGGGGGGGGGGGTGTTCCAGGTATGCTCCACTTGGAGAAGGCCACGGGGCAGACCCAGGACACTCTGGAGGGGTCATATCTCCCAGCTGGCCTTGGAACGCCCTCGGGGGTCCTTCCAGAGGAGCTGGAGGAGGTGGCCGGGGAGAGGGAGGTCTGGGCTTCCCTGCTTAGGCTGCTGCCCCCGCGACTCGACCTTGGATAAGCGGTGGATAATGGATGGATGGATGGCTTTGGTCATTCTGGCCCCCTAATCATCCCCTGTCTCTGATTAGCTGTTAGGTGGTGAAGGGGTGGGTGGGGTAGCCAATGTGTGGTGAGTGTGTTGGCACAAAAATGGCTGCCATAGCATCATCCAGGTGGGTGCTACACATTGGTGGTGGTTGAAGTGACACCCCACTCACTGTGAGAAATGGTTTGAGTAATGAGAAAAGTGCTTTATATACGGAAATAATTTAAATTATAATTATATTTTAGTCTGAAATATCCATAATAACCACCAAAATATAAAACTATAACTGAACAATTGTGAAACAGAAAAACATCCTTTGCATACATTTTTTTTGGACATGTACTTCTGTCAATAGATAATATCAGTGTTATTTTTACAGCTTTGAAATATGTAAATTAAGAAATCAGATTTTAGGCTCATAGAAGATAAGAGCAAATGAGCCTCTGCTGCTACTTCCTGCTCTGAGCTGTGATTCATATCTATCTGTTTATTTTATTTTATTTTTTTTGTTTTAAACAAACTTTTTGCCAACTCTGCCAGACCTATTGTAGTGTGCCACACTGTCTTTGGATGCTCCATTTGGACACTAAGAAGAGGCGTCTTATCCACTCCGTCTTTATGAAGAGGAGCAGCGGCCAGGCAGTTGAGGCCAAGTGTCAGCTCTGTCAGCAACATCTTACGGCCGATCTTTTGTTTTTTAAAGGAAGTTGACAGTGACTAACATGTTGCTGTGTGCATTACACAATCACTCCGTCAGGCGCTCCTTAAACTACCAGTGTATTGTCCAGCATGTCCTGTAGTTGGAAGGGCCGACCTGTCAGAGACTGTGCAGGTGGTCTGCAGATGATCCACCCTCACGTCACTTGGGTGTTTATGTGGTAGCAAAAAAGCGGAAGACCAGGCTGCACCCTCTTCATCCTTATATTAATGCTTGTGGGATGGTCCAGTATGCGCTGTGCTAGGGCCGTCTAATTATCCAAAAACTGGGAATGCTACCCGTCTAAGTAGTCAACGTAGATCATGGCATGAACATTTGCAGTGCACCATATGATGCCTATGTAGATAGATGGATGCGTTATTCATCCCCTCAGGGAAGTTCAGTTTTCCATTATCTCATGCACATCAGTAAAAACTTGTTACAAATTATTTAAAAAAAGGCAAGAAGAACACAACATAAACAAATAGAAGTACAAATGGTCAGTTGTTACCATGTCGGAAGGCAGAGTGGGGAGCAGGTCATGAATCAATTGTGTTGAAATCTCACAGCAGCAGGAACACACGATCTTCTTCTGTCCTACAGCGTAGTGCGAGGAGACGACTGCTGTGTTGACTTCTCTGACCTTCCAAAATGTTATGGAGAGGGTGACTGCTATTGTCATGGATGGCCTGTACCACCTGCCCCATACACCTTTCCACTAACATTCCCACCGAGTCCGCAGTTTTTCCCAGCACTGTGCCAGCCTTCTTCACCAGCTTGTCCAGCCTCTTTGTGTTCTTGCCTGTTATACTGCCTGCCCAACACACGGCAGCAAAGAAGAAGACACTGGCAACAACTGTCAGAAAGAACAAAGGCAACAGTTCACTACATATTATGAGGAAAGACCGCCTGCTCTGTACCTTCCTGTAGAGGACATCTGTGCTCTCAGACCAGTCTGGTCTGTCAAGGTGGGCACCTAGAAGTTTGCACCACCTCAGTGTCCTCCCCTCCTATACTAATGGGTTGAAAGGGCAGCTTAGACCTGTGGAAATCCACAATCATCTCCCTGCTTTTTGTTGTCTTCAGAACCAGGCAGTTCTTATTGCTCCAGTCACTGAAAGCACCAGTCAGAACCCTGTATTCCCCTTCCTGCCCACTCCTTACATACTCTACAACAGCTATATCATCAGAGTACTGCTGAATGTGGCAAATGTCTGACTTCTGTTTAAAGTCTGCTGTGTACAATACGAATGTTATGTTAGATTAGATAAACTTTTATTATTTCCTTTGGCAAATTTGGAATTTGTCATTTGGTATGGGATTTGTAAAAACCATGTTAATGTTTGTGATATGCCAACTGTTGGAATGACCAGTGCAGTCCATGTCTCTGCTATGTGCCATTTGGTATGGGATTTGTAAAAGCAGTGTTAATGTCTGTAATGCGCCATCTGTTGGAATGACCAATGCAATGCATATGTGTCTCGTATGTACCATTTGGTATGGGATTTGTAAAAGCAGTGTTAATGTCTGTGATGCTCCATCTGTTGGAATGACCAATGCGTATGTCTCTGGTATATGCCATTTGGTATGGGATTTGTAAAAGCAATGTTAATGTTTGTGATGCGCCATCCATTGGAATGGCCAACACAATGCATATTTCTCTGGTATGTGTCATTTAGTATGGGATTTGTAAAAGCAGTGTTACTGTTTGTGATGCGCCATCTGTTGGAATGACCAATGCAATGCATATGTGTCTGGTATGTACCATTTGGTATGGGATTTGTAAAACCAGTGTTAATGTCTGTGATGCGCCATCTGTTGGAATGACCAATGCATATGTCTCTGGTATATGCCATTTGATATGGGATTTGTAAAAGCAATGTTAATGTTTGTGATGCGCCATCCATTGGAATGGCCAACACAATGCATATTTCTCTGGTATGTGTCATTTAGTATGGGATTTGTAAAACCAGTGTTAATGTCTGTGATGCGCCATCTGTTGGAATGACCAATGCATATGCCTCTGGTATATGCCATTTGGTATGGGATTTGTAAAAGCAATGTTAATGTTTGTGATGCGCCATCCATTGGAATGGCCAACACAATGCATATTTCTCTGGTATGTGTCATTTAGTATGGGATTTGTAAAAGCAGTGTTACTGTCTGTGATGCGCCATCTGTTGTAATGACCAATGCATATGTCTCTGGTATATGCCATTTAGTATGGGATTGGTAAAAGCAGTGTTAATGTTTGTGATGCACCATCTGTTGGAATGACCAACACAATGTATATGTCTTTGGTATGTGCCATTTGGTATGGGATTTGTAAAAGCAGTGTTAGTCTGTGATGTGCCATCTGTTGGAATGACAAATGCAATGCATTTTATTCTAACGATTGTAATTGCACCATCATTTGGAATGACAGAGTCATAGCAACGAACACACAGACACTTACCCTTCTTATAATAAAAATAATATTCAAATATATGTGAATGTAGGTTAAAATGTGTCAAGTGTTGTAAAGAAAAGTCAATACAACATCAAAGTGTTGGAGCACCACCCTGGTGACCCCATATGATTTGAAACAAGACAACAATGAAAAACACACAATACGGGTAATGTTCTTTCAGATGTGAGCTCAGACTTGAACGGGCTCAAAATGGCTGAACTTCCGGTCATTTGAGTTCCGGACAGGAAGGAGCGGGTCCAGGAGGGTGCATTACATTTAATTTTGGTGTGTTTATCGTGTCACAATTAAAAACATACCAGCCAAAGGATTGATTGGTTATTGCTACAGCATGCAATTTTCATGTTAGTTGAAAATAACTTTAATTCATGTCCATAGATTACGTCACATGACTAAGAGCAAAGCAAACGCCTTGCATTTTGCTTCTTGGCTGCTCCGAGAATTATTGTGAAAGGACTAATTAATGTCAAAAAGCAGGGAAATGGGCCTCAACAGTTGGGATACGAGATGTTCCAGTCACGTGTGTCTTCACCCAGCGCTTAAGGTGGTAAAGGGGGAGTTGATAAGGCGGGTGATCCGCCGTCTCATTGTACAAATGGAAGTTGGCAATGTAAATAATGATTTTTGTCTTGTGGTTGCTGCAAAAGTCTGCTTGCTGTAAGAGAAGCAGCTTGATTGGAGGTGCCTGAGACGTTGTAGGCTGCAGATGGGAGTCTCCATATCTTTTCTTTATATTTAAATCTGTTGAAGCACATCAGGTTCAGGGGGTGTGCAAGTGGAGTTTTAATTGTGTTCTTATCTTCTTTTTCTTTTGTTTTTTTTTTTGGTCTTAGGTCAAAGCAGAGAGCAAAAGCACCATCATCCCTTCTCCCGTGGTCCATGTGAGAGGCTTGTGCGAGGCAGTGGTGGAAGCAGACCTGGTGGAGGCGCTGAAGAGATTTGGCAAAATATGGTATGGCCTTTAATGCTTTCTTGACTTTGACCCTCCATTGCTCTATCTGTCTTATTCCTTTTGAACTCTTGGCCCGCTGGCAGCTGCCTACTATTATGGTCTTGGAGCCCAGTGAATGTGCGAGTTTGCTGCAAGGTGCAAGTGTAGACGGCAAGAGACTCTCCTTTACATGTCAAGAGCAGCCCCTAGTGGCCAGAGAGCCACACAACCCCATACAAGTTCATTTTCATTTCTGTAGCTTCCTGCTCATGACTGCATAGTTTACTAAATTAGATTAGATAGACAGGTTATTCCTTGTGATCTGTGGAATTTGTGGAGCCAGGGTCCCAGCAAATGCAAACATCTGACGATTTATTTTGTGCCAATGATTACTGTAAATTCTAAGTTTATTGTGCTAACTAAGGCACAAAAAGTTGGGAGAAATGCAAGACCGAATGATTAAATGATCACTGGGCAAGCAAATTTTGTGTCAGAGGCTGGCTGTGTAGTTCCACAGTTTTTTAGTGAACAGTAACTTTTTATAAAATGTAACTTGTACCCACAAATTTGTTTTAATATTTATGGTCATAAGTGACAAAAATGATTAATATTACGGATACAAAAGAATTCCAATAAAACACTAAGCACGAAATGTTAACCACGACAGTCTAGTTTTGCAGATGCAGGTGATGTAGTTAGGAAGTGAAATCCCCTGTGAACAGCCTCTTGAAAGTCCTGCTGTGATGCCAATGTAAGTGAAGATTTGCAGAAGTTAGGGAGACAAAGACGTTTTCCAACTCAGATGAAATCCCTTAAATGAGCGGGCACAGGACAAGAACATAAAACTCGAATCCAGTGGGTGCACTGCAGTTGTAATCCAGTGAAGCGTTGAAACAAGAAGATACCTCAGATTGCGATCTTGCTGGCTTCTTGAGGCTCACTTTTAAATCTTAATGCCCTCATCTCGTTTCACCCAGCAGGCCTTGCTACAACAGCCGGAGCTGCCCAATGACGCAGTACTCCTGGGGTTGCTGGGATTTACAGTCCATTTAAGTGGCATCATTGCGGTGATTTTCTGTAAGAGGCCACAAAACTCGCATTAATTTCCATGTAATTATTGGTGACAAAGTCCCGAATAGGCGGACCCAAAAATCGTAAACCCACAAATCACAAGGGCTGACTGTACAGTGGTGCCTTGGTTTGGGAGTATAATTCGTTCCAGAAATGTGCTTGTAATCTAAAGCACTCGTATATCAAAGCGAATTTCCCCGTAAGAAATAATGGAAACTCGGATGATTCGTTCCACAACCCAAAAATATTCATATAAAAATGATTAATACAAAATCTAAAGTAAAAATACATGAAACAAATTAACCTGCACTTAATCTTTTAAAAGAATCGTGGCTGGTGTGAGGGAGACGAGAGAGAGGAGGAGGGTTACTGTGTAGGACGACTTTCACTCTAACGGAGTCACTGGTATCTGTTGGCTCACTGGAATCTTTTTCTTTTTTTGCGACTTTACCAAGGACAGTTGCTTTTGCCTCCTTTTGAGGATTTGGCAGAAATGTGACACTGCATTGTCGTTAAACAGATTCATCGCTCGCACTGCTACTGCCTTATTCACGTGGTGCTTTTCTACAAAGTTTTTTGTTGCAGTCCAGTTTCTAAAGAACAGTCGCTACACTTGGGCACATAATAAAAAAAAAATGCTTTACGCACACACACACACACACACACACACACACACACACACACACGGTCACAATGCAGTAGTAAACAGTATATGATCATATGGATGTTGACTATACGAGTGAGGCACGCTGACTGAGACCGAGCATGGGAGACGATTACCCACAATCCTGCAGCGAGAGAGAGAAAGAAGAACCATCGGCTCAGTTGTGATCACGTGACACTCGGCAGACAGTGTATACGTACTACTTGTATTGTAAGACCTCGCTCGTTTATCAAGTTAAAATGTATTAAAATTTTTTGCTCGTCTTGCAAAACACAAATCCAAGGTTTGAATGTATTTTAATCATCCTCAAGGAGACGTTCAAACACAAAACACAGAATACGCAGATAGTGACTCAAAGTACATTACAAGAAAATTGAATAAAAACAAATCATACAATTAGGCTAAAAGAACTGGTAGATTGGATCTTCCTATAGCTTCTGGCTGGCGGTGGTTCACCTTCCAGCACAACAACAGCCTTAAACGCATGACCAAAAACGAACAATGCAATGGCTTAAGGATAGGAAGGAAGGTGAATGTCCTTGAGTGGCCAAGTCACAGCCCAGACTTTAATCCAGTAGAAAATCTGTGAATGGACCCGAAGAGAGCAGTGCCATGAATGCCCACCTTGACACTGGAACGGGCTGAACAGTTCTGCCAGGCATAATGACCAGATATGCTCCACTCTTGGTGCACAGAGCTAATGCGGATACATGTACAGAGACTGATGGGTGTCATTAGGCCAAAAAGTGGCAATGTGAAGTATTCAATATGGGGACCGGTCACTTTTCCAATGCTGGTGTTTGAAAGGCGTACGATGAATTTCTATAGGCACTGTAATTCATTTAATTTGAATCCAGTTTGATAAGAGCTGAAAAAGACAGAAACCATAAAACTGGATCTGATCAATCACTCGGTCTTGAGTCTCTGTAATGCCATTTGTCGTCTTCACTTTTCACATAGCGCTTATATTAGAGTGACATCCACCAGTGACAGGCTGCAGTTCTGTCAGTTTTTAATGCAGCAGAAACGGTTTCATATATATAACAGCTGTAAATTTATTTTGTATTGCACTTTTCATGCCCACACCATTTGACGAGTATCACAATTACAATGACAGCATTTGTACAGGGAAGAAGCATCAGTCGCTATTTAGGTGATACAGAGCCTTTTACGCTCATTTTCTTAAACACACAGTGCAGTTTTTCACTTTAATGCCATGTCGGACTTGTTCGAGTTGTCTGCCCCTTTCATTTAATTTGATTGGTAAAGTACAAAGGTTGATGACCTATTTGCACAATTGGCGAGTGTTAATCCGGGTAAGTGACTTGGTCATATTTGAAGAGCGGCGGAGCCCTGAAACTTACGGACACCTTTTCCGTACTCGTGCTTTTGCCCTCCTCTTTCTCCCCTGCATCACCAGGTCGTCTTTCTTGCGCCCCACAGAGATTGTAAAGTTTGCATTGACTCCTATGGCGTGAACTTTTTACTTTTGCTCACATATGCATCTCTTTTAGTCATGTCTCTTCTTTTCCAGTTACGTGATGATCATGCCCTTCAAGAGACAAGCTCTCGTGGAGTTTGAGCAGATTGAAAGTGCCGAGAGACTGGTGTCGTTCAGTGCCAAGCACCCCGTCTATATTGTTGGACAGCAAGCCTTCTTCAACTTCTCCACCAGTCAGAGGATTACAAGGCCCACCAATGCAGACAATCCAAATAGTGGAAATAAGGTCCTGCTGCTTTCCATCCAGAACCCTCTGTACCCCATAACTACAGTAAGTGTTCAGTTTATTCAGTCATTTTCTGTGCATGGGGGCAAGACCAGGACTTCTGAAATAATAGAATGATCTTCATTTTGTTGACTAGAGCAGATCCATTATTTATGAGAGATTCGTTTTGTTATCAAATATTGTTGAAATAGGTCATTTCTGAATTGTATGACAGACGCACAGGCTGTAACCGCACTACAAGAACAATCGTTGTCCACACTAGCATTTCCACATTGTTTAAGAAGGTATTTCCACTCACCCTAAAAGGACAGAAAATACACGTGACACTTCTAATAATGTTCAGTCGCAAAATGGTCTTGTGCAAATGTTTGCACCATTCAAACCGTCCCAAATGCAATTTAGGTCAGCAACACATCACGCAGCATGGAAAGCAACTCCTCTGTGTCCACAGCTTTAGAATGTGGTTTCCTTTTGTGAAGGTTGACCAATCAGGGAATAAGACTTTGAACTGAGCAGGATGCAAATACGGAGAAGGGCCTCGTAATAAGCAACATACCAAGCAGAGGGTGACGAGCCTGCGCTTTCAGAACTCTGCGTTTTCACCCATCCATACTGCAAGTCTACAACTTTGGAGAACGATTTTCAGAAGACTCCGTTTTTGAGGGTTTAAAATGCTGGGGTAGTGTGGACGAAAGGCGAAAATGGAGACCCATGTCTGCGTTTTTAAGCAAAAACTGTAGTGTGGATGTAGCAATAGCTGCAAAAGGAATGAAGTGAGCTGGTCGCGGCTTGGCTATCTTGCATCCCTTTCTTCTTTGGCTGCTGGTTAAGGAAAAAAGCACTAAGTAAATAAATGTTCATGATTTGAAAAAGGAAATCAATTAAGATGAAGGCAAAAACAGCGTGTTCCTTTGGCCACTTTTCTGATTTAGTGACAACATACCACTGCTAAAGTAGAAAACCGCAGCCACTGTGCCCTGACGTGTCACTGTTTAGAGGAGGTTTAGCACCAAAATGACACGTGCACGTCCTCAAATACCGCAGAACAGGGGTTTCCAACTCCAGTCCTGGAGGGCTACTGTGGCTGCAGGCTTTCATTTTAACCCTTAATTAGTGAACAGTTTCTGCTGCTAATTCACTTCTTTTGCCTTAATTTTAATCAGCAAATACTATTTAAGACTCTGACCCCTTAGTGAGTTCTTTTTCCCTTAACTAGCTGAAGTCCCCAGCATTTTTTTTTAATTGTTTGAGAAAAATATAATTAAAAAAAAAAAAAAAAAAAAAACTTTAAAAATAACTTAACAAACAGTGAAGACTCACTAATGTGCTTGTCTTGCGGTCTTGTATGTATGTTACCATCCAGTTGATGCTCGGAACCAGCCAACTCTATTTAGTTTCAAAAGCAACAGGGGCACAGGCGGTGGCGGCACTCAAACATAAAGAATGCTGGCAGTCACCTCCAGTTTGCCCTCTGGTGGCCGTTCTGAGTATCAATTGGATGATAACATCATACAAGAGTGCAAGATCACCCCCCCCCCCCCCCCCCACCCTACAGTATTTTTAGTTGCTGGAACATACATACATATATACACACACACACACGCGCATACATTGACTTTTTTTATATACAGATAAATAGATGTAGATACATACTGTAGATATATCTATGTATATGTGTGTGTGTATGTATATATATATATATATATATATATATATATATATATATATATATATATATATATATATATATATATGTACACAGTAATCCCTCCTCCATCGCGGGGGTTGCGTTCCAGAGCCATCCGTGAAGTAGAAACCATATGTTTATATGGTTATTTTTATATTGTCATGCTTGGGTCACAGATTTGCGCAGAAACACAGGAGGTTGTAGAGAGACAAGAACGTTATTCAAACACTGCAAACAAACATTTGTCTCTTTTTCAAAAGTTTAAACTGTGCTCCATGACAAGACAGAGATGACAGTTCTGTCTCACAATTAAAAGAATGCAAACATATCTTCCTCTTCAAAGGAGTGCGCGTCAGGAGCAGATAATGTCACACAGATAGAGAAAAGCAAACAAATCAATAGGGCTGTTTGGCTTTTAAGTATGCGAAGCACCGCGGCACAAAGCTGTTGAAGGAGGCAGCTCACACCCCCTCCGTCAGGAGCAGAGAGAGAGAGAGAGACACAGAGTTTGTTTTTCAATCAAAAAGCAATACGTGCCCTTCGAGCTTTTAAGTATGCGAAGCACCGTGCAGCATGTCGTTTCAGGAAGCAGCTGCACAAAAGATAGCAACGTGAAGATAATCTTTCAGCATTTTTAGACGAGCGTCCGTATCGTCTAGGTGTGCGAACAGCCCCCCTGCTCAATCCCCCTGCGTCAGGATCAGAGAAAGTCAGCGCAAGAGAGACAGAGAAAAATAAGTTGGGTAGCTTCTCAGCCATCTGCCAATAGCGTCCCTTGTATGAAATCAACTGGGCAAACCAACTGAGGAAGCATGTACCAGAAATTAAAAGACCCATTGTCCGCAGAAATCCGCGAACCAGCAAAAAATCCGCGATATATATTTAAATATGCTTACATATAAAATCCGCGATGGAGTGAAGCCACGAAAGGCGAAGCGCGATATAGTGATATAGGTGTGGTCAAACACGGGTAAAACACATGCCGAAAGAAATCTCAAAGTCCAAAAGTTTGTTTTAAAAATATTTTGTGAAAGTTAAAAGCAAATAATCCACACAAGAATAAATGAGAAAATAGTTATACACGTAGAATAAAAGGCAAAAAAAAAGGAAAAATGTATCTTCTATAAATTTAGCTTTTCTTGAAAAACATTATTTCTGTACTTAAAGGTTCTTTACTTCTTCTTCTGTACACTTTAAACGTACGGCACAGCACATACATTAAGTGCTGTTTTCTTACATATTTACTTCACAATCTATCTGTTGGAATGAAACATGCAATGAATTTTATTACTTAAATGCATTACCAAGTACAAAGTACATCACAATACCCTGAATATGCCTAACAGAGAGTGTAACCACCAAACTTGCGCTAAATCAGTTAGGCAATTTAAAGTGTGCTTTGTTACAAGTTGTTTTATAATGAAAGATACTTCACACTGCAAGAAGTGGGAGTGCAAATAATGGCAGTTTGCGACAAGTTTTCCTTTTCATTAATTCACTTGCTTCACCGCTGGGCTCTGTTGACTTTCTTAACTCCCACGCTATTTGTAAGTTGCCTTCTGTTTCCTCAGCATGCCATCCACTCCAAATCACAATCAGGTCTTGGCTTTGCTTTTATTCTCAGGGTTGTTTTGCTCTGTGCGCCAAATCGGAGGAACACCAAATGTGCTCTCAGAAACTGCTCAGCCCACCTCAATTAGGGAGAAGATGGCATCAAGTAGGTCAGTAAGCATGAAGCAGCTGACGGACGTGAATAGCAGTCGACTGCGGAGGAGTACAGGAATGAGGGTTGATTAGTTAGGCACTCTGAGCTTGCGTGAGTCGTCTTTAAGGTGTCTGGGAAGAGCGAGCCTGACTAGCGCACCCCAGTGGACACGTCGGTAGTTGTTAACTTGTTCTGTCTTGGCCGCGTTTGTTAATCTGTGTCTCTCTCTTTTTTTTATAGGATATCTTGTACACGGTTTGCAATCCAATTGGGAATGTGCTACGGATTGTCATCTTCAAAAGAAATGGAATACAAGCCATGGTGGAATATCCTTTCTTTGAAAACCTCAGTATCGTCCGCTTTTCTTTATGTGCAGTTTGTGTCCAGTGCACTTTACAGGCATTGAATCAAGAGACGGTTAGCTGCTTGGTGATAATTACCAGTTAGTCTGATTGAGTTTCACTCGGTACTAGGGTGTTGTATCGTGTTAGCCATTATGAATGTAGTGAGGAGTCGAGCAACTTTGATTGGCTGACTAAAAAGATTATAATATGCAGGCTTTCAAGGCAACTCCGGCCCTCTTCTTCAACCTGAAGTAACAATGAACGCCCCATGGCTGTGTTGTGCACTTCTTTAATTGGGCCAAATCAGTTTTTTTCCCTTGAAAAAATCATAATGAAGATTGGACAAGAGGTGCACTTGTGCACTGGAATTTTTGCGATGATGATGTGGTTTAGTTACCAAGCAGAGCTCTGTGAGCAGAATGTCTTTGGTTAGTCTGATAACTAGAAGAGAACATGAATTTGCATTTCTTTGCATGTTGCAGAAAGGACAGTAGGTTTCATCGGGTGTCTCCATGGGAAGCTTGGCAGAGGGCATACACTGATGTGCCTCACTTTCATTTAGACCTTGAATATTTAGTTTCCATTAGCCTCAGATGACGTGTTGATTTTTAGGCCTGTATTTGTTGCTGATGATCACTTGGGGATGTTTGGTTCACGTATACTAAATAGTATCAGAGTTGTTGCGCTTCCAGTTACCGCATGGTGTCAGAAGTGCAATCACATTTAGAGAACACACCACCTGTGCGCATCACTCATGTTGCTTGATTGTCCATCACAAAGGTCAGTTGTTTCTCACCATATCTGTATGTGGTCAGTTTGAACTAACCAATCACAAGTGAATCTGCTCTTTTTATTTTTTATTTTACATGGTCAGCTGCATTAGGAGAGAGAAAAGAGAGGCTTTGAGGCGGAGTCGGTTGCTGGGATTGATCGGATTGGCTGGTACTTGGAGGAGGAGTTTTATGCAAATTCATATGTATGTCTTTAGATTTATTATTTTTTTATCTACTGAGATGCTATTAGATAGATACTTTATTAATCCCAAGTTGAAATTCACATACTCCAGCAGCAGCAGCATACTGATAGTAAAAAGTGTCCAGGGAACGAGTCCACATGAAAGAAAGTGGTAGGAGTGATCATTAGAGATGTTTCCCACAATGCACAGTATTTCCTGCCATTAGATCAGCCCAATGTTGGATCATATTTATACATCATGTGAACCGCTCCAGGGTTTATTTGGTATCGCACCAAAGCAGTTGTTTTGGTCTGCGCCAGAGTGCGATTGCCATGTTCAATTCTACCTAAACTAACTGAACTACAGAGGCAGCCCCTTTAATTCAGAAAAAAACGCTCCACATAAACTAGGTGTGAAAATGGCTTCAAGCTTCCAGGAGTTTGGGGGTCTGTTGAAGAGAAGCAGACTGACTTTTCTAAGCCTTGCGATCGACAAAGTACAGTCAATCCTCAACTTTTGCAGGAGTAACGTTTCTAGTGGATGCAAATACTAATAAAACCAGCCACTGAAATCTCTTAATCTTTTGTGAATCATTTCTCAAAATACACTTTTCTGCGTTGAATTCTTTATAACAGAACATTATTTCTGATGATATGCTGAATTTCATAACACATTAACCATGAAGTAACCCGTAACATGCAAAACACTTTTCTGTCATTCCCTAGAATTCTGTGACCTTCTGTGCTAACATCTCAATAAAAATAACAAGTTGCTGCTGTTGGAAGGTTGAGGTCTCAACATCATCCCCGACACACTCTCCTTCACGGCTGGCAGACGGAGCTGGAGGTCATGAAGGGTGCACCATCAGCAATGTCTGAGTCACGCTCTGCTTGAGATCCTTTATGGGTCTGGGAGTACAGAAGCAAAGCAGAGGCGAGCCGACATTTAACCTTGAGGGTGCCATCGATGATGGAATTGGCAGCCTTGATGTTTCTAGCCAGCTGCTTGTGCCCGATAGCAGTTTCCGACATTCCAGCATGAATGTTATCAAACTCCCTTATTTTCTCACCAACTTTACATGCTTGGACTTAGAGCCTGAAGGACTTGCACTGTGCTTTGGGTCCGTAATTGCAACACAAAACTTGATTTAAGCAGACAATGAAAATACGCAACAAGTGCACAGGGAGCTTTTAATCTACAGCATTAGTGTAAATAAGTTTGGTGAAGTGCCTAGATTTTAGGAGGACCAGGCCCCTCATGGACCCCGTGATCATCAGAGGTGACTGTGTGCAGAGGGTGCAGACCTATAAATACCTGGGAGTGCAGCTGGATGATAAACTGGACTGGACTGCCAATACTGATGCGCTGTGCAAGAGAGGACACAGCCGGTTATACTTCCTTAGAAGGCTGGCGTCCTTCAACATCTGCAGATGTTCCATCAGACGGTTGTGGCGAGCGCCTTCTTCTACGCAGTGGTGTGCTGGGGAAGCAGCATAAAGAAGAAGGACGCCTCACGCCTGGACAAACTGGTGAGGAAGGCAGGCTCTATTGTAGGCACGGAGCTGGACAGTTTGACATCTGTGGCAGAGCGACGGGCGCTGAGAAGACTCCTGTCAATCATGGAGAATCCACTGCATCCACTAAACAGGATCATCTCCAGACAGAGGAGCAGCTTCAGTGACATACTGAGGAGATCATTCCTCCCCCACACTATGTGACACTTCAGTTTCACCCCGGGGGTTGGGGGGTTAAACGTTAACATTATACAGTTATTGTCTGTTTTACCTGTATTTTTATCACTTTAATATTATTTTTTATCAGTATGCTGCTGCTGGAGTATGTGAATTTCCCCTTGGGATTAATAAAGCATCCATCCATCCATCCATCCATCCCCAGTGACCGCAGTTTCTGACATTGTGGCAGTAAGATTTTCTAACACCTTTATTTTCTCAGTAAGCTGCATTACTGACTTTTCATGCTTGGGCTTCGAGCCTGAAGGACTTGCACTGAACTTTGGAGACCTAATTGCAACACAAACCCTGATTAACGTTTTAAGCAGAACAATTAAAAATAATGCAACAAATGCACAGGGAGCTCTTTGATTTACAGCAATATGGTGAACAAAACCGATGAAGCATCTAGTAGGATACAAGCCGCTCCTCAAACTTGCACACATTGTGTTTCCCATTTTTTCCATCCTGCACTATGCATAGCCACGAAGCCCGTGAATGTGTGGGGTTGCCAGCGCGAAAGTGAAAATGAGGTTAGAAATAAAATTGCGGGAGTGCTTGAAGTCACAAGAGTTAAATGTCGAGGCCCGAGCCGACCAACCCCTGCTATCTCAGAAAGGTTGTTACCTGCTGCTTTGTTTTTCAGGGTGAGAACGTTGCTTGGAGAATTGTCCTCTCCATTGTGTTGTGTTGTGCTGGATTTGTTTCGAGCATTAAATCAGATTTTTGTTTCCCTCTGATGGATTAATGGATTTAATGTAACCCTTGAGTGAGTTCGATTTCACCCCTCAGTTATGAGACTGCTGTAAATTGTCTTATCACTGCCAGGTTGATTGGTGTGGTGGCTTAGCCCTGCTGCTTCAAGGGTTAAGCATTTTGGGTTTGAATGCAGAGCCCAGTTGCATCCTGTATGGACTGCCGGGCACGATATCCTGAAAGACATGGCAGGTTCAACTAATTGGCCTGTCTAGGTTGCTCATGTGGGTGTGGACAAGTGTGCTCTGCAGTGGACACGTTGTGCACAGTACAGCTGGGATAGACCCCTGCAACCCTCAGTTGAATTGAACAAGATTACGGATGTTATTACGTTTGTAGCTTTCTTTTCGTTTTTCTTAACATGCATTCACATTTGAATCTGTCCAAAGCGCTCAGAAGGCCAAAGCTGCTCTTAATGGAGCTGACATTTATGCTGGATGTTGCACTCTGAAAATCGAATATGCCAGGGTAGGTATCTCGTGCGACGGGGTCCAGTCTTATTCAGAAGCAGCCTTGCACTCACTGGTGTCTCATTTTTTTCCCCCAATAGCCGACCCGTCTGAATGTGATAAGGAATGATAACGACAGCTGGGATTACACTAAGCCTTACTTGCTGAGACAAGGTAAGGGGTGCTTCTCATTTTCCTTTCTGCACGTTACTGGGATACAGCGAGAAATAAGGGAAGATCCAGAGTCTGTCATAGGAAGACATGATTTAGCAATCGCAGGAAGAAAACCGCAGCGGCTGCCTTAGAAAGCACATGATGTGGTGTGTCTTCATAGCCTATTAAGACAAGGTGGAAAATCAGACACATGGCGGAGGCGGCAACATCAGCAGCACACAAGACTTGCACTTCTCCAAGCAACGCATCTAAGTCCCCAGGTCGCACCAAGACTGCTCGAATTAACTCGGCCAACCTGCACACGGCCTCAGCACGGAGCAAAATGGGACTGGGAAGGACACAGAGGCAGGCAGGCAGGCAGACTCTGCACTTCAGCACGCAGTCACGCGCACCAAACACAAACTGGGGGACGTTAGACTTGCCACTCGACTGCACGCAGCGCCTCAACAACATGCCTCTTATGGACGGAAAAGGAGGAGAAACCACAGACTGACATAGGGGGAGGGCTGGCAACCAGCTGCTTGTGGGTCCATGGGTCTTTAGGCCCAGCCACAATGAAAGCAGCCTGCCTGAACTGTTGTATCTGTGTATATTTTAATAGGACAGCTTGAACAGGATGCCGCCCCGCTGGGTTTGCTTTGTACACATTTATCCTGTACTGCTTTAAATTGAAAACAGAAGGAAATTGTAAATGTTGTTGGATTTGTTAACTGGAAATTTGTTAAAAAGAAGAAAAAAAACACTGTACCAAAGTCGCAGAGAAGCGAATGAACAGCACCTGCTCTTCTTTGAGGCATCTGCTTGTGTTTATCCAGCATACATACCTGTCGAGAATCTTGGCCTAGCAGGGCTCAGGGTTACTGCCACCGGCCATGCTGCTCAACAAGACCCTGGGTCAAGCAAGGTGGCTGGTGGAGTAGCGACCTTTGTGCTACAGAACTCGAGCCAAAGCAGTTACACCCTGCTCCCCAGTTCCCAGGTTGGGATAACAACCCTGCAGGTCTGACTTGAGCAGTGGTGTCTGCTGGATTCTCACATTAGTGGAGAAGATTTAGGGTTAAAGTTCCTTTAGTGGCCCCTAGACGATGTCAGAAACAAGTTCCCACTCCAGTTCTTGATTCCAGTGCAGGTTTTAATGAATACTCCACCCATATATATACTATATATTTATATATTTTTATATACAGTGGACCCTTGACTTACGAACTCAATTCGTTCGCGAGGGCTGGTTGTAACTCAAGTTGCTTGTAAGTCAAGACTATTTTTCCCATAAGAAATAATGGAAATACCCATAATGCGTTCCGAACCTCCCACAGCAACACTTACTTAACCTTTTCATAATAAAAAAGGGTTGTATAATGTGCATAATTTACCAAAACAATATTTTTTCTAATTTACTAACCAAAAAGTTATAAAAAGTGCCTAGCCTACCAGAAACAACAATTTCATACTGTACTCACCATTTAAGTTGACATCTTTGGGCTGCAGGAAGGGAGGAGGAGGAGAATGAAATGGAAGGTGTTTATTGTTTGGAAGGAGCCTCCTTATACAAATCTTTTCTTTGTAAAATTGTCGAGATGGTGGATTTCGACATGCTGTACATATTCGCGAGATCGGTCACACGTACGCCACTCTCATATTTCCACACAGTTTCCTTCTTCGTTTCGATTGTGATCGCTTTCTTTACCTTCGTTACCTTCTCTTCCTTCCTTAGCAATTATCGAAAAAAATTATATAAATCACTGCACTGACCGAAATTACGTCCACAAACACATGTATCTGGGCTCCGACTGACACTAACACTCTCGGCTGTTTGTTTACAATCGCGCAAGCAGATACACGTGACCACATTCGGGTCGTAACGCAAGATGTTGGTCGTAAATCAAAACAAAAATTTTGGTCGTAAATCAAGTTGTTTGCATGTCAGGCCGGTCGTATATCAAGGGTCGACTGTATATAATATATATAATATGAGAGCCCTGGATCTGTGTGTGCTTAAAGCCTTGACACGACTGAGTGTTTTGCTGCCTGTGGTCTTATTTGATATTGGTTGTAAGTAGGGCGTGTCTTGCAAGAATCTCATGTTCTACGTCCCCACGGGACAGTCCTGAGTCAATCTCTTGGCACAAAGTCTCATGTTTAAGGTCCCCGCGAGATGCTCCATGGCAAATCTGTTTTGTCTCGCCGGGTCTTTTAAGTGTCTTCCATGATCTTCACATGAAGATCACGTCTCGTCTCCCTAGTCATTCTCTCCCAGGATTTGTTTTTATAATAGAGAGATATATATATATATTTATTTAGATATATATATATATATATATATATATATATATAATACATACATATATATATATATCCATATTACTAACCGAGAATGGTAAACCAGATGGCATGGACGCAGGTTTACTAACTAAACCGGATGGCATGGACGCAGGTACACGGCAATGGGACCATGAGACGTACTGCGCAGGCGCGTACAGCGCACGTCTCATAAACTGCAAGAGAAGTCGTATCCACCGCGAACGAAGGACTCACGGCCCAAAAATGAAACAGCTCAACTGACGTGAATGAGTAATGAAGCAACAAGGTGCCCATAGCTAATGACTACCGACACAGCCACGCCAAAAAGAGGATTCTGCACTGCAGCCCGGATTCAAACGGAAGAGGCTACGGCGGCCCCACAGGTCCACAAAGAGAGTACGAAGGGCGCTGGCGTCACCGCCATTTTGTGAGTGGCACTACTGCTGGGTGAAGTTAGGAGTAATGTGCTGCTTGGGATTGTACAAACCGCTGAACGCTTTACACCGAATTCAAACACAGTACAGCTCAACGATACAAACACGAGCCCACCTAGATAAGATCAATGAACGCAGGCGCCTACAACGCGCGTCTGAAACTGCGGAAGCAAAGCAGGCACGGGTTCAAAACGAACGAGCTCGACTGACGGATATACAAACACGAGCCCGGCTGGATAAAATCAATGAATGCAGGCACCTACAATGCGCGTCTGAAATGCTGCAAGCAGAGCGGGCACGGCTCCAAGACGAACGAGCTCGACTAATTTATTTTAGGATACCCAACGCCGGGGGTAGGCGAGCGAAGCGAGCAGGGGGCAGAGCCCCCCTTGTTTATATATAGATATAGATATATAGATAGATAGACATGGATATAGATACATAAATAGGATGATTAAAAAAGATTCATCTGATTTCAAAGTGCCATATTTTTACAACCGTGAGGCCCCTAGGAACACACATACCATTTGAAAATGGGGGAGGTAGAGTTTCTGTCACCACTCCCAACAACACTGGATGATCTCCAAAATTGCATTGAAAGAGCCAGGAGTAGAGGGACACCCGACACGCTCGATCAAGTATGGGACGAAGTTGACTATCGTGTCGATGTTGTCCGTAACAGCTGGAGGAGGTCATATTGGGCACGTGTAAAATTGCATAATAAACCTTGTGCTCACCTAAACCATTTACAATTTAACTGCATTGTTCTGTAATGATTTGCAAGTGAAATAAATAATTTTGAAATTGGATGAATCTTTTTAAATCACCCTCTATATTATATACTTTGCCCTCCACTATTATTGGCACCCCTCGTAAAAAATAGTAAGAAGGGTTAGAAAAGAATCATTTGTTTGCTGAAGAACCGTCATCTTGCACTGAAAAAATTAGAAACATCTGACTTTTAATTGAAACAAGTTAATTCAAAGAAAAACAAAGTCCACATCAAGAAATAAATATTTTTGAGAGAGAATTTTTTAAGGGTTGGCCAAGGGAAATTTTAATGTTTTCATGGAGATAATTGTTTCTGATGGAATGGTAGCCTATAGTGACCAATACTGGGCAACAACAAACCATATTAAAAACATTAACATGGAGGGAAATAAAATCTCACGTTACTTGTGTCAGATCATTCAGTCATATGCTTACAATGTGCTACAACACCTGCATTTTTGTTAAAGTATTGTTAAACTAGCTGGGCTTACTAGCCAAGGCTGGACCAGAGCAAAAGTATACTCTTAACGCTAAGCTATAAATAATCTTTTAATGTTACATTCTTTAAGAACAATGTTGTATGCCCAACTTCATATTTTTTTAACAGTAGTTTCTTTACACCACTTCACTTCCATTTTAAGCTGTCATACTGTACAAATTAATTTATCCCAATTTCATGTTTCCCCGTCACTTGTTCCATATTGACTTCTATTGCTGTGTGGCCCTTTCCTCTGTTTCGCATTCATGCACCTACCATAGCTCTGGCATTCCCTCTCTGCTGTGTAGCCCTTTTTTTTTTAATGTTGGCTTTATCCCTTGCCATAGCTGTACCTTTGACATTCCTTCTCTGCCATCTGGCAACAACATTAGAACAATCTAGATGAGGACAGGCCATTCAGCCTAACAAAGCTTGCCAGTCCTATCCACTTAATTCCTTCAAAGTAACATCGAGTCATGTTTTTGAAGGTCACTAAAGTCCTACTGTCCACCACAATACTTCACTTTTTCCAAGTGTCTCTAGTTGTCTGTATGAAGACAAACTTCCTAATGTTTTTGCTAAATTTACCCTTAAAAATGTATACCTGTGTCCCCGTGTTCTTGATGATCTCATTTTAAAGTCACCATCTTGATCCGCTGCACTAATTCCCTTCATAGTTTTGCACACTTCAGTCAAGTCTCCTCTTCATCTCCTGTAAAGGCTCGGCTCTTTTAATCTTTCCTTATAACTCCTTGTAGCCCTGGGATCAGTTCAGTCACTCTTCTCTGGACAATGTCTAGCACTACTGTGTCTTTATGGAGACCAAAACTGCACCCTGGACTCCAGATGAGGCCTCACCAGTGTGTTATAAAGCTTGAGCAGAACCTCCTGTGACTTGTACTCCACACATCAAGGCGCTATATAACCTGACATTCTGTTAGCCTTCTTAATGGATTCTGAACACTGGCTGGAAGTCAATAGCTTAGAGTCCACTATGACTCCTAAATTCTTCTCATAAGGTGGACTCTCGATTTTCAGACCTCCCATTGTGTATTGAGACCTCATATTTTTACTTCCTATGTGTAATACTTTACATATACTGACATTAAATGGTTAAAAGGCTCAGCTCTTTTAATCTTTCCTCATCACTCATCCCCTGTAGCCCTGAATCAGCCTAGTCGCTCTTCACTGGACCTTCTCTAGTGCTGCTTTGTCTTTATGGAGACCCAAACTTCACCCTGTACTCCAGATGAGGCCTCACCAGTGTGTGTTAAAGCTTGAGCAGAACCTCCTGTGACTTGTACTCCACACATCAAGGCGCTATATAACCTGACAGTCTGTTAACCTTCTTAATGGCTTCTGAACACTGTTGGGAAGTCGATAGCTTAGAGTCCACTGTGACTCCTAAATCCTTCTCATGAGGTGGACTCTCAATTTTTTGTCCTTATCATTCATCCCCTATAGCCCAGGGCTCAGCCTCATTGCTCTTCTCTGGACTTTCTCCTGTGCTTCTATGTCTTTTTTTGAAGACCAAAACTACACCCAGGACTCCAGATGAGGCCTCACCAGTGTGTTACAAAGCTTGAGCAGAACCTCCTGTGACTTGTACTCCACACATCAAGGCGCTATATAACCTGACAGTCTGTTAACCTTCTTAATGGCTTCTGAACACAGTTGGGAAGTCGATAGCTTAGAGTCCACTGTGACTCCTAAATCCTTCTCATGAGGTGGACTCTCAATTTTTTGTCCTTATCATTCATCCCCTATAGCCCAGGGCTCAGCCTCATTGCTCTTCTCTGGACTTTCTCCTGTGCTTCTATGTCTTTTTTTGAAGACCAAAACTACACCCAGGACTCCAGATGAGGCCTCACCAGTGTGTTACAAAGCTTGAGCAGAACCTCCTGTGACTTGTACTCCACACATCAAGGCGCTATGTAACTTGCTTGACATTCTGTTAGCCTTCTTTAATGACTTCTCAACACTGTCTGGAATTTGATAATGTCGAGTCCTCTAAGACTCCTAAATCCTTCTCTTAAGGTGTAGTTTTGATTTTCAGACCTTCATTGTGTATTCAAACCTCACATTTTTACTTCCTGACTGTAATACATGGTGTTCAGGTTCCTTTGTACTTTCTCTCTCATCGCATCACCAGAGGCAAACTGACCAGATCTCATTCTATCAGAAACATTATCTCCATTCTCCAGGAAAACATGAGATTCATTTTTCTTGGTCATCAATACAAACCACATAAGGTGAAAAACATTATTAAAAAAAATAGAATTTTTGGGAGGAATATTCCTTTATGAGGTGGTTTTTTTTTTTCATATCCAGGGTATTATTGTCTGTCACAGATTACTCCCTTTGAATTATTTGGATAACATTCAAAATGGCATTTCTCAGTCCTATATAAGTTGCCTAAAAAAAGACTTGATTCGCAAAGCAGTAAAAAGGTCACCTCTTTAAAATGAATAGATTTGTAATTGGAAAAAGTGCAAAAAAATTCATCCCCCTTTCAACTGCTGCTGGATTAGTCGTGGGTTCAAAGGCAGGTCTGGTTGGTCACTGTGCGGATTGCGTGGTGGTTAACTCAACGCCCTGCAGTTTTCCTCCCACCGCTCAGACGTGTATACCAGGGGACTTTGTGACTCGATTTAGGCCCAGTGTCAGTAATTGTGACGTGTGATGGGCTGATGTTCATCCGCGGTTTGTACCTGCAAGTGCAGGATTGATTTCCTGCGCTGAACCTGATTAAGGAACACTCCATATTGGATAGAACGTTCTACACCGATCCTTATCCCAGGGTTTGCCATGGTACTGTTTTTTAAATTTTATGTGTCTTGCTCTCTCCATGACTACTTGATTCATTTAACTGAAAAATCTGAGTTGACCCAATTAGGGGTGCCCTGTGATAGACCAGTGCCACTTTCATACTTGGTTCCTGCCAGGACATGCATTGTGCCTCTCCATCATGCTGAACTGGACAAGTTAGAAAATAACTGTCAGTTTCTATTCTGTTAGCCTTACTGGGTAAAGAGGCTCACTCACTGTGACAAGGGTTGACCATGTTGTGTTTTAAACGCCCAGGTCTGTAGTCACAAGATCACTCAGCCTGTCTGAAGGTGGAATTTAAGCCACAGGTAAATGGAGCATCTTTACCCTGGGCTAGAAGAGAATTGAAGTATTTATTTGGAAGTGGCAAATACCACAGATGCATGGAATAAATGACCAAGTAGTGTGGAGGAGAGTAACAACAATATTTACATCTACAGCACGTTTTCATACACATGGTGTTCTCAAAGAGACGTCAAAGTAATAGATGCATCAAGAAAACCCATTGAAATTAGTCGAGAATAATGATGAATGTATTACATATAATTAATTAATACACATTGAGTAGAAAGGAGTGGTCTTGTGCATAGTGTTGTTCTTCAAGTCTCTAAAGATCCTTCATACAGCATCGGGCCCCGTCAGGCAGCCTGCTATAGGCTGTCATAAAAATGGGAGGGGCATAATTGCGCTGGAAGATCAGCTCTCAGTCTATAAATGTGACATGGACTGCCATTTTCAGTCATGTAATTTGAGACGGTCCAGCAACGGGATCAGCAACTGTGCGATCGGCAAATCTAATAATACCCCATGACAAAAAGTAGCATAATGTGACATTGGCTTGACAGATGTAGATTTCCCTGCGAGTAACCCGGTTATGTGGCCTGATAAACCCTTAATCGGGTTACAGCTAAGAATTTTTTTTTTTCCTCCGTTGTGCCAGTCTCATCACATCGTTCAACTTGCTTTACAATTTTACAAATACACTTTTTGACATTCTCATCTTTTCCATCCATTCATTGTCAGTGAACTCTTTAAAAATCGCTATCTCCCACCAGTCTTTGCTTCACACATGCATCCAGTAGGCATGGATGAAAAACAGTGGAAGCGTCGACAAAGATACATTTTTCTGAGGCGAGATCTCAGGCGATTGTTTTTCTTACTTCTTATGGAAATAATCTGTCTCATCATTTCTGAAATCTCCACCTTTGTGTTGATGAGCCGAATGTTCAGTGCTAAGCTCAGCAGCAAAATCTCCAGAGATGAAAGCTTTAATGACGGCGGAATGTCTGATGGACAACTCTCTAGGTAGACTATGGCGCATGTAAATGCACGTTTTGATGAATCCAGGTTTCCGCCTTACCTGGGTTCCTCGCCTTATCCCAGTTTTCTGCGTGTGTAAATGTGCTGATTGTTGCCAGGCTTCATCCCGGAGGATTCGATGAAGTGGACAGCCAGGGCATCTGCCTTCATTCGAGCATCACAGATGGCAGAGCGGCGCCTTAATCAGGCGTTGGTGGCTTTGCAAAACATTAGGGCCTTAATCTCAACTTGATGTTATTTTGGACAATCTACGTGAATTGGATGGCTGAGCTTGTTGGCCTAAAAGGCCTGTTTTTGTCACAATTGTTCTAATGTTCAGGAGGCATAAAACAGAAGGTGTTGCCTTTTTTTTTTTTTTTTTCCTTTTGGCTTCCTCAATAAACGTAATTCACTTTATTTAATGTGTTGCTAGGTACAGTTTAGATCAGCATTGGGCGGTCCTGGTCCTGGAGGACCACTGTCTTATTTTAACAGCAGTCTGGTTCATTGAATTATTTGTGCCTGTGTTTAGTCTTGGATGGGGTTTTTACGACCTGCTTTGGGCTGCATTTCCAAACCTCCCGGCATTACCCCTCATTTAAGCAGAAAGCTCGATCTGCAGCATTGAAATTGAGGTAACGGATTACTTTTACTACTCTTAAAGGTTGTGCCTTTTCTTTTTCTTTCTTCATTTGATTTTGCTTGTTAACCATAATGGGACTCACCATGAGCTGCAAACAAAGTTTAGAAAAACGTTTGACCAGAACAAGCCATTCAGCCCAACAAAGCGAGTCAGTTCTTTCCACCTAACATCTCCAAAATAATGTCAAGTTCAGATTTTTATGTCCCTAAAGTCCTAGTGTCCACCACACTTTGTGTCTTTGGTTCTCTGTGTGAAGAAGCCATGAGTGACAAAAGCTGACAAGCTAAATTATCGTAACTCTGTGTGTTTATCCATCCATCAGTTTTCTAACCTGCTTGTCTAGTTTGGGGTTGTTTGGAGCCCCATTGACTCCCCCAGACCATGGGGTTTTGGGGGGTGGGGGGGTGGGGGGCATAGTGACTCACTACGGGGCAATACACAGTCATTATTTAACCCACCTTGAATGTTTTTAGTATGTGCGAGTAAAACGGGAATACCTGGAGAAGAAAGCCCATGCAGGAAATGTGGAGAAAATGCAGACTCAGACTGTGAGATCAGAACCTGTGAGACGGGAGCACCTCTACGCTATACAGCTACGGTGGCTGCTTTTAAAATTAAATTTTAAACAAAAACATATCAATGTTGAGGGGTTGAGGAAATCTCACCCTCCCAAATTAATGCATCCCATGAAAGTAAAAAAAATTCTGTTTCGGAAATTCTTTCATTGCTTATAAAATGTAAAAACAAGTAAGAAAAAAAAAAGGAGTTGGGACTCCAACTTGGGGGACCCCCCTGATTTAATGCAGAGGTTTTGTGAAAAAAAAAATTAGTAAAGCCTCTTCAGCTTTGTTGAACTTTTCTTTTTTATCATAATGGAAATTTGGCGCCCTCTTGTGTACTCCATGAAACGTTGCAGGAGCACCTTGTTTAGCTCAAGCCCATCTAATCAGAAATAATGGGCTCTTGTTAGGTTGTTGATGGCTTTTATCCTGGCAGTGGAAGAGACCCAAGTTTGAGGGAGGACATGATGTGATGTGTCTTACGGCTCCTGTTCTTCCACTCTATGGAGGGGAACTGAGATTGAGTAGGTAGATGTTACACCCTGGAGTTAGCCTGCAAGACCCCTTCACTTTCTGCACACTGTATTGTGTTGATTTCATTACCCATCAGTCTACACTCATTAGCCCAGAATGACAGGGTGAAAACACGGGACCAGAAAGGTCTGCAAATGTATTACAAATCTCTAATTTAGTAAAGTATTCAGTCTTAATTATGTACTTTGGTAAAAACCCCTTTAGCAGCAATTTGAGTTGCAAATCTTTTTTTAGGTAAGCTTTGCTCCCAGTTTATCCCATCCTTCCTGGCAGATCCTGTCAAGATCCATCCGATTTGATGGGAATCCTCTGTAAACTGCCAGCTTCTGGACTGTGGGTCTGGGGTTGAAGCCTGAGCTTTTGGTGGGCCACACAAGGACACTTGGAGACTTTTCTTAAAGACGCTTCAGCGTTGTCTTGGCTGTATGTTTTAGGTCTTTTATCTTGCTGAAAGGTCAACCATCCCCCCCCCCCAGTCTGAGGTGGTGTCCACTCTGGAGCAGGTCTCCGTGTTTGGCTGCATTCGTCCTGCACTCAATTCCTAACAGTCTCCCTGTCCCCCATACCCTGATGCTGTTGTCACCACCATGATTCACCATTGGAATGATGTTAGGTAGGTGGTAAGCAGCGCCTGATCTTCACCAGACATAGTGCTTGGAGTTCAGCCCAGATGGTTCATTTTTTGACTCATCCGACCAGAGAATCTTTTTCCTCAGGCTCTTGGAGTCGAAGCAATCTATCATGTGCCTTTTACTGAAAAGTGGCTTCCATCCAGTCTCTCTACCATAAACGCCTGTTTGATGGACTGCTGCTGAGATGGTCACCCTTCCAACAGGTTCTCCCATCTCAGCAGAGGACTTTGGTGACCATTGGGTTCTTGGTGTATATGAACCCCCTAAACTGTACATATAAATAGGGGAAACCCCTCCTCACTATTTCTGTGACTCCCAATATATGTAGGTGTGAATTTCCCCTTGGGATTAACTTGGTTATCTATCTATCTATCAATCTATCAATCTAATCTAATCTAATCTAATCTAAATCTCAAATTTCCCATACTTACTTAACGTTTGTAAGTACAGTGTAAAGGGTATGTTTCATTTCACGCCGTACCCCGTAACGAACTTTCGAAAATAACGTTTTTTTGGCGGTTCTCACCATTATGCCATAAGGAACTTTTGGAACTGACCTCTCCTTTTGGCGGTTTCATTCCTTATTTCCATTAACAGACGATTTATTTCACAGCAGAGACGCACAAGGGCCGCCCCCGGTCCCCCTTCCTTTTCCCGCACGGCTGTTGTCCGTACTTCTACCACGTGGTTGGCTCCCTGCCTAAAAATGTGCATTTCTCATACACAACATTTACAAACCTAAATTCAACTCTTTACAATCCTCAAATTCATTCTCAATACTAAAATAAGCCTACGACAATTGCATTGACAATCATGTTACGTTATTTTTAAAATTTTTCATTTTCATAACTTCTTTAGATAGATAGATACTTTATTAATCCCAAGGGGAAATTCACATACTCCAGCAGCACCTTACTGATACAAAAAAACAATATTAAATTAAAGATTGATAATAATGCAGGTAAAAAACAGACAATAACTTTATATAATGTTAACGTTTACTCCCTCGGGTGGAATTGAAGAATCGCATAGTTTGGGGGAGGAACGATCTCCTCAGTCTGTCAGTGGAGCAGGACGGTGACAGCAGTCTGTCGCTGAAGCTGCTCCTCTGTCTAGAGATGACACCGTTTAGTGGATGCAGTGGATTCTCCATAATTGATAGGAGCCTGCTGAGCGCCCGTCGCTCTGCCACAGATGTCAAACTGTCTAGGAGCGCCGGTATTTTGCTAGTGTCTAATAAACGGCTCATTTCATAAACCGAAACAGTTGAGTTCTAATTAAAGCTTACTGTCAACTGTAGCCCTCCATGACTGAGATTGCCCACCCCAGTAACGATCAGCTTCTTCCATATACCTGCAGTGTGAATCCTAAATAACTGATTAAGTGGTTCTCTGAAGGGAGGGGACCTGCAAGTCAGTGGTGTGGTATTGGGGGGGGGTGGTTTATTTGCTGTCAACTCCTTTCTGCAGTGCACGTCCTCTCAAGGCGCTTTATAACACGTGTAACGTGAGGGTGCAATGACTCATTGAGACTCTACGGTCCAATGTCTTAGCCACTAGGGGGCCACCTTGGAATAGGAAACTGGAGTGGGAAAAATACACACATCTGACATCCGCTACTGGAAAGGGACGTGGAGTTCTGGTGTCTGGCTCAGGCAGCAACCCCCCCCAAAGCAGAGGACCGTGTCATTCAGACTTCCCTATTTTTCAGGATGTTCTGAAGGGAGCCAATGAGGTGTCGCTGTTAGGTTGGATTCTTAGATTTGTTTCAAGCATTAAAACCACTCCATTCATTTTTTTGTATTTTTATAATTAATATTTGAGTCTCCTTTTTTTTATTTATTTATTTATTTATTTATTTTTTTTACAACCTTTGGTGGGCTCTACTGTAGGTCCTCACAGTCCACTAGTTTCTTGTGGGCTTTCCAATCCCTTGACTCGTTTCCCCCCCTAAGGTGCTCCTACAGAGTAGTGTGCCCCTCAAGGAAGCCCCGGGCTGCCTCGTTCATTCGCTTCCCGGCGCTTGTCTTGCTAAGCTGTTTTCAAACTGTATGGAATGGACCTTGTATGTACTGACTGTAAAACCATGTAACACAGGTTGATGTTTTACGCTTGTGCTGAAAATCCTCTTGCAACTTTAAAGAAGGCTCTGCGGGTGACGCTAGTGGTATTCTTCAGGTACTGTTTTCCCAATAAGTACACCCTGAGTTTGAGCTTTTTTTTTTTTTTTTTTTTGTTTTTATTTTTATTCTGGGGGGGTTCCCTCCATGCTTGTGATGTAATTCTGTGTCTCTGTGATCCTCTCTTCACTGCATCTCATGGTGGCCACAGTCTGGACTTGTACCTGCATCCACCCTTGGCCCATACGGTGGGTGTGCAGTAGTTTACTTCCATATTCATGAAATGGTGGCTCAGATCTGCTTTGCCTCTGGTCACCAAGTCCTAAATTTGCATGATTATACACGATTGTCAGTGTTAATCTCATGACTCTGAAGTACTTTCTCCCAATTTATACCCTTCCCGTAGACTGGTGTGCCACTTTGGTTCCCTTGCTGGGTAAGACAGCCATTGCCTCGTCTCCCATTACAGGGAGGGGACTCCAAGTGTGTTTATTAGAAAGCAGAAGGCCATCCTAGGATGCTGAGGACTGGAATTGGGCGTCCCTCTCTATTGACCGAGCCCAAATATTAAGCACCCAACTGTGATCTTATTGTGCCAACTCTCAAGTGTTTTGTGTGCCGTAATTAAATGACTAACAATGTCTCCTGTAACATTTCAGAGCAGGCCAAGGCTCGCCATCGACCCGCCATCCTGGGGGAACACCCATCTGTGTACAATGAAGGCGGATATGGTGAGTTTATGGGTTTGGACCCAATACTGTAAGATACAGGAGCTTTCTTCGTGATTGTGTGGGTGACTTGTGAACAATTTGTTCTGTTTGAACAGCTGTCTTCAGTGATCCATGGGAACTGATTGATTCGGGAGTGCATGCGTGATGCTGTTGGCCACCTTCGTTTAGATGTTTAAAACGTGTGTGCAAGCACCGCCTGTCTGATTCATGATTCGCATTCACTCCACTTATTATGGCGTCTAATTATTGGCTAGTGAGAACTCAGTCATTGATTGATTGTTCTCTCGTTTATCATAGAAGTACAGTAACAACACATTTATACACGGTGTGCACAATTAGGCAAGTTTTATTTCTGAGGATTCATTTTAACCTGGAACACACAGAGTGCTATCTATCAGTCAATCCAAAATGTTGTTAAACTTGAATGTTTTACAAAGTAAATGTGAGTGTGAACATTCTCAGGGGGATACATACAGGTATGTGTGCACAATTATTACGTGCACGATTATTACGCAACTAAAGGAAAAACGAAAATTTTCCCATCTCACTTGCTTATTTTCATTTGTTAAAATGAGAATAGTAAACAAACAACTCAAAATTTACAAATAAATATTTCTGACATTTCAAAAAAAATAAATCCGTGACCAATATAGCCCCCCATCTTTTCAATAACAGTCCTAAGTCTGTCAGTTGTTGATGATCAGCTTTTTGTGCAGCAGCAACCATAGCCCCCCGGACCCTCTTCAGAGAGGTGTGCTGTTTTCCTTCTCTGTAAATCTCCCGTAGGGTTTAGGTCAGGTGAGGAAGGAGGCCGCCATGTCATTATTGTTTCATCTTTAAGGTCTTGACTGGCTAGCCACACAGTGGTGTACTTCAGTGCATGCGATGGAGTGTCGTCCTCAATAAAAGTCACGGTCTTCTTGAAAGATGCCGACTTTTTCCTGTACCACTGCTTGAAGAAAGTGTCTTCTAAAAACTGGCAGGAGGTTTGGGAGTTGATTTTGAGTCCATCTTCAACCCAAAAAGGTCCAACTAGCTCATCTTTAATAATACCAACCCATACCAGTACCCTGCCTCCACCTTGCTGGTGTCTGAGTCGAAGTAGAGCTCTGTGCCCATTCCTGATCCAGCCACGTGGCCCATCCATCTGGTCCGTCAAGTGTCACTCTCCTCTCATCTCATTTCATGGCCTAGTCTTGACGTTTCAACTTGTGTGTCCTGTTCAGTGATGGTCGGGTTTCAGCCCTCCTTACCTTGGCCATGTCTCGGAGCGCTGAACACCTTGTACTTCTGGGCATTCCAGGTAGGTTGCAGTTCTGGAATATGACCGCACTGGAGGATGTTGGGTTCCTGGAACCTTCACATTTGATTCTTCTCAAATCTTTGGCAGTTAATTTGCGTCTTTTTTTTTTTTTTTTTTTTTCTCAAACACATTTTTTGCAACCCTGTTGACTGTTTGCAACAAAATGTTCTGTGATCACGCCCCAGTGTCTTAGCAATTTCAACAGTGCTGCATCCCTCTGAAAGACTCTTTACAATTCTTGACTTTTCAGAGTTATTTTAATGTCTTTTTTTTTTTTTTTGGCCCATTTTGCCTGAGGAAGACAAGCTGCCTAATAATTAATGCACACCTTGATGGAGGGCGTTGATCTCCATAGGCCACACCCTCCCTCATTATGCAAATACACATCACCTGATGCGCTTAAATCCAATAAGCATTCAAGTTTATACAGCTTGGAGTTGGAATGTGTGCATAAAAGTGATGATACAGTCAAAATATTCACTTGCCTAATAATTGTGCACACAGTGTAGTAGAATGTTTTAACTGTTTGTTTTATAAAACTCTTTACTCAAATTGTTTTAAACTTATTATATAAACATAATTCTAAAACCTGAAATGTTATGTCCCTTTGTACATTCAACACATAATCACAGTAATCTGAGCCTTTTAATAAATTGTGATTTCTGTTATTTTGCTTTTTATCCTTAGTGTGCAAATTCATTTTTTTTTACGGCTCATTGAATGCATCAAGCATGTATCATTAATTAATTCTTTTGAGTTTGAACTGAATCATTACCCGAGAATGTGGCACACGATTTTTTGTTAGTTTGATTTGCGAACGAGCCACCCGGTTCAATTATGTTTCTCACACTTAGTGTCTTATTTGAATTTTTCATTTATACTACATTGTCATGCTCTGTGCTTTCAAAGAGGGCCAGCATTATATGATACGAATTACTAGCGTATTTATTTTATAGTTTAATAAATCTAAATATATCAATGATAATATTCTAATTTGCATAAATAAAAATGTGTGATTCATTCATGGGAGGATTTCTTTCTCTGTTATTGATTAATCAAATGAATCGATTCAGTTCATCAGGAAGTTCAAAAGAACTGAATCAGTAAAGTGAATCCGAATGCCCATCACCACCATGTGATATGAGGACTGTGCATTTGGTATGGACTGGTTTTACGTATTTTTAAATTTATTTTATATTTATATGCCCACATACATTGTAAGTAAAGGTCAGTCAGCACTGGCCAGTGAAACTCCTCTGTCTTCTGTTTGCTTTGTGCCCACCCCAAGTTTTACTCTTGCGGGCCGATACTCACTTTGCTCACTAATGCACTCTGTAATTGTGTGTTTGTATTGCAGGTTCACACTACCCACTGCTGCCTTTCCCAGGTAATAACCGCTACAGAATTCCCCCTCATGAGGTCCCAGAAATCGTCGCATACCCTCTGCCCCAGTCGTCGTCATACATGGGCCATGGGGTGTCCTCGTCAAGTTCTGTCGCCATGGTTAGTGGTCTGCACCCCAAGATGAACTGTGCTAGAGTCTTCAACCTCTTCTGTTTGTATGGTAATGTTGAGAAGGTGAGTTTTCCTCCAGTGTTTGAGTTAATACCATAATGTACAGTTAACGTATGAATGGCGTACATCACACCTGTTCTCATTTCAAGTGCTTCGCTTTGGGTACGTTATGCTTAGATTATATATTAGTCGGACCACTTTTGGAGTATTGTCTCCAGTTCTGGACACCACGCAACAAAAAATGTTGAAGCTGTGCAGGGGAGAGTAACTAGGTGCATCATGGGACTGAAGGACATGTCATACTATGACAGACTTGAAGAACTGAGCCTGTTTAGCCTTGAGCAGAGGAAACTGCATGGGGACCTCATTCAGGTCTTCAAAATCCTCAAAGGGATTGATGAAGATGATCCAGCAGAATTCTCTGAACTCAACAGTAAATCCTGTACTTGAGGACATTAGTGGAGGTGCATTTAGCACTGAAGCCAGGAAGCACCTCTTTACCAGAGTTAAGGGACTCTGAGCAACCTACTGAGATGTGGAATTGAAGCAAAAATTTTGATAACCTTACTGAAGAATCTGGGTGAGATATGGAGGTAGGTTAGCTGAGCAAACGAGCTCGATGAGCTGATTGGTAGTCTCTCGTTTGTCAAATTTCTTTTGTTCTAGTGTCAAGGTCAATATCATTTTATTTATAGAGCACATTTAATAAAATATCTGTAGCGCTGTAGCCAAAGTGATTTTCATGAAACATAATACAAGCAACAATAAAGTGTAACTAACCACTGAGTAAGGAGGTAGGATTAGCAGTATCACTGAAGATCACGAAAAGCTGAAGCTTAGAAATGAGTCTTCAGTCTAGTTTTAAACAGACCATTTGAAGGGGTGACCTCAATGGAGTAAGGTAAAGAGTTTCACAAAGGAGGTGCAGCGGCTGAAAAAGGCCTGTCACCCTTCATTTTAAACATAGTATGAGGGACCACGAGAGACGACTGAGTGGTAGACCTAAGCCTCTGCATGGCTGGTGTAAAACACGCAATTCAGATAAATAGGTGGGTGCAAAAATATAAAAATGTAAAAACCAGCAAACCAAATTTTAAAGTCAATTCTAAAGCTAACTGTCAAACCGTGTAACGAGGCCAAAATTGGGGGATACAGAGGCAAACTTTCTTGCCCCAGCCAGAAAAACGAGCAGAAGCGTTCCGAACCAACCAAAGCCTGCATATCAGGGATTTCCTGATCCCAGAATACGAGTTGCAGTAATCATGCCGAGAAAAAAATAAAAGCACGAGTAACACTCTCAATATCCCTAGGAGATAAAAAGGCTTAACCGCGGCTAAAAGACGAAGCTGCGTTGTGTGCCTCAGTGGAGGTGAAATCTCATTTGTTTCTCAGTTATGGTGTCTTTAATGACTAGCGCTCGACTAGTTGTGCTTGTATTCCCTGTGAAGTGCGTTTGATCCAATTACTGAATCAATAAAGTTCAAGTTGAGTAGACATGTGGTGTTAGAATGGTTATAAATGCCAATTGTCTCATTCTCTTGTTAATTATAGTGAATTGAAGTAGAACTTGTGAGCCGGATACCACCGAATCACGCACGTGTATCCAATATCCAAGTGCTGGGTCAGCCACTGCGGCTAATTTTCATTGTCCTCATTGTTTCCTTTCAGGTCAAGTTCATGAAGAGTGTGCCTGGTACGGCGCTGGTGGAAATGGCTGACGAGTATGCAGTGGACAGAGCCATTACACACCTGAATGGCATCAAGGTTTTTGGAAAGAGGGTTAGCGTCTGGTGAGTGTGTGTTGTGTTGTATCGGGACTTAACCGTCACCATCGCACCACTCGCTACTTGCAGTCTGCTTTGTTAAGCTGCCAGTCCAGCTGTCTTCAGTTCTCTCAGACAGGTTGCTTTGAAACGTCTCGATTTGCATTGCCAGTCTGTCGCCCAGTGAGAGTGCCTGTGACGCAGGACTTGACGCTCCACTTGTACCTGCTCCTTCTGTTTTTTTTTTTGTTTAGCACAGTGAGCCTCTGTGCCACTTTCACCGACTTATTATAGTCTACTGTCTGAGCTTTTAATTGCAACTTTTGATAAGTGGAGGTCATTTAATCCACTTTAATTCATCAAATCTTGCTTGGCTACTATTAGCAGAACAATGCTGAGCTGTGATTTAAAGGTATGGAGGGCACTCCTTTTACACCTCGCTGCTAGGCAAGTGCACGCAAAGTGTTGACAGAAATTAATAAGACGCGATGGCCTTAAATTGCGGGAAAGCAGCAGGAGAGAGTAGGCCTGGGTAGCTCCAGTCGCGGTAAGTGGCGAGTGTGCAATTTACAAAGAGATTTATAGTAAACAGGGAATGTTTACATGGAGAATGTTAGATGCATGCAATAAGTTACCAAGCAAATTAGTTGTCACATTCTGGGCTCTGAGTTGCACCAGTAAAATTACGGCCATGTCACATTAGATGACATTTCCTGCGATTTTCAGTTGTAACCTTTCGTTTTAGCGAGTTGGAGGCAGCTGCTGTGGCGCTCCCGTAAAGGTCAGTTGTCGTGTGTGATATGCCCAGAAACTCGGCCCAACTGGTCTGCAACTCGCTCACAGTGTTATAGGGATAGGCTCTGTGTGAATGAGAGCTAACCGCCAATGGATGCTCATCTGGAAATACAATGGGAGTAAGAAACGCGGGTGTTTTGGACCTCACTGACAGAGGACTGTCGTACCTGTTAACCCTTCGTACAGGCCTGGTTCCGTCATGCGGCATGTTACATAAAGGGTGAGCACGACTGTGCTGGAAAGTCGTCACACAGTTGGTAAATTTGTAAATTGACGTGGCCCGGTGACAAGGTCAGCAACGGCAGTTGGCAAGTCTGATAATACCGTACGACTAGAAGTTCTGTATTGTCACATCAGCTTTAATAAACTGATCTTTTTAAAAGCATTCTTCTCAAGAAAGTTGGCAAGTTCTCAGAGCATCAAATAAAACAGAAAAGAAAGCGTAAATAACCTTCTATCAAACTCCAGTTCTCTCAGACTAAATCAAATTCAAATGCAGTGATCCCCTGCCTATCGCGGAAGTTACGTTCCAGACAACAACAACAACGTTTATTTCTATAGCACATTTTCATACAAAAAATAGCTCAAAGTGCTTTACATAATGAAGAAAAGAAAAATAAAAGACAAAATAAGAAATTAAAATAAGGCAACATTAGTTAACATAGAAAAGGAGTAAGGTCCGATGGCCAGGGTGGACAGAAAAAACAAAAAAGAACTCCAGAAAGCTGGAGAAAAAAATAAAATCTGCCACAGACCCATCTGTGATATAGAAAGAACCACGTTAAGCCTTAAAATACCCTCCCACACGCTTTAAACACATGTAAACTTATTAAAACACACTTTGGATACACATATGATATGTGGATGTCATGCTAAAGATATGAGTAACATATTAATAATCATCATCAGTTTTACCTTCTGCTGTATGGTCAAGGTCTTCCTCTGGCACTTAGGCCCACTGCTACCAGAAGGCTTAACAAGATGCAGGACGCTTGGGAGCCATCGCAGGGCTTAAAACAAAACGAAAAGTTCACAAAAGTTTGCTCAGAAAAGTCGGACCACAAGCAAAGTATGCGATACGCGATTCGTCGGGGACCCACGATCGCTGTTCTTGCGAGATTACACCACATTAGCAGCAGCTAATCAGCAAGAGAATAAAATCCGCTCTGATTGGTTGAGTCTCCTCTTTCAGCCAATAACGGGCTTTGTAAGAAATCATCTGGGTGCTGTAACGCGAAACTCTGTGTCTGCTGAAAACCGTATGCTTTGTTATGAATTGGCTGCAAGTACACTACAGGTAGGATGTACTTATTGAATTTTTCCGCGATAGTTGAACCGCGGTAGAGCGGGGGGATTACTGTAGTCTTGTTTAGTGCTGCTCCACTAGAGAGATGCAGGGATGCCACGTTCAAGACTCAAGACCCCCTAGCTGGGGGGAGGCATTAGAGGGGACACTTCTATTACTGTGACACAAGGGAGTTGACACGCAGCTGTGACTAGACTTTGTAAGAAAGTCTGTTTCCTGTGAAACTAAACCTTGTCTAGAAGGCCAAAGTGCAGCCTTTTCCACTCCAAATGTCATGTAGGCAATGGTGGAACTTAGTCTCCTTCATATTTAGTTTATTTACATGAATAGAGATTGATAAGGCCATTTTTCATTACACCAAGTTTATTATGAGAAGCTCCTTAATTTGATTTTACTTTTAATTTGATTCAGTGTTTATGCACATTAGGAAACTAAACCAGCAAGCACTGATATTGATATGATAAGGAAGACCCTGCACTCTGACCCTCAACAGTCGTGTGAAAACACAGTTTCCTCTCAGGGATTAATAAAGTGTATCAAAAAAGAAGGCATCTGTGCTCAGTATGAAAGGTGACCAGGCGCTAGAGTGGGTTTGAGGCGCTGTGGCTCCACGGGGTAGTAAAGCATTCTAGACGATGCTTCAGGTAGGTTGTTTGGTTTCAGTGAGTGAGGGTCTTGGAGGAGTGACAGGACCGCAGTAGAGGCCACTGATGTGTCATTTGAGCTACAGTAGCATTCTCTCCCATTGAGATGGAACTGCAGCACTCTGGGAAGGAGGACGTCGGACTGTAAAGCACACACCTGCCTATCCTGTCCGAGTCCCGCCACTGACTTGCAAAGTGAGGGAGTCATGTAACCTACCAGTGCTCAAGACGGTAGAGATGTAAAGACTGTTGTAATCGAACGAACACTCCACCCAAAAAGTTATTTTTCTTTTTTATGTTACATTCACCTCTTGTAGTTTATAGTGGTGGGCACAAAAAAAAAAATCATGTTTTTGTGTATTACACATTTAAAATCTTGTACATTGAAAAATGACATTGGTCACCTGGCCTTTTTTAGATAGATAGATACTTTATTAATCTCAAGGGGAAATTCACATACTCCAGCAGCAGCATACTGATAAAAAACAATATTAAATTAAAGAGTGATAAAAATGCAGGTAAAACAGACAATAACTTTGTATAATGTTAACCTTTACGCCCCCAGGCGGATTTTGCACCAAATGTAAATTGTCCCATTAGTCTATAAGGCCTTTAAGGGTCTGGGCCCACCGTATCGGTTTACTTAATTGAACTCGTAGGTTCTGTCACGCTCACATTGCTCTTCTGATTCTTTGCTGCCAACAGTGTTAACTATGTTTAGATGTTGGACTGTTTAGTGATGTGTTTTGTTCTTTTATACTAGTGTACAGTGTCCTTGGGTATTTTGAAAGGAGTTTTTAAATAAAATGTATTATAATAATTGTTTTCAAGCAGAATAGAGATAACGTTTATGATAGAATAGTCATCTATGGCAGCACAGAACAAACAATTGCAAACAGAGCTCTTTGCCTAGCGAGTGGGGAGCCACTTCAACCCCCTGAAGCCATTTTGTGCCACTCCGCTCTGCACTCATTAGTTGTTAGGTGGTGAAGGGGTTGAGAAAGCCAATTGGGGACAGATGGTGATTAGTGAGCCAGAATAACATGGTGAGAAATTTAACCAGGACATTGGGATACCCTACTCTTCATGAAGAATGACCACAGTGTCATAAAAATTTCATCCGAAGGACGGTGCCATTTTTACAGCCCGGGGTCCCTGTCACTGTACTGGAGTATTGGGTTCCACACACCAAGACCACAGGTTAAGTGCCCCCTGCTGGCCTCACCTCAAGCTTTTTCCAGATGATATCCCATCAGAGGGCTAGCCAGGCCTGGACAGGATTAGCTTCAGGTGGATGACCTCATCTGAAGAGCAGGTGGGATGGTCGCTGGCCTACTCGATTATGCTGACCTCTTTGTAAGTTGGTTTTGATAAGCTCATCTGCTAAGTGAATCAGTCTAAATGTTAAGAGTATTAGACACGTGAAAAGACAATTTCTCCTCAGAAGAGTAATAAATGATATCATTTCAAATTAATAAAATAAATTTAAGGACAGGATTTAAAGTTTGTCTATTAGCAGTCAAGTTGTTCTCTCACGGAAGTGCTTAGCATTTATTTTTATGGGGATCTTGAACAGCTGAGATTGGGCAAGGGGTTCATCTTGAAAGTGTAAAAATGGCGTCTTGTGATTGTGCCTTTGTGGATTCTAGTGATTAATGAGGCTGAGCTTATTTTATCTTTGTCTCCTGTAGCGTCTCCAAACAACATGCCGTGATTTCCAGCCAGGTGTTTGAACTGGAGGATGGCACGAGCAGCTACAGGGACTACACCATGAACAGGAACAATCGCTTCTTGAACGCTGCACAGGCCGCCAAGAATATAATCCAGCCTCCCTCGTGCGTCTTGCACTTCTATAATATTCCTCCTGCTGTCACGGAAGATGACCTAAGAAAGGTGAGCCTGTTTGCGTCCATGGAGGGGCTCATGGTGACCAACTGGTCTTCATACAAGCATTTAGCCAGCCCTCAGTCAAACTGTGATGACAGCAGAGGCCACTCTTTCTTTTTTTAAAGTTAAATGTAGTATTTTTCAAGTTGGTTATTTATCACAGTTGTGGAATCCATTATTTTGCTGCGAGGAGTTGTGTTTATAAGTCTGGTGCAGGCCTGGTAACCGTGTCTTTCTTTCATGAACGCTGCTCAAACGTCCTACTAAATGTGCAGCCTGTCTAACACGGGTTGTAATCAACGGAGACCTGAGTGTTAACGTTTGCAAGGTCGCCAACTATTGGAGTTTATTTTGTAATGCGTGTAGTACTAAAATGCATTGCATCTGTCATTGCAAGAGATATGGTGCATTGGAAGTATTTGTAGTAATAAAATGCATTACTACAAACATTTGTGATGCACCGTCTGTTGGAATGAAAAATGCAATGCATGTGTCTCTTATGTGCGGTTTAGTATTGGATTTGTAAAAGCAGTGTTAATGTTTGAGATGTGCCATCTATTGGAATGGCAGACATAGCAACCAGATGGATACACAGATGCACACACACTTGTACTTTTATTAAGGTGGATTTATTGCATTTGTCACTCCCAACAGATGGTGCCTCACAAACTTTTTTTTGTAGCAATACATTTTATAACAAATGTCTGTGATGTGCCATCTGTTAGAATGATAAATACAATGCATTTTATTAAATGTTTGTGATGCACCATCTGTTGGAATGACAGACAAAGCAACCAGATGGTCACAGAGGTATACAGACGCACAGACTTTTATTAAGGTGGATGCAATGCATTTGTCACTCTCCAACAGATGGTACATCACCAACATTTGCTGTAGTAATCCATTTTATTACTAATGTCTGATGTGCTGTCTGTTGGAATGACAAATGCAGTGTATTTTATTACAACAAATGTTTGTGATGTGCCACCAGTTGGAGTGAAGCATGCAATTCATTTTATTACAACAAATGTTTGTGATGCACCATCTGTTGAAATGAAAGACACAGCAACTAGACAATCATTTGTTGTAATGCATTGTATTACTGTTTGTGATGAGTTATCTGTAGGAATGAAAAATACAGTGCATATGTCTCTGTTATATACCGTTTGGCATGGGATTTTAAAAGCAGAGTTAAAGTTTGAGATGCGCCATCTGTTGGAATGACAGACAAAGCAACCAGATGGTCACAGAGGTATACAGACGCACAGACACTTATACTTTTATTAAGATGGATGCAATATATTTGTCACTCTCCAACAGATGGTACATTACCAACATTTGCTGTAATAATCCATTTTATTACTAATGTCTGACGTGCTGTCTGTTGGAATGCTGTTGTATTTTATTACAACAAATGTTTGTGATGTGCCACCTGTTGGAATGACCAAGATATAGAAACTGGATGAACACACATATACACAGACACTTATCCTTTTATTAAGGTGGATTTAATAGTTTGTTGTGTGCTGGTTTGTTATGTTGGCTTATTGAAGTTTTTAAGAAATGTAACAAGTAAACAAAAAGAATATTTCAAATTAATTGTTAAATAAATATATTGGTGCCCCACCAGATTAAAAGCCATTAAAATTTGTTAGTTTGGGAGAATTAACTTTGAAGATAAAGTCTGACTGTGCCCCTTGGTGGTTGAGGGTGGTCTTTTTTTTTTTTTTCTTTTTCTATCTAAAGGCTTGTTGTCAACAGGCAAGCCCATTGTTTGAAGTGTGTGTAATTCATGGGGGTCCTTCATCTGCAGAAGGCTATGCCTATGACTTGATGTCATTCTGGAAAAATGACGTGGATAGGACTGGCGAGCTTTGTCGGGCTGAATTCTCTAATGTTCATAATAATGCCACCATTGCCACATCCACGGTGAAGGGCTGCTGTGGCATGGAGAGCCGCCTGACTACTCTGGTGCTCTCAAGCCATAGATTTTCATGTTGTCCAGAGTGAAATATCACAATGTTCTGTTGTTCAAGAGCATCCAGAAGCCTGGCTGTCAGGATGCCTTTGGGACCGAGGGACGTGACCGTCACATTTTATTACAGAAGTTGTGTATTACTCTTCACAGCCATGTCGAAAACGTTTCTCTGCTGCCTGTGGTGTCTGCTTTGGCCCCTTAAGTGTAGTCCCACACAGGAAGCCCCCAAACCAACCCTGTTCAGGTGTGGTCTTGATACTTGTCTCATATTTTTTGTTTGTCCTTTCGTCTTCAGCTCTGCTTGACCCAGGAGGTGCCGTGTTTCATCAAGTATAAGGCATTTGACTTGAGACGTAAGTGACGAGAGCTCTGGTTCAAGCGTGACGTGTGGCCGTGTGGTTTGTAGATGTTGTTGTCCTAGTGAGCCCTTCATTTTTATTTCAGCCAATTCCAAAACAATATCCGGCCTGCTGGAATTCGAAAGCAAGACTGATGCGGTGGAGGCTCTCACCGTTTTGAACCATCACCAGATCAAGGTTCCAGGTAAGCATCCTGTTTTGCTCCTCTTCATTTTCTTTATTTATTGAGCTGCCACTTTTATGGAAAGAGATTTAAAAATGACACCGACAGATTTTTATTTTTTATTGTTTTTCGCTTTACATTGTGAGATCTTGCAAGTGAAGTCATTTGCACAGAGTCACATGGCCAAGCTGTCAATGGGAATTGAACACAATAGTCCAAATTTGAGAAAGTTTTGTTTATTTAAATATCTTTTTTTCTTCCCTTTATTTTCTGACCATTTTGCATTGCTTTTGCTACTTATATATTAAGGAGTGGAGGGAAATATCTGATTTGTGCAGTGCTGTGAACAAGTATTTGCCCCCTTCAGGTGCTCACTTTTAGTGTTATTTGTCATGACAAGTCAAGCAAAATGAGCCCTTTTATTGGCTAACTGAAAAGGTTTTGAGGCAACTCAGGCCCATTCTTTGGACAAGATTGTAATATTTCTAGTTAGTCAATAAAAGGGGTCATGTTGCTTAACTTGTCACTGTATACAAGCTTTTGAGGCAGCGCAGGCCTTTTCTTCTGGCAAGATGCAATACAGAGACTGGAATTCCCTGTGTTTCTGTAGACATCAGGACGGAGACTG
The DNA here is from genome assembly GCF_900747795.2 of Erpetoichthys calabaricus. Classification (NCBI taxonomy): domain Eukaryota; kingdom Metazoa; phylum Chordata; class Cladistia; order Polypteriformes; family Polypteridae; genus Erpetoichthys; species Erpetoichthys calabaricus. The sequence continues at coordinate 93,436,304 of NC_041408.2, forward strand.
CATTGGAAAACCGGTAAGGTGGGTCAACTTAAATGTTAAAAAAAAAATGAATAGCCTTCTCCAGGCTAAGGTTCATTTAGCAAGAGAGGAGAACGACATATTAATAAACAGCTTATAATCTTTAGACAAAATGTCAAATTAGAGACTGGGAACAACAGGACGCATAGGGACAGCGTTTTAAAAATGCCACTTGATACACACAATGATCGGCCACAGCATTAACACCACCTAACTAAAATTGTATGGGTCCCCCCCCCCCCACACCACCTCTGAAGGTGTCCTGTGCAGCGGACCCTTTAAGTCCTACAAGTTAATAATAATAATAATAATTCTTTGCATTTATATAGCGCTTTTCTCACTACTCAAAGCGCTCAGCAATTGCAGGTTAAGGGTAAGTTGCGAGGTGATGCCAGTACATCCCACAGACGCTCGATCAGATTGAGATCTGGGGGATTTGAAAGCCAAGTCAACACTCTGAACTCTTCGTCGTGTTCCTCAAACTATTCCCTGAACAGTTTTTTTTGCAGTGTGGCAGGGTGCATTATCCTGCTGAACGAGGCCACTGCCATCGGGGGCATACATGTTCTGCACCAACCTTTAGTTAGGTGTGGTGCAAGTTAAAGTTTAACACCCGCATAATTCTTTAATAATAATTCTTTGCATTTATATAGCGCTTTTCTCACTACTCAAAGCACTCAGCAATTGCAGGTTAAGGGTCTTGCTCAAGGGCCCAACAGAGCAGAGTCCCTATTGGCATTTACGGGATTCGAACCAGCAATCTTCCGATTACCAGTGCAGATCCCTAGCGTCAGAACCACCAAGGTCAGGCCCCAAGGTTTCCCCAGCAGAACATTGCCCAGTGCATCACACTGCCCCCATTGTCTTGCTTTCTTCCCATAATGCATCCTGAGGTCATCTCTTCCCCAGGTAAATGCCGCACATGCACCTGGTCGTCCACATGATCTAAAAGAAAATTCATTAGACAAGGCTACCTTCTTCCAGTACTCCATTATCTAGCTCTGACACTCATATGCCCATTTGTAGGTGCTTTGGGTCATGCAAAGGGATCAGCATGAGCACTCTGACCAGTCTGTGATCGCTGTGTGTCCTGACACCTTTTTCTTTCCTGGCCATTCTGAAAATTTTCAGTAATTTGTCCTCCAGTAGCTCTTCTGTCAGATCAGAGCAGACAGGCTGGCCTTCATGCCTCCCATTCATCAATGGACCTTGGGCATCCATGACCATGTGGCCAGTTTACCAGCTGTCCTTCTGGTAGGTACTAATCACTGCACCAGACCTGCCGTTTTGGCAGTCGTCTGGCCATCTCAATGTGGCCCTTGTCACAGTCGCTCAGATCTTTACGCTTGCCCAACACGTCCCCTTCAAGAACTGACTCTTCACTTGCTGCCTAATGTATCCCACCCCTGGACAGGTGCCATTGATCCTGCCTGTCCTGTCACAGCGCGTCATCTTCATGATTTCACACACTCTAATGTAATTTGTGATTTATGGACCAAACCATCGAAGTGTAATCCACTTGGTTGACAGTTTCAGTTCCAGCTACTACTTTGCTGTGTGACTCTGAGCAGGGGTCTTGGAAAGTTTAAAGGAGTTGAACCTTTTCAGTTTAAACAAGCAGAGGGGACCTGATGGAAGTCAGTCAATCAGTCAGTCAGTCAGTCAGTCAATCATTATCCAACCTGCTATATCCTAACACAGGGTCACGGGGGTCTGCTGGATCCAATCCCAGCCAGCACAAGGCAGGAACAAACCCCTCCGGGCAGGGTGCCAGCCCACCTCAGGGCACACACACACACACACACACACCAAGCACACACTAGGGACAATTTAGGATCACCAGTGCACCTAACCTGCATGTCTTTGGACTGTGGGAGGAAACCCACGCAGACACGGGGAGGACATGCAAACTCCACACAGGGAGGACTCGGGAAGTGAACCCAGACAGGTCTCCTTACTGCGAGGCAGCAGTGCTACCCACTGCGCCACTGTGCCCCACCCCTGATGGAAGTGTTTAGCATTATGAAGTGAATTAGGATCTGTGTTGGTACTTCAACAAGAAACCTGGGCGGTTAAACTGGATGCTACAGAAAATGAGGGTGTTGAGATGGGTATGTGGAGTACCAAAGCTTGACAACATCAGGAATGAGAGAATCCGTGGTTAAAGTTGAAGAAATCGCAAAGAAAATACAGGAAAGAAAAGGGTCAAGTGTTACAAGCATGACATGTAGGGGAGAGGACAACCAAAGAGAAAGTGGATGGGACTGCGTGACGGGGAACTTCAGGGACAAAGGGGTATGGGGCAAGGCAGATGAAAGTGGAGGAGGCTGTCCATTATAGTGACCCACGTGAGAGTGGGAAAAGCTTAGGAGGAAGAGGAACAGGGGAACACAGGTGGAAACTTGTTAAGGGAGGTGAGTACAGACAAGTGGAATGAACTACCAAGGAGTGTGGAAGAAGGTGGGACTTTAAAACTTAATATTTGGAGAAATTGGGAGGATTGGATTGGTGAGCTTTGTTGGGCTGAGTGGCCCGAGTTTTTCTAATGTTCTACCAGTGGGCAGGTGGGGTGGTGCCGAGCAGGTGGCCATTTCCTGATCTGGTCAGTCGGCGGGTAATATGTATGCCAATAGGGTATCGTGTGATCTGTGGGGTACTGAGTACTCCATTTGATTGCCCGGTTCATCTTCTGTGTCGGTCCTCCCGCCGCTGTGTCCATTTTATTCCTTACAGCAGTTGGTACTCAGACTTCCATCAAGTCTCAGCGAGGCTTCCCAAGTCGAGTTCTTCCATCTTCCGTCAGACTTGACCCCCTCTGTGTTTTCTTTTCTTTTCTTTTTTTTTTTCCAGATGGCTGCAACCCGTACACCTTGAAGTTGTGCTTTTCAACGTCTTCTCATCTATAAGAGAGGGGGAGAGAGGGGGTCCATGTTTGGAGTTTTGCAAGTGAAGCTGCTGTTGCTTCTTCTTGCCTTCACGCTCCTGTATGGTCTGCCTGCAGAGGAGGAAGAGAAGAAGTGCAAAACACTGAAAACCATAACCCGTTAGAGAAAACAAGAAGTGATCAAACACGCCACCCCCCCCCCCCCCACCCCCACCCCCTACACACAAAGCCCCCCCAAGCCCCACCACCGCCCAGGGCACAATCAGCACGGAGCATGCGAATGAAACGCTGCCACTGTCAGTGTATACAAGTGACCTTGTACGTTCCATGTCTGTGTGCACAAGTAGAACATTCCTCCAGGTGTGAGCTTCAGCAAGGACCGTCCTGGGAATGCTGTGGCCAGTGAATGTGTGAGCGAATGCCTGACCCGGAGACCACGGGGGATGCGCGGCCTGTTGTCTCATGTTATTAGTTTTATTTTGAGCAGGTACTTCTGAACTGGATGACGTATTTATGTCCTTTTAACCAATTTATGTTTAATTTTGTTGTTCCGTGTCCTCTCTGTGTTTTGGGTGGGTTGTGTTTAGCATGTTTTTCCCCTGTATGAGAAATTCACTTTTAGCATGCGAGTCATTAAAAGCCTTGGATAAGTTGAGTCTCTGCACTGGCGTGTTTGTGTCTAAAAGGCCTCCGGAGATGAAGGGAGAAAGGCGGCTGTGAACCGTCGTACCCTACGCCAACTCTTGGGAGTCGGATGGGTGAGAGCGCAGTGGGGTGAAGGAGTCCTACGGGCGTGGCCAGTGCTTCCATTTGAGCCTTTCAAAACTGGTAGGGAAACTGTGGAAGTGCGGATGTCGGGATAGACGGGTGCCATCTTGTCTCGACTCGGACTTTGCTTGGAGATGCCACCTGTATGACACAACAACAGAAAAAGATTTGGGGTTCAACCCAGCACCGTGTTCACTTGGTTTGCAAATGAAATTTCAACAAGTTCAGACATGAGTTTAAAATGGAACTTGCCAAGATGGTGGAGCTTCTGGTTTTCAGCCTTGCGGACGGGAAGAGGCGGGTCCAGGTGGACGGACACCGGAAGTGATGTCAGAGCTGTCATAGCTGTCAATCATCCAGTCTGCAGAGAGAGAGGGGCGGCATTAAAACAGCGCCACCTCCTGGTGTGGCGGTATAATTACAGTCACTAGAGCCCTTCAGCTGTCCCCAGTGCACGCGCCTGTGACACACCATAGGCCCATTCGGCCTGCTGTTGTAGTCAATGATGCCACTTGGCTCTCCTCCGACATCGTGGCCATTGTACGCCTCTCTCTCTTCCTTCCCCTTACCGAATATGTGGTCTACTTGTTTCTCTTTGTGTGTGGTCTGAAGACAACATGAGACAGTTGGGAGGAGTGCGACTTAACAACAAAGATGACCAGACGACATGCACGAGTGGGCCCAGCGGTGGACTGGTGCTCCTGCTTTCCATCTCATTCTTCCAGGAACTTGGGCACTGCCTTCAGGTAAGCAGCAGGTTTGGAAAAGGTTTCCAGGTATGTATGGATAAGAAGTTCCAAATTATTAAAATAATAAATAAAAATTGTAGTGGGGAATCGGCAGAAATATTTCTTGAAGTTTGCCAAACTGCCCAAAACTGAAAATTATAACCAGCAAGGCAAAGTCATTTGGGTTTGTTCTTATAGAGCGTTCAGAGTTGTGACAGATTTGCCTAAAAGTGTGCAGGGGGCACAGAGTGGCCAGTTTATTAGGTACCCCCTCACTCACATTCTCCATCCCAGTATGTCATTTGATAGCGGTGTGTGCTAGAAGTCTGTGCAGACCAGCGTTTCCAGCATCCGTACGTGTTCATGGGAGTGTTGGGATGGGCAAAACGAGTGACTTTTTGAATGAGACACGGGACCCCACACCAGGCGTGTCTGTTCTGACGATCACAGAAATGGCTGTCAGCCACTTTTTTCACTGAGGGTAATTTAATGATGGAAAGAAGTGCAGCCAAGAACGTGCTCGAGATGAAAACCAGAGAAACGCACTCCTGTCTTTTTTTGTCTAAAGCCGAGAGCAAACAAAAATCGGAGTCAGTGCTGCTGTTGCATTGTAGCCTTCATTTGAAACCTGAAACACTCGGAAAGTTGGTTAGTAAAGCCTGCCGCCCGACTTCGACTGTTGTACTAATGAAGGTTTAGATGACGAGATTACATTTATGTGGCGCTTTCTCGCCACTCACAGAGCTGCAGACAATGCGTAGTGGCATCCACCTGGATGGTGTGACGGCAGCCATTTTGTGTCGGTACCCTCACTACGCATTCGTTATTAGAGGTGGTGAACATGCCAGTTGCACACACACACACACACACACATATATATATATATATATATATATATATATATATAAATAAAATAAATAAATAATATATTTATGTATGTTATTTATTGGGCGGCGCGGTGGTAGCGCTGCTGCCTCTCAGTAAGGAGACCTGAGGTTCGCTTCCTGGGTCCTCCCTGTGTGGAGTTTGCATGTTCTCCCCGTGTCTGCGTGGGTTTCCTCCCACAGTCCAAAGACATGCAGGTTAGGTGGATTGGCGATTCTAAATTGGCCCTAGTGTGTGTTTGTGTGTGTCCTGCGGTGGGTTGGCACCCTGCCTGGGATTGGTTCCTGCCTTGTGCCCTGTGTTGGCTGGGATTGGCTCCAGCAGACCCCCGTGACCCTGTGTTTGGATTCAGCAGGTTGGAAAATGGATGGATGTTATTTATTTATATTTAATATAATATGTACACTATATTCCACCCTTGAAAGTTTAAGTGTGGATCCAGCCTAAGAGACCTTGGACAGAAATGAGGCGAAAAGTCACAGGGACATTGTGACAGTAGAAGGAGTTGAAAACTGGCACACTCAATTTTGTGCCATGCTAGTTATGGTTTGACCTCCCGTCTGAATTGTCTGCCCACTGGTGGACTTGAACAAACTAAGACCCCGTCTATCAGTGCTGCCTGCGTTGGTCATCTTACCACTCGCAGTGCTGTATGGCACCCCACCGTCTACGCTACCGTACTTCCAGTCAAGTGGAGGACATGCGCTGGAGTGGACTCGAGTGCCAATCTGACTTGTGCTGACCCTGTGCTAAATTTATCTCCCTCTGCCTCCCACAGCTGGCACATTCCATGCCTTCCATGTGTCTCCTTGGCACAGGATTAAGGGCGCCGCTGCTCAGATGAGAGGGGCCTGCACGCCAACGGTGGCCACTGACTGGTGGTGACCTTTTACTGTGCTAAGAAGGTGAAGTTTGAGTGCACATTCTGTGTGAACGTTTGTAGACCTGGGAGTTGCAGTGCCTCACATTGCTGCCTCACAGCTCTGTGGGTTAGTGGGTTTGGATCCTGGCCTGGTTGGCATCGTTGTCACTTGTCCTTTGCCTGTGTGGATTTTGACATCTCAAACACGGGTGTGTTAGGGTAATTGGTAGGGAGGCGTATGCTTGCGCAGTAAGAGGCCACGGTGACAGCTTGGAGGTTTTTTAGAAAGCCTTCATTACGAATACACTTTGCCTGTGTGACATCAGAATGAAATGTCTGACATACCCTACGAGTAGAAGTCATAGGCTTGCTGGAAAATCACCAGACACGTCAAATTACGCAGCTGCATGACAGTCTTGAGTTCTCCTTTTCCTGACCGATCACACCCCAAAAATGCCGTGCTGTATGAGGGGTTTACTGGTACAGCTGCACACTCGGCTCTTTTGGCGTTTTTCTATTCTGTGGTGGTACGTAAAACACGAGACCTCACACTGACGAGCGCCTCTTCTTTATTTGTGGTCCACAGCCCCCACGTTCCTTTTCTCAGGGTGAGTCGCTGGGTACGTCCGACTCGATGACCGCTGGTCACCATGGTGTGCTGCCAGCTGCATCTGACTGGCTAACGTTACCTAAAAGAAGGCTGAGTCTGAAAATCCTTGGAAAAGTCGTCTAATGTAACGTAGCCTTAAGGCGGGTAGCCATTATACTCTGATCAAGATGGCCCTGCCGTCTGAAGAATTCAGATCGGCCTCGTCAGTCAGGCTAGTTCTGAGTAACGGACGAAAGAGCACATGGCCAGTGGCAGAGGCCCTATGGCCTACACGTGGGACTCCCAAAGACTGATGCGTATGTCCTGGAGCTCCAGCACCTGTCTATCCCATCGCTATACGGGTTTGATTCCCTCACCAGTATAGGGATGACCATGCAGCTCCAATCGAGGAAGTATTCATTGTTGGGGGGGTCGGGGTTCACCTACACCTGGAATATCTTGGGTTCTGAGCTACTGAAGAGGCCAGTGATGAAGACTTGGCTGGACTAACCATTGTCGTCATAGTTGTCGTGTCTATTTGCGTGAAACAACTCGGCTTCTACTGAGCGGATTTTGTTGAAATGTAAACAAATCGGGTTTTAGTGTGCCAACCATCTCTAGCAGGTCGGGCACACTGCTGTCCGGTGTTAATATGAATTCCTCAACTGCTTGGGCAGTGAAGTCACAAAGCCTTTGGGAGGAGGAGCCTGCCAAGTGGGTTTGACTGGGGCAGCCCCTTCTGATTGGATGTGTTCAATACATAAGGCAGAAGCCACACCCCTGCCCTGTGATTGGCTGACATTACAGGAGGTCCTGGCTACACAAGCTCTTCACTGTGGTCAGGTCTGCTGTCCTGGTCACCGACAGTGGGCTGCCATCCCAGCCTGCTTGTTCTCCACCCTGTGCCCCCGTTGGTTACGTTTGTGTGACGTCCTAAGAGGTGAATGTGACCAGTGACTGCCCAACTTCCTGCCTTAACCCCGGTGCTACCTGGAGACGCAGTGGTCTGTGAAACTGTTAATCCGACAAAGGGGCACACAATACGGCCAATATACTCAGCCATGCCCTAATTGACAGTGAGTTTGGGTGACGTGTGGATGGATTTATTTATTATAGTCCTTCATTTTCTGTGGCCAGTACGGTTGCTGGAAAAGTACCAAAAAAAAAACATCTTAAAATAGTGCGGTGCCAGCATTTTGAGATTTTTCAGTTCCAGAAGTCAGTGCCAGCTTTCCTCTGAACAACCTCCTTGGTTTGCTTCAACACAATTGGAATTTCAGGGGGGATCACTCCCCACACCTGCCCCTTATTAGTTTGATGAAAGGGGGACTTCATTGGGACCACCAGTCTCCCTCCATTGCTTGAGTGTGTGTAGCGTGGCGAGTAATTGCAGGATGGAGTAAGACCCAGTTTGGAGTTCCCTGCTTCAGGACCGTCATGGGGCGTAAACTGGGAGTCCCACAGGTACCTAAAACACTTCCAAGGTTGGCCACTAGAGGGGGGAGGAAACACCATAAAAATACCCTGATTAGGAACACGAAGGGCTGAGAAGAATTTTTAAAAAATACAAGGTTTAGTTTAGTAAAAAAAAAAAAAAGGCAGTGCAAACCCCCAAAGCTCTGAAGAGCACAAAGGAGAAAAGGAAGGGCGATAGACAATTGTGTGGTCGAAAACTGCAGAGTTCCAAAAAATAATAAATAACAGACCCAATCGGAAAGCCAGAGGCGAGGTCAAAAACACCGTAAAGCTTAAAAAAAAAAATCGAATCGTCACTGTCACAAAATGAAATCCAATGACAAAGCAGAGGGTCGAAAACCCAGAAAACAGTATGGTGGTGCAGCGGTTAGTGCTGCTGAGTGTAGTCAGTGCCCTTAGGACCCCACAACTGGTCATCGCTCGGGTGCAGTTTGCATGTTCTCTCCACGTTTGTGTGTCAGATATGCTAAGGACGTGCAGTTGAAGTTTACTGGGCCCTAAATGGACTCTGGCCTGCGATAGACTGGCGCCCCTCCTGGGCAGTTTCCTGCCACGTGCCCTGAACTGGATTGAGTGGACTCCAGTCGGGTTAGGCTGCTTCTTTCATATAAATGGGCTGGAGGTGAGGGGGACTGGCGGACAATATGGACTTGCTGTATAAGGAGGTGGTCCGGGGTGAGCCCTTCTATTTCTGGAAACCCCAGTCCTTTAATGCTTACTAGCCAGAGTCTCACCCTGTCCAGCTCCCTCAAAACTACAGCAGTAGGCTTTAGCCTGCCTAAGCCCAGAAATGGGGTAACTGGATAAAAGTTCACCAGTAAACTTAAATGTTCAAAAATGCCTCACCAGAAGGGAGGAACTGTTAACAAACTCTGACCAAAATGCAAACACTTCACCTTTATGAATGAGAATTTTTAGTAAAAGAATGAAGAAATACCAAGAAAAGCTCACAAGCATTAAAAGAAGTGGCGGTTCGAGTGGGTGGTCCCACGTCATCGTCCCTCACTATCAACACAGACGCTCCACAGGGCTGGGGGCCGAGTCCTCCGCTGTGCTCCCTCTGCACATCTGTAGCTGCACACGACTCTAACGTCAGGTTGACAGACAGCTGTGGTAGGCCTGATAGACAACAACAATGAGCAGACTTAACTGGATGAAGTGGAGGGTCTGTCACAGTGGAGTCCGGACAACAGTCTACTCCTGAGTGGACTTTGGGAGAAAACAGCAGAGGCACCACCACCGCCTCCTCAGCACTCGGGTGGAGAAGGTTGGACAGTTCCAGATATCTCGGTGTCTGCATCACAGAGGACCTGACATGCTGCAGGCCCACTGATAATCCTTGGTGAAGAAGGCACAACAACACCTTTACCACCTTAGATGCCTCAGGGATTTCCGGCTACCCTCCCAATTACTAAAGAATTCCTACACGTCCACCATTGTAAGTATTCTGACAGGAAGAATCACAGCCTGGTTTGGAAGCCACAAGGCACTGGAGAAATCAAAACCCATCATCCTGCCAGTGCTGCCAGCATTGTCCAGGTGAGAATAAGCCTTGTGGAGCAGATGTTGTAGATAATTGCGTCCTCCACTGCAGCCTTTGTTTGATAGTCAAACTGCAGGGGGTCCCGGTGGTCCACCACAAGAGAACTCATACAAGTGGTGACGAGCCTCTGAAAGGGCTTCATGATGTGAGATGTCAATGACGCCGGGCTGTGGTCAGTAGGTGGAGAGGCGCCTGCCTTCTTTGGAACAGGAATAATGCAGGATGTCCATAAAGAAATAAGCAACAAAAACTACATTTTGTGAAAGTTGTATTTAAACTCACGTTGCGTGTTATTATTATTCTGTTCGTAAGAATTCCTTGTGAATGCTTTCACACCAAGTCAGTGTGTTTTGTCAGGCGTGTCCTGACTCACCAGTACAAGAAAACCCCCGAGTATGCGATGATCTACCATTCTGATGTCTAGTTGTGGAAGATGTCAAGCTTTTTTTTGGGGGGGGGGGGGGTCTCTCCCTCACAGCTCCCTGAATTTTTGGCCCTGTAGACCCAAAGACTTCTCATTATTAGTCAATTTTTGGAACCATATTCGGTGCAGACAAACACATCCTTACAATGAAGAGTAAACCAATTGGTGAAGGAAGGATTTGCAATTGACCCCAGGGGTCCCCCCAACTCCAAATGGGAATATGAGGGGTTTTACAAAACTTTGGAAAAAAAATAAGGATTTTGGTAAATCGGGCACGTGGGAGTGTCATTTTTTGATGCTGTTATGAAGTTGCCTATTATGAATACGATCATATTTTTTTCCTCTTTATCGGTGGTCCTAGCCTTCTAAGAGCCGCTCCCAGAAAGTTCAAAATGACAAATTTCAAAGCTCTGCATGTGGGGTATCGTTGTAGAGTATTTCAAGGTCAGTGATTATGAATATGATGTTATTTTTGACCCTTCATTAGTGATCTGTCCCCCCTATGGACTTCTATCAGAGGGTGACAAATTTAAACCTTTAAATTGGCGCAGACATTTTAATATTTCAAGTATCTGACGCAGTTCTTCTTGTTTATTATGCCCTTCTACCCCGTGAAGTAAATCATTATATTTATAAGGCACACCCCATACTCAAGCGGTTTACGTTACTTGATATTTTCCTTTTTTTCCGTCAGTCCGTTTTTCTTTGAGAGGTGCAATCCGATCTCTAAACACAAGGATTCAGTTCAGAAGACACGGATTAGTGTTCCGTATGAAATCACATGACGATAAGCTTTTTTTTCATCCATATTCATGCTCATAATTATTTCAATGGAAGGATGGATGAGATTTACTAGGAAACGCCTCCTGGTGCCCGCACCGTACCTTATGACTGCGTGTCTTCTGTCCGCTCGACTCGTCTGCGTTACAAGACGGAATGCGGCGTATCATATGCAGTCACGTGAGCAGTAAGCGCTGCTGTTGCGGGTCAGCTGGAGTCACGTGCTCCGTGCTCTCCGCTCATTCGTCACTCGGAGCCGAAGAGTCCTTATTTACGCGCGACACGTGCGGCCCCGTTTAAACACGTGGGCAGCGCGGCGAAGGACGGGCGCAGGGACCCGGGAGAATCCTCGTGACGAGATCGCTCGATAAAGGCGGCGCTCCGGGGTTTGACAATTTTAAAACAGAACAAGATGGCGGAGGAGAGCGGGTTGAGGGGTCGGAAGAATTCCAAGCGGAATTGTGAAAACAACGCACATTACCCAGGTAGGAGACCGCGGATGTTAAAGACAACGGCGAGGACGGACTCCCGGCTTGGCTTAGCTGATGGAGAGGTGTGCGGTTACCCCGCTGGCGTTGTGTGTTTTCGCGCTCCCCCTTTCCCCCCAATTACCCTCTGCCGTCTCCTGATACAGGAGGCTTGCTGCGGCTCCTGGCGTTGGACCGTTGTGCTTCACCTGGCCCGAACTCGGGGAGGAGGGGGATTGACAAGCGACGGTGTCGAGGCGGGTGACAGCCGGTAGAAGGAGAGCAGAGGAGAAGCCTTCGTGTCACGGCTAGCTGTGTTTGTGTCTGCACGCGAGTGCGCGCTATTTCCTTGGCGCGCGATTCGGTCGAGCTCGGTTCGCGCTCTCCGGTGTGGCTCGGGGATCCGTTCGTGACTTCTCCGAGTCGCCGTGCCGAGTGTCGGGTCCGGAACACCGGGACAGCAGAGAAACTGCCGCTCTCCTTTACACTAGTAGAGGCGGGTCGCCATGCTTGTCAACGGGGACGGCCCGTGTCCGCCTCCTTCTCTGGCTGTGATGCTCGTGGCTTCTGCGATGCCTTCTCGTCCCGTTATTTCATCTCATTTTCCTCCTCTTGTTTTTAACTGGAATGTGTTGCCTGGAAGTGAAATTTAACTTCACGGTGTCCAGTCTCGTAATCGTGGCCGAGGCACCGGTTCGGTCCGGCCAGTCATGTCTAACGACAGCTTCCGTAGAAAACCGTTTTCTGTAATTGCAGATGTCCAAAATCGGACAGTGTCCCGCCGTGGGATCGGTTATGCAGAGCAGCGCAGACTTCCAAGACTTGACAGTTTGAAAAATCTGGAGAGACCGGAAAAGGAACTTGGCGGAATCTTTTAAAGGTATTCGAGAATGTTGGCTCACTTGCTAACGGATTGCTGTATATGGCCGTCCCGCACTTGCGATTTGTATTCGCTGAGGTTCAAAAGTGCACACCAGTTGGGCAAGTCCTCGCTGGGTGGTTTTCTGGAAGCAGGGCCACATGGCATAATGAACAGACTCTGTGGCGTGGAGCCTTGCGATTAACTTGGCGTGTTTGGAAGAATCCAGCGGTTTAGGAGGGAGAACTTGGGGAAAAGCCAATTCCATTTCACAAAGTGTTGTGTGAAACATTTTAACTTAACGAAGCCTTGTGTTCGGTGCTACTCTATCAGATCTTTCACTTGGGCTTGGGGCAGCCTAGAAGCCAACCTTATCAGGATGCCAGCCCTTTTGAAACGAATGAATATTGGATTTGGGGGCACACCAGGACCTATCATCAATTAATAAATGAGCGGTCCCTTTAATGGTCAAAATTGTAGACACTTTGTCTGAGAAGTTTCAAAATCTTGTAGCTTTTAGTAAAGGTTTAATGTGAGTACCCCTTTCAGAGTAGGTATTTATATGGATTGTGTAACGTCTGAGCGAGATGTGAAATTTATTTATCTTCAGTTTCCAGTTTGTCTGACCCTGATGAAGAGGGAGTCCCGAACTGCGTCCGCCTCACTTAAAGTGGTGTGAATATTCATTGACTGAAGTTCAAATCCTGGTTATTGTGGCTCTATTGACCCTCTGGACTTTATTTGCGATATGTACGGTAATTAAGGGCTGTTTTGCCCGACCTGCTTATATTTTAAAAAATGTCTAGTAGTTTGGAAGCCCTTGTGTTCAAGTCATAATTTTGAAAGCCTTTGTGCTCAAAAAGTAATGTTGGAAGTTGTTGTACTTTTAGTCAAGAAAGCATTTTCTGATGTGGCGGTTGGATATTTGTGTGCCTATAGTATGTAATATTAACAAATGTTTTTGGTAAGTGACCTGGCCGTTCTTTGGTTTGTATTGCTGGTTTGGTATGTTGCGATTGTTTTTTGATTAATAGTCCCGTTTGTAAGAATGCAAGACATTTGACAAATGAGAGAATACCATTTAGTTCATTTGTTGCTTGTAGGGGTGTGTTTTTTTTTTTTTTGTTGGTTAGCTCATCTCTAAACTGTTTCAATATTTCATCCAGCTCCTCCTCAAAGGTTGTGAAGGTTTTTCCTGCCACAACTCCATGTCTCGGTAGTTTTGGTCCAGATTCCTACTTTTCTTTGCATAAAGATTTGCTTCATGGCTTCAGTCCTAAATGCTCTTGACTTTCAAGGCATCATTTGTTTCGGGCCATTTTAGAAAGTGTCGTTTTTTGTAAGAGATATCTGGTATGGCAGTGAGAAGCCTGAGGGTGTCCTGTCCACAAACACGAACATAATTGTGGTGTATATACTGTATGGCCAAGCCGGTTTGGTCCTGATTAGTGATGTGTGGGCCCCTCTGAATTTGCTTCATTTCAAGTTCTTGAGATGAAGTCAATCTAGTCAAAGATGTATGGAAGAGAACATAAAGCAGAGTTAAGTGGGTTAATGGTGCAATGTTCTTAAGTCTCCCCAAGGGCTGGGGAAGCGTCTGCCAACTATGCTGGACTGATCATTGAGGCCAAAAATGTGAGCTGGCCTCCGAGGCAGGAGTGTTAACCACTGTGCCTTGCTGGGATAGAATTATGCTGAGTCGGCGATACTCGGAGTCCTTTATCTCACTCTGTGTCACCACGACTGACACACCCTCGAAGTCTGTGATTCAGGTAATCCGTGTTCTGTATCTGGGGAGCTGTCACTGTCACTACCCAATCTGTGTTACATAGTATGGAGTGCAATGTGGTTAATGTAGTAGTAAAGGCACAACAGATGTGGAACAACAAGGTATTTTCATAGCGTTTGTATTCTAGCCATCTAATTTACACTGCAAATTTTAATTTCATGCAGGGAGCAAATCTGGCTGGACTTCTGAAAGGATAGTGACTTCATGCATGGGTGTTGTATGACCTTCATTATTCACACATGCACAAATTAGATAGGCCAGTGGGGTATAGTGTTAGGTGAGGTATACTTAGATTACACATGCAGACGTAAATCGGGCAACTCGCACAGATCAGGTCATGACCTCCCCCTCCTGCATGGCTTCTACAGCTCTGTGAGGTCATGGTGGGGGCGGTGAGTTGGCCGTATCTGGCCTCGTGGTGAATTTTCAGGCACAAGAGTTGTCAAGCCAAGGTTACTGGCAAACCTAGCAAATTCATGGCGAAAAATGCTTTGAGTTTTGCCAAGTAACACTCGTCATCACACACTTTGAATTGTTACATCTTGTGATGGGCTTGAACTTTTTGAGGAGAACCGTTAGAGTTGTAGTATTCTGGCTGCAGAGATCCCCCTTCACACCTCAACTTGGTCATTGTTGGTCAGTCTGGAGTTTGCACATTCACACCATACTTGTGCAAGTCCTCTGAAGGTGCTCAGGTTTCCTCCTATATCATTAAGATGTGTATTTGTTATGGATGTGCTCCCTGTCCAGGATTCCTGGATCTGTTACCTCATTCCCCAGGCAAGTTTGAAGATGATTTCTGTGCTCATGTAATGCTTACGTGCCAGCAGCCGTACCACATGCACTTCAGAACAGGTGATCCGCTTGAAGTTAGGCTTGTTTGAGCCATTTTGGAAAAGCGCCATTGCAGTGACAGGGAGACTGTGCTGTAAAGTTGGGCCGTCTCTTGGATGAGATATGAAACTGAGGTCATCAGTCCCTGGACATCTTTTGAAAAGACTAAAGGCTTTCACAAAGTCCTGGCTAAGTTACTCTCCTCAGACTGGTCATTCTGGCCCCCTGATCATCCCCTGTCCTTTATTAGCTTACCGTCTTTTGCACCCCTACGACATCAAATAGCTAATGTGTGGTGAGCATACTGGTGCCAAGTGAGTGCCACGCATATGGGTGATGGAGCTGCCCATTCTCTATCTTCCAGCTTTTCCGTGTACGACTTTACCTTTCTACCTTTTTATCTATTTTCTCTTTAACTGATCACTCCTACCACTTTCTTTTATGTGCAGTCGTTCCCTGGACACTTTTTACTACTTTTTATCACTTTTTAATTTAATATTGTTTCTTTATCAGTAAGGTGCTGCTGGAGTATGTGAATTTCACCTTGGGATTAATAAAGTATCTATCTATCTAATGCACTTTGAGTTGTGAGAACAGCGCTATAGAAACATAATGAGCGACATCTTCTCAATTTAACGTTTTATTGTGGGCTGCTGAATGGGATGATTACTGCTATCTTTATGTTCAGTTTTTAATGTTTGATTTGTTTGGACTTTAACATATCAAATTCCATCTGACTGTTATAAAATGTACTGTACAAGTTTTGAGTGCAGCTCGGTGTTCTTTACACACAGAAAATTACAATACCAGCTGCTGTAAATTTATATATCTTAAACCAGATGCTCATGGAATGATAATCGCAAAAAATAGAGTAATTGTAAAGGTGCTAAAACCTTTACCTCTCCTCTCCAAGTGGTCATGTGATAGTCATTGGTTTACTTTTATTTTATTTTTAATAGTTGTGGCCAGATGGCAGCATAATTTGTTTCCTCTCCTCCAAGAAGCCACAGCCTGAGGAAGGTAAATCTCTAGAGGCCTACAGTTTTCAGTAGTTTAAAAAAAAATAATGAAGTTTTGTTAACCAGAGGCCCATTGGCTTCCCAGCCCCTCCAGCCAGGGTTGCTGCACTGGAGTCGCTGTGATGTGTGGAGTGAGAGTACGGGATGGTTCTGATGAACCTGTAGAATGCACTAGTGAGACCTCGCTTGTAGTACTGGGTACAGTTTTGGTTTCCGTATTATAAAAGAGACATAGCAGCGCTAGAGAAAGTCCAGGGGAAAGGGCCCGTTTATACTTCACACTCCGAACGCTTAAACTCGCACATCACAGCTGCCTCACGTTCCCAGCATACTTTTGACGCATCCCCTGAACACGTCGTTAGAAATGAACATGTGTGAGTTGCAGTACCAGCAAAAGTTTGGGTGGCATGTGTGTTCAGGTTTTGGTATAGGATGCCAGCATCGTTGTTTACTTATCAACATGTGACGTCAAGCCGCATTGCAGCTCCAAGAGGATCAAAGTATGTGCTTCAATGTTTGATGAATGGTTTGATGCGGCGAAGCAAATCCTGAAACTTAAATACTGATGTGAAGGTATTCATGGTGCTTTTCATCCATTTCTCACATAGGCAATACAGGCATCTCATGCTATCCATCATAATGACGTGATACATTTTAAAGGTCTAGTACAGTTGATCCCATCTGCTACTTTAAAAATCTTAAAGAACTTGGGGACTTGTTGGACACTTGTGTATAATCCCCTCACTCCGTGAACCCATGGAATGAGTAGTGACCAAATAGTGGGGGCCTTCAAATTTGGACTTGATGTTATTTTGGATTATCGAGGACCTTAGGATTGGTGAGCCTTGTTCTAATATGCGTAGTATTCATGACCAACGCAGCTGTCCTAAGCAAACTTTTAAAAAATTTTGATTGTGCGTTCATCAATTGACATCTCCATTGATGACGCGTTCCAGTGTTTATTTGAAGGCCAGCACTTCTTATGATGCTAAATGACTGAAAGGAATGCGGCTTTGGCCCGGTGATGTTGTGGGCATCACTGCATTTCCATTTTGCTTCATTTTGTGTCTACCTAGAGTTTGTGAGAGAGTTTGAGTTTCTAGATTCAATTTTTCTCACGGCCTAAAGGTGCATTGAGTTGATTTCCATCTGCCGTTTTGCATGTTTTTTGCCTGTCTCTCCACATGACTGGCATGCCAGATGAAACTCTAAACTGCCCTGGTGAGGGCATGCCAAAGTGTTAAAGGTTTGTTACTGTTTGTACCTTTTTAGTTAGTACCTTATTTATCCCAAGTGGGAAATGATTTTTTTATAAAAGCTCAAGAAATATAAGAAACAGCCCCCCCTCAAACACACAAGAAGTATAAAATAAAAAAGAAAACTTCTGACTTGACTAAAGAGAGCAGTCCCAGCAGGGCACTAGAAAGATGTATTGCCGTAGGTATGAAGGGCCCCAGTGGAGTTTCTTGATGTGCCTCTGCTGAATAATTTATTGGCTAAAATCTTCCATGCTGGTTTGTCGAAGAGAGGATGTGCTGCATTGTTGTTAATGGCGGTCAGTTCTTTGTTCTCTTCTCCACAACCAAGTCCAGCAGGTCCAGAGAGCGTCCCAATAATTATATCGTATGCCAATTTGAAGGATCTCTCTTGAAATGACCTTGCAGCGTAGAGAATTTGTACTGACCACCCCACAGTCTCAGAACATGAAAAGGCTGTCGTTACTCGCGTTAAAGGAACGTGGCCTTTTAAGAAAGGAGTCTGCTCTGTCCCTCTACCATTGCTCTCTAGTAAGAGACCAGTCCAGACCGTCACCGATGTGTAACACGTACCTCTGGTCCCTCTTCATGGAGTCAACATACGAGTTTGGTGTGGGGAACGTCAATAACCAGTTACTTGATTATTGGTGATAATTATTTCTGCACCAAGAAACAAAAGTTCTCCTCCTGCCTCCTATACTGTCTCATTACCCCCATGTTAATACACACCAGTAAGTCCTGTCACTTGCAGAAATTGTCAGCACGGGTTCTGAAATTAAATGACGAGAGTGCCCTTACATTCCCAAAACAAACTTCTGTAAATGTGGCCCTTCTTGTGTACTGGGAAAAATCTTACTTTTATTCTAAAAGCCTTGTATGTGAAGATTTTGAGACCTGAGGTGGCCAAAACAAAATATCATCTGTTCTGAAAGATGTTTATTAAAGTGGTAAAAGATTTACAGGAAGAAATTGGATTACTTGCCTCTCTGGCACTGAAGTCTGTTTGGACTGTGAGGGACTTGTTTAGAAAGACCCCGAAGTGAGGTGTTGCTGCCATTAATGACGCTGAACATTTGGAGACGTCTGCCCTGAAACCTCTCTGCAGTGTGTGTGTGTGTGTGTGTGTGTGTGTGGCCACGTCATGGGATGGGGTGGTAGTTTAATTATTAAGTGACCAATAATGCTTGTGGGGGGAAAAAACACACATACCCTGAGTAAATTCTTGTATCTCATTTCCAGAGAAGTTAATCCTTGTACTGCTCACACGTCATTTTCTAACCTGCTTAATACAGACCAGGGTCGTGGGGAGGTTGGAGCCTATCCCAGCTAGCACCGGGTGCAAGGCAGTGCCGAAATTAGTTCTGGATAGTGCTGTGCATTTGAAAACTTGAAACCTTTATTGCAAAAACCTACGTCTGTCTGTCGACATGAAACTCCTCGGGTTCCCCTGTGGGCCAATTTTGTTGAAATGTCGCACATTTGGTCATCAAGATGTCTCAATGAAAACTGCACTGTCAACAAATTTACTCGAACTGATCACATTGCTTTACAATTTCAAAATCTGCCATTGGAAAGCATTTTTGAATTTGTGCGCTTAAAACTGAAGCATTCTGTGTGAATTCAACTGCGAATTAGTTTACTGTTTCTACTTTAGCTTGATGGTGGTTACACCATTTTTGTGTAGTTTGTACATTTTTGTTCTTTTTTTCCCCCACTTGTGGTAGCTGCTCCTGATGGCAAACAGATCCCCAATACAAGGTAAGAAACATCAGCAGATTGTGGGCGTGGGTATGAAGTGGCTGTTTGTGTATGTGCAGATTGGCAAATCCTCCATTACCAAGCTGGAGTAGGTGCACATGGGGAAGTCTGTACTTCGGCCAAGTATTTGTTTTACAAAAAGCCTTCCCAGTGCAAACAGAAGAGAGCGTCAGTACCTCAGTTTGACTTCAGAAGTCTGGTCACCCTGTAATTTACCATTCGGGTGCCACATTCACCTGATATCTGCAATGGTCTCTCATTGTTATAAAGTTTAGCCTTTTTCTTGTGTTATTCCCTAATGTTTGTCATAACTGAATTGCTTTGGAAGTTACAACTGCCGGGCCTGCTCAAGTAACGAAGGAATTAATTACAAAAGGCTCCCCACCCCCCCCCGTTATGTTAATTGCCAAGTTGTCACTGTGAGAATGTGTGAGAGTGGTCTTCATTATGGATTAGAATCCTGTCCAGGCCTGTGTTTGTCCTTTTCCCAATCCTGTTATAATAATGTTCGGCCCCCATAGCCATGAAACTGTCCAACTGAACTCGCTCCCTTAAGGGCTCATGTGCCTGCACAGCCCTTAAAGGCCCCAGAATGCTCCTCTGTACGTTCATTTTCTAACTTATTAAGATTTCGGGGAAGGGTGAACGTGGTGCTTTTGAACCACCTGATTAACCTTAAGCACCGTACCACCATCCTGCCCTCCTTTTGAGCCGTGTCCATCATAAGGTTAGCATTACTAATTGTGTCTTCGCGTGTTCTGCTTCTCCTTGCACGGGTGCCTCCCGGTGTTGAAATTACTGTAAGTGGGTTGATTCCTCCCATGCACTGGTAGGTCAGCTTCAGCTTCTTCTGACCCTGACTTTGCATTCACCCCTCTTATATTGTCCAAGGACAACAAGTGTGTTAAGGTCCCTGCCGGCTTGTTTGCCATCTGGTGTGCTTTTTTTGGATCAAAATCTTTAAACAAGAGTCAGATTCTTCTTAAATGTTTGTGCTGGCATTTTGCATAATTAGAATTTGCACTTTGTACCTCACGGGTGACACGTGGAAGCCATCGCAGTCAGCCAGATAGCTCTTTAACTCTGTCTCCTTTTTTTTTTTTTTTTTCCTATTGGTGATGAAGAGCAGCCGGGTGTCTCTAAGTGAGTCTTAAACATGCCGTTGATTTAACATCAGCACAGTCTTTGTATTGTCTGTTTTCCCAAATGTTTGTTTGTAAGCCACATTTACAAATTTCAAAACCAGCAAAAGCACAGGTTGACTAAAACTACTTTTAGGTAATATTCTTATTTTCTTTATGCACAGACTCCTGTTACTTTTCCCATAATACTTCTAAAAGCAGTACTCTAAAATGTCAGGCTACAATGCCATGCTTTATTTAAAAATAGTCTGGGTAAGTGGTAGTTACCCAATTTAGACATTTGTTAAGGAATCCCATAACCCACCCACCAACATCTTTACCCCCCCAAAATGCTGATGGATGTACTTGTACCCTGACTCTTGACATTTGTGGATGTGTAAACACCAGGGTTTCAGGCCGTGTGCTTAGTCTGTCACTCTGAAAAGATAAAGCTTTATCGTCCTTGGTGTTCATGCAGGGCCCTCTGCTGCCTGATAAGTCGGCACTAAATTTAAACTCTCTTTTTACAGCTCTGTGATCTGTCTTTCACATTAAACACAGAATTTTCACTCTTAGTTTAAGGACTTGCAAGGCACGGTGGACATTTTTTTCTTTGAAGACCGAGGTCATGCCCTAAGATTAGTTGTGTTGTCATTGGTATGAGTGAATGTCAGTTGTCGGTTCTGAAGAGTCTGCATTTTACTGTCTGGTCGCTCGTGTGTAGAAAAGCTCTTTAATTTTTAAGCTGGGACAGTCCCGTTACGCCAGTTTAGTTTAATAAGTTGGTCGTGAATATCGGGCTGTGTGACGTCAGTAAAAGGCGCATTTCCATTTTATTTAAAGTGATCCCCCTTCTCAAATTGGGCATTGATGACACTTATCATTAGTGCATTAACATTTTTGATCGCATGAAGTAGTTTCTCCAAGTGCTTAACAACACTAATGTCGAGAGGTTTATTTACCTCAGCAGTGACATTCATCTCTCTCGTGACACTTCCTATGTCAGTAAATGGTTTGGGAGAGCATGAGGGGGGTGGGTCGGTCATGAAGTCGCTGGAAAGGGGTGTGTGGCGCTCCCAATATCACAACAAAAGGATGAAGGTCCAAATCTTTAGAGTCCTGGTGCTCCCTGTTTGTGAGACATGGACGTTATGCAGTGACCTGAGATGAAGACTGGACTCCTTCATGTGGGTCTGTTTGGAGAATCCTTTGGTCCCGCTGGTTTGACTTTGTGTTGCTCACGGAGTTCTGAATGAGGCACATGACCTGCAGTGTGAGGGAGTGTCAGTTCCGGCACTACAGCCACGTGGCGAGATTCCCTGAGGGTGATCTGACTTGCAGGACCCTCATTATTGAGGACCCGAGTGGCTGGATGAGGCCAAGGGGATGCCTACGTAACACCTGGCTGTGGCAGACAGATACTTTATTAATCCCAAGGGGAAATTCACAATTTCACAGATTGAGGGTCATTTCTGTTGGGTGGGACTGGACTGCATGTTTGCCTGGGTGGTTGCCAACCAGGATCCCAAGGTGTTTCAACGTGTTGTGGGTGCGGCAATGCCCTGTACCAGTGCAGGCTTCCCAACCTGACCTGATCTGACCTGACCCTGAACATGGGGAAAGGTGCTACCGTATAAACGCGCGGATAAGTCGGGGCTTGATTTTACCGTATAATTTTTGGTATTTTATAGTGCCGGTCGTATAAGTCGAATGCAGAAAACTCGTGCTATTGGTGTAAGAGATTACGATATGCTAACGCCCACCTGAGAGATTAACCATGGAGCACTCTGCCTTTTATCTCTATGTATTGTGCCTACGTGACCACATGGTAATACCCGCACTATTCCGAAGCGACTTTTGCACAGTTGTTTTTTTGTATCTCACACCCTCATACACCTTTATTGTAAGAGTATCCCTTATCCATGATTGAGCGTTCGATCAGAAGAAAATACGAAGCTGGTTTTAAATTAAGTCGTTGAAGTAGTGCACTGGCAATCGGAAGGTTGCTGGCTCGAATGCCAATAGGGACTCCGTTCTGTTGGCAAGGCCCTTAACTTGCAATTGCTGAGTGCTTTGAGTAGTGAGAAAAGCGCTATATAAATGCAAAGAATTATTATTATTAGTGCAAGAAATTGGTAATTGTGCTGCTGCAACAAAATTCGATGTGTCTGAGAAACTGATGAGTGAGATTGGAGGGGGCAAGAAGATGTAAAAAAAAAAAAAGTCGTATTTTTGAGTGGGCGTACAAGTCGGGTCTGATTAGAGATATAAGTGTTACAAAAGGAAGTTAAAATTTAAAGAACAAGTTTATGATTGTCAACTGTTATAAATATCCTGCTTAATTACAAATTATGGTCTGGTGCCCTGGGAGGACAGTTGGTGCGGTGCTGGAAAAAAACAAACCTGTGGAGTTCCAAGGCCAAAAGACTTCCCAGCTCTCACACAAAGGGCATTCTGCATTCCAAGAATGTGTCACCATTAACGGGACACTCTTGTGTTCTAACATTAGAGCAGTTGTGACAAGAACAGGCCATTTGGCTCAACCATGAAATTACCCAAAATAGCATCCAGTCAGGGTTTGAAGGTCCCTCCAGTCCTTCTGTCCGCTGCACCACTTGGTCTCTTAATTCTCTGTGACTGTGGCTCTTTTTCTAACATTTGTGTGAAGTACCTTTAAGTTTCTACCCGTGTCCCCTTGTTTCATGAATAGTTTTAAGTAACGGCTGGGGTCCACAGCAGTAATTCCTTTCATAATTTTAAACCCCTTGGTTGCGCACTTCTTAACCTTTATTATTTGCTTAAATTTAAAAGTTCTAACACTTTCAGTCTCTCTTCATATCTCTTGGACTCGAAAGCCACTTGGTTTTTATATTTAGTGCTGCTGCTGTCGTCATTTTTATAATATGGGGGCTAATGATTTGATGTGTTTATTTTTTAATTTCAGAGGGGAAATTCTCTTCATGTGAACTTTGGGTGTCCGAGCACAGGGTCAGCCATTGTACAGCACCCCCTAGAGTAATTTTCAGGTTAAGTCTTCCTCAAAAGCCCGACAGAGTAGGATTCTTTCTGGCTGTAACTGTCAAATTTATATATATAGCGTGAAATTAATCTGTTTGAATATGTGAACTTTTTTTTTTTTTTTTTAATATATAAAAAAAAAAAAAAAAATTCACATATTCAAATATAAAAATTAATCTGTTTGAATATTTCACACAGGTGGCAAAGTGGTGGCGCTGCTGCCTCTCCGTAAGGAGATCATAGGTTCACATCCCTGGTCCTCTGTGTGGAAGGGCTTTGAGTAGTTGGTGTTGTATAAATTTTAAAGAATGATATTTTACCTAACATTCTGGGCTTCACATGCACGTTTTTTTTAAACATTCTTTACTATTATGGTAGTGTCTACAGTGGTGGCCACGGCAAGAACAAACACCAACCACAAAAAATCCTAGGGGTACACGGATAACTGTTACTTAAATAATAAGAGCCATCAAAATCTCTGCCAGCTGCCCCCTGTAAAAGAGAAGCACCTGCACTGCCGTCATTTTCAGACAAGTGCTGAAGGCTGGGTGGCTGAGTTTTGTGTGTGTAGGCCCGGTCTCTCAGCCCACCCTATAAAGGTGCCTTGTGGACTCGCAGAATGTGCTTTCTCCCTGAGCTCCACCCCAACCCTGCTTACCATTACTCCCAACAGTTTTTGCAGTAGCAAAATGCGTCACAATGGGTTTGTAGTGTAGGACACCCGCCGAGTGCTACAAGGACTCATGTGACATTGTTGTAAGCACTTTTAACTTGTGGTGCATCTGCAAATTGCAGTCAAAATTTAATAAAAATAATGTTGCAAAACATGGTGCCAGCATGTTTTGATTCATAAGCATACAAGTTCCTTTTTGTGAGTTACTATCCTGACAAGAGTCTGGAGGAATACGGGTCAGTTGGTAAGACCACGACAGGCGAAGATCAGCGAGCCTAGTGAAGGAGCAGGCGAGTCTGTGGCGGACTTGTTTTGGAGGTGGAGCCCAGGGGGCGGAAAGCGCATTCTGTGAGTTGGGGACAGGGTGCCACTTGTATCATGGCATACAGAGCTGGCACCCGTGGACTCCACCCAGAATAGCCTGGTCATATTGGTAGCCCTTGGGGGGTCTGCACAGTCCATTTACCTATTTGTCCCCGTTTAATTTACAGATGCAGCAAAATTGTAAAGGTGGTCTGAATATTTTTAATTATACCTCATTGTGTTTAGACACGGTGCAAGACCAAGAGCTGCAGAAGACTGAGACTGACTGTGGGACACATGTTGGCTAACACTGATGAAGTTAATTAAGGTGGTGATTTTTAAAGCATTTTAACAAAAAAGTTAAATCAGAATTTTGACCATTATTTTCCATAAAACATTTCAGAATCTCTGCCTTAAGATAGAATTTATATCTAAAATGATTTTAGAGCAGCGGAGAAACATTTAGAAAAACTGATTTGAGTATACTCGTGGGTCAAAGGTGCAGAGCAGTGGTCCCCCACGTGAGGGGCTGGCTGAAAGTTTAAATAATGAAGATCAGCTAAACAATCAAAATTGCAAAAAGATTAACTGTGAAAGTGAAAACGGAGCAGTAATATATTGCAGCATTGCATAGCACGTCTAGAATATCTTGATGCCATAATCGGTGCAGGTAAACAACTGTTCTTTTACAGTCGAATGTCCGCTTTTTCTTTATAAAAACTAAATTGTATTTGAATAGCAATGTTTGATCAGACAGCCCTAATAGAAACCCAAACTCTCGCCAGCACTCCAGTTGTGGCCTCACTGGTGCCTTTTAAAACTTTAAGAGTGACCTCCCTTGGCTTGTACTTCCTGCTGTGTGGAGTACGTTGTCACGTTTTGGTAGGTTAGTACAACTGCATGACCACCCCCAGGCCCCAGTGATGACTCTAGTCAGGATGCCTTTGTGTGAACTGTCAGTTTTAGGTTAATGACTGGTTAACTGGAGAGCAGCACATTTCTTTTCCTTTCATGTCATTAAAATAACAGGAGATTTTTGTTCCAAAAGGGCAAGTCTCAGTAGTTTTTCTTTTCTTTTCCTCTCATCCTATAAGCTGATAAATGGACACCATCTATCCATCTATCCATCTATACATACATACTGCATGGTGACAGTGCAGCCTGGCCTGTGCTGGTCATTCAGTTAATGTTGGTTCTATTGTAGGGTGGTCAGCTTTTCTAATAATTTTTTGTAGGATACTTTTATTCAGTCTCTAACTATTTTGCATGTTCTTGTTAGATTATATATAATATTTTACAGTATATGGTATGGTATCTTAGAGTCTTGTGATGTTCTAGTAGTTTCTGCATAATATTCTGTGAATAACCCTAATAGTTGCTCATATCAGTGTGCTGGGCTGGTAACGCCACTTCAGGAGAGACCCACTAAATCAAAAGAGCACCCTTGACGTACAGAGAGCACTGCTGAAGGAGAGATTGAAAACTAAACTGATGGCCATTCTGGACAATGCTGTGCATCCTCTATCTGAGATGCTGAATTCTTTCATCTAACAAATTATTTGGCAGACTTGTGTGTCAAACACAGCTGGGGCTCCTTTACACCAACAGCAATGTCTTTAAGAGCAGTCACAGTGAGGCATTATAATCTTTAGTCAAGTCGGATGCTTTTCTTTTAGATTTCATTTTTGTCCTTCTGGTGTGTGAGGTGGCTTGTGAGTGTTGTAGTAGTTGTTCTTTCAGCTGCTCCCATTAGGGGTCACCACAGCAGATCATCTGTTTCCATATCTTCTTGCCCTTGTCATCTTGCTCTTTCACACCCATCACCTGCATGTCCTCTCACCACATTCATAAACCTTTGCTTTGGCCTTCCTCTTCTCCTCTTCCCTGGCAGCTCTATCCTTAGCACCCTGTTCCCAATATACTCAGCATCTCTCCTCTGTACATGTTCAAACCATCTCCATCTCACCTCTCTGACTTTCTCTCCCAACCGTCCAACTTGAGCTGACCCTCTAATGTCTTCATTTCTAATCATGTCCCTCCTCATCACACCCAATGCAAATCTTGCCATCTTTAACTCTGAACCTCCAGCTCTCTCCTGTGCCACCGTCTCCAGCCCATATAACATAGCTGATCTCACTACCGTCCTGTGGACCTTCCCTTTCACTCTTGGTGATACCCGTCTGTTACAAATCACTCCTGACACTCTTCTCCACCCTGCATGCACTCTCTTCCTCACTTCTTTTCCACAATCCCCATTACTCTGTACTGTTGATCCCAACTATTTAAACTCCTCCACCTTCACCAACTCGACTCCCTGCATCTTCACCACTCCACTGACCTCCTTCCCATAGTAGTTTATTGAGCTTCTGAGAAAAAGATGGGGACAAATGACATGCCATCTCTCTGTCCATGGTTAACTGTTGTCTCATGCCTGTTGCTACCATAAGTTCTGAGTTGGGTGGATATGAAGAAATCATGGCAGGTGTATATAAATACAGTATTTGTTTATGAAGCTTGCGTCAGCTAAGTGGATAGAGCCTATTACATCCTCTGACTTCATTCTAATGGGACACCAGAAACAGAGGAGCTGCACAAAGTGCACCCACCAGCATCCTCCTGAGAAGCACTCGCAACCTGCAGTGGTATTCAGAGCATCTCCTTTAGATGAGTGTGGGGGAGCCCAACTCCACTGTTGGCAGCGTAAGGTTTGTCTAAGGGGTCTGGAGCTGTTACAACTAGAATATAATAACGCGTGTTTTCTTGTTTACCCCGAGCTTTTAATGCAGAATTTAATTAGGATGTTATAAAACACCTGACTAGCTAAACACTGCAATCAGTTTGCAGAATTTCAAGAATGTGAGATTAGAGGTTATTACTCCATCAAAGACTGCTTTGTTTATAAAGGTGGAAAGCATTTCGATTTGTAATTAATCTTCTGTGCACATGGAAGTTCTTGTGGAGTTCATTTCCTTAAATTCATGGAGCTTTTCATAGTGAAGTCCTGAGACGTCTTTCTGTCGTCCAAGCTTGTTTCTGCTCTTCGACCTTCTAATATGTTCCTCCATCTATGCGCTTCAATGGACTTGTGTGCCTCTCCAAAAGCCTGATTCCCCCATATTGTTCATTTTTAGACGTCTTGGGTTTTGCTGTCACACAGCTTGAATCTGATCGGCACACTTGGCTGATGAATTTCTGTAAGGGACATTTTTTTGAGGTGGTGTTTTAGTTTATTAATAAAATGCAGCGCATTCAACTTAAAAAAGCAAAATTGTAGAAGCCTGCGGGTGGATCCTAAAGTTTTTTCTTTACATGCAGTGATGTGGTGGATAAGAACCTTGAATTTTATTACTTAGAATATATTTAACACTACCAACTTAAAGATGTGAAGTAAATGAAGATAATGTTATGCATACCTTCTGATGCCTTTTAGTGTATGTATTTTTAATTGCAAGTAGTGTTATTTGTTGGTTTGTGATTGAAGTATGAGGTTTGTTTTTTGAATTTGTTAATTTAGATAGCTTCATCAGTGGAATGTTAAATTAGCACCCTTGTGTTTTTTAATTTTTTGGTGAAACGCAGGAATGACTGACGTGAGCAGTGTAGATGAGCGCATCTTCCACTTCCTTATCACTTCAGTTGGCTCTCTCTAGAGCTTTTGTATTGGGTTCAAAATCCATTCATCTTCCGAACCCATTTATTCAGAGCAGGAACAATACCTGGACGAGTTGCTAGCCCATCACTGGGCATATATACAATGATGCCAGTGTAACCTCGCCAATCCACTAAATGTGCAGGTCTGTGGACTGTGGCAGGAAACATGTACTTTTTACTTTTTATAGTAATTGTTCAATATATTATTAATTTGATTTGTTGTTGATGGTTCTTTTAATGTAAATAATATAAAAATCCTTGTCTTGCGCTCGACTCCTCAAATATCCATCCCCATATCAGAATTTATGAGTAAGTCCAGTGGAGACCACTTCTGATCTTTTTTTTTCTCTAAATAGCTTGTCCTTTTTCTTTACCTAAGCAGCATGGTGTCAAATAAAAAGCAAGAAAAATTCATGGCAACTCTTCAAAGCTTTCTTGTGTTGAGCGGCCCAGGGATGTGTGGTGGAAGCTTTTGCAGAAGTTGCCCATTGACCGGTATATTCAGTTTATTAAAGAAAAGATGCTCTTCAGCCGCTCCCTGTGGAATGCTCTTGAAATTGAGTTGGTATTCAGCCTGTCGCTTTGTCCATAAGAGAGATTTTCAAAGGGGCGGAGTGCTTTGATCTGGCGGTACGGTAGTGGCACTCTATCTCTCACAGGGGGTTTCGCATTCCTTTTCAGCTCCCTTTACCTGCTGAATTTAACAAGTTCAGCAATACTGGCTGGCACCTGCCTGCTCACTTTCCTTAGAGATCAATGTTTACCTCCCCAATGTGAAAGCATAGATTTATTTTTTTAATTGGCCTGTTTTCTAAAGAAATGTGGGAGGAACTGGGTGGAGTGAGCTGATTATCTGGGAAGCTGATAAGGAGCGTCATGAAGCACTTTGTGGAGATAACACATTTTGTGGTGTGTGTTGTTTTCAGCGATGGCGAATCTTTAAATCCCTCACTGCTTTGCAGTGGCTAAATGACTTTATGTTGCCTTCTGTCCACCTTGGATGGCAGAGGTGGCACCAACCTCGCACCTTCGTTGGCTGCATTCCAGTATAACATTTGGGAAAACCAATTTGGATGAGTCCAGGAAAACTTCTTGTGCTTGTTTCATTGGACTAAATAGCAGTTGATAACCACACATCACTTGGTGTTCTAGGTTTCTGAACACAGCAGTAACACGTCCACCAGTGGAGGTTGGGCAGCACTGTGCGTTCAACTGATTTAATGAGACAGAAGTGCTAATAAAGAGAGTAACTGCGCAGCTTTCACTACCTTTTCTGGTGTTAGGTTGCCATTTTGGATTGACGTCCTGATCTTGCATTGGACAAACTTGGACTTAATATACCAGCCCCAATTCTAGAAAGTTGATTCTGTTCATCTGGGCATAGTTCTTTTCCAGGGAGATGCGTTGCATCACTCATCCAAGTGACTTCCTCCGTCTCGGTTGACTGCAGGTTTCTCCAACCTTATAAACAGTACCGTGGCATAATGACCGAACCTAGCACCATTGACTAACAGTGGGCTGTGTGATCAATGATGTGCAAATTGTCCATCGATCATTGGCCATGAGTACCACTCAGAGTTGGGGAATGGCTGCAATCACAGCATTGTAAGATGGTGAAAGATGTACCCTTAGACCCCTCCTCGGTTCAGAGATGGTCGTTCCTTTGTCACATAAATGGCCTCCTTGTCTCCTCGCTTAAACCAGTGTTCCTCCCTTTCCAGGATGTGCACATCATCACTGAAAGAGTGACCACTGACCTGTAGGTGTAAATAGACTGCGGTGTCCTGGCCTGACGAGGTAGCTCTTCTGTGTTGTGCCATCCGGCCAGTGCTTGT
Source organism: Erpetoichthys calabaricus (assembly GCF_900747795.2). Taxonomy (NCBI): domain Eukaryota; kingdom Metazoa; phylum Chordata; class Cladistia; order Polypteriformes; family Polypteridae; genus Erpetoichthys; species Erpetoichthys calabaricus. The sequence continues at coordinate 93,465,844 of NC_041408.2, forward strand.
TTGGTTTCCCCCATGTATAATTCACGTCCATTCTCTTGGCACTTAACTGCGTAAACTATATTAATCTGTCTGTGCCGGGGCACCCGAACCTGGGGGTGTACCAGTTTTTGCTGTAGCGTGTTTTGGGGTTTGAAAGCCACTGAGACCTGGTGTTTTTGGGGAAAAAATGCGTCTCAGCTGTTCCGATACTTCAGATACATAAGGGATCACCAAAGGTTTTTACTTGGGCAGCGGTTATCCTTCCTTACCTGGATTATTGAGCTGACATCGAGACCTACCAGCCCCAAGTTTCTGAGGTGGAAGTCCAACTTAAAGGGATCTTCCAGTTGAAAATTCCAACTAGGAGCTCTTTTGAGAACAACCTGCCTGAAGAAGGGGGCCCCAGTTGCCTTGAAAGCTTGCACATTGTAATTGGTTCAGTTAGCCAATAAAAGGGGTCATTTTGCTTGACTCCTCGGTGACTAAGAACTCTGTAGTGAGAAGTCCTGCAAAATGACACCTTTAACTGGCTAACTAGAGAGATTACAATATGCAAGCCATCCATCCATGCATTTTCCAACCCGCTGAATCCGAACACAGGGTCATGGGGGGGTCTGCTGGAGCCAATCCCAGCCAACACTGGGCACAAGGCAGGAACCAATCCTGGGCAGGGTGCCAACCCACCGCAGACCATATACAAGCTTTTGAGGCAACTCAGGGCCCTTCTTCAGGTAAGATGTCCTACAGAAACTGGAGTTCCCTGTGCTTCTATAGTCACCAGGGCCGATTTACAGCATTGGGAAACCTTTAAGTGAGACATCTTAAAGTCACAGGGCTTATGGGCAACTTCAGAACACTGCAAGAGCGAAAAGAATGGGAAGTCAAACTGATGCTAAAATTGGACACATTACAACATGGTTTGAATAGAGACAAGAGTTTCATGGCAGATAGGATTGTTTGCATCTCGCAGACTGACTTAGACAACCTGAATACAGACCAACGTTGTATTGAAAAACTCGCCAGAAACTTCAAAAGACTATCCAAAGACCTTGACTAGACATTGTTCTCCTTTTGCTAATTGAATCTTAGACTGGAGAGGTCTAAATGAGACCTCTTAAATGTAAAAAATTAATAAAGGTTTTCCAATGTTGCATTTGTCCTGGTGTCTATATAAACACCGGGAACTCCAGTCTCTGTATTCCATCTCGCCTGAAGAAGGGGCCTGCGTTTCCTCCAAAGCCTTGCATATTGTCATCTTTCTAGTTAGCCAATAAAAGGGGTCCATTTTGCCTAACTTGTCCTTGCATCCATAATGGCTAACATGGTACAACACCCCAGCACTAGGAACTCTAAAATTCAGACTTGCCGCTTCAAAAGGAATGCAGTGTCGTTTTAGATTTTGAAATCAAATTGGACTTTGATTCTTGTAAATTACATTTTTTTTTTTTTTTTTTTTTTTTTTTTTTTTGTGAGAGTGAAATGAGTTTTGCAGGTCGCCAGTTATGGTTGTGTAAATTTTGAAAGTTTCTTGGTGACTGGAGCTTCTATTTAGATGGGGGGGGCGCACACACACATGCTCCACACCTGGATATTTTATAGGCCTGGGTGGGATTTCAGGTTGAATTTTAGGAAAAAAGAACCTAATAGCCCAAGACAATCTGATTTAGTCCTATGTACACTTTCATGACGGAAAACACCAGCAAGTTAACCTGGTAGTATCTGAAAAACCCCTTAAAAATCAATGTGGATAAAACCCAAACCCACCCCAGCCTCTTGAGTTGGTAAATGACAAGATTTAGGACACCTTTTTGTTTAGTCTGATGTTTTTACAAAATTCGGAGCATTATTGTAACGGCTCCTTTCAAGCTGAGGAGGTCATCAAGTCAGTCGGGTCCGACATTTTTCACTTGAGAGATTTTTGCATCTTTTTGCACAGGAAATACTGTTTGGTTAACACTTGAAGTAATTGCACATGTCAAACAAATGAAGCTTTGTTTTTCAAATTTCCTCCCGTTTTTCATTTTTACCATCTTGTAGTCTTCCCAATGTGTATATTTAAAATGCCCACTCATTTTATTTTGTAACGGTCCTAAAGAGCAGCTTATCACTAGTACTTTGAAACACAAGGTGGACAAAAAGGGTTTGAACTTTTTTTTTTTTTTTAAATGTATTACTAAAAGCTTTTTTAAAACTATTCCACATTTTAACATTGAAAACAAAATTGCAAAGTCCAACCAATTCTGTGATTAAAGTAACCTGAAATGCCTTTGTCATTTTACAGTCCCCTGTTATGTTGTAGAACATCGACAGTCCATTTTTAGTTGACTGTGACAGTGACGTGGGGTGGTAGTGTGCCCCCTCTCTGCTTCTCTTTTAGTAAAGATGTTTGTTTCACATTTCCAGATGTCAGAACTAAACCGCTGCTGGTTGTATTATTGCATTGGCCTTCAGGGTTAAAAAGAAGCTGATTTGCTGGAGTGTGAATGAACCTTTTCTTAAAATAGGACTTCAGCTCTTCATCCATCTATATCTTGTTACTTCCTAAATTTTAAAATTTATAAATGGGTAATTTTTAAACATGAACTGTTTGGTTGTTTGACTGTCAATGGGCTGTTTATGTGGCGGAGTTCCGGCTGAGCACTTTTTAGGACTTCAGAGCAATTGTGATGAGAGCAGACCATTCAGCCTACCAAGCTGGTCCCATTTTTTTACAAAAAAAGATGATGCTTTATTTAAATATTCTTTTGGAAAGAATTAAAATAATTCAGTTGGATTTAATTTTTTTTTTTTGCAGAAACAAATGGATTGAAGCCCTTGGTTAAGGAAGTGACTACACTGGAGCTTTCTAAGGTGTTGAGACAAAGACACAGACGGAGCATTTGTGCCCATACATAATAAAAAAAATTGCAGGCTTAACACCGCAGTCCTTGTCACTTGATGATGCTGCTGGAATAAGCTGCAACCTTTAATGACCCCAAATGGGAATGAAAAGATTCCAAAAAGACAGTTAATTTGAGGCAAAAAATATACAGTATGTAGATGCTCATTGCTACAAGGACTGCTGTTGCAGTAGTAAGGTGCTGTGACTGTGTGTGGTAGTGGTGGGTCGGTACTAAAATTAACTTTGGCGCCAATACCACCTTTTGCACCTCAGTACCCATCCCAAAACAATACTGAAGCAAATAACGGACAGCCAATCCCAACTCCAAGCCCCTTCATTCCTCCCACTCTACCTGCCTGCTACCATATAAAAGTGAGCCTTCCCAGCCCACCACACTCTGCGTATTAGCAGTTGAGGGGCAGCCTTCTTTCCCAAATGGAGTTTCCAGAGCCTTAATATAAATGTTCAAAGAGGTGGGATGGGTTCTCCCCTTGTGCCAAATTTTAAACATGCTCCTTACTTTGAAGAGCGGAGTGTTTGTAGTTTTTGTTCTGATTTGTGCATCCATTTAGTTCTGGTATTGAAATGGGGTTGATGCTGGTACCATACCTTTTTGTTTTTTCCCCTCCACATTCGTGATTTTTATTCTTGGTATGCCACACCACCCCACCCTAGTGTGCCATCTAAACTGGTAAGCACATGGCATTGTGTGTTTTGTAGCACTGAGGTTGCACAATGTGTTTTGTTTTAATTACCCTCCCTACTGAAAACCAAACAATGCCAAATAACAGATGACTCTTCATTTTGGTACTAAAACCTCCTAGATGTTGGGTGATTTTTTTTTTTTTTTTTTTTTGGTGTTATATAATATGAGTTCAGCTCTAATACCTGTAATCTTGTCAAGTGGCTTTTCCGTACACCATATTGCAGCATACAGTGCCACTAAATGGAACACTACTTTACCTGTCTTCACATATATGTTGCAGTGTGGTCCAATCTTTTGACGTCTCATGTGATGAGAGAACTTCTGATCTGCCAATGCACTCATGCTTGGGAACTTCACCTATGATTGGTTACCGCACTCGCTTGCTGTTTGACTGTTTATTATTGATTACATCTCGCCTGAAGAAGGGGCCTGAGTTGCCTCGAAAGCTTGCATATTGTAATCTTTTTAGTTTGCCAATAAAAGGTGTAATTTTGCTTGGCTTTTCTCTGTTTGACTGTTTGTAACTGGAAAAGCTTAGTTTCCAACAAAGTGGGAGTACTGAATGGAATTTATTAATTGGCACTTTTCACAATTGGTATATCCTAATTTATACAAGGAGTTGTGCAAATGTTACTGCAAGCAATTTCATGTTTTTTTTTCCCTTGGATGGATAACCGTTAAGATGTTGCATGTAGGAGCAGACACCTTGAATACATCATTAGCATTCTGTTCATCAGCTGAAGTGTTTCTATTTTGTTAAACTCCCCGATAGACGTTTAAATAGATGGACTAGATCTTTGAGGTATCTACAGTGGTGTGAAAAACTATTTGCCCCCTTCCTGATTTCTTATTCTTTTGCATGTTTGTCACACAAAATGTTTCTGATCATCAAACATATTTAACCATTAGTCAAATATAACACAAGTAAACACAAAATGCAGTTTGTAAATGGTGGTTTTTATTATTTAGGGAGAAAAAAAAATCCAAACCTACATGGCCCTGTGTGAAAAAGTAATTGCCCCCTGAACCTAATAACTGGTTGGGCCACCCTTAGCAGCAATAACTGCAATCAAGCGTTTGCGATAACTTGCAATGAGTCTTTTACAGCGCTCTGGAGGAATTTTGGCCCTCTCATCTTTGCAAAATTGTTGTAATGCAGCTTTATTTGAGGGTTTTCTAGCATGAACCGCCTTTTTAAGGTCATGCCATAGCATCTCAATTGGATTCAGGTCAGGACTTTGACTAGGCCACTCCAAAGTCTTCATTTTGTTTTTCTTCAGCCATTCAGAGGTGGATTTGCTGGTGTGTTTTGGGTCATTGTCCTGTTGCAGCACCCAAGATCACTTCAGCTTGAGTTGACGAACAGATGGCCGGACATTCTCCTTCAGGATTTTTTGGTAGACGGTAGAATTCATGGTTCCATCTATCACAGCAAGCCTTCCAGGTCCTGAAGCAGCAAAACAACCCCAGACCATCACACTACCACCACCATATTTTACTGTTGGTATGATGTTCTTTTTCTGAAATGCTGTGTTCCTTTTACGCCAGATGTAACGGGACATTTGCCTTCCAAAAAGTTCAACTTTTGACTCATCAGTCCACAAGGTATTTTCCCAAAAGTCTTGGCAATCATTGAGATGTTTCTTAGCAAAATTGAGACGAGCCCTAATGTTCTTTTTGCTTAACAGTGGTTTGTGTCTTGGAAATCTGCCATGCAGGCCGTTTTTGCCCAGTCTCTTTCTTATGGTGGAGTCGTGAACACTGACCTTAATTGAGGCAAGTGAGGCCTGCAGTTCTTTAGACGTTGTCCTGGGGTCTTTTGTGACCTCTCGGATGAGTCGTCTCTGCGCTCTTGGGGTAATTTTGGCCAGCCAGCCACTCCTGGGAAGGTTCACCACTGTTCCATGTTTTTGCCATTTGTGGATAATGGCTCTCACTGTGGTTCGCTGGAGTCCCAAAGCTTTAGAAATGGCTTTATAACCTTTACCAGACTGATAGATCTCAATTACTTCTGTTCTCATTTGTTCCTGAATTTCTTTGGATCTTGGCATGATGTCTAGCTTTTGAGGTGCTTTTGGTCCATTTCTCTGTGTCAGGCAGCTCCTATTTAAGTGATTTCTTGATTGAAACAGGTGTGGCAGTAATCGGGCCTGGGGGTGGCTACGGAAATTGAACTCAGGTGTGATACACCACAGTTAGGTTATTTTTTAACAAGGGGGCAATTACATTTTCACACAGGGCCATGTAGGTTTGGATTTTTTTTCTCCCTAAATAATAAACACCATCATTTAAAAACTGCATTTTGTGTTTACTTGTGTTATATTTGACTAATGGTTAAATGTGTTTGATGATCAGAAACATTTTGTGTGACAAACATGCAAAAGAATAAGAAATCAGGAAGGGGGCAAATAGTTTTTCACACCACTGTACGTTGATCCTGCCAAGTGGTCTTGCAAGCCTGTGTACCAAAAAGGTGTGAATTATCTCTGGCCTACTTTGACCCTGGTGTGTGTGTGGGTATGTTTTTAATTTTTTTTTTCAAGGTTTAATCCATTAGTATATTTAACATGGCAGTTAGACAAGTCTGGGTATTCTAAAATTTTGTCTCCAAAGTGCAAGTAATAAATGACAAATGTAGGTCTGCTGTCGTGTGTGGTTGCAGTCCACCTAGGCTGAATAGGATCTGGCAAGCTATGTTCTGTGCGGTTTGGTAACTCTGTCTCTCTCTATATAATACACACATACAAGGGCCTATGTTCTAACAGACACAAGCAGCATATCCCGCACAGACATATTCCTTTTCTTGTCCATTGTTTACAGTGTACTTTTTTTCCATCAGACTGCTACAGGACTTTTTTTAAAAAAAAATTTTGTGCCAAGACCATTTTTTATACAGCCCAGTTTAAAGTGTCTCGTGTGCTCAGAGGTTTGCCTTTATGCTCCTCTGGCTGGCCGTAATTCCTAGTGGTGACCTTGTGACTCATGTTGCAAGTGGCACGCTTTGTGTGTGAATCGGTGCACCCGTGGGACATTTTCATGCTCCTTCAGGACCTTTTTGTCGTTTTGCCTGGAGTAGTTGCCGTGGAGCAGGGTGAACAGTCTTGAAACTGAGCAGGTTTATTTTTATCTTCTGCTCTCTGGCAGTGTGTTTTTAATTCTTGCTAAGTCACCCTTCTCTGTAACTTGAGAATTCCCTGATGTTCTCTTCATTCCAGCCTTGAGTCTACCCATGTTTCGCGCGTTCTGGAAAGACTAGAGGCCTCTGAAAAAGAACTTCCAGCTAGACATTTTTCAATGACCAGTCTAAGTTTAAAACCTTTTATTTCTAATAGAGTGAACTTCTTGCATTACTTTTGCAAATGGGTGGCCTACTTACTTAAGCCTGGTTGTATTTTGTTTTTTGTGTCACATACAGTATAATTTGCGTAAGGTTGTGCCATCTTATTAAATTCTTGCAAAGTTTTGGTTTCCTTGTCACCCCCTGTCTCTTTCAGATGGTCTTTAGTATTGTAGCCAGCAGGTGGATTTGACAGGGGTTACGTAATTCATGTCAAATTTAGAGGCTGCTCCGAGAGATCCTCCGGGGTTCTGATACTGCATGTTCCTTTACAGACTATCAGATATTAATGGCTTCACCACATGAGGATAAATTCTGTAGTGGTGGTCTCCAACTCTGGTCCTGGAGCGCCACTGTGGCTGCAGGTCTTCCATTCTAACCCATTTCTTAAATAATCAGTTTTTGCTGCTAATTAACGAACTTGACTTTTTTTTTTTTTTTTTTAGACTTTGAACTGCTTCTCCCAACTCCCCTCCTTCTTTATTTTCAGATATTGCATGATGGGCACAGGTTAGCTGGTCCAGTGTTGGCTCACTTTGTATTATTACTTGACTGCTGATTTAGATAGAACTTTATTAGGCTTTTTACATTTTTTGGCTTTTTATGGAAGCTAATATATACAAAGGTGTGTGCATGGTTGTGTATATAGGGAGGAGTCAAGCAAAATGACTCCTTTTATTGGCTAACTAAAAAGATTACAATATGGAACATTCAAGGCAACTCGGGCTCTTTCTTCAGGCAAGATGTAATCTGAGTCACCTCAAACTTGCATATTTTAATCGGCCAATGAAAGGTCTCATTTTGTTAGCCATTATGAATGTAGACAGAAGTCAAACACGGTACAACATCCTAGTACTAAGTGTATATAGAATGACTAAAAAGGTAGAAAACAAAGCACTACTTCACACTTGGCTTGGCGTATTGCCTTCCGTATAAAGGAGCCCCGTTTTGTTTTCTTGACACACTTCTGAGTGATTCATTGAAAGTCTTCAGTGTTAGTGTGTCAGAGAGAGGATGTGCAACATTGTTCGTAACGGCACTCCATTTTGTTTTCTTTCTCTCCTTTGTTGCTACCTGCAGAGGGTGTGAAGTGCGTCCCGGGACGTAACTGAGCCTCTCCTTTTCAGTTAGGAATCAGTTTAGGAAAAAATAATCAAGGTCCAAGTCTTAAATAGTAAGTCAAATTAAATCTAAGGGAAAAGAGATCATTAGCAGCAAAAAAGGGTCACGGGATTAAAAAGGGTTGGAATGAAAACCAGTAGACCCAGCAGAGCTCCAGGACTCGAGTAGAAGACCCCTTTTCTGTAGTCTCTGTGGACAGCATGCTTATGATGAATGTTCTGACTTCAGCAGTGGTGTGGTGACATTTTTATTTTTTGCTCCTGACTTCATTCATTGTACTGATTTAAGGACCTTTTGAATTGCAATGTGTATTGTATATTGGGTATAAAATTTTGCCAAATCAATATGTGGACAAGATGTCGCTGTGGCGACCCCTAACAGGAGCAGCCGAAAGAAGACGGCTGTATAAGATTCTAAGTGTGTCACCTTACTGGCAGTGACGTGCTGGGATTTAATGAGCACAGAGAGTTTAGGGGTTTAAGGACCACATGCAAAACCAAAGTCACAACAGTAAGAGGGAAGCCTGTGTGTTGGAGTTGGCAGAAATCGTGTAGCTAATGTCACAGGTAAATTCTTTAAAGAGAAGGTCATTGGTGGATTGACTTGGCATTGCAAAGTGTATGTGGTGTTGTGTTGGTGGTTTTATTCATTTGAACTTCGGTTTAAAAAAAAAAAATAAATAAAATGGCTACCTCTTAATCCCAAGGGGGAAAAATGTGTTGTAGCCTGTGTGGGATATCTTAGATTGCCAAACCCCAGACACATCACAACAGTCCAGGGTTCAAATATTCTTTTCATTAAACAATACCACCTTAAAAGCTTTTTTAAAAACGTTCAATTGCAGAATTCTCTTCCTCCAACAACCCCTCTGTAGGGTGAGGCGCAGGGTTCATTGTCAAGCTGGGCACAGGAGCACTTGCAGCACATCAGTGCTGTAGCCAACAAGTCCTTCTGGGTCAGATTGATTCTTCTGGCCTACAGAGCTTAGGCAGCTGTGTGGATGTCCAAGTAGTAGGCATACCTGAGGGTTGTTGCCCCCTAGTGTACTGGGTTGGTAGGTGAGTCGTTTTCGTATCGGACTGTCTGTCGTCATCCTGGCCTCCCAACCAGGAAAGGGAACACTGATCCTAACAGGCTGGTGATGCTTTAGACAGGTAAGGAAGCACCTGCACACCTGGCTGTCATGCCAGTCCCTCAATACGTTCACTTCTACTGTCACAAAGTCCAGTAGGGAACCCCATCTTATGGTGTATGTGAATGCTTTCTGTCAAGTCATTCAGCAAGGCTATGCAGATGGATGTTCGAGAGGTGTGCTTTGTCCGAGAACTCCATCGGGGACTAATCTGTGTTTTTAGCTTTTCTGGATGATGGTTTGTTTTACTGAAATTGCATTCGTGCTTCTCTGCCATTTTCAGACCCCATTTGTTTCTGGTAATTTTGTCCTTTTGCAGATCTGCCTGACATGCCAAGGTGTGCCCCATTACAATTAGGTCCTGTCTGTCTGTGTTTTTAGAAGCTTTTTGCCCCCCTCCAGAGTACATCACAGTGTGAAGAGTTACTACCTTCTGCTCATTTCGAATTCCTGCCATTAGTATGCTTGTTTTTGAGGCTTGTTGCTGCTTTTTAGGCCGTGTTGCCTAATTACACGTTTTGTTTTTGGAGGCGTCTGGCAGTTCTCAAAGTGGCTTAAATTACTGACTCTGTTCTGTGACTCTGGAGGGACCAAGGCTGAGCTCAATCTGACATGTGAACAAATGAGATGAGACCATCTGACTTTATTAATCCGCAGTGTGGAATGGTGCAAAGTTCAGCGTCAAACCTTAGCACTGATGTTTTCAGAGCGCCATAGTAAACAGATGTATAAGAATGATTTACAGGTGAGTACTCTTTGTTTTGGAGGCCAGGATCAGTCTGTTGTCTGAACTATTGTTTAAGTTCATCTTCTGTTGTCATTACTACAAGGAACAGTTCTGTCTTTTCTCTTCACTCTGCACACCTCAGACTATAAATAAAAGGGCAGGTCTTGTCACTTGCAGGAATTCTCCAATGGCTCTATGGTGATGTGGTGTATTGACAAGAAGGGCACGAGTATAGGAGTCCGATGGGGAACTTTTTTGTTTTTAAGTATATATATTAAAAAAAGGGACTTGGCTCCCCGATTCTTCACACACACCTTTCAGAATACTGTAAAGTGAGCTTTTCTTTAAATCGGTGCCCACATTTTGAAGAGATTTGTCTCCAGAATGTCATGACATTTGCGTTATGTCTAAGCCTGTGCTTTCCAGTTTGGGGTCTTCATCACCCTGAACAGCCCCAACTGTCCCCATCTCATTTTCTCCTCGCACTGTAAATAGAACAGCAGAGAATTTCTGCAAGTGACACGACCTGATGATTCTGCACTGATGGCGTGTATTAACATGAGGGTGGGCAATGACATGGAGCCTAGGAGTCAGCAGGAGGTCTCCACACCCCTCCTTCTTGGTGCAGAAAGAATAGCCGGCAAAACCAACTGATTGATTGAGTTTCAATGCACCAAAGAACTTCTGAGCCCAGTCGTCAATCTGGGAGTGCATATACAGGTGGCCCACTAGGAGGAGTACTTGGGGGGGGTCCACATCGGTGGCAGGCTGAACTGATTCTGTAACACTGAGGAGATAGAGAAGAAAAGGCAGAGCAGGAGATGGGGTGTTCCTTTTAAAGTGGGTCATCCTTTTATGTGCCATGTAACTCATTGATTCGGTACCAAAATCTGCAGTGGCAATCACAAAGCTCATTAAGAAGGCAACCTTATTTATTGGGCACACTCTCTCTTTACCCGCTGGAGGTAGTGGTGGAGTACAGAATGAAGTATCAACTGATGGCCATTATGCTGCATGTCCTCTCTCTCTCTCTCTCTCTCTCACACACCCTAAGGCCGGATTTATACTTTACGTGACGCGACGCATGCTTCGCAGGACGCTCCTGCTACGCAAGCATTGTACTGTTTATACTTGTGCGCGTACTTTACGTAAATCTGGAGGAATCCACCAGGTGGCAGTGCGAGATATCATCACGGTGAGAACTGTGTTGTGAATTGCCTGGAACAGCCATTAAATTCCAATGAGACCTTACCACAATATCTCTGAAAAGGATGTTTAATGATTAAATCCATCAGTCCAGGGAATTGTCTATTTCAGCTAGCTTTGGGCACGAGGCAGAAACAATCCCTAAATGAGGCATCGGCTCATTACATACATTGAATACAAGCATGTGCGCGCACACACACTGGCGTCATTTTAGTGTCGCCAAATCTGCATATTTTTGGAAAGAAACCGGAGCACACTGTGGAAACCCAGCAGGAAAACATGGAAACTCCAGGCAGGGAATATCAGCAACGTGACTCCCTGCGAGACAGCAGTGCTACCGCTCCGCCACCGTGTCACCCCCATGTGTGCCTTTTTAACAGTATTCATTATTTAAATGAAATTACCAATTTATCTGTAAAATGTAACGTACATACTTAAATGCATTTCATCATGAAAGTGATACCAAGTATAAATCTAAGGATTCTAAATGTGCAGAGTTGGAATATCATACATTTTGTGTTCAGTGTGGCGATCTATTGCTGTTTGCTGCTGCTGTCAGTACTGGAGGAAGCCGTAGAAAAAAAATGACGGCACAGAAGACGGTATGCGAGACTTTTAAAATGTATCGTGTCATTACGATCGGGAATATGCGATGCTCGAATATAAAAGCACCACGAATGCATCTGTATGTCAGCATTTTGCTTCACCACATCGAAGCACACACATCGATCCTGTAGGATCCTCAAAGCGGCTTTCTGTCACATGTAGATAGTAACCAGAGACTCTGACATCACATTCCAACTTTTAGCACACTGTGCCCCCTGACTTTTTGCTGGTACTGCAACTCGCGCGCACGTCGCGTTTAATTTCTGAGGACCTGCTCAGAGGACTCATCAAATGAACGCGTGGCAGCCATGAATCTGGTGCGTATGCGTTCTGAACGTGAAGTATAAATGAACCCTAACATTGAGGACTTGTAGCATCTTCTATCACACAAGAAGTCTCTCCAGCAAAGTAAAATTAAATCTTCATTTCAAGTACGATCTGCACCTGTGAGCCCCAATATCCATTTAAAGGGGCACCTACTGAGAGGTGGTCTCTGGCATTGACTAACCTGTGCACATGGAGACGAACTTGAACTTTTATTAGCAGGCATCACAGTTTTGAGGAATTTCTTTTTTTTGTTCCATCTGTACACATAAGGTCCATAGAATTTAAACCAGATGGTATTGTGGATCACCAGGGGGCATACAGCTCACCAAACCCTAGGCACAACAGACAGAGCCTAGTCTTCCCACACAACACATGTTTGTTTATAGTGGGGCAACGCCTTCCCCAGTTTCCTTCTGGTACAGCACAAACATTGCACACTACAACAAAGGCCTTCTCTCTTCGCCTCCAGTCCTCCACCTCCTGACTTTGGCTCCTCAACTGGGGGTTAGGTGGCTCCTTTTAATAGTGCACTGGGAAGTGCTCCAGGTGTTCCTTGACCACCTTCCAGCAGCAGTCCCGGGTGTGGCAGAAGGTTTGCCTCAAAGGGCTCCACTGTACCTGCAGCACCCCCCTGGTGACACCCATGGAACCCAACAGAGCTGCTCCAAACTGCATCTCCTGGCGTTCCCTGCGGGGATCAGTGATGCTGTAGCAACCCAGGGTGCTGCTCTCTAGTGTCCCGGGAAAGATAATACCCCAAATGTGCTCTCTCCCATGGTCCTTCCACCCAGCTTGCACTCCTGCCGGGTAATAGCCCTGGCCATCCATCACAGCGTACATCACGTAATGCCAGCACAGCATTCTATACAGTAAACTTGGCTATAGAACACTATATTGTACAGCAGAACTACTCTTGCCCAGTAATATTAGATAAGCCCTACATAAAATACACAATTTATAGTTGATGAAGGAGAACCTTCTTCAGGGCCAAGTTCTTCCTCCGACTATTAAAGCACACATGGTCCTTCTCATGCCACCATGGATATCTTCTACTTTACTGACATTGAGAATTGTAACTTTTTGTGCATTTAGTTCTCTCTCCCTGGGTATTGCTCTAAGGTGAGATCTGTGAATATTTATTTTAAACTTTAACCAAACTGGAACATTGGAACAAATGGAACAATAATTTACAGTGTTTACTCTTACAAATCTTCAGTTACCACAACACTCTGACAACCCATCCAAATGTTTGTGTTTTAGGGGGTATGTGCGGCCCCCTGTCTCGGTACTCGGACTTATTATTTTTCTACAATAAAATGAAGTGTGAAATAAAATACATTGGATTGATTTCCTGCTGATCTGTCGGTCTGTTTTGTATCGAGTCAAATATTAAGGTATCCTGTAGAGTGAAGTCCCATCAGTGCTATACTGTGAACAATTTCTCCCAGATGGTGGTGTAAGATTATAAAACGCGTTCAACAAAGCAAGGTGGCATTTTCAATATTGTGTTCTGTAGCGGATTTTTCCCTGCTTCCTTTGTTCATTTCCTTTTCTTACAAGGCAATTAATTCTCGTCCTCATTCCTCTCTACAGAGTGGTGTCTGATTTGGTCTCCCTTTGACTTGCTTATCCGATACCAGCTTTCTGACTTCAGTAACGTTACCAGAACTGTTCCAAAGCAAATAACTGAGAATTCAAAACTCGCACTACATGATTGTTGGCTGCACTACGCAACACTTCCCTCTTAATGGATCAATCAAACTTTATTTGTCTCTGGGGGTAATTTTTGTCTTTTTACAGAAGCTTTTTAAATAAATAGTGATACCTTGGAATCCAAACTTAATCTGACAAATTTTTCCCCTTTTAAAATAATAAACTGGATTTATCAGTTACTGGGTCCCACAAACTCAAATTTTCAGAATGATTTTAACAGTAAATACATTGGATTTTAAGGTAAAAGATTAACAATTTACATTTTTAATTATTAATAACATTAAAAATTGTAGCTCTAACAGCTTTCCTTTTATTTTCTTCACTACACTTTTTAGGACCCATGGCGAATACACGAAGATGTTTTTATATATATATATATATAATATATAAAAAAAAAAAGGCACAAAAGCATAAAATTAGCAGCAAAAATCACACAAGATGCTTTCACTACAGCTTCCAACAATGAACTGAACGACAAAGCGTATGGGTGGCTGGGGAAACCTACGCCCAAACACACATGAACAACGTGCTGGGCATTCGGATCACGGGGCAAAATTTTGCTTGAATTTTTTGTACGGATTCCAAGTTGTTCGAGTTCTGGGGTGTTCGGATTCCGGGGGCAATACTGTATTGTTAAATATATGTACACAATCCCTATGGTCTATGCACACACCAGAATAACTACCTACAAAGGAACAAAAATTTCAAAGGGGGACGGGACTTCAGAGTTGTCAGTGATGTGTTGTGCAGGCGTTTTGCTGTTGGTATAAAGGAGCCTCCGGATGGCCAATTGCATCAAAAGCATGAAGTTCTGAAACGGGGAAACTGATGTTTACTTCTGGATTTTCATTACCTGAAATGCGTTTTTTAAAATTAGTTGTGTGGTACTCCCAAGGATGGAGTGGACTGTGTGAAACCACAGACCTAGTAGACAACAGTGCTGCTCCAGGTTTTTTTAATTTGGTTTGGTGGCCAGTAGTAAAGGGGTGGTGAGGAGAAGACTTCAGTATGAAGAAGTAATCAATCTGATGTTTGTTTGCTGTTGAAGGGCTATCTGTTAAAATCCCAGTGCTAAGGCCTTGCACTGCTGCTTGTTAGCCTGTCTTTTTTTTTTTTTTTTTTTTTTAAATATACTTGTATATGAAGTACAGTGGAACCTCTAGATACAAGTTTAATTCGTTCCAGCACTGAGCTTGTATAGCGAATTTTTCGTATCTAGAACAAACTTCCCCATTGAAAATAATGGAAATCCAGTTAATCCGTTCCGCACCCCAAATATATTAACATAAAAATCAATTTTCCTAACAAATAACACTGATAAATTATATATACTGTAGTCTACCTTTAATAAATAACACTGGTAAATAATATAACTGATTATTAAAAGAATCAAAACAGGTGTCCAAAGTGCAGTAGAGCATTCAATAAATCTTTAAATAAATAATCCTTAAAACAGTTGTGAAGTGGAGGTTTAAAATACACAAGAATAACAATCCTTTAACACGAGGTTAAAACGTCAAAAGGATGCAGTCTTTAAAAAACAGATGACAATCCCCGGTGCTTCTTCTCTGTTAGCGTCTCACCTGCGGACTCTGCAACAGGCGAGACACTCTTAATGCAGCTGACCTTCTCTACACCGTCCTGCTTCAGCTGTTTGGCTCGCCTGTTTAGCTCACTGTTCAGCTACACGCGAGCCTGCACTTGCTCGCTCTTCCGCACCGACTTCCTACTGCTGCCTGCCTGCCTGCTTGCCTGCCACAACCTCCGTTCTCTCTCCTCTCTTTTCTTTTACTTCTTCTCCCCCTTAACCGGCTCGCGCTTCTCTATATATGCGGGGAGGACATGGCAGCTGCAGCCCATCAGCCACAGGAACAATCATGGATGTGGGCAGTTTCCCACCTCTGCACTTAAGTGAGAAACGCAGACACCGCAGATCGCGGCTCGCAACTGCTACCACGCCCCCTCGCTAAGCCGCGAGCTATACCCACAGCCTGGCTCGTGGCTCGTTACGCGAGCCAATGCTCGCATTTAGATCTGAATTTTTCGCTCATACTTTCCTCGTATTTTGAATTTCTCGTATACAGAGGTGATCGTATCTCGAGGTTCCACTGTATAAGGAAAGTATTGTAATCATCCAAATATTCAATGTCGAAATTTTGATGAATCTCTCCATTTTAAACCTCAGTCCAAAAATACTATTTTTGGAATTGTCTGCGTGTGTGTGTGTGTGTGTGTGTGTGTAGACACGATACTGGAGTACGCTTTCACTTAGGTCAACCAAATTTTGCATACAAGTACAGTGGAACCTTGGTTCACGAACGTCTCAGTACACGTACAACTCTGTTTACGACCAAAAAGTTCGCCAAACTTTTGCCTCGGTTCACGACCACACACTCGGTATACGAACAAGCCAGGTTCCCTTTTGGTTTGTACATGTTCAGTCTCTCCCTTTTGCATTTCCTGTGCAGCAAGCAAGAGAGAGCGCGACGCACACACACACACACACAGGCAGCGCGAGAGAGACAGAGAGAGGCATGCGCACACACACACACACACTCACACACGAGAGAGAGAGAGAGAGAGAGAGCGCGAGCGAGGGACGCTTAAGGTAGAGAAGGCTTATTTTTCAGTTCTATTTACAGTGATTGGTTCGTAGCCTGCATTGTTGCAATGTTACTTTTCTTGGTGGTTTATTAAATTAGGGATTTTTCAAATGTTCATTTTTTCCCCTGTGCTTAAAACCCATTTAAAAAAAAATGTTTTTAGCGAGCGGTTCCTAGCACTATAGCGCGAACTATTGCAGTGTTAGTTTTCTCTGTTCAAGGTTTTCTCAGTGTTGTTCAATGTTTGTTTTTACATTTAGTTTACCGTTACTCTGTGCATTCTATGGTATAATTAACTATATTTGTGCTTAAAAACTAAAATATATAATACAGTTCGTACGGTCTGGAACGGATTAATTGTATTTACATACAATCCTATGGGAGAAATTGCTTCGGTTCACGACCAACTCGGTTTACGACCAGAGTTTTGGAACGAATTATGGTCATGAACCGAGGTTCCACTGTATTAGGTACAAAGATTTCCATCAACTTTTGGGCTATTTCCGCTAACTGGAAGTAGTACATTATTTTTCATGCAGCTGCAGAGTCGGATTTATTCAACTTTAACTTTTAGAATGATTGTTAAATATATTTAACTAGCTGTACACCGTGGCTGTGTCCACATAGTAATGAAACGGGACAAACTTTGTTGATTTTAAAAAAAAAAAAAAGATGTTGACATTATATCTGATCGTGTTCAGCTCTGACAGGAGAGCATTCCCCGCTTGGGGAGAAAAGCACGTGGCTGTGATATCTCTGGCAATCGGCAGCAACCCTCTAAAACACACACAGCTCTGATCTCTCTCTCTCTCTCTCTCTCTCTCTCTCTCTCTCTCTCTCAAAAATGTCAAACATAACTCCTTAGCGATCTGTAGATGATGTCTGTTGAACAAACCAGTATTGCTAGCTAAGTGAAGGCAAGGTGCGCTCCAACACGTGGCGAGACATAGACCATCTTGAACAGAGGCTGGCGAGTGAATGAGGAAGGCCCCGCTCCCCTGTTCTCGGCCCACAGCCACTCTCTTGGTTTTTTGCATAAATACATTGATACCGCAAGAAAACTATGGTACTTGGCACAATGAGAGAAGTCACAAAATCAACCTGAAAGTTCAAGCAAATTATAGAAAACAAGCAGATCTAAATCTGTTTTGAGAAAAAAAAAAAGCCAAGCAAAATGACACCTTTTATTGGCTAACTAAAAAGATTACAATAGCCAAGCTTTCAAGGCAACTCAGGCCCCTTCTTCAGTCTTGGTGTCATTTTGCTTGGCTTTTCTCTACATTCATAATGGTTAACACGGTACAACACCCTAGTACTAAATCTGTTAAGTAATTCTCTCGTGAAAAGCGGATAGACATACAGACAACGCGCATGGACCACAAAATTTTGAAAACCATTTGTTAGCGAGCACCTATGGGCCAAGGGTAACCTTCGTTCCAAATTTCAAGTCCCAAGTCCTCATGGCTCGGTAGATTTTGTGATGAGCGAGTCAGGTATGGATGGATGGTTCTTTAATGTACATAATATAAATATATAATCATTGTCTTGCAGTTTACTCCTCAAATATCCAAAACTCGGTATATGAGAAAGCCGAGGAGACCATTCCCGATTTTTTCCTTTTTAAAACAGTTGCACATACAGGTGGCTTGCCACAATTCCCTTAACCAGTATGTCTTTCATTTGCAAAAGTGCTTTTTATTCTTCATGCTGAACCTTTTTTGCATTCGCTTTAAGGCACACTGACTTAGATTCCTTTGTATGCCTTAATGGATAAACATTCTTACCTTCTGGCATACTTCAAGAATTTTTTATTTTATTTTTTTATTTTTTTTTTTAACTTTTAAGTTGCTAAAGCATTTCCAAGAAAATTTCCTGTGTCTTATCACTTGGATTCCTCTGACGTATTTTAGTAAAGGTCAGGGTCCTTTCTGTGTAAGCCCGTATGGGGGAGTGTTGCACAGCATTTTTTATAATGGATATGAGGCAAACACTAAACTTGCAATAGTGGATTTTGAAGTGTATGTATTTTTGTTGCTTAATATTTGTGTTTTGGCGTCTCTGATTTTATTCCACACTCTCTCTGGGTTCTTTTGTTTTGTTGTATAGCGAACACTTCTGTAGAATCTTGGTGCAGTGTCCATATTGAATATTAGCTATTGAGTAACTAATGTTTGCTTGTATGGCACCTAAGTATCAGGCAGATATTTTAATAGCGCAAAATAAAGATAAGTCTGTACTTTTATCTTTGTATTAATGCAAAGGGTGGGGGGGGGGGGGGGGGAATACTTGCAGCCATAACTTATATTTGACTTGTCCCCATCTTTTTTTTTTTTTTTTTTTTTTTTTTTTTTTGGCCAGGTTATTCTGGAGTGGAAGATGTCCCCATCAATTCATTTGAGGATCCCGTTCTGCAGTCCAGGCCTGTCCAGATTGTCCTTGCCCATGAAGATGACCACAGTTTTGAGCTGTCCGAGGAGGCCCTAGAGAGGATTCTTATGCAGGAGCACATCCGAGATCTCAATGTGGTGGTGGTGTCGGTGGCTGGCGCTTTCCGGAAGGGCAAGTCTTTCCTGCTGGATTTCATGTTGCGCTACATGTACAATCGGGTAAGTTGGTTAGACTTTCACTTGACCAAGATGAAATGTGCTTTTGATTTTATTCCTCTGTGTGGGCATCTGCAAAGCGTTGCATTCGGTGGGTAGAAATCCAGTATATTGGGTGTGGGGTTTCCTTAATCTTTTATGTCAGTAGTGAACTTAGAATTCTGAACGAGTTATCTATGGTGGCATTTCTCAAGTTTAGGTTTTAATTAATGATATCTGTTTTGTGTTACTTATGAGATTGAAAAGCTGCTGTTTCAGGTTAGAGGGCTGTAGAGAATATCCCACGTTGAAGGTCTTGAATGTATGTGAGAGACTATTTGGAATCTAACTGTACGTGGGGAGGGCTAGATTTATAGTTCTTTGCAGTTGAGTTCCCCTAAGTAAACTTCTGAATGTGGTGATTGTGTGTTTTATTTATTTAAATTCATGGTCTCTGTTGTTAGTTCAGTTTTATTTTTGTATATCACTCTTCAGAGTGTGCTGTTATTATTTGACCAATGGCTTTATCCATGACAACTTAACATATGGGATACACGTTTCTTTTGGTTTTTCCCACTTGTGACCCTTGCATATGCATTGACTTGCTAATGGGCACACGGTGTCAGTAGTGGGATTTGAAATCCCAGCCTCCGAGTTTGAAGTCCAAAGCCTTAACTGCTGTGACTCACTGCCTTGGCGTCTCTGGTAAAGTGCAAATACTAACTTTACAAACTGTGTACGTGTTGCTGGGAGCTGTTTTTATATATTATCAGTTTTAATTTGCTTTTTTTTCTGTCAAAACAAATTGTTACTAACTATGCAATATCTGTACATTAATTGTTCGACAATGGTCTGTTGACAGTGAAGGTGAGGAGACTGAGAACTGTGAGCATCTCTGATCAAAATACATCTTGGTGGAAAGACTTTGCTGCAGAGTGGACTTAAGATGGCGACTGTGCATTGCAATGTGTAGAAATTGTAACCACAATATTTATTTCTGCAGCGCATTCTGTTACATGGGATGTATTCAAAGTGCTTTACAAGATGTCAGAATATTTTTACAAGAAAAACAAATTAACTTGAGTAAGAAGTTAAGTATCAACCTGTGTAACAGCTATATAATTGGTAGAAAAAGAACAGATAGGTGTTCCAAAATATAGGAAGAAGTAGATTATTTTAAGCTTTATAACAGGGGGTCCTCAATCCCAGTCCTGGAGGGCCACAGTGGCTGCAGGTTTTTGTTCTAACCCGGTTGCTTGATTAGAAAGCAATTCTTACCAATAATTTCATTTCATGGCTTGTTTGTGCTTTAATTCTGCTATTTCAGCTCATTCTCATATCCTGGATTTTCTTCCCCTTTCTAAGGGTACCATCCAAATGATTTGAAGGCTAAAATGGAGGAGTAATTCTCAGTCCTTCACTTTTTTCACTTCACTTTCCTCTCAAGTATTTAATTAAACCCAATTGTGTATGATAAATACACACTGGTGTAAATGGGAACAAGCTAAATGGAGAAATGCTGGTCTCTTTTGTCATTTTGCATGTTCTTGCTAATTTGGAGCAAATTAAAAACCAAGAATACGTCTGTATGACTAAACTAGACAAAGAGCCTGTTTTGACAACGTAAGATGAAACGGGCATGAGTGGAATAGTAAGTATAAGCACCACAAGCCTGATAGGTGTATTGAATGAATGCGTAATTGAATCAGAATGCGTAATTCGGCCTGGAGCTGTAGTCGAAATCGTCTTTCAGGCCTCTAGAGCTTTAATCGAAGTCGCCTTTCTCTTTGAACTTTATCGGCCGTAAATCCGCCGCCTGCTGTGATGTTGGGGTTGGATGTCGGTCTTGTAAGGTTTTTCGGGCAGCTGCACAGAAGGTGACTGCACATTCGGCTTCGGACAGATGTGAGTGAGGAGGCTGGCGATTTATGTATTAAGATAAGCAATAAGGATTCAAAATCTTAACAAGCGACAAAACTAAAGTGATGCAGAAGTGTTACTGAAGCAATAAGGGCTTCTTATTGAGCAATTCTGTTGGAGCAAAAACCTGCAGCCACTGCAGTCCTCCAGGACCGTGGATTGAGGACCCCCCATTTTATAACCTTTACCAGTATTTTAAATCGATTGTAAAGAACGTAGGTAACCAATATAACGGTGCTAAGACTGGTGTGATGTGCTCAGATTTTCTTTTTCTGGTTACGATTCTCACTGCCACATTCTGGACTAACTGCTACTGATTGTCTGTCTTCCAGCTTGGAGTGCATTAGTCATCCAGTCGACGAAACGAAAGTGAATTCTCAGCATCTTGCATTGCTAGAAGTGATTTAACTTTTGTAGTGTTCCTTAAATGGGACAAATGCAGTCATAGTAATCTATAATCGTGTATTTTATTTGCTTGATTTATTGTCGTGGCAGGGCTAAAACTGTAATCGTGGCATGTAGACCGTGTGGGCACCCTGTCTGTTGGTACTTAGTCAGTCGCTGCCTTTTAACTGAAATGTGTGTTTTGGGTTTTTTAAGAGAACCAAGGGTCCTCTTTCCTGGTATAGACCTAAAATACACACACTAAACTCTTGTTCATGAGCTACTAGACTAACTTTCAGGTAGTCCTCTTCAAATATCTACCCTCTATATTTAATGGGGATTTAATGCTGATTAGCTGAATCCTTTCTTTTATTAGCTCAATTTTTCTTGATGCTGGATGTTGCGACATCCCAAGCCAAAATAAATACACCAATGTTTAGAGTAAGCCGTTTCTCTAAGTGCATCTTTTCTGGTCGTCTCCTAAAACTTTGTTTTTTGGGGTTGGTGGTGTCCCAGCCCAACCCCGTTGGGTCCACAAAAAGGCAGATTTACACATGGGTGACACTGGCAGCCACCCAGGGCAGCATCTTGCCGGGGGTGTCATGGGGTGCCCGCAACAAATTCCTTGGAATGGTGGTCACAGCCTGAGCCTGTCAATCCAGTAGAGGTGCCATTTATGAAAGTTAAGGGGGCATGTGTACGCTCAACACCAAGCAGTGTGCGCTCAGTCTACGTTATCTAGCTGAAGGGGCACATGCTCTGGACACCATGGGGGATCTCACACCAGACTGTGGAAGCCTAGTATTAGTGTTTGCATGCCGTTTTATGAATGGTAAATGGAATACGCTACATAGATTCCATGAGGGGGGTGTGTGCTCTGGATCCCTAGGGAGCCTACCCTGTTCCCCCCCAACCCACACAGCACTTTGGTTTTGAGTACCTGAGATTTATTTTTAAGCGGTGGTAGCAAGTTGTTTCCTTCTGATACCTAAAACCCTAATGTACTTAAGCAATGTGCTGTGTGTGCGAGTGTTCACTCCTTGTCTCCTTCATGGTGTGTGTGTGTGTGTTTTCTTGTATTTGCAAGATGAAAATTCCCATGCTAGGATGAGGATCATTTTACCAACTGTGAAGTCTGATTATAGGTTAGGTAGCTTGGGAGGAACTATTTTTGTGTGTGTGTTAATGCTGTGAAGGACAAGTGGAATTAATTTTTGATTGAATGTCCTTGGACTGTTTTGATGAATTGACACCACGAGTAACCTGCTAAAGCAGCGCTTTCCCCCCCAAAGTATAATGTTTGTTTCAGTATTTGAAGACAATGTTTGAAGATTTTGCTGTTTTCCGTTGTAAAAATTGTGCCCGACTCTGGAAAATATTGAGGCCTGTGCAATTTATTCCCATACTTTGATTTTGCTCTGCAAATTTAATCGGCGGAATGGGAATACTGGGACTCGGCTCTTGAGAGGTACATGCCAGTGAATGCTAGTCTGCTGTGGTGACCAACAGGACTGCTCGACATTTTGTTTCTAGATCATTAAGCCCATGTGGGAAAGGTGGTGGGAATAATGTGATGCCAGCTTGGTCATAGGACCAAGAGGACAAATGCTCTCAAAGGAAAATGCAGGGGTGGATTTGCTGAAAGTTTGAAAAATACTAGCTAGTTAGAGGTAGACCCTCGGCGTTCACAATAATGACCTCATAAAATAAACATTTGTTTAATTGGAAGCTCTGCTGGGGACTTTCTTTATAAATACCAGCTAAAGTCACTCCCCACAGCTCCAACCATGTAGTAGTGAAACGGGATAGTGAGGAGGGCCCTGCCCGGCCCTCCACTCCTGACGTCGTGCTTTCCCAAACCGCAGCCTTTGTCTCAGACTAGTGTGAATATATCACTCCTGCAAGTGAACTGTGATTCTTAGTGCGATGAGAGAAGTTGCAAAATCAACTGGAATGTTCTCTCGTGAAAAGTGGACAAACAGACGTTGGATTTTATATATATATATATATATATATATATATATAGAGAGAGATTTAGATGGGAATATAAAACAAACTGGTTAAGTTTGCAGATGATACCAAGATAGGTGGATTAGCAGATCATTTGGAATCAGTTGTATCATCACAGAGGGACTTGGGCAGATTTGTGGACAATGAAATTTAATGTCAGTAAATGTAAAGAATTACACATAGGAAGTAAAAATGTGAGGCTTGAATACACAATGGGCGGTCGGAAAATCGAGAGTCCACCTTTTATGAGAAGGATTTAGGAGTCATAGTGGACTCTGAGCTATCGACTTCCAGACAGTGTTCAGAAGTCATTAACAGAATGTCAGGTTATATAGCACCTTGATATGTGGAGTACAAGTCACAGGAGGTTCTGCTCAGGCTTTGACACAATGGTGAGGCCTCATCTGGTGTCCTGTGTGCAGTTTGGGTCTCCAGGTGGCAAAAAGGACATAGCAGCACTAGAGAAGGTCCAGAGAAGAGTGATTTGGCTGATTCAGGGCTACAGGGGATGAGTTATGAGAGAGATTGATGTGCTGAACCTTTTCAGTTTGAGTAACAGGTGATTAGGAGACCTGAGTGAAGAGTTTAAAATTATGAAGGGAAATAGTGCAGTGGATCGAGACGGTGACTTTAAAATGAGGTCATCAAGAACATGGGGACACAGCATGATAACTTTATGGGTACATTTCACACAAACATTTTCTTTACACCGAGAACGACAGACACTTGGAGTAAGCTACCAAGTAGTGTGGTGGACAGCAGGACTTGATGTTGTAGTTAGAAGAATTAGATGGACTGGACTGGTGAGTTTTGTTGGGCTGAATGGCCTGTTCTCATCCAGATTGTTCTAATATTCTTTTGGCTGCTGTAACTTTGGAGTGTGTGAGAGAGTGGGGTTGGTTTGTTTAATACTGATCTCTGGTCTTCTGAGTGCAGTTGTCCTTGTGTGGTGTTTAGTTGATAGTTGAGTGTCAGCAGAATTGCTGAAAAGTCCCATTTTTTGACTAATTGTGGTGTAGCGGGTCCACAGCTCACGTCAAAAAGGACACTTTTAAAATAAATCGCCGCACTCGCGGCTTAGCGAAGGGGCGTGGTGGTGTGTGGCCGAGCGGTTCCCGGGGAGTTCGTGATGTAGGCGGTTCTCACTTAAGTGCACAAGTGAGGAGTCATCCGCATCCGTAATTGTTGCTGGGAGCTGCCGATTGCCACAGCTGATTCACGTCCCCATGATAAATAGAAGCGCGAGGCGGCTAGCAGGAGAGAAGAAAAGGGCTGGGGGGAAAGAAAAGAGACGGAGGTTTCAGGGAAAGGATAGCCGGTGCAAGAGAGAGCAGGCTCGATTGGAGCAAAAGCAGGCAGCTGGGAGGTGAGCCCCTGCAAAGGAGTATTCGACTGATACTCGGTGGGGCTGAAGAAAGCGGTCATTCCAGCTGAGCGATCAAGGAGCTGGAGTGACTGGTATTGAAGACTGGCTGTTGAAAGGCAGCGGCAGTCATGGAGGCTCTGGGCTGGTTTAGCTCCCGCGTGAGTGCCCTGGCCGCTGGGGAAAGAACCCAAGTGTTGGTCCGCATGGAGCCCAACGTAGCCAGGAATCAGAGGGCTACTGGACCAGTGTGGAAGGCCGCGCACCTGCAGGTAGGGCGATTTCCCCCGTTGCAAAGCCCGATGGGAGAAGCAGGGGAGCCGCCAGTTAGAAAGAGAGAAGGCGGCACCGTGCTTTGTTTCCAGCCATTGTTTTAACCTCATTGTTTTTAAAGGATTTTTTTCTATCATGTTTTAACCTCCCACCTTTTCACCTGTTTTTACTGGATTATTTATTTTAAAAGATTTTTGAGACACTGCACTTATTTATTTGAATGCGTGTTTTGTTGGTTTTACAATAAAAGCACTTTGCATTTTTTGCACTATCCCCTTGCTTCATTGTTGTGCCTCACTGCCTTGCTCGTCGGCGACATTACTGATGGTGTCGGGTTCAAGGGCTCCCAGAAAGAAGATGGGAGCGTGGAGCAGGACCACATCGTCGCACTAATGCACATTCAAAACTGAAAATCCTTAATGTTCTTGCTAGGCCTTTTTCTTGAGTGTAGGTGCTGAGTGCTTACAGAAATTGACTACTGCATTCCAGCGATGAAACAAACATCAGGAAGTTTCTCTTTACACAGAGAGCCATAGACGCTTGGAATAAGTGACCCAGTAGAGTGGCAGACAGTAAGACTTAAGAGACTTTCAAACTTGACTTTGTGTTTTAAGAAGAATTAGGTGGGTAGGACTGGTGAGCTTTGTTGGCCTGAATGGCCTGTTCTCATCCAGATTCTTCTAATACTGCCTATAACTTGGGCTTGTTTTAAGATGGGTACCACCTGTCTGGTGTACAGTAGCAAATCTACCAGATAGCCAGATGGTGAAACTGGTAGATTTGACTCAATGTGGCCGGGCACTGTGTGGCGCAGGTGCTTTAATTCATCAACTTCTGCGCATTGTTGTGCCCTTGGAGGTACAAAGTAGTTGCAACTTTTTAAGCTGTCACTTTTAAAAGTTCACTGAAAGCAATCGGGTTTTGTTGTTGCTTGTATTACATAATCAAACATCAGACCTCTTGCTTCGTAAAGCATCTTCTCGGTGTAAATGGAATGTAAAGAGCACCAAAGTAAGTCTTTTAATATCAACTTGGAATGTTTGGTTTTCTTTTTTGCCAAGTATATAAATTATTCTAAATGCCATAGATTCATCAGCATGTCAAACCTTTTACTAACGTATTCCTATTCACAGAACGAAGTCTCCATACAGCCCCGAATCCTCTCTATGGCCTTTCTGTATTGATTTGGCTGCCTTCAGGCATTCAGAATTTTTGAGTGATTTGGCTTGCTTCCTTAAGTGTGGTAGAGTTGGATAAACAGCTGCAGTAAATGACCCACTGGGATGCTGTTCCTTGTGTAAACGTGAATGTTCAGATTTAAATTTATTTACATGATGATTTTTATTTAACTCTTTCAGGGCTGATGTCAAAATTTCAGGGGTAGAGGACAGTAATCAGCTGTAAACTGCGACAAAACTTGCCCTTACATTTTAGTTCAACTCTTTGCTAGAAGGAAAGTTGCATAGCTTTGTTGATTTTTAACCACGATTCCCTGTGCGTGCAAGAGTAGCGAAGAGCAAACAACCTCTAAAATGGCACCGACATCTGGCAAGAGACCAAAACGAATGTGCAAATCAAAATACTCCATGGACGTTTTAGGTAATTTCGTTGACTTGTCAGACTCGGAGTTTGATGCAAGTGATCTGGAGATGCAGATCAAAAACGGAAGTGAGGTACCAGCATCATCTGATTGGTCGCCAGCTGATTGTGGTGCTGAACACTTTCGTGTAGCTGATGCGCCTACAGCAGTGTTCACCTGGACGTACCACCACTTAGGGTTTATACCTCTTGTCATCATATTTCGTCACACTGTGCTGTGCGAAGACAGGCAGCTGGCTCACAGTGCATTCCTGCTGACTATCAAGACGCCCCTGTGCAGCCACTGCTGTCAGAGATGCTGAACATGCGTCGACAGCAGCCACAGCACATAGCAACAGACGTTTTATGTTGATATACTGTATGTGTGAAACCATTGCTGGAAAAAATATTCAGCCCTCAGAGTTAAAGTAAGCAGCAAATCGAAGTGCAAGCTGTCCCCCAAAAGCAGCACCAACATATTTGTTCGTGGCACATATGTTAATCACATTTCCCACAGTGACGAGTTCTAAAACCTACTTACAGGTTGATTTGTGGGAAGTGGCTTAGGAACCTGCCTCTGAAATACGAGGAACATTCAAAAAGTTTCCGTACTTTATTCTATTTATTCAGAATTTCCAAACCAAATGACATCACTTTTCTACATAGACACCTTCCTTTGTGATGCATTTTTCCCCAACGTCGTACCAACTTTTTAATACTATCGGCGAAAAATGTTTTTGAGTGCGTAGCCACTGCTGGACCGCTGCTTTCACGTCGTCATTGTCACATGGCTGTAGCTGGACATTCAGAGTGCTCTGCATCTGTCACACCAGTACAGCCATTTTCTAACATTTTAATCCACTCGGACGACTCTGAGAGAGAACTTTATCCCCATACTGAGCAACGCATGCAGAGATGAATTGGTGCTCCCGGCACACCACCTTCCCACAAACTGGCATATGACGGATCACTGTTCCTCTTTGGTGCAATTTATTAGTTTTGCAGCCATCTTCACCACAAGGTGACAACTCTTGTATTAAACTGCAATGGCAGCCAGCTTGCCAGACAGAACTAATCACACAACACACTCAGACATGACCAGTTACTATTCCTCCCGACTTTGCCGTTTTCCTACGAAAATATAAAAGTGCAGAAACTTTTTGAATGACCCCCCATACTTATTATACATTTAAATAAAGGTCAGTTTGACTCCTGACACACAGTAAGTTTGAGGTTGTGGTGCCCAGTATCAAAAATATTCCTCCACATCTGAATGACTTGTGATCCAGTGGCCCATGGAAATGAAACCTACAAGCTTATCTGGTAGGATGGCAGTATGCAGTGTAACCTGCACGAGTGCCAGCCTAAGATGACCACGGTCTTGTCTTTGGTTTTTTTGGTTTGGCAATCCTTAATTGATCCTCGGAGGGCAACTCGCAAACCCCAGTAGTAACACGATAAATAAAGGGGAAAGATGATGCGAGTTCATACTGCATACACAATGCAAATGGTTTTAAAAAAAAAAAAAAAAATGTAGTCATGCATGAGCTAAAAAGGACATTGTGCCTAAGGCTTTGTAACTTAACTGGCAAAGATTGTGGGATCTGCAGGGTGGAACGCTGTTCAGTATGGCAGAAAAATACCCTTGTAGCGATAACACAATCCATCGAAATACATCATGGAGTGGTAGGGCAACATTATCCATGATGGCTTCTAATTTGGCCCTCATCCCCTTGTTTGCCACTCTCTCTCCAGTGAGTGCAGGGTAAGTGGCTGTAAATACAGTTGGATTTTCTGATCAGTTGTTGGTACTGCCCCAGCAGAGCAAACAGTAAAGCAGTTCACCAACCTCCATGGACTGCTAGAAATTGCACAAAGAAAACATCAACGACCCCTTTTGTGTAGTGTGTGAAGATGGTGGCACACCAGTTTCATGTGCCTCTACTTTAACATGGGTTTAAATCTGCAGGTAACACTGAGACACATTTGTTATGGTAGAACATTTCTGCTACTTGGGATGCCCAATGGGGGCCAGGTGGTCTTTTGCCTCACCCTTGAACCCTTACAGATTTCAACCCAGATTAATTAGAGTTCAATTTTTCTGTCCACCGTTGCCAAGTGACCTTATCAGACTCGCATTTGTAGACTTAAAGAACAAATAAATACTTAAGGATGTGAATTCTCTTCATTACAGTGCCCTCCATAATGTTTGAGACGCACATTTTTCCTTGATTTACCTCTCTACTCCATGGGTTAAAATTGAAAAATTAAATAAAATAAAATATAAAGAAATCCCCCAGCATCTTTCAGTTGATGCCATTGGCGCACCAGACAGATTGTGAAACACAAGTCTTCACTTACCAAAAGATGCAGTTTGAAGATGATAAACCTGCATATTTTGTTAATGTCTGGAGTAGGGATGTGCTGCGTGTCTCCCTTAGAGTGCCTGCCCAAGATGACCACTTTATTTATTTTTAAATCTCACATTTCTCAATTCGGTGCAGACCCTCTAGTAGAGTTGAAAACCATTAGGTTTATGTGCTTAACAGAAAAGAAGAGTGCAAATGTTTTTCCAGAAAACATTTCATGTTTTTTATTGATTTTATTGTAATCATTCCATACAAATACATTTTTACAAAAATAGGATTGAAAACAAATCATCCCCCCACCACCCCTGAAAAAGAGAGCATGACCAACAGAGTAAAACTTAAAGCTAGTAAAAATAAGTTAAACAAGTTTAACAAGCAAATAAAGATAAATGGAGAAGAAAAAGAAATGGGAAGAGAATCTGCTTCCTCAGTGCTTTAAGAGTTTAATCTAAAATGTTATTGATGATGAGAATCCTGCCAGGTTTTGAAAAATTCCTCTAAGTGAGAATTTGATTTTTTTCCCCCCCAATTTCAAATAATATAAAACCTCAGTTACCCACAGACTTAAAAGAGGAGAGTTAGGATTCTTCCAGCTGAGCGAGACAAGTCTACGTGCCAATAGTGAAGTAAAGGCCATTCCAGTTTGTTTGTCCTTCTCCATTTTCAGCCCCTCTGTGAGCCCACCACACACCACTGTTAATGGGCTAGGAGGAATTGTGACCCCCAAGGCTGTCTGAAAGACATTTAAACCTTTTGGTCCAGAATTGTTCATTTGGTGCAGTCCCAGGACATGTGACTCAGTGAGGCTGGAACTCGATTGCAGCATTCACAGGTTGGGTCTTGCCCTGGAAACATTTTGGATAATTTTAAATGAGACCGATGTGCTCGATTTTATATAATTTTAAGGTTAAGTTAATGTGCCTTCACAGAAAAGCCTGGGAGGACATTCATAGCACATGATGTCTAAAGGGAGACCACCAGCATCCACGTGGATCTCCATGAACTTCTCCCATTTGGCAAATGCTTCAGAGCCTTTCTCACACACACGCACACACACTGATGTCGAGGCCCTGAGACCTTTTCATCATCCCAAGACCTATAAACACACTCCTTCAGTGCAGCAAGTGTCCCCTGTGTATTTACAATTCTAATTACCTCACTGTAAACTTACAGTACAACCGTAACCTTGCATAATCTGAGCCGCTTGATTACACACCACTTAATTTATGGACTTGTTTTGATTTCTTTGTGTGTGTGGATTACTTGGGGGGGGTTACCGACATCTGGTGTAAGTTTCATGTCAATAGCCCCATTAGAAATATATTTACTGTGAAAAACATTGATGCGTTCAATATTTATTCTCCCCACTGCGCACAGACAATATGAATTGGCCTCTACAGAAGCGCTGCTCTGATGCTCCCAAACGGAGTTACATTTTGCATTTTTAATCTTCTCCCAAGACAGACACTTGTTTTGCTTTTAGATTTAGTGTCGTATTGTGTCTGTTAAACTGTTGTGGTGTTTAATGAACAACATGTCTCAGTTTGCTTTACTGCATTGCAAAGCTTGGTAAACTATTGACATCACTGCCAAATGTAATCATTTAATCAGTTCGAATCATCTTTGAACAGATTAAATGATAGATCACACCTAGTCTGAAGATTACACTCCTCAGAAAAGTTTATACCCATCTTTGACTCTTTTGGGAGACTCCATTTTTAAGAAGTCCATCTGTCTTGTTTCTGTATTTTCATAGGCAACAGCCTTTTACGCTAAAGGGCAGGGTCACAGTTAGCTACTCTTGCTTTTACAACTCTTTAGTTGTAATGATAATGGAAAATGAAACCTTTTTTTAAATTCAGGGAATGCTAAACAGGCAATTTTGAGCTCAGTTTTACTTCCTAATTTATTCCTGTACCTTACCCCCGGTGCTTCAAACAGGTGACCTTTCTTGGATGTCCTACTGTTAACATCAATGCCAGTCTCTGAACAGAGAAAGCGCATATCTATCTTCTCTCTGGGAAGAAGATGCCAAGCATCTGCAATAAAATGATTTCATACTTTGTGGCAGGGAAAGGCTGGGTCACCATGCATGTGCAAAATGGGAGAAGAGAAGGTGTAAATGGGGGTTAAAATTTTAAAGATGCTATGTTTAGACCATATACCCTTTATCAGATGTATCGTGCACATTTGACAGATGGAGTAGCGTTTCAGAGGTATAGACTTGGTCATTTGTGTGAATGGTGATGGCTGAAACAGTCGTACCTTTTTACTGTTATTGGTTTCGGTGTGGATGGAACTTTCAACTTTCTCCTACATCAAAATTTGCTTTGTTTAAAATGTATAAAAATAAGCATTTGTTTATGACCAGTTTGTGAATAACCAAAACTGAGAACGTCAACTTCGTGTGGGGTGCCTGTACATTGCAAGTCTCCTTAGATAAAGGCTTAAGCCAAAAAAAAAAAAGTAACATCAGCACCTTGCTTTTCATTTCATTAAATAAATGAAAGTTTCTTTTTTTTTTTCCTTATTGGAAAAAAAACTTGCCTGCTATCTGACAATGGGTTACGTGCCTTTTGGAGATTTAAAGTCTGTTTATATTTTTGTGAACCTCTTTGTGCAAATTGTTTTACCTATGAAAATCTAGGCAGCCTTCTAAGTCCGTCTGATGTCTTTCAAGTGTTTATTTACTGCTTTGTGACTGTGGCAGGTATTTGACTGTATTTTACTTTTAAATGCTTGTGACGGAAGCTGGGTTAGTTAGTTTTTTAGACCGGAGCACTGTTGAATCTTGGGATATGCACTGGTCATGTAAAACAAATGGCTGTTTTGAATTTTTTCCTGTTTCTTCATCAAGACTAAAAGCATATGTCTGAGTTTTTCTTTTAATATTCTAGTGCCATATAATTTTGTTTAGAGTGACGCACATGAATGTCAGCAAAGCTAAATTTCACCAGGATCCGTAAGTGTGGCGAGTTGGGTCCACTGCAGTTTGATGACACAGCTGCTACTTCTCAGCGGACGGCATGCTGCTGTTTATAGGTGACGCTTCAGTCCTAAGGCCTACCTCAAAGGGAGGTTCTGGTTACCAGTAGACTGTTGCCTTCCAGTTCCCATGTTATACTAATAAAGCTTTTCATTACAACATCCTGTTCATACATTTTTACTTTTTTCATAGAAGACTTTTTTTGCTTTGACCCCAATACCATGTAAAAAACCAAAACTCTCTGATGCTAAAACTTGTTTACTTCACATCTCAATAGGAGCAGCCAATCTAGAGGAATGAGGCTATGGAGCTTGCATGAGAATCCCAAGCTGGTGTTTATTGCCTTTCCAAGCCCCTCCGCTGCTACTGGGGCACTTGTGCATCTCCATGCTAGCTTAGTCTCCGATGTGCTATGGTTGTCTTTCTGTAATCCTCCCAAGCAGTAATCTTTTATGTTTAAAACTTTTGAACCAGGCATGGAAGGGGTGGGTCCCCTTAACAGTTCATGATACGTGCCCCCATCCTGCACCTTGCAAACAGCCCTCCGTTATGGTGGAGGCAGAACTTTGAACGTCTGTTACAACAGCTCAGATCTTTGACCCACACCAGACTTCACTTGCTGCAAGGGCATTGGTCACTGGCGTTTATCTGATGTTGGCCTGCTTTCATAAACTTTTAAATGTTCAAGTCCCTTTCTCCTTAAGCATTAAGTGTTGTGTGTGTGTGTGTGTGTGTGTGGTGGGGGGGGGGCGGGTGTTTCCCCTCTTGAGATTTGGATGACGTTACTTAGCCACTTGCAATTATTTCACTCTGTTTGATTTGAAAGTTCTACTTGTCCTGTAAATTCAGGTCACAGGCATATCTTTAGGCAGAGTGGCTACAGGCTTGTCTCCTTTCTTACACACCGCACACAATTTAATTAATGAATGCATGCTGTCTGTCTGTTCAGGTACAAGTTACTTGAGCCACTGGTGCCAGTGCCTAGACTGCTGTTTTTATAACACTGTCATGTATCTTGGTATAAGCAACATTCTTAAAACTGTTATGCATGCACGTGCTAAAGAATAATATTGCCTTAGTGTTTTGCAAATGCATTCAGTTGAAGGTTGCCTTGTGTGATATTTGAGAGATTCATCACCCACAGACTAGTGACATGAATACAGTACAGACCCACTGACCCACTATGTATCTCTCAGATTGGCACAAATAAATTGGTACCGCAAGCGAACTTTGATAGCGCGATGAGAGAAGTCACAAAATCAACCGGAATGTTCAAGCAAATTACAGATAAAAACCCGATCTAAATCCATTAATTACTTCTCTGTTCTCTCGTGAAAATCAGACAGACATTGGATTTTGTATATAGATGTATAGATATTGAGAGAGCTCTATATAGATTGTGCGTTTGTAGCAGAGGCTCAGTTTTTAAAGTCCAGTAATGAATGATTGGGATTTCAAATTAAGATTGGAGTGTCGCTCTGGTAACTGTTGGACATTTCATGTTGGCATTTCGTATGCGAGTCATTTAGGGGCGGCTCATGGATTAAAATGCAGAAATTCTTCAAATGTAGGTGGGGGGGAGCCATGATTTACTAAATGCAACAATACCGCCTGCCTGGGACAACAACCAAACTCTGGGTTGCTGCATAATCTGAAAACTGCAAGGGAAAAGCAGTTTGTTATTGATAATCTTTCGAGGTAACGTGACCAATGCTCGTCGTTTTATTTGACCCCTCACCACATTCCCCAGCTCAGCATCAGACAATAAGCATTACCACAATGAAGAGTAAAAAATATATACATATACCAGGGTGGTCCAGATCTAATTATGCAACTGTTCGACTGACAAACTTCTCCCTGCCATTTTGGAATGCAGGGCAGGTGCTGCCATCTTTCGGCAACAAAGAATTTTAAGTGAAATCTCTATGTGCAGGGCAGGTGCTGTGAATTCTCCTATGTAATAAACCTTAAGTTATAGTTTAATGAAAATTGCATATTTAGATCTGGACCACCCTATATATTTACATACAAACAAAAAACAAACAAGTACCTAACACAGAATCAAAACAACCTTTCCCAGATTAGGGGCGAGATGTTCTCGCTTAAGAGAAACTGGTTTCCCAAATTGGTTTACTGTCTTTACTGTTCTTGAGCAAAATGTAAAGTGGAAGCCTCATGGAAAACGCCAGCTGCCGAGCCAATAACAAAAAAAAAGTTCTGTCCCACCGGTCCAAAGACTTGCTAGTGAAACCAAAAAAAAAGTCAGTTTTCAGAGACGCGTCTCCCTTGTGTCGCCGAGTGAGAAGAAAAAAACACTTCTTGGCAATACCTCGTTGCTTCCTCTTGCTCCACCCACAATTTCCCCCCCCCCCTCTTCCCCCCACCCCCTTTTTTCAGTTTAAAGACTTCAGTACCAATAGTCCTGTCCATGTTGTGACCTCCCCCTTAAAGGTGTATTTTCACTTGAAGTGCACCCTAAGGAGCTGCAAACTTCCAACGGGACAATAGCACATGTGGCACCTGCTACGACTGTGATCAACATGTCCATTGTGGCTTGTGATAGAACATGTGCCAGGAGCATCGACATATGCATGTTGTATAGGCTGATTTTTGTACGATAGGGTTAGAATTGGGAAAATTGTTCTCATATCTGCTCTGTAGAGCTTTTGGGTCTTAGGCCCTGGCACCTGTACCAAAAGTAGATGCCAGACTGTCTTCTCAGTTCAATTCAGTTTGATTGAGCCTGCAGTCAGTAAAAAAGAATTATACAAAACAAAGTGTAGTGACAACTTCGCAGGTAAAATTTTAAAGTGTAAATTTTGCATCTTACTAAATACAGAACTAGTACTCAGACATTTGTTTTAAACAGACAGGAAAGCAAGGTAGGTTAAAACTGATTAATATAGATGGAAACCAAATTGTTGAACTGTGGCCAGTAGATAGCTGAGGAGAAGAAAGATAATCGGCAGCATCAATGGAGAAAAATAACACTCTTGGGTGTTCCATGTTCAGTTATAAAAGTCTGACCTGGTCATGGTCCTAGAGACCCCTAGCTGCCCACCACCTGGGTGTTCTACAGTGAAATCACTGCTGGGTCCTCTAATCTGATGACAATCTTTCCATCTGAAGATTCCAAGACCCTCAGTATCTCAAGTAAATTTTCTGGGTGCAGGAAGACCACTTGACAGCACAGCAATGGCACTAAGTGTCCAGCAAGATACCAAGAGGAGTTGTTAGTATTGGCTTATAATGTTTTTATTTTTGTATAGATGACCAACACAAAAAAGATGTATTATGCACTGTTAGTCTACCCTGACTAGAACTGTTGATTATCTGGGCTAACTCATTTTCATCCCCCACCCATGGTCAAATGGGGCCAGTTTAAATTCACCAGTTAATCCAACATGCACATTTTTGGAATGAAAACTAAATTATGTGAAATGAAAAACCCAAACAGACATGAAAACTAGCATTCAGACAATGGCAGAGTGTAATTCAGAGCCCCAGACTCAGTGCTACAGCATTGCCCAAGAGGGAGGCTGTGCTTTAAATGACTGCTCTTTAAGACTGCCATGTATGAAACGTTCTGTAAATTTTGAAATGACTTCTGGATGGAATCCTAGCTTGGAGGATTCCTCCATTTCAGATTCTACTGTCTGGCTGCTTTTGTAATCCAGGATTGCTTCAGTTTACTCCTTTTCCATTGTTTTGTGCAATCGGTTTCCTGGGGTGATGGGTTTTTGCTTGGTGTGTAAAATGACAGTTCTGCATTCGAAACCTTGTATGTATGTCTAAGACTGCTGCTCTTTTTGCACAGCTTATCATGGATTCAACTTCCTTTCTACGTCGTTCTTCATATTTGGCAGCACCACAGTATTAAATTCCTAGTTGTTTTCTTGCATGTATTGCTGTTTCTGCAGATCCATACTTCAAGGATTGTCTTGAGGTCAGTAAGAGGTGAAGTGTGTGTGTTGCTACTAAAGCTCTTAGCAGCCTTACTATATCTTCAGATTCCTGTGCACATGGCCCTAAAATGTTAAATCTCTAGATTTGGTTTTGAAACCATGGAGGTAGGCAGATTATGGAATTAAGAAGTTTTCCACCATTGAAATGCAGAATAAGCCAAAACGTTTTGATCCATTTGTTTGAGAATTCTCCATGTCAAGTTCAATAATTCCAATACTTTTTTTTTTTTTTTTTTTTTAATTACAAGGCCGAATCTGTTTTTCCAGCGTCTTCCCTAGATGAGATACCTGGCTAATGCAGGGTGTACATAATGCCCAGATTTGTACCTTTTGACCTAAAATGCACCCTGTTAACATAACGGGCATAAACTTTGAAATGCACAATCCTAATACTTGTAGAACATGCAGGCAGTGACTGGTCTGGGCATCCGACCAAGATCTTGTGAGCTTAGAGACTGCAGCGTTAATTACAGTGCTACTTACCCATAAGCTAAAACCATGTAGATTCACTTTTGATCAATCCTCACCATTCTTCTATAAGAAACACTTCCACTTTGTAATGTGGAATGAAAGTACTCTAAGGTCTGAAGTCTCACTCAGTCTGTATTTACGATGATGTGTGGTCAAGTTAATGTGTGTGGGGTTTTCTTTTGTGGTGTGGCCATGATTCAGTGTCTTCCCCGTCATAGAAAATGTAGTGGCAAGCTTCCGATTCTGAAGTTTCTGTGGCTGTTGGTACAGAATTTATATAATGAAAATCCACACTCATTTCCCAGGCAGCACTTTATTTATTAGTTCATATAGTGTTTGGTTGTTCTGCAGATTATCATTCCCACTATACAGTTGGCCTCCAAGCAGTTTAGTGATTCTTGCATGGGTGCTGCACCTCCATGTTTTCTTCAGAAATGCCTGGCTACAAAATGAAATGAGTCTCGTAATTTTTAAAGAATAGAGCGATGGTCCAGTGTACTGCACTGAAGGGTGGTTTTGATTTAATTCTTCAGCACATATGGAGAGCTGCTTTATTCAGTTTGTTAGGGCTTTTCTTTTATAGCCCAATTGTAAAAGGTAACATTATCAGGGTCTATTTTGAGTGTTGTAGTGGTCCATGTTAAAATCAGTCTAATATCACATGCTGTTTAACTACTAAATAGAATGTTCTTTGGCCAATAGGATTGCTCAGAGAAACTGGACACAGTTTAGTGTTGGTGTTATTGGCCAGTTTGTCTTTGGTCAATATAGCACATTTAAAACAACATAGGAATGCTGTGGCCAAAGTGCTTTACAGTAAAAGAAGAAAAAAAATACAATTAACATAAATAAATAGAAGTAATCACAATGACCGTAGAGTGTTGTACCTTGTTAGCCATAGATCGATACAGGACAAAGTAGGGTGAAATGACACCTTTTACTGGCTAACTAAATAGACTTCCTAACTGTAGACAACTCCTTTATGTGATGAGGTAGAGTTTCACTGGCGAGGCTACCAAAGCCCTGTCTGTCCCCCTTAGTTGTACACTTGGTACGAGGGACAACAAGAGACAACTGACAAGAAGATCTAAGCACTCTAGATGGCTGGTGTAAAGCACACAATTCAGATAAATAAGCAGGAGCAAGCCCATGTAAAGATTTAAAAACTAGCAACAAGACTTGAAAATCAATTTGAAAACTGACAGGTCGCCAGTGTAAAGAAGCTAATACAGTGGAACCTCGGTTCACGACCATAATTTGTTCCAAAACTCTGGTCGTAACCCGATTTGGTTGTGAACTGAAGTAATTTCTCCCCATAGGATTGTATGTAAATACAATTAATCCGTTCCAGACCGTACAAAGTGTGTGTGTATGTGTGTATATATAATACAGTAATCCCTCCTCCATCGCGGGGGTTGCGTTCCAGAGCCACCCGCGAAATAAGAAAATCCGCGAAGTAGAAACCATATGTTTATATGGTTATTTTTATATTGTCATGCTTGGGTCACAGATTTGCGCAGAAACACAGGAGGTTGTAGAGAGACAGGAACGTTATTCAAACACTGCAAACAAACATTTGTCTCTTTTTCAAAAGTTTAAACTGTGCTCCATGACAAGACAGATGACAGTTCTGTCTCACAATTAAAAGAATGCAAACATATCTTCCTCTTCAAAGGAGTACGCGTCAGGAGCACAGACTGACAGAAACAGAGAGGAAAGCAAACAAATCCAGTAGTGCTGTTTGGCTTTTAAGTATGCGAAGCACCGCCGCCAGTACAAAGCTGTTGAAGGCGGCAGCTCGCACCCCCTCCGTCAAGAGCAGAGAGAGAGAGAGAGAGAGAAACAGTGAAAAATCAATACGTGCCCTTTGAGCTTTTAAGTATGCGAAGCACCATGCAGCATCGCTTCACTAAGCAGCTGCACACAGAAGGTAGCAACGTGAAGATAATCTTTCAGCATTTTTAGACGAGCGTCCGTATCGTCTAGGTGTGCGAACAGCCCCCCTGCTCACACCCCCTACGTCAGGATCACAGATAGTCCGTGCAAGAGAGAGAAAGAAAAGTAAGTTGGGTAGCTTCTCAGCCATCTGCCAATAGCGTCCCTTGTATGAAATCAACTGGGCAAACCAACTGAGGAAGCATGTACTAGAAATTTAAAAGACCCATTGTCCTCAGAAATCCGCGAACCAGCAAAAAATCCGCGATATATATTTAAATATGCTTACATATAAAATCCGCGATGGAGGGAAGCCGTGAAAGGCGAAGCGCGATATAGCGAGGGATATATAAATTTTTTTTTTTTTTTTTTTTTTTAAAAGCACAAATAGTTAATTACACCATAGAATGCACAGCGTAATAGTAAACTAAATGTAAAAACATTGAATAACACTGAGAGAACCTTGAACAACAAAGAAAACTAACACTGCAGGAGTTTGTGGTATAGCGCTAAAAACACTTTTTTAATGAGTTTTAAGCACAGGGAAAAAAAATTAACATTTGAAAAATCCATAATTTTAATAAACCAAGAAAAGTAACCTTGCAACAATGCACGCTACGAACCGATCGCTGTAAACAGAAGTGAAAACAAAAACAAGCCCAGTGCATTCTTAAACTGCCTTCTCTGCCTTATGTGTCCAGCCCCCTCTCTCGCTCGCTGCACAGGGAGAGACTGAACACGTACGGAAATCATCGGCGTACACACACCGAAAGGGAAACTGGCTTGTTCATATACAGAGTGTGTGGTCGTGAACAGATGCAAAAGTTTGGCGAACTTTTTAGTCATAAACCGATTTGTACGTGTTCAGAGACGTTCGTGAACCGAGGGTTCCACTGTATTGGAGAAACAGAATCGGACTTTCTTGCCCCAACCAGAAAGTGAGCGGCAGCATTCTGGACCAACTGTAACCTGTGTATCAGTGATTTGCTAATCCCAGAATACAGCGAGTTGCAGTAATCAAGGCGAGTAAAGATATAAAAGCATGAGTAGCTTTCTCAAGATCCCTAGAGTATTAAAAAGGCTTGATCTTACCTAATAGACAAAGCTAGAAAAAGCAACTCTTGACTACAGAATTAATCTTTCTCAAAAGAGAGGTTACTGTCAAAGATAACACCAAGATTGCGGACTTAAGGTTTACAAAAGACGGAGAAAGAGCCGAGAACTCAAAGACCAATTTGGGTTTTAGCTGATGGACCCACTATAAGCACCTCCATTTAATTTTGATTCAGATCAAGAAAATTATTAGCCATCCAGGATCTTGGTTCAAAAAGACATATGCAGTTGATTCATTGCAGAGTTGCAGACAGGGAATATAAACCTGTGTCATCAGCATAGCAGTGAAAAGAAATGTTAAATTTCCTAAAGAGAGCTCCAATAGGGTGAAGGTATATAGAGAATAAAATGGGACCCATAATGGATCCCTGAGAAACACCACATTTAAGAGGAGCAGTAGACAAAGAGCAAAAGTAATTTTAAAGTCACTGAAGAGTGTCTACCAATTAGATATGTCCTCAACCAGTTAAGAGCAGCACCTTTTAAGCCCAACAAGATGTTCAAGTCGCAACAGCAATATCTCCTGGTCAATAGTGTCAATGGCAGCGGACAGGTCAAGGAGGACAAGGACTGCAGCACCACCTGAGTCAGTAATAATAGAGATGTCATTGAATACTTTAAGGAGGGCCGTCTCAACACCATAACGGCTAAAGCCAGGTTGGTAGATCTCAAATGAATTATTGGAGTTAAGGTGATCAACCGATTGATTTGGTGACGTAACATAAGATGAAGTGCAGGTGTGAGACAGACACACACACACACAGAGGAGTAAAGTGTATGAGCCACACTATAAAAGTTGCCTTCAAAGACAAGGTGGACAGGAGGCATGAAATAATGAGTATGAGACGCAGGCTTTACAGGAATGTGCTCGACCGAGGGAGCACTTGTGCAGAGACGCTCACACATGTGAATACAGAGGAAAGGCATTGCAGGTATTTGTAGGCCAAGACAGAGCAAATATTTTGTTAACCTATAATGGCAGGTATCTATATTCTTGTGCAATGAATGATTACATAGCCGTAAGTGCAGAGTCCATGTCATGAGCAACGTTCATCTTCTGCAGAGTCAGTCAGTCATTTTCCAACCCGCTATATCCTAACACAGGGTCACGGGGGAGGGGGGGGTCTGCTGGAGCCAATCCCAGCCAACACAGGGCACAAGGCAGGAACAAACCCCAGGCAGGGCAGCAGCCCACCGGAGGGCATGCGCACACTAGGGACAATTTTAGGATCACCAGTGCACCTAACCTACATGTCTTTGGACTATGGGAGGAAACTGGAGCGCCTGGAGGAAGGCACAGGGAAAACATGCAAACTACACACGAGGAGGAAGTGAACCCAGGTCTCCTTACTGTGAGGCAGCAGCGCTACCACTGTGCCACCGTGCTGCCCTCTTCTGCAGAGTGTTTTGCCAAAAAAGAGCAAATACTTGGACATTTGAAGTACAGTTCACATTATCGTATGGTGTTTCCTAAATCCATCCCAGGTGATGTTTCACGACGTTTAGCCTTGCGTCTTGATGTCGACTTTTGTCGACAACCTCCTTGAAGAAATTAAGGTACCTGTCCTCCCTAATTTACTGGAACAAAGTGTTCCATGTAAAGAATGGCAGTCATCTGCTGGGAAAATAGGAGTAGCATTAAACATACAACAGAACTTATTAAAGTTTTTATTTTTCTATCAAAAGGCTAGAAGAAAAAAATAGATTAATCTTATTAGTATATGTAATATTGCTTCCTGAGCAGCTCTTCATTTCTCCACCCTTGCAGCCCGCTTCTCGTCGTCTTTCGTCGGCATCTTTTTGCGTTTAAAACTGATCAAGTCAGGGTTTGTGTTGCAATTACTTAGTACATTTTCTTTTAATTTTTAACTTAAGCTGGCACTTAAGTCTTCAATCCGCCTCAAGAATGACTTAAGATATGAAGAGGTAGAGCAAGCGCTGCCCTGCTGCCAGCTGCCAAGAGTTGATTCTACAATAAAATAAAAAGGAATAACCTTGGAGGTCAATCATCACCCCGAAAGCTGACAATAGACATCACGTAGTATATGTGTACCAAATTTCAGGTAAATAGTTCAAATGGTTTGCGAGGTACAGGTAATTTAAAATCCTGGACAGTCCCAGTAGCGTATTAAATATAAAGATAGTTACTAAAAATAAAAAAACAAATACTTTCACCTCTGGATTAAATCCAATCACCATTGTGTCATTGGCATATGTGTTAGTAGAACATCAAGTATTGTTTTTTGGGTCAGTGGAGCTAAATCTTTAGGAACTCCTATTTTTATGGGTTTTGTACTCTGTAAATGTAGAGAAAATCCTGATTGCATAGTGTAGGATATACATTAACATTCAAATTGTCCAATTTATTGTTCCTTGAGAGTGAGTACAATTTAAACATGGGAGACCAATCCAGATCTAGAGCTCTGGCATAGGAACTAAGCTACTTGAAAAAGAGCAGCCATGATAAAAGATAAACACCCAAATGTCCTTACTATGCAAAAAAACAAGTGTGGAGGACACAGTGCTGCTTATCATGAAAGGCCCATATCTTTGTCAATGATTTTTTTTCTCACCAGATTTTCAAAACATTCCATTGGTAAGTAGGTGAGGGCTACCAGCCTATGGGCATTCAGACAGCTTGGCTTGGTAACCTTGAGAACTGCGGTAATGATTGACTGATTTCAGCTCAGGGACCTCTTAAAGTAAGACTTCAGGTGCCACCCTGACATGCCATCTGCTGCCACTGCCCTGTTGGTTTTGACCTGGCCCAGAGAATTCTCCACTTGAGCTATGATGAGCTCCTTTACAAACATGATTGGCAATTTCCCCAAGGGGTCAAATCTTGAATAAAAGAAAAATTCACTGGGCCACCCATAATGTTTCAGTCAAAGAAACATTTTTGCTTGATTTACCCATCTGCTTCACAATTTAAAATTTACAAATTAAACTATTCAGACATCTATAAAGTGCACATTGCAGACTTTCATTTAAGGGGATTTGAATACATTTTGGTAGAAATGACACCACTTTTTCTTTGGCGATTCTAAATTGGCCCTAGTGTGTGCTTGGTGTGTGGGTGTGTTTGTGTGTGTCCTGCAGTGGGTTGGCACCCTGCCCGGGATTGGTTCCCTGCCTTGTGCCCTGTGTTGGCTGGGATTGGCTCCAGCAGACCCCCGTGACCCTGTGTTCGGATTCAGCGGGTTGGAAAATGGATGGATGGATGGATGACACCACTTTTTCTTGGTTGTATCTAGCAGGAGGCCAGTACATCCTGAGAAGGGGTTTGTTAGAGACTGCAGCCATTACTAACTCAACAATATGCATTCGGATCTCTTCAGGGTACCATAATGTTTGGAGACACAGCAATGGCAGGTCTTTTAAAGCCATTGTCATATTTAGGACTTTGTCACATATCCCTTGCATGCAATTCCTAGTCACCACCAGGTGATGAAGATCTTCTCTGCTGATGGTCTGCCAAAACCTCTAATGCAGCCATCTTTAGCTCCTGCTTTAGTCAGGGTCTTGTCCCCATATTTTCTCTTCAGCATATAGAAGGCCTGTTCTATTGGATTTAAATTGGGTGACTGGCTTGGCCACTTAAGAATTTTCTATTGCTTTTTCCCTTAGAAAAACTCCAGTTCTGCCTTAGCAGTACATTTTTGTATCCTTTATCTTCTTGTTTGATGAAGTGCCGTCCAATGTGTTTGGAGGGATTTACTGGAACTTGAGCAGATCAGATGTTTCTATACACCTCGGATTTCATCGTGCCACTGCCATTGGCAGTGACATCATCATGGAAGAGACGTGTGCCAGGACCTGTGGCAGCCATACATGCCCAAGCCATATCACCTCCAGCACCATGTTTAACCAATGAGGTGGTCTGCTTGGATCTTGTGCAGTTCCTCCTTGTCTCCACACTTTGCTCTTACCATCACTCTGCTGCAGGTTTGTCTTGTTGGTCAACAAGACCTTTTTCCAGAATTCTGCAGGCTCTTTAGTCCTTTTTCTCAAACTGTAATCTGGTCCTGCTGTTTTTTGTAGCTCTCTGGTGGTTTGCATCTTACAGTATGGCCTCTGTATTTCTGTTCATGAAGTCTTCAGCTGATAGTCGTCTCTGACACACACACACACACACACACACACACACACACACACACACTGGCCTCCTCAACACTCTTTGATCTGTGTCACAGGTGCTTGGAGCTTTTTTTTTTTTTTTGGCAGTAGTTGAAGACCTCCACTGCAGATGACTAAAGGATCTTATCGGCCTAGCAGTCCCTTTGTGATTACTGAGCTCACCAGTGGACTTGTCTTTCTCTAGAAAACTCGGTTCTTCCTCTTTATTTCTGAGGGCGTTATTCCAAAAGAGCTTTAATATTACTGGTGATCCCTGGCTTACTGTTTGGGTAGCGAGGGTGTAAAACTGGTTTTCTCCTAAACAATCATTCAGTCAAAAATGTTATCTAGTTCACACTCCATTTGATTACCTCACAGAAGCTGTAAGTGTACATAATGACCTCCTAAGCAACTTCATTTAGTGTTTGTGAAGATGTCCGCACATCCTCTTCAGTGCAGGAATTAACATTCCTGTAAGTCTGCTATGCCCGTACTGTTCCAGTGCTCTGTTTTTGTATGTCTGGTTTTTCCTGTTTTTTAGTTTCTAGTTATATTTTGGTGCTAACCATTGTGGTCCAGTGCATTAAGGTCTGCCCTGCTGTGAATTTGTAGGCTCTAGAAATATTTCCCATAACCTTTTGTACACTGTGTTTGTTTCCCTTCTAGTTATTTAAAAATAACATACTGACAGTAGAGCGGCAAAGTAAATTCCAGTTTGCATAAACCTGAAATCGCCAGTTGCAGGTTTGGATGAGCTCTTTGATTTGGTTTGTTGTGCCGCTGCTGTGATATTCACATGTGGTGAAGCAAAATGAAGTCTCTATATTGTGGGAGTTTAAATTCAGGTGGCATTTGGTATGGATATGAAGGGCAACAGTGAACGACTCTACTTGGAGAGCAGACACATTTTCTCACGGGGTTATTCTTGAGTGGTTTGTGATACACCGGCAGACCCAGCCACGCCAAGTGCAAATTTATTCTCACATACAGAGTTGAGTGAAATTTTTGGTGTCTGACCCTCGTACTCCTACAAGGGAGAAATCATAACTAATGCTTGTCCGTACATTAGCCACACAAAACCTTACAATACTCGACCATATTGCCTCCCTGCTTTTGTCGTCTTGTATGTAAATCCTCCCTGTGTTCTAAACTGAATATACTGTATTTTAGAAGACGGGCAGCACAATTGGTGCAAGTCATAAATACATAATGGAGACTGAGTAACGTTGACAGATTGAGAAACACATTTGTAGAGCTGTGTACTTTACTAGCGTCGCTTTCTGTATAACCTGTTCAGCTCTGACATACAAAAGCAGGATGTGATCCTTTTAAGCACGGTCCCGTATTCTGAGTCCTCAACGCCTCAAGTGCTGTGCCTCCGGCATTGTTTATTTGGGACCTTGTTCTAAATTAAAGAAATATAAATAAAGAAATATATAATTAAAAATAATACATTTTTT
Source organism: Erpetoichthys calabaricus (assembly GCF_900747795.2). Classification (NCBI taxonomy): domain Eukaryota; kingdom Metazoa; phylum Chordata; class Cladistia; order Polypteriformes; family Polypteridae; genus Erpetoichthys; species Erpetoichthys calabaricus. The sequence goes on from NC_041408.2 coordinate 93,510,708, forward strand.
AATATAAAGTTGCCCTTTTCAGATGTCACCATATACCTGTAGTAGTGGAGTTCCTACGTTTTAGAATGGATGTCATTTAGGATTATAAGTTCCATGCGGCCTCCAGTACCACTGCATGCTGCAATATGACGTATGGATGGTATGACGACAAAGCCACTTGAATCCTGAATACTTGATTTGTATGAGGTGAGGTAATTGTGTGAGTGGTCATCCCCTGTGATTCAGAGTTGAATAATTTGATACCCCCAAGACACTGAAATTTGGGAACTGCTGCTGTTCAGCATGCTGTCCTACTGGAAATTGTTTTTGAGGCGTGTCATGTGATGTAGGCTCCATTGGTCAAGTGCCTTAGTGCCATTTGCACACGGTATCCATTTGTCTTGTTTGATTCAAATGTAAAATGTTCAGGCTAGTGTTAATGGAACATGAATCCTATTTGTGAGCACAGATACACAAATAATCTCTTTACTCCGTTAAAGGCCATTTATTGGCTCCATTTAGTTCTTCTGCAGACCAAAGATTTGATTAGGTTAGGTAGGTATTATTATCCCAGAGGGAAATTTTTGTTTGCAGTTGGAATTTGCCAGTGAGATTTTTTTCCACAGCAATAATCAGAGAAGGAATTGTCCAAGAAGAACACATGGCAAAGATTTTTACATGTAAAAATATTGGAACCTAACCGTATGGCCTAAATCTCCTCCTCGGAGCTTCTAAAATTTAAATACTTACACTACTAGGAATACAGATTCATTGTTCTGTTGCTATTTAAGATTTGGAAATCTAAACCTTCAATGTGGTGACCGCATTATTTAAAACTTTGAACATGGCCATGTCTGAAATGCTAGGTGAGGTACAGTAAGCAGAAACATGAAGGTATGGTGAACTGGTAGCCCCCGCAATTTTATGATTTGTGTTTTTTTTTTTTTTTTAAACCCTAACCCTAATTTAAAAAAAATAAAAAAATAAAACTTGTTAGTGGAAAAATGTACAAAGTCTAACGAATTGAACTGTAAAATGAAATGTGATTCAGAGAGGAGAGCACAAGGTATTAACAACATGAGTCGTTAAGGTTACTCCACCTGAAAAGTAAATGGTCCTGAGCAAACCTGATAGAAGAATATGTGTGTGTGTGTGTGTGTGTGTGTGTGTGTGTATGTATGTATGTGTACACAGCTCTGATTTACAGCAACACTCTACACACAAGGGTTTTTTTCAGTATTTTGCTTAGCCCTTGTACTTTTGTAGGGATTATCGGGGGTCAACACCCAGGGAACTCCAAATAACCCACATGATCCCTTAGTAGTTCGTAAAACTGAGGTTGGGCATAACGACAAGTGAGAGACGGCAGATAAATAATCCATTATTAAAATCTGTGTGTTTGTGGAGTATGAAAACTAACAATATATACTGTAAAATGCAATTTAAAATCCTAAGGGGTCGGTTTAGGCTTCTCCACAAGTCCCTCACATCTCTCTCTCCAGCTCAAGGCGATAGCTGTGGCCACCTTCTTCCAACTGCTGTCCCACCTGACCTAGCTGGCCCTCTGTCTTCCCATACACTCGTAATGCTTCCTGAATACTTGGGTGGGTCCTTCCAAGTCTCCACTCCAACCCAACAAGTCAGTGAGGACTCCTGTATTTTTACTAAACTATCAGCGAATTAAACGCTTTCTGAAAATGCTGTTGTGAAAACATAGATGTGAACAAGCATTTGAGTTGTAGACCCCACTGCCATTGTTCCAATTTATATTCCTCGCCACAACTGGAGTGAGTACCTGGGGATGGATTGTTTAACTGCATCTTGTAAAACTGTACCGGTGACCTGGCCTTCTGCATGTTGCATCTTTTCAGACGTCCCTAAATTCAAGGGAGATTCTCCTCCCGAGTGTATTTATTCACTTTTAAGTACCGGTTTGTAAACCTTGGCTATGTGTGTCACTCTGAACTTCGTGCTTCACGTGATCTCAACAGTGCAGCGTTAGTCAAGGAATGAGCTATTACTGGGCTGGACTTATGGCCGATGAATGGAGGACTGGGGAGTCTCCCATTCAAATGCTCTGCTGTGTTTTAAGTGTAGTCCGTGTAGTTTGAGGGTTTTCTGGAAGCGGTGTACTTAATAATATTTTGATAAATGCGTGTGTTTGGGACTTTGAGCATATCACTGGATGGCTTCATGTGTGGGTTAAGCGACACGAGTAAAGAGGTTTCATTCATGTTCAGATTTGTTTGCTGTTGCTCGCCACCATAGATGTCAATTCTGTTAGAAACTTTATGTGAAATCCTGAGATGGTTTTCTTGGTTGTCACTATAAATTTAAATGGGGTAAGTAACACACATACATTTTAGGTGCAGCATTAGAGATGTTAAGAGTGAGTTGGACAAGTTCTTCATTCAGTTTCATTCAGTATTTTTGTTCTTGATAATTTTTCTGTTCATATTTAATAGGATGTTAAAACTCTACAATTCTTGGGTTCCTAGTGTTTATCGTTTTAGTGTCACTTATTTCTGGATTGTTTTGACATAATTTGCATTTCCAGTACCTTTTTCTTTTTTTTTTTTTTTTTTTTTTTTTTTTTTTTTTAAAGTCTTTAGCAGTTGAATGGTGCATTATTAATGTCTTCAACACAAGTATTTGCTTGTCAGGACCTCCATATTCTTATGCTGCGTTCCGTTTTGATGTGGGAAGCAGGATTTTCCAAGCTCCTACTTGGAATTTTCAACTGGAATGTCCCCCCTAAAGTCCGATTTCCAACTCGGAAGGTTAGGGCTGGTCTGTCAAGTCAGAGTTGCCCAAATTTTGATCATGACATCAATCCAAAATGGTGACCTACACTGAAAACTGTAAGGAAGGCTGTATTCTAAATCTGTTAGCACTTCTGTCTGTTTGTGTCATTAAATCAGCTGTGCACACACTCCTTTCCAACTTCTATCCATGGACGTGTTGCTACGGTGTTTAGATACATAAAATACTGCGCAAGAAGTTCTCAACCTCTGTTTGATCTGATGGAGTAAGCACAACATGCGTTTATATTTAGTTTTCTGATGTTTTAATGAAACTTGATCAACTCTGGACAGACACCAGTTTCTATTGCTTTGGCCAGTCCAGCACAGACTCCACTACAGAATTCCCAGTTGAGGAGGTCAGCGGCCAGTAGGCAGAGGTCTCTAAGAGTCTGTCTTTTTTGACTTTCTTTTTCAATTTTAATCTTCTCCATTGTCAGCTGGCCATAGCTCATCCATTTATTAATGAGCGGATATTCTTGGTTTCCATTTGTTTAGATTTGTTAAAACACACTGAGAGCAAGGCAGAATTGGTTAATTTTTATTTATACTAGTCTTGTATTTAGTAATTCATATATTTATACTTGTGTTTTAACTGTGAGTTGTGTAGTTGTGAACTCAGTGAAGAGTGCTTTATGAAAAGTTTTAGATGTAATTGACCTGAAAAAAACTGGGAAGGACTACCTGGGTGGCCATTGTTGAAGTGGGACTCTGAGGTCAAATGTGATAAGACCCTCCGTAAGCTCCCGGTCTCATTACCACTTGCATCGTTTATGTTGTCAGTCTCTCTGAAAGGTTCTATTCCTGTCTGCCCACTGTACCCAAAGTACCATCTGAACTGGAGTTCTGCTGATTGTGACTTTGATGGGCATTTGTGGATTTCCCATTTCATTGTATGGAGTGGCCTGGTTGGCTGTAGATTTTTTGTTTGGGTGTTAAAGATTACTCATTAATCCCGGATCGCTCGCCTTGCAGCATTACCAAACATGGTATCTTAAGTGAGGTTGGAGGAGAACCAAAAAGGGACATAGCGGAGGCTTTGGTGGCCGCTTTTAATGAGATGGGAAAAGGACGCAGTAAGTTAGCTGTGTGTGCCTCTCTAAGTTCTCACCTAAAATGTGATCTCCACACCTCGTGATGAGTTACAGACACTTGTGCTTTTCAGTTTGCTGAGCGCTTTCGTAGCCTTGGCTGCCATGACGGTGACCCCTGTTACTATTTATGTAGGGTTTGTCTTTCTCACTTCAGTTTTAAAACAGTGGGGTGCCTCCTAAGTGTGAGATGTGTTTTTTTTTTTTCCCTCCCTTAATCTGTTTGCCCCCCAATCTCCGAGCTGCATGTTCTGTTTGCAGCTGCCGTACACTCGTAAGTGATGGTCTTCACTCTGAGGAAGGAGCAGCTGCTGCTGCTGCCTGTCACTAAAGCAAGTGTGAGTGGAGTCCTTTGCCAGGCATTTTCTTGCTGTGCCGGCTATGGCTTGTGTCCATTTTGTAATTTTGTTTTTCTTTTTAATAAAGCTGAAGTACAGTTAGGCTTTTGTCCATTAAGTGGCTGTTTTCTATGTGTGTCGGGCGTGGGCACTTTTTTAAAAATGGAAATGTGCTGAATAATGAATGCTGACCTTTTGTATGTGGGCTCTTTGCTAGAAGACTCTTCTGGCTAATGAATATTGGGTGGAGATGGAAACGAGAAACTGAATGACCCAGGAGGTGCCGCCGCTAATTCCATTTCATCTCCAGTAGAAAGGATGCTGCAGTCGGCTAGTGTGTAGTCTCTGCTTCCCCCATTTTGTTGAGTGAAGTTCTTTCTTTTTTGTTTTTGCAGTTTAGCCCGTGTTTAATTGATGGTTCATCTCGTTTGTTTTGTTTTGGCTTTCCTTGAAAATGCCTTTGTTTTATTCTTTGTGCAGCGCACTCTAATCTCGGACTGATCTCTCTCAGTTCCGACCACTTTGGTGAAACTTCATGATTGTTATCTCTAAGGCTTCCTATTCAATGTGAAAAGCAGCTTTCATTTCTTCGTTATATTCAGTCAGATTAATATAAAGCGGCTCTTTTAAAAACAATCTCTCATTTGTAATAGCAAAATGGGGTGGGCAGAACTAGACCAACACTGGCTTCAAAAACCTGAAGCTGTGATGTGTATATTTAACCCTTTTTGGTTTAAACAATTGACTTTGGCTGTGGGGCAAAAGAGTGGTAAAGTGGGCCTTGAGACCCGCTCTCGATACCTAGCAGGTGGGCAGAGCAGCTTTTGTTGCGAAGAGCACAGCAGGGCACAGTAATCCAATGTAAGGTAGCATTCTGCCAGCGTCCTGCTGCCTCTCTGGTGCCACATCAGGCTGGCTCCAAATTCTCCTGCCAACTGTGTATGCGGTAAATCCCTTTCTATAGAGCTCACTTACAGGTCTGGTATCTTAAATCATTTCTTCTTTTAACTTTGAGTAATTTGAATTATGTGATGTTGTAGAATGTTCGAATTGCTATTTAGCTGCTTTTGTATGTGCCAGGTGCCCTCTCTTATAATGGCACTCTTATGCCTGGCACTTGTAGGGACTCTTCCAACCCAGAATGTTGCTAGGGTAAACAGACTTAAGGTTGGCTTGCTATAGGACTAAACAGAAGGGGGACTGAACCAAAAACACGCCTGCAAAATAACAAATACCGAAAAAAAACATTTTTAAAACAACACAGTACCAGCATTTTTGGATTTTTCAGTAATTGAAGTAAACCTTTTGGGTTTTCTCTCAATCCCCCGCAACATGTCACTTGATATAGCAGTTGTGGACAAAACGTCCGTTTCATAGATTTCGGGAAACAAAACTACACGTATTGACGGCTGTCGTGAAGCGGTGTGTAGTATGGCGCAGTGCACCAAGTAGGTGAGCGATTTTATACGACACACCAGGGAGACTGCAGTAAGACTTTACAAAGAATGTGAACAGACAGGAGAGGTCAGTGTTTCTTAAACAGTGGCTCAGGTCCAGACATGTTTGTGATGGGTCACAGTATGGTGGTGTAGTAAGGTTAGCACAAGCGTACATTTTGTCGCAAGTGATTACACTGACCTGTTTAGTATACCATTTGCTGCGGTATTATGTGATGTAAGATGTATTCTGTAAACCATGCCATTGATGCATCATCAAACTTTCATTTTAATGGCATGATATTTATTTTCCCCACAGCTGTACCCACCACCTCCTGTCACAACCTGTAAAATTAATCTGAGATGACAGACAAGCAGAGACACGGAGGAGAGAGTTGGGACTGACCCAGACAAGCTATAAAGTGACAGTGCATGTTCTGAAATGTCAAAACAAAAGCAACAGATGCAACACAGGAATGTGACCATTTTGGGGCGGTTAGGTGGGGATATACAGTTTATAGATACTGTATTAATCCCAAGGGGAAATTCACATACTCCAGCAGCAGCATGCTGATATAAACAATATTAAATTAAAGAGTAATAAAAATGCAGGTAAAAAACGAACAATAACTTTTGAATAATGGTGCCACGTCGGGTGTTCAGTGTCTACGGCTTACATTGAATCTAAACCTGTAACTGAGCTGCAAATTGTTCTTATTGTTTGTTTGTTTGTTTGTTTACTTTACATTTCATTGAATTTATTAAAAACAAGTAATATGTTAAGTTAAGCTGACTGTGCCTCAAAGAGTTGCTTCTCGTCACACTAATTTACAGGCTTTGAATTATCAACGGCCAGTGTATGTTGGACCAAAGAATTGGCGGGGGGGACTGGTTTGGGGGTTATGAAAGTGTGAGGCAGACTGATGCCACAACCCAACTTCATGCTGAAGGTTCCAAATACTTTAACTCTTTCAGGTTGGATGTCAACTTTTGTTAAAGGAAGGGGGGTTGACGGGGGTAATCAACTGTAAACCGTGGCAAAACCCACCATTCTGTTTTAGGTGCACTCTTCTCCAGAAGGAATGTTAGATTCATTGGTTTGACGGAGATTCCCTGCACTCACACGTGAGTCGAAAGGAGCACGCAGTGGCAAAAATGGCTTCAACTTCTGGCGGGAGAACGAAATGAAATACTCCATGGACGATGTTTTGCACATTATCGCTGACTTAGACTCCGACTTATACAAGTGATTGAAAATAAACGTGCGGTACTAGCATCAGCTGATCACATTCCAGGTGACCAAAGCACTCAGCAACGGGTGTTTTTATGTTGATTTCGGTGTGAATCCATTGTTTTGTGTGCTTTTTAGAAAACTGAGGGCTGAATATTTTTTCCAAAAACAGTTAAACTGGACTGTTTCTTGAATTATTTAAACATTTATCCAATCACTTGAATAAATTTTTTTTTTTTTGGGAATAATTTAGCTACTGAGCTAATAAGAAATGGTATGCATTGACCTCTTTGTGAACTCGTTTAGAAAAATGTGTTGCTAATGATGGAGCTCATTTGAGCTTTTTAAAAAGAAAATGTTAATTAAGACTAGGTCATAAACTACATTGATTATTTTGGAGTACTTTCTTCACCTGGAACGATGGGCTAAGTGACCATTCAAGCTCTCTTGTCAAAAATAATCACGTTTTTGTGCTGTACCCATTTTAAAGAAAAAAAATTGCTCCTCTTTAGCTTTACACTGGCAGCAAGACGCCTCAAAAGTCTGGTCTCTGTTTGCTGATAAAATAACTCATTTCAATGTGTTTGCTTTTCTCCTTTAAACATTTGTTTTCATTCGAGAATACATTTCTTGCATGAATATTACTACGGTTTATTAATATTTGGCTTTTGTCTGTGTGGTTCTGATGTAATTTTGGTAAAAATCCTAGTATGGTACCAATTTTCTTATTTGTGTCCACAGGTTTACAAGTTTCAAGCACACTGCTTCATATATATTTTCTCTTAAGAAAAATCTGACCATCCTTTTGTAGTTTTTTTTGGCCTCTCATTTGGAGAATTCTAAAGGTGCACTTGTGGTTAGTAAAGTCAATGTGGTAAAAGCTAATGAACACTTCCTTTGGTTTGACTCCCTGCCCCTTCCTGCCTTCTGTTTATTTTGGTTCCCGTAAAAGCAGCCAAATGGTCACGTGTGACATGAGCAGTCTGAAATACTGGAACATTTGTGTAGCTCCATCTATATAACTGGGCAGCAGGTAGCATCGCTTGCTGTGACCAGCTTTATGTCCTGGAGTCTGCAGTGCTGGCGTTACATTAGAGGCCCATTGGAGTGGAAGGTTACTGAAGTGCATGGTTTGCTGCTTATGCTGATTTATTGTAGTGCGAAGTCTTTGTCTCTTGTGTAGTTGAACAGTAGTCTGTCTTTTTAGTACAAAATTAAGTTCACCTTCAGTCACGCTGTTCTTTTGGTTTTGTATCTGATCTTTCCGACAGTGTAGTTGCAAACCGCAGTACCTACGAGGTCAGTCATGTAATGCCCCAAAATCGAGAAACGCCCTCAGTGTCAGACATGTAACACCCATCACATTAGACTATATGATTGGTGTCAGGGCCCTGTTTACACTATATGGTTAAGATTAGGGTTGTAGGAAGGTAATCTGAGTCAAAGGGTGTTTTGTGACTGACGACGTGGGCATTACCTGATTTGAGTCATAGGTGTTGCAAGCTGTACCTAGACCCTTCTTGATCTTTCTAGCAGTCTAACATGAAGTTGAGAGAGTCTTGTCCATTTGATTAGCAATTAGCCAAGTTATTCAGATTAAAGTTTTATTTAAAGGTTTCTAATTCAGCTACGGAACTGTTTTTCAGATTCCTCGGACTCTTTGTGCTATGGGGTGGTTGAGTCGATCACTGCAGCATCCAGACCTGAAGGAGGTGTTAACTTCACATAAACACCTAGACATGCACTTCAACCCTTGCTAGTTTAGGGAATCATTTTGGTCAACATGGTAGTTTAGTGAATTTTTCATTAGGATGGGGCAGGCATGGCTCCCCCCCCCAACCGCCGCCCTTTTGGGGAGGGGGCACTCAACTGTTTTAAAATGGTCAAAATCAAGGAGATACTGTTTTTAAAGTCCTTTATTGAATCGAGTTACTTTTCTTTTATTTATATCCATGTACAGTATACGTTACATTGGTACCCTCAGCGTGCAGTATATAAACCATCTTAAGAGCCTTGTAAGAATTAGCAGTAACATTATTGATCTGCAGCAGACCTGTCACTGAGCTGTATTAGAACAGAAGGAGGCATCAGTTCTGTCTGATGGATTCCAGTTTTTGTCATTAGGGTGCAGATTTGGATTTCCAAGGGTAAAGGGCAACAGATTTAAGAACGCTTTTATTCCTACAGCTATAAGTGTTTGGAATTCTGAGCTGTGTAGGGATACAGCCAAATGCTAAATTCTGAATTATTACTTTAGGTTCTGTTAAAAGTTAAGTCTTCTTTATACCAATGTGTGTGTATGTATGAGGCTGTCAGTTGTATCTTTTATTTTATTGAATCTGTATAACTGTGTTTTATGCTTTCTTTCTGCAAACAAATTTCCCTGCGAGTTAATGATCTGAATTTATGTGACCCTTAGTATGCTTAATTTTTTGATGTTCCCACCTTTCTTTGGACAGGACTAAGTCTTTTGTAGAAGGTTTTGCATTTGTCATGTTTGGATATCTGAATACAGAATCTGCAATAACTGACAAATTTCAAGCTATTACAAAAGTGTATATGAGTTACATTGTGTTTGCTATAATACATATATTCATTTATATGTGCCAGTATTCTCCTGAACTTTTCATATGTACAGGAGGAAATGCCCCACGATCCTTCTCTGTTAAGAGGTCACCGTAGTTTTGCCTACATGACCAGGAAAACTGCTGTAATACTGCGCAGCAGAAAAAAAGTTTATTTTTTTGGATGTGACAAAGGAACGGGGCCAAGGTACAGAAGAATTAGTGCGCCTAAGCCCTAAATTCTGTACCCGGGACCTTTAAAGGTGCGGCCTGGGCAAGTGAGTGATTAATTCTTGTTTACATCTGTGTTTACATGGCTGACCTACTGCAGATAGTAAGGCTGTGCAAATTTCAACTTTTGAGGATCTTGGTGTGTTTTATTCCTAAAGCACCGTTTCTCAACCCTTTTGCCTTTGTGGAACCCTTGAAATATTCTATTGTAGTGCAGAGGTAGGCAAAGTTGATCCTGGAGAGGCATAGCGGCTGTAGGTTTTTGTTCCATCCCAGTTTCTTAATGAAAAGTGAATTATTGCTGATGAAGCACTTACTGCTCAAGTGACGTTTTTCTGCTTCATTTTAGTGGTCTCTTGTTAAGGTTCCCCACCCTTAATTGCTTATTTCAGTCTTAAACGGCTACGTTCAGTGTTTTAATGACTTATTAGCAATGAGGTACAAATGACAACGGATCGTTTATGATTTGAAGCCTAAAACAGATCATTTTCAATCTGTCACATTTTACTCTTGTGTTTTATTAAACCAAATAGTGCGGGGGTGGGCAAAGTCATTCCTGGAGGGCCGCAGTGGCTGCGGGTTTTTGTTCCAACCCAGTTGCTTAATTAGAAAACAATCCTTGCCAATAATTACATTTCATTTCACGGCTTGTTAGTGCTTTGACTCTATGTCAAGTCATTCTCATATCCTAGATTTTTTTTTCCATTCTAAGGATATCATCCAAATACTTTGAAGTGTAAAACCGATGGGTAATTCTCAATCCTTCTTCACTTTTTTTCTCTTCTCTTTCCTTCCAAGTATTTAATTAAACCAAATAGTGCATGATAAATACAGGTGTAAAGGGTAACAAGCAAAATGGATAACTGCTGGCTTCTTTTGTCATTTGCATCTTACTGCTAATAAGGAACAATTAAAAACCGAGAATGCAGCTGTTTAAGACTTAAATAAGCAATAAGGGTTCAAAATCTTAACGAGGGAGATAACTAAAATCAAGCAGAAGTGTTTCTAGAGCAATAAGTGCTTCTTATTAAGCAATTGGGTTGGAACAAAAACCTGCAGCTACTGCGGCCCTCCAGGAATGACTTTGCCCACCCCTGAAATAGTGCATGATGAATCCACACAGGTTTATATGGAAACAAGTTAGATGGAGAACTGCTGGCTCCATTGTCATTTGCATCTTATTGCTAATAAGACCAACTGTGAATGCAGCTGTTTAAGACTGAAATAAGCAATTATGGGTGGGGAACCTTAACAAGAGACCACTAAAATGAAGCAGAAAAATGTCACTTGAGCAATAAGTGCTTCATCAGCAATAGACTTCTCATTTAAGAAACTGGGATGGAACAAAAACCTATAGCCACTGCGGCTCTCCATGATCAACTTTGCCTACCTCTGTTTTAGGGAACTCCTACATAATTAGTATTTTTGTTTTTATTTATAAATTTTAAAGATCATAAGGAAAACCTGTATACCAATACAATAACAAGTGCTATACTTGATCGTCTCTTTGCAGTTTTCAAAAGAATAAGATAAAGTAAAATGTCATAAAAAGAAATGTGCGCTCGTTGCTGTATGAAAAGTGAAGCACGGACAGCATTGCCGCACATCCTAGTGGCTGTTGATACAAGTAACGTGAACTCTAATTTATTCTTTTTAGAGAAGGTTCATTATTTTCTTCCACCATTGAACAGCAGTGGGAAATAAAGTTGATTACAATTTCTCGTGGAACTGGTTGAGAAAAGCTAATCTAAAGTTGGATACAAAATTAACATCTTGTGGAGAGAATTAAAGACAGTTAGTGAATCTGGACATTTTGATTGTCAAGTTGAGAAGTGACTTATATGTGCAATATATCTGTGTGTTTTTATTAATGTGATGTCTAGGTCTTTTTGTTTTTCTTCACCCTTAAATTCTACATATTACTGCTACAATTTTCAAATGATCATTTAGGAGAATGGGGCAGTGCTGGATTATGGTGCAGGTTAAGTGCAACAGATTTTAGTAAGTTTGGAGCTTCACACAAGTGTAGCATAACATTCAATCCGCTTATTCCGGTGCAGGGTTGTGGTCCACCAGAACTTATTCTTACAGCAGCAGGTGTGAGGCGGGAGCCAGTCCTGGATACTGTAAAACAGCCTGATGGGCCGTTCAGTTAACGTGACCTGCATGTCTTTGAGATGTTGTAGGAAAAACCCACATAGACACGGAGAGATCATGCAGTCTGCACTCGGCTAATAACAGGGTATGCGTGCTGAACTGGGGATGATTGTAGTGATAACCGCCACTCTAAAAGTGGAATAACGCCACCCAATTGTATTTCAGTGATTTACTATTCCTGCAGTTTTAGGTCATTGCCTTTCTTTTAAATGAACCTCTGTGCATGATGAATCTTGGGGCTAATATTAGCAGAACTGGACTTCCGCCAATTAGCTGCAACTATTTGCTATTTAACTGGAAGAGGTTTGCTCGGGAGCCGTTCTAATGTACACTAACAAATCATGTCAGAAAGGGGTCGAATTTGTTTGCTGGAACAAGGAGTTACAGTGGAACATTGCGCTCATTAAGATGACGGTGGATGCTTTTTGAAAGCTTGACCCTGAGCTACTCGAGAGAGGTAGGCCGTGAATCACTTGACATGCAGTTTACATTCCTGAATACCCAGCTGGCAGTCTGGTGACACACACGATGTCTGAGCAGAGACGGAAGGCAGCTGCTCTTTCTGGAATGGATGCTTTAATGTTGAGCCATTCCTGCCGAACATTCAGCTTTACTACTAGAACATGTTTAATTCAGTTGATAGGACTTGCAAAGTTTGTTGGGCTAAATGGCCTGTTCTCATCCACATTGTTGTAATGTTTGTGTCAAGTCCAGCAACAAGATCATGACCCTTCTTGTGCTTGCTTTTTTTTTTTTTTTTTAATTTTGTACTACTTATATAAATGGAAATCTTTATTTTTGCTTAGGTTCTGTTAGCTGTGTGTTTGCTCTATTGATTCTAAGCTGGAACATTTAGTCGTTATTGCCTACTTTGAGAAAAGTGCATACGCCATCCGTATAAATTCTGTATCCACACTTCAGTTCTTGAGATTCCCTCGCCTTCCATCTTTGGTTTAAGCTGTCAGTAGAGGAGATTTTATAAAGAATGTAGCGGTTTTTCCACTATAGAGCATACTTTTAGAAAAGCAATAGAAACTATAAAGCATAGCTTTGTTTCTTTTTAGTTGGGCAGGGTGGTGGTGTACATAACCAAGAATGTCACGGTGTATCTTGTCACAACATCCTTTTGGCAGGTATTAACAAACATTGTGTAGTGGCTTCATGCTTTTTAGGTTTTTCAAAATTTTTTTTCTAGAAAGTTGATACAGTTCATCTGGACATAGTTCTTTTCCAGGGAGATGCGTTTCATCACTCATCCAAGTGACTTTCTCAGTTGACTGCCAGTTTCTCCAACCTTATAAACAGTACCTTTTGCATAATGACCGAAACTAGCAGCATTGACTAACAATGGGCCGTGTGATCAATGATATGCAAATTGTCCAGGAGTACCATTCAGAGAGTTGGGGAATGGCTGCAATCACAGCATTGTAAGATGATGAAAGATGTACTCTTAGGCCCCCTCCTCTGTTCAGAGATGGTCGTTCCTTTCTCACATAAATGGCCTCCTTGTCTCTTTGCTCAAACCAGCGTTCCTCTCTGTCCAGGATGTGCACATCTTTATCACTGAAAGACTGACCACTGTCCTGTAGGTGTAAATAGACTATGGAGTCCTGGCCTGACGAGGTAGCTCTGTTGTGAAAAAGGAACGACCATCTCTGAACCGAGGAGGGGGCCGAAGGGTACATCTTTCACCATCTTACAATGCTGTGATTGCAGCCATTCCCCAACTCTGTGAATGGTACTCATGGCCAATGATCAATGGACAATTTGCATATCATTGATCACACGGCCCATTGTTAGTCAATGGCGCTAGTTTCGGTCATTATGCAAAGATACTGTTTATAAGGTTGGAGAAACCTGCAGTCAACTGAGACCTGAGGAAGTCACTTGGATGAGTGATGTAACGTATCTCCCTGGAAAAGAACTAATGTCCAGATGAACTGAATCCACTTTCTAGAATTTCCTTACCTGGATTATTGAGCATGCATCGAGACATTTCAAAATGTTTCTTTATCCCCCAAAAAATGGAGGCAAGTCCCAATGACTGGTGAAGTGAAACCTAACACCACCCTTACACTTACCCGAGTCCAACTCTTAGTGTTGTCAACAGACAACGTTTTTACTTTTTCTGCCATGTCAATGCTTACACGTGGAATCTGGAGCCGGTGTAGTTGAGCAGCATTTACTGTAAAAGGTGCGTGTGTGTAACTGAGCTCCCAGAGTGAATATTCCCTCTAATCCCTAACCACCAGAGGCACTGGGCAGAGGAATTTCCTAATAACCGTTAATGTGGCTTTTAGCTAAAGCAGGTCTCCAAATGTTTAATTCAATTTACAGTTGCCGGTTTTGTGAACCCAAACCAACGACATCAGTGATAAGGCAGTAACCAACCATGCGCCTATGCACTCACTCACACTCGTATCAAACATAAAAAATGTTAAGATGTGAGGGGGAAAGTCTATTAGACACAAACTCCACCTTCGAATGAACCAGTTTCCAGATTTGAGCCCCAAATGTGTCGTGTAGCAGTATTGACCACTGTGCTGATTTTTTTTTTTTTTTTTTTTTTTTTTTTTTTTTTTATATAGAAATGATGTAAAAATCATGATGCATTTGAAACGGAGGTCCTCAAAATGTGGTCCCTGTGCTGGCCTAGTCGGCCGTCTTGGAGTTTCTTGTGGCCTTGTCAGTAAGAAATCTCTTCTAAGGCTCTGGCCACTATGGGGGGAGAGCGCTTAGGCTGTATGGTGAATTTTCAGGAAAATATTCAGTGATCAGGGTCACTGTCGAGGATGTGGATGCTGAAGTTGAAAACAGGAGACTAAAACCAATTTAAAATAAGGCAATTTCTTTATTCTTGGTGAGTTAGAGACTGCTCCCCACCCTCCAGCTCCGTGCCACTCACTGGTTAGAACAGTCTGCAGTCTAATGTGGGGCGCCTCTCTATATACCTTCATGTATTAAACAAAAAAAAAATATATACATGGCAGTTCATTTTGAGGTTATACATAAATTATAATAGCTTACTACTCCCTGAATTGGAATGTGTACATTGCTTTTTTCAGATAAGAGGTTATCAGAGCACTCAGTTTTAAGAAATCAAACTCTCACATTGATTTATAATATTACAGGGTGTTCTGTTAGTATCAAGAGGTCAGCATTTTCTTATAAAAGAATGCAAGATACTCTCATAATTTTGTGCACAAGCTTAATTCTTTTTCTACCTAAATGAAGAACAAATCATATAGAAGTAAAAAATCCTATAACTCTCTGCAGCATGATTAATACAAAATTCAGTCCTTGGTATTTGTGAGTTAAATACTTATAATCATTACAGTTAATGTTTTTTCTTCCTCAAGGACCACAGCTTTGCTGCAAATTTCACTCATCCTCCCTATGCCATTGTATGCAGCGATATTGTGGATGGTATGAGAGTAACGCCTCTTGATGCTCTACACTTCTGCTTCTTCCCGTTCCACTCCTGCGCTCCGACACTGCATGGGCTGCCATGTTGGCTCAATTTGAGAGTCAGTGAGCAGCACTGAAAAGGACCCGAGGAGCACTGCTGGTCTGACAGAATTCTGTTCATGTTGTCTGTCTGTGGGCACCTTCCAAGGGCATCACTGTGTGAGGCACTTAACTCTTTGAGGGCTGAATATTTTTTTGGCAGCTGGCAAGAATGTGCAGCAGAGTAGCTGCCGACTGCCAGAGCTAAAGGTGGATGTGGCAAAAGAGCGAGGCAAGTGCACAATGCAAAATACCCCATGAGCAACATATTAATGCTGAATCAGATTCTGACTTATCGGACTCGAATCTTGATGCAGGTGATCTGGAGATCGAAAATGAAAGTTATGTACCATCATCACCTGATCGATCCCTAGCTGATCGTAGTGCTGAACGCATTTGTGTAGCCACCAGAAACTGCGTGAAGACACCCCCTATATGCTGTTAAGAGCTGCCCCATTCAGGCTTACTAGCTCCATATCTGTGTGTCTGCCATCTCTTCTTTGTGCCTTATTACTGTATCTAATTGTAACACACACACAATTCACAGTAATGAGCATCTGTCTGACCATAGGTGGTCATCTTTTTCTCTTTGATGTGTTGTGAAGTACTTTGCACTACATGGTTTGTATGAAAATGTGCTACAGAAATAAGTGGTGGTGTTGGACTTTGACAGGGGGCCCTTTGTCCAAACACACACTCTGAGACGCACATTCTACAGTAAAAGCACTCTGAAAGAATCATGAAGATTATTTAAGAGGCGTTTGTTTGCTGTCTTTTTTTTTTTTTTTTTTTTTTTTTTTTTTTTGCAAGTGTTTATTCCCGAAGGAAATGGTAGTGCAGTTATGAGCGGTGAGCAAAAGAAAATATTTATACCTAATTAACAGTTTTATTATTAGCATTTGTGTGACTTATTCTCTTGCCAAATTCAATCTAAAAGGAAAATCACAAAGTAACATTTCTAGGGCTCTCACTGAAATGGCTTCTCTCATGTCCTCCATTCACAAGCTTTGTCTTAGATGGTTAAAATGATTGTGGTCTCTTCTAATGAACTGGTACCTATGTGGCCATTGCACTGGACCATGAAGGTTTTGCTTCCTGAATGGTGAATCTTCTGGATTCTGGCCTCTCATGAATATATGTACACAGTACAGCAACTACATCTGGGGTGCTGTACAGGTAAGTGTCATTGCAGTGTGGATATGCCAAGTCCTGTCCCGTTTGTGAATAGGACTGCCATGCTGAAGTTTTGCTGTGTTTTGTAAGAACTGGCCACTCTGTAAACCTTTAGTGCCAGGGCAGAAAAGTGTGGTACTTAATCTGGTTGTCAACTCAACTCCAAGGTATTTTGGCTTCCGCCAAAAAATTGAATAAAATTGTGAAAGCAATGAACAGGGAAGGTGAAGAATTTTTTTTTTTTTTTTTTTAATTGGAGATTTACATCCATCCATCCATTTTCCAACCCGCTGAATCCGAACACAGGGTCACGGGGGTCTGCTGGAGCCAATCCCAGCCAACACAGGGCACAAGGCAGGAACCAATCCCGGGCAGGGTGCCAACCCACCGCAGGACACACACAAACACACCCACACACCAAGCACACACTAGGGACAATTTAGAATCGCCAATCCACCTAACCTGCATGTCTGTGGACTGTGGGAGGAAACCGGAGTGCCCGGAGGAAACCCACGCAGACACGGGGAGAACATGCAAACTCCACGCAGGGAGGACCCGGGAAGCGAACCCGGGTCCCCAGGTCTCCCAACTGCGAGGCAGCAGCGCTACCCACTGCGCCACCGTGCCGCCCGGAGATTTACATAACTTGTGTAAAGATTAAGGGAGGCAGTTCTTTTTTTGTTGTTCTGTAAATCTGCTGCATCAGCAATGACAAGCAGTTGAAAGATCTACTAGTAAGGCTGCAGGAAGTGGCATGGAAGGCATTCAAGGATTGTGAATTTTCATGGCACCTACAGAGCACCAAGCTACATCCATCTGGTAGAAAACCAGCAAGTACAACATGTTGCTAAAGATTTATTTTTCTGCTTTCACACTTGAATTTCTTGCCTGCTAAACTTGGTGACTGGCATGATGAAAGGTTTCACCAGGACATGGCAGTGATGGCAGAGCAACATCGTGGAACTTGGAATCCACCAGTGCTGGCTGATGATTGCAGGACATTGAAACGATTAGCATCAGATGCTGACTAGAAATGAAAATCGGCAGCATAAAAATTGCATTAATACAGTTATGTGCCATTTATTAAGTGATTAAAATGCTCTAAATTCAATAAGTTTAATATCATGTTTCTACAAATTCCATCCTGACCAGCCAATCTAAAATTAGCTTCTCACTGAACACACATCTACTGTCACCAAGCAAACCTTTTTGGAATAATGTGTTGTCCAGGCTGCCGTGCAGCAGCAGAATTGGAGGTCAGTTGAATGCAGCCCTGTGATGAATGTGCCCTGTTTGTGTTATGGACTGGAGGATTAAGGAGACCTATGCCCTTAAGTGCAGGGGCTTTTCTGTTTGGGCAGCTAAGTGGCTCATGACAGCAGAGCAGGAGCCTGGGTAAATGTAAGGATTTTCTGTGGAAAATGATGTGTTCCTGCCGTTGTAAATCTCACCCTGAATAATTTAACTTTCTAGCACTAAATGATGATGTAAATCCATTGGTGCTTATATAAGGACACTTTAAACAAAAATGCTGTGATGAAGCAAGCCTGTAATAAAGCAAGCTGGAGAGCTATTAGTGCTCATGCGGTCTGAACTCATTAAGAATCCCCTAGCGGCTACTGGAGTAGGTCGTTACGTTAAGATCGTTCATTATTTTGCAGGTCACTTGCTTGCAGAGAATCTTGTTGTCCTATGAAGTGGTTTGTTATGGTTTTTAAAAAAAAAAAAAAAAAAAAATTTAAGCCCCTGTGGACGTACATCAGTATATTGGTGTAAAGTGGAGAAGGACAAACTGGAATGGCCTTCACTTCACTATTGGCACGTAGACTTGTCTCACTCAACTGGAAGATCCTAACTCACCTCTGTGAAGTCTGTGGGTAACTGGTGGTATATTATCTGAAATTGGACAAAATCACATCCTCACTTAGAGGGTCTTTGCAAAAAATTTTTCAAAACCTGGCAGGATCGGATACCTAACATTTTAGAATAAGCATTTAAATTGAGAAAGCAGATTCTCTTTTTTTAACTGTTTTTATTTATATATTTATCTTTTTACATATTTGTACTAGTTTAAATTTTTACTTTGCCAGCCTAGCCCTCTTTCTCATGGGGGGGGGGAGTGTGATTGATTTTGTTTGGAACCTAGTTTTGTAAAACTTGACTTATTTGTGTAGAATGTTGTTTGATTTTAATAAAATCCAAAAAGCAATGTAAAGTCTTGCATAAACATAAAGCATCCCATCATGAAGCAGCACCTCTTGGTAGCAGATGTGTTTTTGTTTAGGCAGGGTGCTTCTAGAGGTGAGGCCAGAGACCCACTGTGACTGCAGGCGCTATATAAATAAAATGTATTATTATTATTCATTTGGACTCCCACCTCATTTTAGGACCACATCTCAGTTTGTGTTTTTGCTGTTAAACCAGATGATGTTGGTTTTTGTTTTATTTTTATATAACCAAAGCTAGGTTAACAAATTTTTACTGGATTGATGCAAGCTTTTATGTATTTTTTTTCTCCTTTAATGATTTCCTGTTGAGATTTTATTTTATCAGGCATTTTTATAAAATGATGTGCACACCGGTGGGTTTGAAGCTGAAGTAGCTACAGGGTTTACCTGATTGTCCGTCTCTACTTAGTTATTTGAGCAAATGCCTCATGAATGTGAATTGCTAGGCAGATAACAGAGAAAAACTGTTAAAGCAACAGGGAAAAATACAAATACGGGTGGGCTTGGGTTATGGCAGTCCCAGCTATGACAAAGTGCTAAATCTGCACATTTTCTTCTGTTCAACTGAATTTCACTTTTCATCTTGGTTTTCCATATTTTACATACCAGCAAACTGAACTTGTTTTGATCTCTGATAGGATACTCCAGTCGGGATTATTTATTTTTTTTTGTGTTTTTAATCCATCTCTGTCCCTATATCTTTGTCGATTATATCTATATTTAACAAATGTTTATACACTAATGTGTCTGGTTGTGCAGAAGCTAAGAGCCTTACATTCTATATTGAAGTGTTAACTATTGGTATTTTTATAATCTATAGACTACACATGTTGCACACTTGGTGGGTGGTGGTTGTTTTTATATATACATATTTGAACTAATAAAATTATGTAAGTGTCCATAATACATATATTAAAAAATGATTGTCATAATTAAGTTGTCATATCATCTGTAATGTACTTATCTGAAACAAACCTTTTAATAAAAATTCACCTTTTGTGTGTGTATATTATTATTATTATATTTATTATATATATAATATATATATAATCTTTGCATTTATATAGCGCTTTTCTCGCACTCGGCAATTGCAGGTTAAGGGCCCAACAGAGCAGAGTCCCTATTGGCATTTACGGGATTCGAACCAGAAACCTTCCGATTGCCAGTGCAGACTCCGAGCCATCACTCCGCCGCAATAATCACACATTGACTGAATTAATTGATATTGGAAGTTTAAACACTACTTAAACATAAATATAAATGCACTTGTAGGTTTTAATCATTAATTGCACTACAGCTTTTTTCTGTTTAAAATATACATTTATTTTTTAGTTTTTTTTCCGCCACCCCGGTGTATTAGATATTTCTAATTCTTGAGGTGTTCTTATATATCCGGATTACCATTTTAATTACGCAGTACATGTTTAACAACTGTGTGCTGTATGACACGTGCAGAATTAAACATAAAACAAAATCTATCATATGTTCATAAGCGGTTTATCAAGAAGATACACAGCTAATGTGCAAAACAAGTTTACAAGTAAAAGGCCCATCTTTCTATTAACCTAACCAAGTATCAGTTTTAAACTTCTTCTTTTTGTTGTTGTTCTTCTTCTTTTGGCTCCTCCAGTTAGGGGTGGCACTGACCAGAAAGCCAGAGACAGAGCTGGGGGTGGCAGAGTTAAAGATGCTAAGATTTGCATTGAGTGTGACAAGGATGGACAGGATTAGAAAGGAGGACATTAGAGGGTCAGCTCAAGTTGGACGGTTGGGAGACAAAGTCAGAGAGCCAAGATGGCGTTGGTTTGGACATGTACAGAGGGAAGATGCTGGGTATATTGGGAGAAGGGTACTAAGGATAGAGCTGCCAGGGAAGAGGAAAAGAAGGCCTAAGAGAAGGTTTATGGATGTGGTGCATGAGCTCTCTTGCCATTCCATTTCAGACAAGCAATGTTTGTTCTTAATTAATGGACAAAATAAGGTGAGAATTCATTAAAGTAGCTGTTCTTGCCATTTGTCTAACTGCAGTTTTTATTTTGCCATTTATTGCTGCGCTTTCTTTAATATAAAGGCTGATATTCCAGTCTTCTTTCTCTGCTGGGCTGAACAAGCCCATTTACTAGAATGCCTCATGCGCATCTAAATTACCATAAAGTTTAGAGAAATGGATTTTTTAATGTGTTTGTTTTTTTTTTTTTTTTGATTTGATATACTTTGGTTAATTCCCGAGGGGAAAATTGTAAGCTGAAAAAAGGAGTGAAAATTGGCTGACTTTGATCAGTGCCTGATTGGAGTGTGAATCTGTAGCACCCTCGCTAACAGCAAGGAATTGTAGTTTATGCCCTCCCTTTTTATGTGTGTGTGCTTTAAAGCCCAGTGTCCTCCAATGTAGTCCGCAGAACACACATTCACGGTCACAAGTTGTCTTTTTCTAACTCTGCTACTGTGTCTTAATCAAACTGTAGGAGAAGCTTATGGTCAAAATACTTTACATACGTGAGATTTCATTTCAGGTTAATGTAGTTGTTTTCTGATTTAAACTACAGTAATATTGCTTGCTGTCACTTAAGTCTGAAATGCTTTTTCTGTAGAATATATAGCTTTGTTGACATTTTCAGTAAACGTCCTGACTTGCATGCAGAACTGGATTATGGATTTCCTTCACCACCCAAGTGCTGCCTGTAAATTTAGTTTCATATAAATGTGACCCATTCACTAATTCTTTCTAAATGCAGAGTAACGGAATGCCATTTAAACCATGAGGTGGATGAGGGTGAAAGTGGTTGGCGCAAAAACCTGAAGCTATGGGGGTCCCCAGGACTAGTCTTGAGATCTGCTGTTTTAGTAGATTGTACAGGTAAAGGAGCTAGGAGACGCACTTTCTGAATCTGAGGTACTTCCATCTTGGAATGGGAGGTGAACTTGTAGGCCTTCCTCAGGTTAAGACTCTTAGACACAGACTGGAACTGTATAGTTGTGTCTGGACTCTGCATTCCCAGTGGACCACTGTGCTGTCTAGGTGAATCCTCTGATGTCTATTCTGCATATCTCTGGAAGTTGATTTAAGCACAACAAAACTGTAATCTCTCTTCTTTGTTGTACTCCTTCACTACTTCTTTCCTTTCTGTTTAGGAGAGCAGTCTTTGGCTTGGTGGTAAAGAAGATCCATTAACAGGGTTCACGTGGAGAGGTGGATGTGAGCGAGAAACCACTGGCATCCAGGTGTGGAGTGAGATATTTGTTGTTGAGAAGCCTGATGGCAGCAAGGTGGGTTCAGTTTACACTTTTTTAAATGTGGGTTTTCAATTTTATCTTCTGCTTTTGTCTTGTTTGAAACTACTTAATTTCTTGTCTAGGGTAAATACTCCTATCATCATGCATTTGTCATTCAGTTTTAACGCAGTTTTAGTTCATTTGTAGGTGTTATTTTTTTGAAATTTCATGATTTTTATCTATCCTTTTTCATTTAGTGTTTCTCTTTTTGGCGTTTTAATGTGAAATTAGTCTGCTCTCTTTACCTGGTGAAATGCATATCCATTACTGACAGCTGAACTCTTTTATATGGCGACTTCAGACCATATAACTTTTAGCAAAAAAAAAAAAATATTTAAATAATTTAACTGGTACTAAAAAATTATGTGCATTTCAAGAACGTGAAAGCATCTTTAGATGTTGCTAAGCAGCAATTACAGGGTAAGGTCCGGTATTAAAAGAGACTGCGTTTTCTGTGTGTCTCTTTTGCTTTGGTTTTGGTACCCCGTGTAACCCCCTTTGCAATGACTTGACATTGCAGTGCATTTAGAAAGTCTTCAGACTCCTTTAACATTTTATGTTGTGCAGCTTTATACCAAAATCATTTAAATTCCGTTTTCCTCATCACCTGCACCACTCGATTATCCAAAGTGAAAACCTGATTTTAGGACTTTGTCCATCTTTATTAAACTAGGGGGCTTTGATCGCCAACCCATACCCCACCCCCACCTGGTCTGTGCTATGCGCCAGCCACTTTGCGTCTCTGCCGCTCACGTATGTGGTTTTCCCTTTCACCAAACAACAAATCTTAATTCTCACAGATACGCCTCTTCATTGAACAGAAACACTACTTTTCCCTGATGGCAACACGAATTAAGCGATCTACTAGTCTCAGACTTAGTTTAAATCCGAATAATCGAATCTCTTTTCGCTATTCCATTATTTCAGAGTAATAATTTCCATTTGTTTGCACTAATGCTGTCTTTACTATCATTTATTATTTAAAAACTTTCGCATTTTCGTACCTTCATTATCTCTAACCTGCTCTTCATGTGCATCGCGCCAATGTTTTTGAATTCTTTGACATTCTACTTTGTCATCTACTCTTTGTCTTTTATTTTCGGCCCCGGGCCTGGTTTAATCTCTTGACACAGACTTTCACGTACTGCAAGACTAGAATCTCTCTGAAAAAGTCGTCTCATCCCAGGATTTTTTTATTATAATGGACAAATAAACTGAAATGTCCCACTGACCCAAGTATTTAGGCCCTTCCCAATGACATTTAAAATATAGCACAGAAGGCTCATCCCATTCTGTTGATTATCCTTGAGATGACTGGTAGAATTCAATTGACTGTACATGATACCGAAACCTCAGACATCGGTCTATAGAAGGTCCCACTGTGGAGCAAAAACCAGGCTATGAGGTCAAAAAAAATTATCTGCAGAGCTTAGAAACAGGATTATGACAAGAGACAGATCTGGGGAAGCCTAGAAAAACATTTCTGAAGCACTAAAGGTTTCCAGGAATTGCAGTGGCCTCAAATTCTTTGAGATGAAGTTTGGAACAACCAGAAAATCTTCAAATTCCAGGTGTGTAAAGTTTGTCCTGTTAGACCCATGAAGAGTCCAGCCTGGAATTGCTACCATAGGTGCTTCCTCCAAGTGCTTAGTAAAAGCTCTGAATGCTTGCGTTAATGTGAGATTTCAGTGTTTTTTGTTTTTTAAATACATTTTTAAAAATTTTCTAATCTTGTTTTCTGTCTTTCTATTCTGGGGCCTGGCATGTTGCATGAAGTGGGGAAAAATTAATTAATGATTTTAGCTGAAGGCTGCAACATAAAATGTGAACAAGGTGAAGGAGTCGGGAGTACTTTTTCTAAATGCACTGTGCTTTATTAGCAGAATGCTGATGTGATTAAATGAGTTAACGAATCTCCGTCATTTTCTACAGTGTCTTGCATACTGTCATTGCCAAAGGGTGACAGTTTAAAATGTGCCAATTAATATGTATCGGGTAATACTACAGACGTATTGCTATACCTGTCAAAGTGGTTTAATTTGCCATTTTCAAGCCTGTCCTTAAGGCAACCCAGTATTTGTTGTCTCCATTCTATGGCCCCATTTATTAAAATTTCACTGCAAGCAAATCTAGTTGACCGGACTACCACATTCATTTAAAACTGAGTGTGTCACTGGGAAATTTTAACAAATGTGTGGAGTGTCGGGGTTGCTTCAGCCTTGGGAAGTAGACCTGTGTTCTAGCATCTCAAGATAGCAGGAAGTTTTTAGAAATGACATCCTTGTTACATCTGTGACCCTCATGCAGTTAGGAATATGATGATAAAGTGGAAATGTAACAAGAACGTCTTGTCTCAAGGTTCATTAATCACTGGTGAAGCACCCGTAATATATCACTGTGTGTTGATTGGGGGTTTGTCTTTGGTGTACGTGTGAATGTTGGATTGGTGCTAACATTCTGACTTTGATATCGATACCAGTTTTCAGATCTCCGTACTCTCACCAAAACAGTTTTGACGTTCTGAACAGGAAACTCCAAGATCTAAGAACCCATCCTCCATACTCCGGCCTCCCTGACACTTCAAACCATTACGCTGAACTACACGCCACTTCTCACTTAATGCCATGAAGTCCCGATGATGATAAAGCAATAAGGGAGTTCCCCAAAAGTCCCAATACTGTCCAAGCACATAGTGTCCTCTTGTTCAGTAAGAGGATAAACTGGATTATTTCCAGTACTGAAAATTCCAAAATGCTGGTACTATACAATTTTAAAATTTTTTGGTACTGTTCAGTACCCGTGTACCCAACAACCCTATTATGTGCTTACAGTATATCAACATGTACAGAATAAAGTTTACGAGGGGGAGACCCCAAAATAACTTGTATGTAAAGGAGGTCAACAAGCAAACGACGGAGGCACTGAAGGCTATCACTTTGCAAGAGTTCTAGAACAGTTTTGGAGAATGGGGGGGTGGGAGGGGGAAGCAGTGGGACAAGTGCATTGCGTCTCAGGGAGAGTATTTTTTGAGGGTGATTGTTCTGAGAAAAAAAAAAAAAATTCTCTATTTTTGGGGCCCCCCCTTGTATGTGTATGTCTGGCTACTGTGATTTGTAAAGTAGTTGACCCTCTTAGAAAAAGAAAAAAGTAGTTAAGTATAAAAAGCAGCAGCAGTGTGCTTTTTGGATTCATTTTTACAGATGAAATAAAAACGTGCCCCTCTAATACCACTCTGTACACCTGAACGTAGCTTTGTAAATGAGTTGTGGTGATTGTAACTTTAATATTTTAAACCATACATTACATAGCCAAAGTACAAACTGCAATTAGTTTACATGCATTTTTAAAAGTTTTGTGTGATACTGTATATACTTGCTTTCACAGCGACTGGTATTGCATTCTTTGGTAAGTGCTCCTGTGCATATGCCTAGTACATTGGAACCTCGGTTCATGAACGTCTCGGTACACATACAAATCGGTTTACGACCAAAAAGTTCACCAAACTTTTGCCTCGGTTCACGACCACACACTCGGTATACGAACAAGCCAGTTTCCGTTTCGGTTTGTACATGTTCAGTCTCTCCCTGTGCAGAGAGCAAGAGAGTGCAACACACACACACACACACACACACACACACAGAGAGGCAGCACGAGAGAGAGAGCTGGACGCATAAGGTAGGAAGGTAAGAAGGCCGTTAAAGAATGCACTGGGCTTGATTTTGTTTTCACTTCTGTTTACAGCGATCGGTTCGTATTGTGCATTGTTGCAATGTTACTTTTCTTGGTGGTTTATTAAATTACAGATTTTTTGAAATGTTCTTTTTTTTTTTTTTTTTTTTTTTTTTTTTTTCCCCCCTGTGCTTAAAACTCATTAAAGTGTTTTTAGCCAGCGGTTGGTAGCGTTATAGTGTGAACTATTGCAGTGTTAGTTTTCTCTGTTGTTCAAGGTTTTCTCAGTGGTGTTCAGTGTTTTTACATTTAGTTTACTATTACGCTGTGCATTCTATGCTTTAACTCTATTTGTGCTTAAAAATTTTAAATATATATATAATAGAGTTCATATGGTCTGGAACAGATTAATTGTATTTACATACAATCCTATGGGGGGGGGGGGGGGAATTGCTTCGGTTTACGACCAGAGTTTTGGAACGAATTATGGTCATGAACCAAGGTTCCACTGTATAGGAGACCGTAGCCACTTCCCATTTTGCTCTTGATCTGCTCAAAATGTGTCTGTTTAATCTCTAAAGTATATGGCAGCATTCACAATCACAGTAGACAAGATTGCAGCCCCATACAGTATCAAATGACTGACCAGCACAATTAAAACTGAAAAGTCGAAACAGAACCCAAATTCAAACTGTTGGTCACCAGCAGGGACTTGGAAGATTGCCTGACAAATTTTCCAGAGAATAATATAAAAGTAAAAAGTGATTTGACAAATTACAGCATTTGTATGGAGCTTTCAGAGTCAGTTGTCACAGTAATGTCTGTCTTACCAAAGCAAATAAAAGGAGGAGGAGAAACTCATTTAAACAAGTGACAGCAAATTAAACAGGTTGAGCTTCAGTTGGATTTGAGCCTCAAGACAGATGGAGCCTCCCAAGCAGACCTTGGATGAGAGAGCCAGAGAATAGGAGCCTCCAAGCTTAAGTGAGTGTCTGTGCAGAGTTGCATAACAAGGCTTTGGAACAGCAAGAAGGCCACTGTCAGAGATTTCAAATATCTAACAGGTTTATGCTGCAAGCAGAATAAACAAGCGATTTTGGAATATTGCAACAAATGGCTTTATTAATTGGAGTCTTGCAATAATTAAACAAGGACTACAGTTTAGACATCTGACACATCCGTGCATTTGACAGGACTCTAGTAAAGGATCGTGTTTGTGGAGGTTTGTTAGTGAGGATTTGCCCCCAATTTGTGTGAATGCATTTTTATTTAGTGTTTGTAGTTTGCTGCATAGAGAGGCAGTCAACTTGTCCATGGTGGATAGATCTTCTCAGTGTGTGGGTGAAAGCTCATGCTGGCAAGTCTGATAAATCGGTGTGACCATGTAGAGTATTTGTCCAGTTGTCCCATGCTTAAGTATACAGTGAACAGTAAAATGTTAGTGCATTGAGAGGTAAAATCAAATACTAAATTAACCCAAACAACTAATTTTCAACAAACGCTAACCCCGTCAAATAATCCCTCTCAAAGATGACAGAGCAGGCCTAGTGATGTGCTGTAAAGGTGTATTGCCATAGATATGAAGGAGTCACTGTAGCATTTTTTTGACACACTACTGCTGATTTGTCTGGAAGTACTTAATGATGGCACTACTTGTAGTGACACATTTTTGGGAGAGGACCACTCCATGTCAGAACTGCTTTAGTGCCTGTTGTAGTGTTTTTTTTGGATTCTGCATTATAGTCCTCTTTTAATGTGCTGTAGGTCTGGACTTTGGCCAGTCCATTTTAAATTTTGAGACCGTCCCCAACTTTCTTGGCCCAGCTGCATTTCATGCTCAGCTCAGCCTTGCTCTTTGACATTCTGGCAAGCCGTCTCTTTTTTGGCAAGACTTTTTTTGAACTTCCACTATTTAGATGACAACTCTTCAGTTTCTTGCTACTTTACTACTCCTTCCAGACTGATATCCTGGAATAAATAAATCCTGTGAGGTTTCATGAAAAAGATGTTTTTGTTAATATGCTTGAAACAGAGCGCTACTATATTCACCATCTAATGTTTAGGGACTAAGTCAGCTTTTTATTTTGGCAGGGATGGCCAAAATTAGACATTTAATCCTAACTGAAGTAGCTGACCTCCACTCATCGTTTTCAATTGAACCGAGTTCACTAAAGGGTTCTAAAGATTGAGATTTTGTTTTATTTACCAGATAAACAATGGGATGTGTGCGTTTTGTCATATTTGGCTTGGGGTTTGAGAATGTTATGTGGCTTCTTAAATGGTAAATTATGAACAAAGTACAACATCACTAAAGAAGCCGTAGGTGAGGGGCTACAGGGAGCTGAATTCATTATAGAAGAAAGCTGTTTAATTGCTGCTGGGAAGAGCGATGTCACCAGGAGAGGCATATTGACGTCAGTCCAGTGTAATTCACTTTCACTGGCCAGGCCAGCATTCTTTATATCAGGGGGCTCCAGCTCCAGTCCTGGAGCGCTACTGTGGCTGCAAGTTTTCATTCTAACCCTTTTCTTAATTGGTGACCAGCTTTTCCTGCTAATTAACCATTTCCCTTTATTTTAATGGACTTTTCTTGAATCTGACGACCTGAATTGATTTTTTCCTTAAATGGCACCTAAACATAAATTTGATGTGAAGTGAGCCAACAGATGACCAACTATGTTGGGGCCTCAAACTTCAGACTTCATTCAGTTTCTTAACTTGAAGCCAATTCTTGTTGCTAATTAAACCCGTTATTTAAGTCCATGGCGCTCATAATGCCATGGTAGACATTTCCAAAACTGTTTTTTCTTTTTTAGAAGCGCTGTCAAAATCTTTTGTGGACCTGAGCAGATCAACATTACTGAGGCCTTCACCTTTCTTTATTTTCAGTTATTGTGTGATGGATGCAAGTGGTGGTTGTTTGTTGGTTCATTTTGTGTCTTAACCGTTAAACTGACACATACTTGGGGGTTAATGCACCCCTAGATGCCAAATACTTTTTTGCTGCACATTTTAAGTAAACGTCACAATTCACAAAGAAAATATGAAATTTTAGTGGAACACTTTGCACATGGGGGGGAAAAAGAGTATCGCCATTACAGCAACACTGATCATTTTACACACTGCCAATGAACCATAAAAACAAAAATACATTGTTCCAGTAAATTTATTATGTACAAGGTGCAACTGACGCCATTGATGAAATTCAGTAAATCACCGAGCCAACTGCACTTGAACTGGCTGCACGCAAGCACACGGAGGTCAACGCTGATGCTTGTGGGCTGAATCCTAGGGACAGTGATGCTGCAGTTCTGCTTGGGCTGGCAGTGGTCATGAGCTGGCTGCTCAATGAATGTATGGCACTGACTGACTGATCAGCTCCAGCGTGCTGGCAAATTGCACTGGGAAACAACTTTAGCCAGTTGCGGAGTTCAATGAATGTACGTTGCTGAATATACTCTGCTGTGGCGTGCTGGCAAGTTGCATTGAGAACCGACTATAGCCAGTTCCGGCGGTTTAAGGGGTTAATATTGTTTGGTTGCTAATTAAGGGAAAAAAATAATTAAGGCAGCTGAGTCTTAAGTTGTGCATCACTTAAAATTAAGGCAAAGAGTTAATTAGCATCAAAATCTGGTCCCTAATTAAGAAAAGGGTTGGAATGAAAACCTGCAGCAGCTGCGGCCCTCCAGGACTGGAGTTGGCGACCCCTTCTTTATATGATTTAATTTGCGCTAGAGGTGGGCATAAATTTGAAAGTTAGAACACAAAAGGTATCGAAGAGATTAGCAAAATAGTCCCTAAAAGTACAACAGTGGTTGGTCATGGTAGTTAAATTTGAGGATTTTTAGAGGCCACATGCACTTGTCGCACTGAGAAAGGTAATGGGAACTGCGTTCACTTTAGAAAGTAGGAACAATTCACACAGTGGGTTAGCAATCCTGAGCAAACTACAGGGTTATTTATGCAGCTGATGTAAAGTTACCTCTTGAAGTCCTTTGTGTTAACTCCAGCATAAAATTTTGCAGCAGCCTGGTTAATTACCAAATGTGCATCAAAGCTACTGAGTGGTCTCCTGTTGTTTGCTAAATTGTGTTTTTTTTTTTTTTTTTTTTTTTTTTTTTTAACATGTGAAGTTGAGACTTTTCAACTAGTTTAATGTAAATTGCTTTTTATATATTACTGCAGTCACGTTTTTCATTTGAAAATGAAAACTTTCAAAGGATTTTTAAATGACAGTGTAAAAATAATTGGCCCATTTCTGCAGGCCTTTTTTTTAGTTCTGAGGCCTTCCTACTTGTGCCCTTTTTTGTATTTACTGAAATTGGTCTTTTTTTGGAAAGTCCAAGTTTAATGAATTTAAAATTGATTACATTTGTCATGTATAGAAAGCAGAGTTTTCAATGGTATAGGCTATGGACTGATGCTGCTTTTTTCCAATTTTTAGAAAGAGTCCTCTCTTGGAATCTGTGTAGCATATCCATTTCAAGAACGGCACACTCGCAAATGCTTCTTGTACCTTTGGGGCTGAAGTCTTTTAATTAGTAAAAATCCTGCTGTGCTTGTTTTAAATTGGAGCTCTCTATCTGGGCCTCTGACTAGAGGTCAGTTTTAATGGGTTGGTCAAAAACCTCTTTCTGAAACTTTGGATCCCCCAGTGACGTATCTAAATTTAATATACACCGACCTCTCATTTTTACTGTAAAGTTGCAGATGATTTCTCTTGATGCTTTCTTTTTAAATTTTGTGCCTAAATTCTGTTTTTTTTTCCCTAACCTGCAGGTTGCCGTGCTGTTAATAGACACTCAGGGAGCCTTTGACAGTCAGTCCACCATCAAAGACTGTGCCACAGTGTTTGCTTTAAGTACAATGATCAGTTCAGTGCAAGTAAGTAAAATGGGGTGCTAGTTTTTTTTTTTTTGTCATCAATTTTGTGTTCACTAAATTGTGATAGTGATCTATTATATATTATATATCATATATTAGTTTGCAACAATATGTGATCCTTGGAAAAGAGAGACACTTTCACGTCCCGCAAGATGGACACATTGCGTTATACTTGCAACCTTTGCATGTGTATCACATATCGTGTGTAGTAGGAAAATTTGAAAGTCTCAAAGGAGAGTAAAGATCGCATTAGTGCAAACAAAAGGAAAATATTACTCGGTGAAATAACGGAACAGCGAAGAGAGATTGAATAGTGCTTGAGGATGTCTGGGGGACAAGAGAGACCAGGCAGTTAGACAAAAGAACAGCTGCTGTACAGGGATTTAAACGTTTGAAGTGCCGCACGAGATGGAGATCATGCGGCACGGCAGAAGCAAGCCAACAGCTGATCGAGCAAAGTGGAGGTAAAAAAAAAAAAATTTCCCATTGTATCACCGGTTAAGAGGGGGTTTCAGAGGAGCGATCACATCTCCTTGGAGTGCGTTCAAACCTCCACAATAATCCCCCCCAAACTTCACAATGGTGTGTAGCGCTGGCAGAAGGGGAAAGGGGTTGGCAAGTGAAGCGAGCAGGGGGTGATGCCCCCTATCAAAAATGAGTCTTAATCTGTTCTTTAAATCTTGTGAGACAAAGCAGATGTCTGACATTAATTAACCAATGTCTCATTCTCCAACTGCTAATTGGAGGGTATGTCGAACTTGACAATGTATTTGGTGATCTCGTCACCAGAGTATGACTAGAAATGACCTAGAAAATCAAATTATCTGACCTGCCTGACAGCTTTCTAGCTCAGTTGCTCATTCCCAAAGTATCAAGAGCTTGCTGCTTTTTCTGACCTTCAATAATATTGCTCGATGGAGCTGGACCCAATACAAAGGGTGTAAAGGTGTCCATTCTCCCTGGCCTGTTTTCCATTTCATCATTGTATATAAAACATGAAATATCGCAAACAGAAAAGAGGAGGTCTGACTATCTGAAGTCCAAAACACTCCCACAGTCCTCAAAACTGCCTTCTATGCATTGCTCTTCCAGGTGGCTGCTCACTGGTTATCCACTCTTAAGCACACAGAGCCTTCCCTTACAACTTAAGACAAAATCGAGTCTCATAGGCTCTCGCACTCCATGACCAGTGGCAATGGGAGCTCACAGCAGCTGCCCCTAACTCTCAAGATTATACAAATGAACTCTACAACTCTAAAATGCTGGAAAAAGTTGTGTAATGTGGCGTAACCAAATGTATGTGAAAAGGACAGCTGTCCCCTGTTCTTCTCCAAAAGGTCTTGTATTGACACAAGTATGGGTGGTGTAGTGAACCGCTGCACAAAAGCCATCTCGACCAAGCTTGTGTTACTTGGATATCAAGAGGAAAGAAAATTTCACTATCGCCATAGTTGCGTTGAAATAAAAAGCCAAATGTTGATTTACTTGTATGATTCATAACAGCTTACTCACTTGTATCTTGGTTAAAAGTGCACTTCATCTCTAAGTTATAACCGTGTCTGATGCAGAATCGGAAAAGAGAAACGTGTCTCATGCGGTCTTTTTTAATTTGTTCATTCTCTGACTTGCTGTATTTTGGGAGTAATGTCTATTCTGAGGTAGCAACCACCCCTACATGGGCTGTCATTTCATTACAGGGCCCACAACCCATGCACGCTAGACTGAATTAGTCACCTTAACCTGACATTTATGTGGGCGTAAAACTATAGTAATCGGAGGGAAAGATCAGAGCATTGAAACCACTTTGGCAAGAATGTGCCATTTAGCTCAACACTCACCAATCCTATGTACAGTCTCCAAAATAACATTAGGGACCTTGACATCTTGACTCAAAAGTCTTGTTCTCCAACACACTACTTAGTTACATGTTCTCTTTTTCTGTGATTCTTTGTGTGAAGACAAACTTTCAATACTTGTGTATAATTTTGCCCTTAGGTTTCCATGTGTGCCACCTTGAATAAATAAATGAGCTGAAAGTAGAAAATTTTAAACACAAGCTGTGCACAGGCCAGGGTCTACACCACGGATTATTGAGCTGTGCCACAATGAAACCGTTGCATGACATTTGGAAAAATCCATTTCTTCTAAAATATTATCAACTCCTATTCCCCATTTAACTCTTATGTGGTGTCATCTCTGTATAATAATTTCAGGTGGCCTCCTAGAGATAATTCCACATTTTTGGGGATTGTTTCTCATACAGATGAGACATGTCTTACTTTCTAAATGTCATTCGTATAATCGATTGAATTTATGCTGTATTTCTCTCATGTATACTTTACTAGAAACTGACTTTGGTTCTAAGTCATCTGTTTATTTCAGATAATTTTGAACACACTCTGGCAATTGTAGTTTTAGTCAATTGTTACTTTTAATGACATCAGTAGTCCTAAGAAGTGGATGCCCATTGAAACTTTGTATGAGAATTCACTGATGGTTTTCTGTTTACTAGGCTGCCACCTGCTGGCTAAATAAACAACATGCCTTTCCAGTCATTTTCAGTATTTAGAGCAGTGTTTCCCAACCTTGGTCCTGGGGACTCCCTGTGGGTGCAGGTTTTTGTTCCAGCCAGCTTCTGTTTTTTATTGGACTCGTGGGCTGATTTAAGTGATGGGAAATAACACAAGTTCTGTGTTTTGGGAACAATACAGAAATTAGAAAACTAAGTTTGGTTTAAAAAAAAAAATAAAAAAAAATGTGTGTGTGTGTATGTATGTGGTGGGTGTGTTTGTGTGTGTGTCCTGCGGTGGGTTGGCACCCTGCCCGGAATTGGTTCCTGCCTTGTGCCCTGTGTTGGCCTGGATTGGCTCCAGCAGACCCCCGTGACCCTGTGTTCGGATTCAGCGGGTTGGAAGATGGATGGATGGATGTATATTTGTATGTGTGTGTATATGTGTATGTATGTATGTGTATGTATATATATTCCCATATAAATGCTTGGTACATTTTAATTTATTATAAAGTGTTTTTTTTTTCTTTTTAACACTATTTTCATCTTGATTTTCATTCTACTTTTCTAGGTGTTCTAATTGTTTAACATCAGACCAACTAATTAGTGAATAATAAAGTACTTGCAGCCTTGGATTATTCAGTGTTGTTTGCCAGCGTCTCTGCTCTGCTTCTTTAATTGTCATTAATAAGATACAACGAAGTGGAAAAACTGCACAGAGAGGGGGCAAAATTAAAACAAAATCAACATAAGAGTTAAGCATTTAAATCTATAGCAAAAGCAGAAATATTTCTGAATGTCTTATAAATGTAAAAATCATGCTGCTGTGCTTTTCTGAATGTAGAATAAAAGAAAAACAATACCAGCTAATTTAATTGAGGTTGGTGGTGTCACTGATTAGGAATCTGGTTGGAACAAAAACCTGCAGCCACAGGACTGAGGTTGGGAAACACTGATTTAAACGATATTCAAAAGTGAGAAGCTTCAGATCCACTGTAGTTGTAATCCTGCTCCTTTGAAAGCTGCTGTACCTCAGTCTTCTGCAAATACCCAAGAATATAGTTTTCAATAGAGCCAACATTTCCAAGACGTTCTGCAATTTGGAGTGTTGCAATGAGCAGGAACTTGGGGTGTGAAGAGGCAGTGCTTACATGATTTCTGCGAACTGGTAAAGAAAAATTAAGACCATGTTGTTAGTATAGAACTGGTGACAATGTACAGTATAATGGGAAAACCCTAAAGCAACTGAGCAGGGACAAATGTAAGTTTTTTGAAGTTGTGTTTCAAATATACAGCCTTCCATTTGAGGTTTGTGTGTGTGTTTATAGTGTATAACATTCATTTTCTTCCCCTCCCCTGTTGCCTGTACCTTAGGATTTATCAGGTCCCTTGACTCGCTTTATGGCTAGAGTAGATTTGGCAGTGGATATCTCCAAGTGTTGGAAAATGTGTAAAATACAGTATGTAAAGTTGTGTACTGTAATTTTTAAAGATTATGCAAATAAAGAACATTCTTTGTGTTTTTTTTTTTTTTTTGGTCCTTTTTATGTAATTTAAGACAGTGACCATTGTAGCATACAACTGCTGAGGTTGTGTAGGTTGTGGGAGTTTTAGGATTAAAAACAAACTTGGGATTTCCTGAATTAATCAACATATTTAGTGACCAAATTTCTGTCCCCCTTCCTTTTCTATGTAAATGATGCACAGAAGAGTAGAATTACTTGTGTGAAGGGATAAGAATTTAAATATGGATCTCTCCTCTTTATTCTGTGTGCAAATGTTATTTATACCACAGTGTGGTTTAATCAAATCCGGGGCAAAATAAGTGAACCTCCATAGTCAAACCTGCCAATTTGAGGTTTTGAAAGTTAAGAACTGAGACGTGGGGGTGAATTTGAATCTAATATAGACATTTCATGTGGTGTTGTATTTTGAATGATAAAATTTTAAAATGTCACTGTTGCCTTAATTCTACAAGTCTCCTGCAGTGTAGCACACACATTTTTGGTAGAATATATATCCTTGCATCTTTAGGGCACTGAAATGAACAATGACAAAATGGCAGATTGTGGTGAGGCAGAAACAGAATTTTGCTTTAGCATTCATCAAAGTGGTAGGTAGTCTACATCATACTTTTTCAAAAAAACAAAACTCTTCAATTAATCATCCATAGTCTGAAAACCTGTGTACCCTTGGTTGTACTTATATAATTTTTTTTTTTTTATTAAAGTTTTTGCATTTACATAACTGAACCAAGCAGTAAAATAAATATGGAAAAGCAATCAGAACATTAGAAAAATAACTAGTACTCTGCACTGTGCATTGTGTGTCTGCAGAGTGTAGTAACCAGAGGAATGTTTTGTTTTTAAGGTCTATAACTTGTCTCAGAACATTCAAGAAGATGACCTTCAGCATCTGCAGGTAATCTGCCTTTCTTAGTTCTCCAAATATTTTGCTGTAGGCAGAGACCCTCCAAGGAGGAACTTTAGGAGTGCGGGCACTTTTTGAATCCTCTTCAAGAGTTTCATGGTATCTGTAATTTGACCCATGAAATATATGACCTAATCACCTCATATACTATGTGATCCCCACTTTTACTTTGAATGAACTGTAATGATTTGGTGCACTTCTGAATATTATGGTAGTATTCCATTCAAAATGGCGTCTAGCATTTTTTTTAATTGTCTGTATATATGTATTTGTGTGTGTTTTGTATTTGCCTTACTAAATCCCCCCCCTTTTAAATTCACTAGCTCTTCACAGAATATGGACGGCTTGCAATGGAGGAAATCTACCAGAAGCCTTTTCAGGTATCCTATCTCAAGTTTTTCAAACACACAGCCTTCTACTTTTGAAGTAGCACCAGTTGTTAAATTATAGGTTGCCACTTTATTTCAGTTATGGAGATGGGGAATAAGTGTTTGATCCCCTGGTGAATTTGCAAGTTTGTTCACTTGCACAGAAACCGTCTCTAATTTTTATGGTAGTTTCATTTTAATGGAGAGAGACAGAATATCAACCAAAAATCCAGAGAAAAAACACATCACATAAAAGTTATCAATTGATTTGCATGTCATGGAGAGAAATAAGGATTTGATCCTCTACAAACCCGCCAGAATTGTGGCTCACACCGATTACAATCATTCAGTTACAGATACTCCTGATCTCAACTTGTGTATAAAGCGCACCTGTCCACAGAATCCATTTCTTCCATTCCAACCTCTCCATCACCATGGGCAACACCAAAGAGCCTTCAAAGGATGTCAGGGACATGGCTGTAGACCTGCACAAGGCTGGAATGGGCTACAAGACTATAAGCAAGAAGCTTGGCGAGAAAGTGACAACTATTGGGGTAGTTATATGGAAATGGAATGTAAAATTGCCATTGGTCTGGAGCTCCATGCAAGATCTTACCTCATGTGGTGAGCAGAAAAGCAGGCTCATAGCATAATGTTTCCACCTCCATGCTTGACTGTGGGGATGGTGTTCTTTGGGTCATACTCGGCATTTCTCTTCCTCCAAACATGGTGGGTCGAGTTGATGCTAAAGATTTTGATTTTGGTTTCATCTGACCACGGCACTTTCTCCCAAGCCGCCTCTGAATCATTTAGATGTTCACTGGCAAACTTAAGATGGGCCTGTATATTTGCCTTCCTGAGCAGGGGGCGCTGCCAGGCTTCAATCCATTGGTGACTGTGGTCCCAACTGCCTTCAGGTCATTTTAACAAGCTCATCCCATGTAGTTTTGGGCTGATCCCTCACCTTTCTCATGGTCATCCTCACCCCATGAGGCAAGATCTTGCATGGAACTCCAGACTGAGAGCAATTTGATGGTCATTTTAGATTTCTTCCATTTCCAAACCGCACCAACAGTTGTCACCTTCTCACCAAGCTTCTTGCTGATGGTCTTGTAGCCCATTCCAGTTTTGTCCCTGATGTCCTTTGACAGCTCTTTGGTCTTTCCCATGGTGGTGAAGAGGTTAGAATGGAAGAAATGGATTCTGTGGACAGGTGGGCTTTATACACATAAGTAGTTCGAGATCCAGGAGTATCTGTAATTGAATGGCTGTGTGCCCCTGTGCTACACAGATTACAATCTGTGGGAGGCAGAATTCTGGCTCAGTTATAGGGGATCAAATCCTTATTTCTCTCAATGACATTCAAATCAATGTATAACTTTTATGTAATATTTTTGTCTCTTTCCATTAATTTGAAACTACCTTAAAAATTAGTGACTGGTCATTTCTTTGTAAGTGAGCAAACTTAAAAATTCAGCAGGCAATCAAATACTTATTCCCCCCCACTGTGTGTTATCTAAGATTTAGTGAGTGTGTTTTGTTGTACATAAATATAGGAAGACTGGGTAGTCCTTTCACCTGCCACTGTAATTACAAAAGATTGTGATATACATGTGTGTGTTTTTTTTTTTTTTTTTTAGTGGCCATTCTCTCTTGACATTGGCATTTGGTGTGTGTTTATTTCTGATTTTGGTAAAACATCAAGACATTTAGACTACAGTATAGAATTCAGTTTTTAAACGCTGAAAAACGCTCTGTGCTGTTTGACTGTCTGGATCATACTGTAGAGGACTCATTAACATCACACACAGGCTGCACAAAGGCCAGTTTGTTTATCGGAGATGGAAATGGTACTTGGATCCAGAGTATGTGGTGTGTACTGTGAATGTCTGCATGCATTTCTCCAGAACCAGCAGGATATCTTGTGCCCTCTGGGTATTGTGCTGCCTTTATGTGCTATGAGACAGACCAGTTATGAGGCTCCCATTGGAGAAATTTCACACTCACTTTGACTTGATGACTCCCAGTGGGACAATTCATAGAAAACAGTGCTGCCCAAATTTCAAATATTGTGATGTAATGGTGACCTTTCACCTCTGCCCCCCAGGTATGTAATAAAAATGGTAATGACCTAGTCTGCCAGAAATTGTATTTTGTGGTTGAATTTTATTTGGAGGAATGAGACGCATCCTTAAATCTGCTGAGTTTGTTTTCCAAAACCCTTCTGTTGCTTCCTTTCCTGATCAAAGAAGCAGTTCATTGTGATCTTGCAGGCATTCCAGAATACCTACCAGAAATTCATGTAAACGTAGCAAAGTGTACAGGTGAGATGTCACAGGTGTCGCCTTCAAAAATTCCCTTCGCATTTAATGGTAGCATTACCTGCCATTACTCATTTTAGGCACCAAAAGACATTTGTCCTGCAGAACATATTTCAAAACCAGCCACTAACATTCAAATTTCTGTAGAGAACAGCAGAACTCTAAGAAATGTATTATCTGTATTTTACTTTTCTTAGACCCTTATGTTTCTCATAAGAGATTGGAGTTTCCCATATGAACACCCATATGGCCTGAAAGGAGGAATGAGCTTCTTAGAGAAGAGGTTACAGGTAAATTTTTTGCTTTCTGGACAGTGTTGTACAAAATTTATTAATGGCTTTGAAATGTTTCACTTACAGTGGAGTCATTTTTATTGTTTTGGTTTTTGAGATGCTGATGAGACATTACATTTGTTCCACAAATTTAGTTTAATCAAAAGCTAGCATGGTTAATTCAGTCGGTGAGCTGCCTTGAGTTTTTGTGCTACCTAATGGTTAAATTGTTTCCTTTATTAGCTTTATTTCTTCAATATCCCATTAGATTGACTGTTTTGCTTCTAACAATGGAAGATCTCTTTGTCATAAAGAAACAAGCCAGCCACTATTGCACAATTTTGTAAAGAGTGGGTGATTCAATAAAATGGTTTTCCGACTTTCCCAGAGCCACTTAATCCACTTCAGTTATGGGAGGCTGAGGACTATGTTAGCAGCATAAGGCACAAGGCAGGAAGCAACTCTGGGAAGGATGCCGGGTCATAGCAGAGCCCACTCAAACGGGGACAATTCAGAGTCCCTAGGTAACTGGAACCTGCAAGTCTTGAGAGATGTGAAACTCGCATCGGTGTGTTGAGTGAATAAGTAAACTCTGCATACATGACGACTGGGCACAGGATTTGAACCCTGAACACCAGGAGTGATAGCCACAGAGTCGTGAGACGTACGTTGATTTGTGATCCGGCCTTATGGAGTCCATTCTCCAATAAATGCATCCTGGAGTTGCCTACTCTTCTGTGACACTCTACTGTTGAAATCTTGGATTATATTCATTAATTTTACTAAAGGAATACTAAACTTCTGAATTTAAGTGTATGGTAGTTGATTAGTCTCTGATGCTGTGAGTAAAACAAATACTTTTATTAGTCTTTCCATTGGTTCATTTTTATCTAGCACTTGAATGAGTTCACCTTAACCAGACACTTAACTAAGCAAATACCTGTAAGTACAACTCCAGGTAGCAATATTCAGATCTGCTTAATTTGGTTCTGGGTTGTGGTGAGTTGAGCGTAAGGCAGGGCACTAAATAAGTCAAACGAGATTGTTCAGTAGACTTTTTAAAAATTGTGTGGAAACAAATAATGCAATACAATAAACATTTAACTGAGATCAAGGGGCTGGCAGTACACTTGAGTATTTAGCCATGGACTTTCTTTATGATGCGGTCGTCTTTGTTCTGTTCTTGACTTTTATATCTTAGGTCAAACAAAAGCAGCATGAAGAGCTCCAGAATGTGAGAAAACACATTCATTCCTGCTTCTCCAATATCAAATGCTTCTTACTGCCACATCCGGGTCTTAAAGTTGCAACAAATCCAAACTTTGATGGAAGGTTAACAGGTACCCTAATTTGGTTTTCTATGAATTGTCTATTTAGAATGCGTGTTGTTAATCCAGCATTTATTTATTCATACTGGCATCTTGCATGAAAGATCTTGAAAAATGATGTGCTTAAGAACCGAAACATCCAATTAACAGTACTTCTTACCATAATAATCACCGTAATGGTGGCAACTAAAGGTCCTGCATTCCTTAAATTTACAAAGGTACCTGATTGCTATAGACCAGTAACGTACAACCAATTTAGACAGCTACTCCCTGTCTGCTTGTCTGCCTAAGATACCTTGGTGCCTGCTGCCTTAATTCAGTTAAATAAGGTGACAGGTTGGTAAAGCAATTTGCTGTATTCCTGTTTTTAAATGTGGAAAGCCCTTAGTAAATTAAGGTTGACTGCTAGAGGGTGAAACGTATTTGGAGGTTGACTTATCCACATGTTTCATTGGTTTAATTACATTTTAATGTAGGGGACTAATTTGAGATAGGATTTAACAACATGATGGCATGTTATAAGGTTATGACTTAGGTTGGTTTTAATTTCAGTCCTAGCATATCACCCAGGTAGCCGTATCCTGGCCTCTACATTAATTAATGTGTCCTTGCAGCACATTTTCATCTTTTTGTACACCAGGAAATGGTTCTTTGAACTCCAACTTTATTTTCAAGTGCTATGAAAGAAATGGTTTAATAGGGTCTTTTAGTTTGTATATTTTATGAAGAGTGGGAAAATTACTTTTTTTTTTTTTTTGACAGTTTAAAACTGCAGCATATCTGAAAACATTCTGATCATTTTTAAATTTTATTTTTTGGACGCCTATTTTCTTGCAGATATAGATGATGACTTTAAAATAGAACTGGAGAAGCTAGTGCCATTAATTCTGGCTCCTGAGAGTTTGGTGGAAAAAGAAATTAATGGATCTAAAGTGACTTGTAGGGATCTTGTAGAGTACTTCAAGGTGAGCTTTTTGTAATGTCTATATAAATAAATGCAAAGACCTTTTC
The DNA here is from genome assembly GCF_900747795.2 of Erpetoichthys calabaricus. NCBI lineage: Eukaryota > Metazoa > Chordata > Cladistia > Polypteriformes > Polypteridae > Erpetoichthys > Erpetoichthys calabaricus. Next base: position 93,551,509 of record NC_041408.2, read on the forward strand.
TTTGAAAATTGTGGTTTTTAACCTCTTGTGTGTTGACTCTCAGGCGTACATGAAGATTTACCAAGGTGAAGAATTGCCTCATCCCAAATCTATGCTTCAGGTAATTCATTTTATTTGCAGTCTTTAAAGAGGAGTTCTTTCTCATCAACTGTTTGTAATTAAAAATTAGGCTGATCTTCTTTCTAACCAAACTGAATTTTATCAAAATTTGACCTATATACATTTTTGGGAATCTTTGTATAAAGAAGAAAAACATTGTAAAAATAGTTGTAAGACCATTCCGTGGCAGCCCTTCCACCATACTTCACTTTGTCTCGATCATGAAGTGTAGAGGAAAAGCCCAACAATTCTGTAAGACAGCAGCCATCCTGAGTTTCCAAATTAAAGTTATTGCTGCTGGGCCACTGATCTATATCATACAATTGAACAGCAATAGCTTTAAGAACTTCTTCCCAGTGCTGCAACAAATTTAATTTCTAGTGGCCCAAGGGACCCTTATGATCTCTGGTAATCTGATATGCTGTGATACTGCAGAATTCTTATCAATAAGCATCTAGATACATGCTCACATTGTAAAAGTGGATACCATTTCTTATCTCATGACTCATTTTCTTGTATGTATTGAGCAGTATGTTTACAACTAGGTGTGTGTGTGTGTGCGCGTATATAGATATCTATATAGATGGATATAGATAAATATCTTTGTAATTATTCCTTGTACACATCCTCAAAACGAGTTCTGTAATAATTTAGACTTTAGTGCTGTTGTCATTGTATATTTGTGGAAACCGTTTATGTCTCAGATGCGTAAATCCTTTTAAATGATTTGACTTTTTAAAATTGATGGCCCATCTGTTTGGGTGTCACAATTGACTTTTTTGTGGTGGCACTATATCCCTTTTTTTCTTTTTCTGAAAGGCGCCTTTTTAAAACCCTGCTAATCATGGAAGATTTGGATATATATTTTTTTATATATATAATGAAACAAATGCTGGAGCCACAAGAGTGATCCCATTTGTTAATAAATGGACAATAAGATGAATACTCTATTTTTCTTGGCACGGTGTGTGACAACCTTTTAATTTCAATTAAATGGCAGGCTAATTTGCCACTAGATATGGAAATGTTAAACTTTCAATCTGCACAGCACACTCGACCATATTGGGTCACCCTTGACCCGCATTCCCTTGCTTTAATCCAGGTTTGTGCATTCTTACTAATTTATGAGTGGACTCCTTTACATTTCCTTGCTGTCAGACAGCTGATGGTTTTGGTATGTATGTATGTATGTATGTATGTATGTATGTATGTATGTACAGTATGTATGGGTGTGTATAGATGTATGAAATTTTCACAAATGTTGTATCCCTGCATCCTTCTTCTGCAGGCTTACTGAAGTCGTATGTTCCTATCTAATTCTCACATTGCTGGTTCCTAAACACCCCTATCCAGAGCTTTGGTGCTCCTTCATTGAGCCTGGCCTTGGCAAGACGTGCAAAACTACTTAAGTCTGAATTGACTTATTGTGTAGTAATGTTCACCACATTTGACTGAGAGCCTGGCATTAACCCATCACCAGAATGGTGTATGTCATGTCATTAAAGTAGCAACCTGTGGCTCTGACATTGAGGGTATGTCAGTGAAATTCAATATTAGTTCAAATGATGCTAGCCCCGAAGGCCTGTGGTTTGTTAGCAGAGTGGGCACACTTTGTTGGCTGTGCATCCTTTATCTAGGGATATTCTTAGCAGACATCTGTTGTGGGTATGGTTCATTCACGTTATTTCTCCCCAATTTCTGTGAAACTTAAAAGGGATGACACAGACTTGGTATCTGGATATAGAAGATTGTGGATTTGTAGAGCACTAATACAGTTTCTAAGGACAAGTGATGGAGATCAAATGCCTTCTTAGTAGTTTAAGGAGATCCATGACAGATTGTAGTGCACCACCCAAGAAGTCTTCCCTTTAAACTTGTTTGAAAGTATCTTGAAATCTATTCACTCTTTCACTAATAAATGCTATTGTGTGAGGCACTCATCCTGGGTTGCTTAGAAGAGAGACTTGCAGCAGTGCTGTGACCTTTTTTCACTGTGTGATATTTTTGGTAGGCCCAGAAACAAAGCAATAGATTAGCTTTACATCAAACACTGTATATGAACAGATGAGGTGTGGGAACAAATATTTCATGAAGATGTATATACATTACATTTTAAACACTTTAATAGTCTCGTAATCCAGTACAACAGACATAAATTATACACAGTCCTAACCAGGAAGTGTGAAGTGAATGATATTCTAATAAGCATAGTCTGCATTTGAAAGAGCAAAAGTATAAAGTCCGAGTACCTAATGTGAATAATCGCTGTTCAGTAAATCTATGCTGAGACTCCCTCAGCAGAGCCGGCCTTTCTGATGTTGCGCTGCTGCTCACTATGCATATCAAAGTGCTTCATAAATTCGGCAATTGAACAGAGAAGCTTGTTGTTTCAACACCAGTTTTCAAAATGAGCAATGTAAGACTTGTACCTCTCGTCCCAAACCATAAGTGAGAGCTGCATTGCAGCCTTATGAATTGTAGAAACATTTATTAATTACTCTAGTCTACAGTCGTGGCCAAAAGTTTTTTGAGAATGACACAAGTATTCATTTTCACAAAGTTTGCTGCCTCAGTTTTTATGATGGCAATTTGCATCTACTCCAGAATGTTCTGACGAGTGATCAGATGAATTGTAGTTAATTGCAAAATCCCCTTTTGACATGAAAATGAACTTCATCCTAAAAAAAAAAATTCCATTTATTTTGTGAAGAAGGCTTCAGGGTGCCCAAGAAAGTCCAGCAAGCTCCAGGCCAGTCTCCTAAAGTTGATTCATGGCTCGGGATCGGGGCACCACCAGTGCAGAGCTTGCTCAGGTGTGTGAGAGTCAAAGACTTTTGGAGGATGGCCTGGTGTCAAGAAAGGCGGCAAAGAAGTCAAGAAAAGTATCAGGGACAGACTGATATTCTGGGATTGGACTGCTTTGGAGTCATTTTCTCGGATGAATCCCCTTTCTGATTGTTGGGTGCACCCAGAAAAAAGAAAAGGTGAGAGCTACCATCAGTCCTGTGTCATGCCAACACTAAAGCATCCTGAGACCATTCATGTTTGGGGTTGCTTCTCAGCCAGGGCAGTGGGCTCACTCACAATCGGAGAGCAACTTCTCCCAACCATCCAAGAACAGCTTGGTGACCAACATGGTGGAGCACTGGGCCTCGAGGCAAAAGTGACAACTGAGTGGCTCTGAGAACAAAACATCGACATATGGAGTCCATGGCCAGGAAACTCCCCAGACCTTAATCCCATTGAGAACTTGTGGTCAATCCTCAAGAGGCAGGTGGACAAACAAAAACCCACCAATTCTGACAAACTCCAAGTATTGATTATGCAGGAATGGGTTGCCATCAGTCAGGATTGGGCCAGAAGTTGATTGATAGACAGCATGCCAGGGTGAATTGCAGGGGTCTTGAAAAAGAAAGAGGGGCCAGCACTGCAAATATGGACTCTGCACATAAACTTAATGTCATTAAAAGCTTCTGAAACTTATGAAATGCTTGTAATTCTACTTCAGTATACCATAGAAACATCTGACAAAAGATCTAAAAACACTGAAGCGGCAAACTTTGTGAACACCAACACTGGTGGTGTTGTGAAAACTTTTGGCCACAACTGTACAGATCCCCTGTGGAATGAAGAGGAATGCCGATTCCTTCCTGGATGTAGAACAATGAAATTTTCATCTATCATTACACAGATAAGGGGGGTCTTAACTAGAGACTGACATCACAGAGTACCCTGTAGATTTGGGTGCAAGGTACTAGAAAAGGAAGTATGGAATGCAAAAGCCTTTGCTATCCAGTCCTTGTAATTTTTAAAGTGAGAAACAGAAGTACATGCTTCATCTTTAAACTTAAGCAGACACAGGGCTCCACTGTGGAAGAGAATTCCATCTCCCCTCTGGTGCTTAGACCAAGAAAAGAAGACACGGAGTTTGTGCCACATGAGCCCCTTTCTTTCAGAATGTGCATTTGTTGCAGACTTCCTATCTGCTATCTTGGATCGACGTGCCTACCTCGACGTGCCTACCTCGTTATCAAGTTGCAGAATGTGTTTTAATATGAAATCTATGTAAGTAGTTTTTGGAATTAAAAAATAACCTTGCCTCCATCACTGATTTGTCCAGGATGAACTTTTGCCTGCCATTGCTTGAATTAGTTATTCGTGTATATGAACTTGAGTCACATTTAGTTGATGAGCACAGAGTGATGTCGTTTTTTTTTTTATCTTTCAAACAGGCAACAGCAGAAGCTAACAATCTTGCTGCCGTTGCTGGAGCAAAGGACTTGTATGGTAAAAGTATGGAGCAGGTGAGTATTGATCAGCATAGCTTATTGTGCGAACACTCGGTTGGATGTGGACTCGCTCTGTTGTAAGGCTGTCGCATTAGCTAACAGTTATGAAGTTCAAATGTTCATATTGAAAGAAATAATATACGCTTTGATCTTGAGAGCAAGTTAAAAATTATGGTTTTTGTGTACATGGGCCATATTCCTTTTTATTTATTATTATTAAATCTTCAATGTGGTCACCTTCAAAACATATTGATGAGTGGCACAGCCCAGTAAGAATCTGATTCCATGCTCATACCAAATGACACAGAACCTGTTTCTACAATTAATACATATAAGAAAACCATTGTTTAACTCTTTTAGGGCTAATTCTCTCCCAAAAAAGTACTGTTTTCTAAAAAGCACACAGAGAAATGGTTTCTCACACAAACCAACATAAAATACTTATTTACAACACAAGTCACTCTGTTTTGTATGTTCCATGAGCCTCTACTATATGTAAATTCACATACTTATGACAGGTCGGTCTCATCACTCATAAGCTGAAAGACATTTTGCGGGGGGGGGGACAAAAACAGCTGCCAGTCTCATTTTTTTGATTTCCACATTGCTTGCATCAAAATCACTTAGTCAGTCTGATTGAGGAATAATGCACAAAAAATCAAATAAGTAATGTGGCCTCAGTATTTTGCTTTGTGCACTCACTTCGCTCTCTTGCCCGATGTCGATGCCGTTCTAAATGTTTACTCAACGCTCCTCAAACACTCGCAGGTACTCCAGTCCAGCGGTGATTTTTGTCGATGTTTACAGCTGATTATCGCCCTCTGCCCCTGGATGTTCCACCCTAAAAGAGTTCATCAGCGTGTCATGTTTCTAACTGCTTCTCTGTACTCTGCCTGAGGGCCCAATACAATGTCACCTGTGCTCTTTATTTAAACTTAGATATTGTTTTACAAACGAGAAAACTGAATGTACTAAATAGTCAGAGTGTCGCCCCTTTTTTTTTTTTTTTTTAAGCAGAATCTTTATTGCCATACCAATAATTGGTCTATGGTTCAGCTAATAGAAATGTCACAAAGACACAACAATGCAGTTCTCTGAAGTGCCACATTGCTGTGTAACTTTTTTTTTTTTTTTAATATATAAAAGATGCCTAAAACAAAGGAGTAATAAAATATTAAGCCATCCTGTATTACATTTTTGCTATAATTGTAAAGGTTTGTGGATTGAGTTCACTTTAGTCCTGTATGTTTTACTGCCTGGTTCTGCCCACAACATGAGCCAAGATGTCCGATTGTGTCCCACACTCCTAATATGTTGCCCGGCAGCATTTCTGGGTGGTATTTAGTTATGATGTATGCAGTCAAACCTTTGAACCTGTTTTAGGATGTGTGTACTTTGCATGACATTTCTAATTTAGACTACATCACATATTTTAGAGGCCTCAGTTATTTTATTTTTTTTTGTGACTTTAATTCTTTTTCGGAACAGATTTGTGGTGGTGACAAACCTTACATTGCACCTTCCGATTTGGAAGCAAAGCACCTGGATTCGAAAGACTCCGCTGTCCGACAGTTCCGGTCTGTGAAGAAAATGGGTGGTGAGGAGTTTTGTCGGCGGTACCAGGAGCAGCTGGAGATGGAAATTGAGGAGACCTATGCAAACTTTGTTAAGCACAATGACAGCAAAAATATCTTCTATGCTGCTCGCACACCTGCAACGCTCTGCGCTGTAATGTTCTTCATGTACATCGTCTCAGCAGTGACTGGCTTTGTTGGAGTGAGCTCCATAGCTACCCTATGTAACTTTATAATGGGAGTGGCACTACTGGCCCTCTGTATCTGGGCATATGTGAAATACTCGGGGGAGTTTCGAGAAATCGGAACCATCATCGATCAGATTGCAGAAACCATATGGGAACAGGTACGTACGAGTATCTTCTTAAATCCTACTACTCTAAAGCATCTCAAAAGTTCCACTTTGGAAAAGATCAGTTCAACCATTATGATGGAGAAACAGGCTTACTGGGCAAAATTTTCTTTTGTGCTGGGGACCAGTGAGCACTTTTTAGACACCTTTTTTTGGACTGCTTTCTGATGTCCATAGCAGTTTAGAAAAACCAATTTGGTTTAGGGTGTTCTAATTCTGTTCAGGTAAGTTACCAGTATCGGTGGTGCATTTCCATGAAGGTGTATTTGAGTTGCTGTCTCGATCGCCAGGATTGACTGATGGCCCCTCGTTTTTTGGTGCCTGTCGGTGGGCCACAGTGGTATTCACTACCTCACCTGCTGTAGTGAACTAACCCACCTGCTTGGCTTGCTCTGAGCTCCTCTTAATCAGGCCCAGTGTTTCATGATCGCCACTCGATGATGACTCGGCCTAATGTGTTCCATCTCATGTATGCTCTGTGTCTACGGTAAGTTCTTGACCCTTAGAAACTAACATTTTCTTGACTCTGAAAGACCAACCGTAAGATGCAAAAACAAGCTCTTAAAGGATCTGCCTTATGAAGTCAAAGATAACGTACTAAGATTAATACTGAAGTGGTGGTTTAATAGACATTGCTGTGTAGGACACAATACATTCGAATGATTCCAGCAGGATAACACAACACTCTTTGCCAAGCATTTAAGGCAGAGGAAGAAAAACGTACAGCAAAGCAGTTGGTGCTTTGGGCAGGAGGAGCGAAACCTCCTGAAATGTTGGCCTGTGTGGATCGGTAAGCTGTTTGGGAAACCCACCTTGCGGTACCCCATTGAGTACTGAGAAAAGCGCAATATAAAATGTAATGAATTCTGTCATCCTGTGGCTCGTCCAGATCAATAGCAGATATCCAAATGTGTAGCAACAGCAGACAACATAATCCGTTGATATTCTCTGATGAAGGCATTCGCCATGTCCATGTGGGAGTGACGTTGATGGTCACCAGGTGACGTTTCGTTGGTTACACTTGTTCTTCCCTCTTCAAGCCTTTCTGCCCCTTTGTAAACTTTCCCCGAGTGCTGCTGTTTTCACTTCTGTACTGACATCAGCAGGTCTGCACAAAGAAATCTTGTTGTTCAGCAGTGATGCAATCTCTCCTGTCTGTCTGTCCATGGCTTCAACTAGACTAACATGCTGTGCGTGTCAATCTAGCCATAAGCCATTGCAAATGTTGTATTGCATCAGCTTCTACCTGTTGCGGTTATCGCCGTTTACTTTTTCATTTAGTCTCGTATATTATGTCGTCCACTAACACACATGCAATTCCGTCATCTGTTTTATTTTTGACTCTGACTCCTCTTTACATAAAGATTTAATAAACAAATATGTAATATGCGACTGTCGGATGAAGTAACTAAAAGTGAGATGCTCCAAGTTTCCTATCGAGTAGTTTAGTCGCCGAACGCACATGAATGTTGCGCCGGGCCTGCATTTTCCAGCTTATTAATCTTCTTGCTCTTTCTTTCTCTTCCTTGCTGCACAGAGGACTCCACGAAAGGTGAGCCACGCGGCGGGAGATGGAGGCCGAGCCGCTCCTCTTTGCCTCTTGCCCATGTAACTAACGGTGCGCTCCTTGTTTTTAGGTATTTTCCAGACTTTTTCAGTTGGCGAGAAGTCGAGTGACATGGCGAATGTTTGCATCAGCGCAAAGACTGAGACTTTCTGCAAACAACAATAACAAGAAGAGAAACTAGCGCCATGGCTCACTTTTTTTTTTTTTTTTGCTCTTTCTTTCTTGCGTGTGTCCGCCGGGCTGATTTTAAAATCTGGTCTCCACATGTCCTGCCAGACCGACTTGTTTTGCTAAACTTTTTTTTGTGGTTCTGAGTTGCACATTCAAGGGCCCTCCATCAGTTATTCCTGGAGAAGATCGCTTCTTGGTGGAGCAGCAGCAGGGCCCACACACCGTCATCGTTTGCATTTTTATTTGTTTGCGTTTTCCATGCGTCTTTTTTTTTTTTTTTGTATGTTTTCGTTTTCATTTATTTTCATTGTTCTCATTTTTGCCATCTTCCTTTTTTTTTTTCCTCCTCCTCCTCCTTTCTTTCTCTTTCCCTCCCTCCATTCCCACTTTCTAGGTGTTGAAGCCTTTGAGTGATCAGCTCATGGAGGACAACATAAGACAGACTGTGGCCAACTCCATTAAAGCTGGTCTGACTGAGCAGGTCACACAAAATGCCAAATTAAAAATGAACTGATGGGCGTCCTGACCCCCCCCCCCCCCCCCCCGTTTACCCACCCACCCCGTCAACCTGGCCTGCCTGACCTCGAGTGCTGCCTGTAGACTAATGGACTCCGTGAACCAAAGTTTACAATGCTGATCTTTCAAAAAGGCTTTGGAGGAAACCACCGAGCACTCAGAAGACGTCCTGCCGGCCGCAGTCCTTCAGGACACCCGTGTGCACGATGTTGACTTGTGACCAGCGAGTCCCACTCGAACCTCCTCCAGCTTTCAATTTCCTTTACCCACCATGGATTAGTCCATTTCTGAAGTTTTAATTGGACAATGACGAGCTTTAGCCATTTTTTCTTTCTTTCTTTCTGAAAAATTGCACTGGAGTCGCGTAAAAGGCAATTTCAGGGAACGGCAGCCAATCACTGCTTTGTGTATCTTTTGGAATTAAAAAAAGGCGTCCGTAGAAATGATTGAAATACAAATCCGCCTCCTCCTCCCTCCCCTGATTGTCTCCAAATTGTATTTGTATCTCGTCAGTCAGCCGCTGCAATTTTATTTGAATTCTCCTTTAGCGTCAGCCTGCCAGTTTTTAGCCATTTTGCACGTAGTGACGTCCACACAGCGCACGTGGCGGGGAGCGAACGCTGGCGGCAGGGGAGACCTTGGAGATCACATTGCCTTGCCTCTTTATTTTTTTTTTACGTTATTATTTTTAATCTGTAAATGTGCCCTAAAGGTATAAGAAGTGACCTCTGGGTGTTCAGTTTTTTTTCTGTAATATAAAAGTAAAGGGCATTGGGATATGCCAACGTTTTAACAACAATTCCATCCAAACTGACGACCGTCTGTACAGTGTGCTTTACCGTCAGTTTTTCTATCAGATTAATAGGGCATGTATATTTAACTATAAATATATAAATACAGATTTTGTATCAAAAGTTTTGTAGTTTATTGGAAATCCTGGTTCCGTGGTAGGCTCAAGTACAGTTTCCGTAACGGAATGTTTTTGTGGTCAATGTCCTAATGTGAGAATGCATTTAAAATTGGAGTTTTTGATATTTTTGTCATATAACCAACCTGCCTCCAGCACTGAGATTCCACCCCGCCTCTGGCAAAGCAATGGGAATGTTAAATAGTTGAACTTGATTTGTCCTTGCATTTTAAACTTTATTCCTGTAATTTATTTTTCAATACATAATTAAATCAAACGATACAGTACCACCATGCTTGATGTCTCTTTACGTGGGGAAAGTGGACCACCGAGTGGTGTGACCCTGCATGTCCGCATCCGCGCGTCTTGTTTGATTTTTGCTTTTTCTTCCTTCCAGCAGAGTGCTCACCTTTTTAAGGGGGGGGGGGGGGGGGGGTGTTGTGCGGGTGGCGCAGTGTGTAGCGCTGCTGCTTCGCAGTTAGGTTCGCTGTGTGGAGTCTGCGTGGGTTTCCTCCCACAGTCCAAAGACATGCAAGGTAGGTGCATTGGCGATCTTAAATTGTCCCGTGTGTGTGCCCTGCGGTGCGCTGGCGCCCTGCCCAGTGTTTGTTTCCTGCCTTGCGCCCTGTGCTGGCTGGGATTGGCTCCAGCAGACCCCCATGACCCTGTGTTAGGATATAGCGGGTTGGATAATGGCCGGATGGATGGATGTTTTGTGCAGAATTGCAGGCATATTACCACCAGTATATCCAGTAGCCATAACCACTGTGGTGGTGGTGTGGAGCCTGATGGGATTCTCAGAATGGGAATACACGTCTGGGGACTGCTGGGTAAAAAATATTGAGCAGCGAAATGTGATGCTGAAAAAGTCACACACACGGGGGGAGGGCCTATAAGAAGCCACACCCCTGAGTACACACACACACGTGCGCGCGCGCGCATTCCTCCAGTCCGTGGACTGTAAATGTTTGTTTGGGGTACAAAAGGAAGCGAGCAAAGCAACGTCTGGGCGGCTGGCTGGCAGAACTAAATGTAAGGAAACCATAACGAGACAAAGTGCAGGTCTAAGAGTAACTCAATGCGGGATTGTAACGCTCGTGTCTAGCATGTTGGGTATTTACAGCTGGAGAGAAATTTGTTATTGAAATTGACGCACTGTCCGAATTTTGATGCTGCGCACCCTCGTCTGAGGTTCAACTTTGCTCGTAGTCGTTAGGCCCGTTTTAGTGTTTCACAAGAAAACATGTGCGACAGAACCATCCATCCATCCATTTTCCAACCCGCTGAATCCGAACACAGGGTCACGGGGGTCTGCCGGAGCCAATCCCAGCCAACACAGGGCACAAGGCAGGAACCAATCCTGGGCAGGGTGCCAACCCACCGCAGGACACACACAAACACACCCACACACCAAGCACACACTAGGGCCAATTTAGAATCGCCAATCCACCTAACCTGCATGTCTTTGGACTGTGGGAGGAAACCCACGCAGACACGGGGAGAACATGCAAACTCCACGCAGGGAGGACCCGGGAAGCGAACCCAGGTCTCCCAACTGCGAGGCAGCAGCGCTACCCACTGCGCCACCGTGCCGCCGCGACAGAACCATGAATACTAAAATGTTAATACAGTAGGAAAGGCATGTCGTGTGTCCACTGCTATACTGAGGCAGATTTAATACTCCTCCTGCATGTGACACGTTTTGTGACCCAATATCCCAGTTGGACCAGTAGAAGTGTCTCAAAGTGACTTCATTTTTATTTTGTTTCCCTGTTACTTAAACGTGACTGGGTAGAACGTCTGTGCCTGCTCCGCACAATCAACTGTGACCACCAGAGGGCACTCCTGCCACCCTGACCCAGACGGACGCAGACGCGAGTCTTACCACCCGGCACACTTTTCTTATATTTATTATTCCTTCACTAACCACAGCAGCCCAGTTCACAAGCACAATGCAGCCCAGTCCCTTTTTCTTCCTCGTTCCGCTCCCAGAGTGAAGTCAGGCTGCTCCTGGGGGCTCTTTGGCTGGATCTGAAATCACTGCCAGTGTAGCAGGGCTCTGCCACCTCCACAGCTCCCCCTGGTGCTATCCACAATACCCAATAGGGTTGCAGCACATTTCGGGGATGTGAGGAGCTGCTGCAACCCAAGGGGGCTGCCATTGAGCGCAGTGGGGGAGTCGGTGGCCCGTGCATGTCTGCTTCCTGATCCTGCCAATATATTGGCCTCCTGGCCGGGAAAGGGAGCACCGCCGTCCTGCACACAACTCACTCCTAGTTATTGCAGCTTACCGTAGCACAAGGCTTTGTGTCTTCTGTGTGTCCCCAGACGTGAACCTTGACAGTTACTGTATTGTGAACAGAGCCACGCGTTCCTCCACTCGGGTTTTTTTTTTTTGTGACGCAGCTACTGTCTTACCGCAGTGAAACTTCGAGACCGAATTCTCCTGGCATATCACGGCGGTTCGGTTGTGCAGATGGTGTCGCCGTCTCGTGTCAACATCTGAGGACCAATTCACATCGGCGTCACTGCTGTTTGAGGTGAGTAAAGGTTCAGTTTCAGTTTGTTCTAAAAAAAATTTCCTTTGTGGCTTTTAATTGGTGTTTGGAGGCTCCGCCCTACTCATGAATATGGATGAGTTGCCAAAGCTATACACCTACTATACTTCCTTAGAAGACTGGCGTCCTTCAACATCTGCAAGAACATCTGCAGCATCTTATATCAAACGGTTGTGGCGAGCGCCCTCTTCTACACAGTGGTGTGCTGGGGAGGCAGCATAAAGAAGAGGGACAAACTGGTGAGGAAGGCAGGCTCTATTGTAGGCACGGAGCTGGACAGTTTGACATCTGTGGCTGAGCAGACTCCTGTCAATCATGGAGAATCCACTGAACAGGATCATCGCCAGACAGAGGAGCAGCTTCAGCGACAGACTGCTGTCACCGTCCTGCTCCACTGACAGACTGAGGAGATCGTTCATCACTCACACTATGCGACTCAATTCCACCCGGGGGGGTAAACGTTAAAATTATACAAAGTTACTGTCTGTCTGTATACCTGCATTGCTATCACTCTTTAATATTTTTTTATCAATATGCTGCTGCTGGAGTATGTGAATTTCCCCTTGGGATTAATAAAGTATCTAAAGCATAGAAATGTTTTTTGTAGTAAGATGTTTTAGCCACTAGATGGCAGCACAGTACCATCCTGGCCGTTTATTTGCGGTTACCCATCAGCCAGTGCGCGACTTGTGGCTAACCAGTCGATCATCGAATTCCAAGCCGGAGTCCTCAGTGGGTTTAACCAGCAGTTGTCTTCACCTCCGTTTAACTTGGTGAAGGACTCGGACCAGCAGTATTAATGCATCGGCCACTTCTACTGATGAGCTCGAGTTTTTACAACACGCTGTTCAGTTGATGTGACGTACTGATTTGAATGAGACGTGTCAGTCGTAGCCGATCTGTTTAACTGACTAGTGAGGCTTCACTCCGAGGACGCTGTCTGTAACAACAGTTGGTACCTCAATTTGAGGTTTTTACAAAAGCTCAAGCAATAAACAACAAGCACCCCTACAGCACACAGGAGGTGTCTGCCGTGACTCGGAGCACAGTGGCAGTGCCGGATTAGAAGACCTAAAATCCCGTCCGTCACAAGAATTTAGGCTACCTTTAGAGGACATGGATTGTTATTGGGGATGAAAGACGGGGAGACCACCATCCGGCTGAACCCTAACCGGAGAGTCCATGTGGTGGAAGTAGAAGGGGGTCCCCCGCACCCCCAAGACATGTGTGCAGCAGTCACGTGACACTTGGCTGGGATTCACAAAGGGTTCCTGCTGTTGGAGGACTTGTGTGACAAGAAATTCCGTCACACGCCATGACGTGAGACCATCAAACCGAGAGGCACCGTCCTACCCATCCCAAACACTGAAGGCTGCAATCGGGCACTGTGGCTTCATGGATCTTACCATCCAGCGGGGCCCAATGAGACCTGAGAACACCACGATGAAAGTTACAGGCGATTAAAGGCACCGTAGACAAAGTGAACGGACCGCGTGGAAGTCGGGGGGGGAGAGAGAATGACAGGTAAAAGTAATGTGGAGAGTTTGGGGGGGGGGGGGTCTGAAAATAGAAAATGTGAGGAGCACCGGTCAGAAACTGCGGCTTGTGTAGTCCCGGGGGTCCCCATCGCGCTTGTGATGTGCTCTTTGGGTCCCCGTCCACTCCACATGATGGCGGCGTCTCCATTTACTCCTCAAAGGTGACTCTTGATCCACTTTACTCGGTTAACTTCGCACCAGACGTAAGGTTTGGAAAGTGATTAAAAATGAAATTTGACGTCTTCTGGGTTTTGTTATGTAAATAAACGAAGTGTCTCTCCTGTGATCAGACGCGGGTGCCGCTCTTTATTTCTAGAAGGATTTGTTTTAAGTGCAGCTGCCGAGCGCGACGTTGCGGACACCTCGGTGTGTGACACCACGGGGCCAATCGGACATCTTGTGGAGACAAACAGCCGGCGCATTAGTTTAAATCAGGGGGTGCTGCTCGCGGAGCCCCAACGGACATTTCTCTTTGCTAGAATTGGGGCCCTCTGTGGCAGCCGGGTGTTCATAATCGGTGCTGACGACACTCCTCTCCATCTCCTTGAAGTCGCTGCCACTTCTCGTCTCTTATTCTGCATTCAGAAACGCACAGGAGCCTAATTTTTACATTTGAGACTTTTAGAAAGATTTCCATTTTTGGTAAAGATTGAAATCAACAAAAGAGAAACATTTCATTCTATTTTGCCCTTTCTCTGTGTAGTCCCCCCCCCCCCCCTCCATCTTATTAATGACAATTAAAAACGAGCAGCCAGGCAGCCAGGCGCTCGACAAAAAAATAATCCAAAGGTCGCACCGACGTCAGCCCCACAGATGAGTAGATAATGGAATAATTAAACAATTAGAACACCTGGCAAAGCAGAATGAAAATCAAGATGAAAAAAAATATATACATTACTCACATATACCTGCGTGTGTGCGCGCGCATGCGCACAGATACAGGGCGAGTCAAAGTGATGTTAACATTTGAATGGCAGAAACAATTTATTCACAAAACAAACTTCATCTGTGCAGGATGATTTACAGGAATGGCTCAGCCTGTTTGCCATCAGGTTCAACACAAAAACCAACTAGCAACAGCACCATTTAAATTTTAATTTATCACCCGTGGTGTACGTCTAGCTGCAGAAGAAAAATAATCCATTAGTGTTAACACAATTTTTGACTCTCCCTGTATATACAGCAAACTTAGCTTTTTTAAATTTCTTTTTCTTCTTCTTTCGGCTGCTGTCATTCGGGGTCACCACAGCAGATCATCTTCTTCCATATCTTCCTGTCCTCGTCATCTTGTTCTGTCACCCCCATCACCTTCATTGTCCTCTCTCACCACATCCATAAACCTTCTCTTAGACCTTCCTCTCCTCCTCTTATCTCACAGCTCTATCCTTATCACCCTTCTCTCATTATACCCCTCATCTCTCCTCTGCACATGTCCAAACCAACACCATCTCGCCCCTCTTGCCTTTGTCTTCCAACTGTCCAGCCTGAGCTGACCCTCTAATGTCCATCCATCCATTATCCAACCTGCTATATCCTAACTACAGGGTCACAGGGGTCTGCTGGAGCCAAGTCCAGCCAACACAGAGCACAAGGCAGGAAACAAACCCTGGTCAGGGCGCCAGCCCACCGCAGACCCTCTAATGTCCTCATTTCTAATCCTGTCCATCCTCGTCACACTCAATGCAAATCTTAGCATCTTTAACTCTGTCTCCTGTGCCAGCGTCTCCAGCCCATATCACACAGCTGGTCTCACTACTGTCCTGTAGACCTTCTCTGTCACCAATCACTCCTGACACTCTCCTCTCCCACAGTCCCCATTATTCTGTACTGCTGATCCCAACTATTTAAACTTCTCCTCCTCCTCCTCCCCATTCCCCAGCACTGAGGTTGGCAGCTAGTTGCCTTCATTTTAAATGATTAGCTGTTTCAGACTCGGGCCCCCTTAATTGTTTCCTTGTTCTTTAATCAGCAGCCAAACCCCACTGAGATGTTAGACGAGCCAACAGCCGCCCTGCGTGTCCCTCAATCTGCTCGGCTCTAAAAACATTTGTACCGGCGCTCTTAAGAGAAAGGAGAAGCGACTGCTGTGGCACAACGCGACCACAAATAAGTCGAGGAATTAAAGGACGGGTCTCACTAACAACACGAAGCGGCTTCTAATTAGGAAAGTGAGCAGAGTGACATGTTTTGAGTGTGAGACCCCAAGTTGGCGGCTCACCTGTCGACTCCCTAACTTCATGTCGCATTTCTGTTTGGCTGCCAATCAAAGAGGAAAAAATAAATAAATAAAAGCAAATCTACTAAAATGAAAGGAAAACCAGTGAGTGAATGGCACAAACTGGGCACCACTAAGAAAGGGAAACGTGCAGGTGCTGTGGCCCTCCAGGGAGTTGGGGACACCAGTGGTGTAAATTCTGAGTAATTGTACCTTAAACACGTCAAAAGACCCACTGGAATGAGAAAGCAGACGCCTGGGGGTCCGAGATCCTCACAAAGGGGAGTGAAGTGCAGACAGGCGCCAGTTAAAGGTCTGGACCTTCAATGCGTTGGGAATACACCGTTACGTGTGCCACATGTGCGCCATCTCGAACTGTAGATGAACACGACATGTCGACGGCTTTGGTTTGAAAGTCAAACCCCAGCAGATGTTTGTGTGTAATTAAACTTCACTTGAGAACCCAGTCGCCCGTAGTAAATGGATGCCTACCATGACTGGCAAAGACAACTTTTAATGTTCTGTAGATATTGCTGCTTCCATTTTGTTTATTTTTGCAAGAAGGGGCATCTAAAAAAAAAAAAAAAAAAAAAAGGCCCCCAAGGTGGCAGTGCCAGCCAGTGTGGTTGGCCCCCCTATAGTTTTGCTCTTTTATTACAGGCCTGCACATCTCGACTTCTCCAGAGTTCTAACTAAGCATCCCGGGACGCCTTCATCTGGAATCACAAGTCGATACCCGAGCCTGTAAACCAAAGTGAAACTCAACCAGCTGAGCGTCTTGTGTAAGAAAACGACTCGTTACTTCTAGTCTAGAAAATTCCAAACGATGGCACTGTGGCGCTGTAGACTGGGCGGTGATCCACACGTCCCATTATAATATTTTAGTAAACAAACACTGAAGTGGCTACTAAAATATTATAAAAAATAAACCACTTCCAGATCGTGCTCTGATGAATGAGAAGGGAACACACGCGGGTTAGAAACGGGCCTGTCAAGCATCAATCACCCAGTGAGCCTGCCGTCAGCTTGCACTTCAACTGCCAGGCCAGAGGGCACAGAGACGACGACTAAAGATTAAAAGTTCAAAAACATGAAAACCAAATCGAGAAGAGTCGTCCACAAGTGTGCTGATGTGAGCTGCCTCACCGCACAGAAAGGCCACTCGCTTGTGGCGGCGTCACAGCCTGGCATATGAGAAGGCCGAGGTACTCCAGTTGAGGAGAGCGTTTTCTTGAGAGATCTTTTAAGAAATGTGTGAGTGTTTGACAAAGTCACATGTCTGGGTTCCATTCAATAAGGGCGACCTCAATTGGGCACAGCGGTTAAAGGCAAACGCAACAAAATTATTACAGAAAATTTATTAGATAAAGGCAATGATTGAACGTATAAAAAGGCGAAAGCAAGAATATTAAAATGCCGCCCTCAATTGTGGTCGCCCTTTTGAAGCTCGCCTTTTTTGTGCGCGCACTTATTGAAGGACACCACGTTTGGGCTACAAGATGCTATTTTCATTTTCAGAATTCAGTCGTAATCTTCTTTATTTGTTTATCTGGTCTGTACGACGCTATATGCTGTATACCCTCTGTAAGTGCCTTGAGCATGAGAAAGGCGCTATATAAATAAGATGTATTATTATAATGGCAGTGCGTCAGACGGAGTCTCGGTCCAAACATCACAAGTGTCCTCGACGACCCCAAGGAGACGCCAGCTCCGATTACTGCATTAGTGGGGAACCTCCGGTCTCACTCGTTTATACAAGCAGCCCCACTGAGGGGTCCTCGAAACGCGAGCATTGCTCTCTATGGACGCCTGTTTGATCAGCAACACTCGTCTCTGTTCTGCGTATGTCCTCAGGCCTCACTATGAATGACAGACCACCGCTAACACTATGTGAGCCTCGTTTTTGGGCGGACTATTCCCTAAAAATATAAATCTCTAGAGTTATACTTGTCAGGGAAATTAAACTTACAGTTTCTATCGTTCCTCCGAGTAGACGTAACTGATTTCACTCGCTTCCACTAACTTCAATTTTTATGCCTCCCAACACCACCTTTGTCGCACTAATTGCAGAAAAACAACTGAAGTATTAAAGATGGTGAGGATTATGGACTTTACAGGCCTTCGAACCGAGAAGCTCCACTAAACTCAAATCGGCGACCGACTGACCGACAGAAGAGGCTCCCCCTAAACACCATTAGACACACTTTTTGGTTTTAATGTTCATTTAAAATGTTACATCGTCATCAAAACATCTGTCAATAGTTCACGTGACATTAAACGACGGCAAACTGATCGAGCATAATCCAACATAAAAAGGTTTATTTACAAGTCTACTGGCTTATTCAAAATGAGCTCAAAACACGTCAAGTGAAAAAGGTCAAAAAAAAATAAAATCAGAATTAAACGTTTTCCAGAATCCCTTCTTCCATTTTCTGTTAGATCAGATCAGCAACTGAAATAAAACAAAAATCAATTAAAGTCGGAGCATTTCAACATACAATGGCAGCTCAGGGTCTCAACACGACATCCACAAAACAGGGGGGCTCAAGTGTGGGACGTCCTGAACTGCGCTGCCCGGTCACGTGGCGGTGAAGAGCCTCTACGGTGTACAGCGCCAGAGCACTACGTCTATGGTGTGCAGCCGCTTGCTCTTCTACAGTTCAGTGAAATCGAGATGGCAGACGTCCGGTTTACCACTCGGCTCCTTTGTCCCCCGTCACCCTTCTGAGTGAAGAGCAACTGGATAGACGATCCGAACAGCAGGTAGGCCTGGCAGAGTGGTGGCTCGGGATCTGCACTGGCAATCGGAAGTTTGCTGATTCGAATCCCGTAAATGCCAATAGGCACGCTGCTCTGTTGGGCCCTTAACCTGCAATCACTGAGCGCTTTGAGTAGTCAGAAAAACGCTCTAGAAATACAAAGAGTTCTTCTCATGAAGTGCTTCTCTGTTCACACATTCAGCTCAACACGACTACCAACCTCCTCTAGAATGGTAAATACAATAAACCAGCGGTGTAAGCCTGGGCTCCTAGAAACTGTGGATTCTCATCGCTTGTCTATCAGCAGCTAAGCGAGTTTCTCTTTCCTCTGAGGTTTCGTTTTGGTGACCAATTTGCTTTCTTTGAGCTTCATGCTGTAGCCTTGAACTTCTGGGCACAGACGGACAGACAGACACTCTCACTTCCACCCGTAGACATTTATATAAAAGACAATTAAAATTACCGTTCATGGGCATTTCATCAATCTGCGTCGAGTAGTACTGTTCAATGTCTCGAAGAATGCGAATGTCGTCGTTTTTCACAAAATTGATGGCAACACCTTTACGTCCATAACGTCCCGATCGACCAATTCTACAACAGAGATACAGCACATAAGAAGAAAAAGAAAACCAATATGCCACACGATGACCGACGTGGCCAGGGAGCTGGCATTGCTGGACTCTGTAGACGACGTCTCGGTGCTCTACCTGTGGATGTACAGCTCTCTGTTGTTTGGAAGGTCATAGTTGATGATCAGGGATACTTGAGGGACATCCAGACCTCTTGCCCACACGTCTGTAGAAATGAGAACACGGCTAGAAAAGAAAAGACAGAGCGTCAATGACGTGTCACCTTTAATAAATCACCCAAAGCAGCTTGATAACGGAACAAAGAACGCTTTAGATGATTTCATTTTTATTTATTTCAGAATTTCACATCCAATTTAACGAGACTGGACATTTTAATCCCAAAGCAAGCCTTACAGTTGAATCAAATTTAGAGAAAAAGATTTGGAAAATGAAAGCACCGGGAGTTTGTGACATCGGAGTCACCTCATCCTGCCCAATACCTGCTACTCCTCAGTTATGTTTTTACCCCCCCAATATCTCGTAAATACTGTGATGTGGTGCCTTTATTAATGAATCGCAGCTCAATGGTGCCCACACATTCCCACGACCGGAGTCGCATTATGATGCCCGATCCTGCCAAGGCCTGTCTCTTACACAAACAGAAGACCTGAATCTCTGGCCGTTTGTAATGACTTGACACACAAATGAGGACGGCACTTGCCTGGCACCCGACCGGAACTCCTTCATGATGGACTCTCGCTCTTTCTGAGGCATGTCACCATGCATTGAAGACACCGTGAAGTTGGCTTCTCGCATCTTCTCAGTTAGCCAGTCCACCTGTCGACAAATTACATGCAAGCAAAGCAAACTTTAGCTCTTCCTACAAACAAATTGCAAAACAAAGCCAGTAAAACCAGAGCTGCTGTACACATTTCAGTGATTCCATTAACCAGAATATTCATTTAAATTTTTTCTCTTTGATATGCCGCTCGTGTTTCACAAACTTTTGAATAACCTGAAATCGAAGTGCGTCGTCGCTACTTTTGCTCACTTGAATCTGCCTTCAAGTACTTTAATAAGCACACACACAAGGCTCAGAAAAATGATCGCATTAGTGCAAACATACGGAAATTATTACTTGGTGAAATAACGGGACAGCGAAAAGATCGAATATATTAAAGTTTAAGTCGGAGACTTGTAGATCATCTACTTCGTGTTGCCATCAGGGAAAAGTTGTGTTTCTTCACAACGAAGAGGCGTAGATTTGTTGTTTGGTGAAAGTGAAATCCACACCACGTGGGCGGCAGAGACGTGAAGTGGCAGGTGGGTAGCGCAGGCCAGGGGGTTGGCAAGCAAAGCGAGCAGGGGGTGAAGCCCCCAATATTGACAATAGATTTACCTCTTGGCAATGGCTGTGCCTCAAAATCTGTCCTGTCATTAAATGATTCCTTTTACTACTTGCAGCTCATAAACTCTACTAGAAGAACCCTGAAGTCTTCCTCAACGTCCGCTGTAAAAATACTTTTGAGACTGAGATGAAGATATTTCACAGAGCACACCTCCGCATGATCGGAGACTGCACTTGGGACAGAAACTTGTAATTCAACTTACAGGTAACGAGTGGAAGTCTTTGTGCAATAACACAGACTCGTCCTCAAATCGACGAGAAAGATGGACTAACTCCATGCAAATCATTAAAAACACATTCAGGCTAAAATAAATAAAGTCTCAAGTCACATTGTTCCCTGCTCCCTAAATATGCTGAAAACAAACAAAAACGTTGACTAACCTTCCTTTTTGTGTTACAAAAGATGACGGCTTGCGTAATGGTCAGCGTATCGTACAGGTCACAGAGCGTATCAAACTTCCACTCTTCTCTCTCCACAGCGACGAAGAACTGCTTGATGCCTTCAAGTGTCAACTCATCACTGCAAGGAGAAAAACGGGCAGAAACTCTTTGTTTTAAGCGACTCTATGCAAGATGGCGGCTCTAAATCTTTACATCACCCACTGAAATATAAAACTAGGAAACCCCTCTCTCTGTAATCTCAGTATGCATGCAGAAACAACCAAGAGTGAAATTTAAAAAACCGGCACGTACCGCTTCACCAAGATCCGGATTGGGTCAGTCATGAATTTGTTGGTCATTTCCAAGATTTCATGTGGTAAAGTGGCGCTGATCAAACAGACTTGCGTGGCAGGAGGAAGATACCTGTAGACATCGTAAATCTGCTCCTTGAACCCTGGAGGAGTTTAGAGCACCAAGTTAGTTATAATACACCAGCTGTGTAAGCCCAGGGTCCTAGAAACGATCGAAATCGTCAGAAAAAGAACTGAAATGTCGAGATGTCAGGTAATTGAAAGGAACTACTCAGGGTGTCTCTCTCCTAGGAGGACTCATTTTGCCGATGTGCTCACATCACTTGTGGACTGTGATGTTTGCTGATGACATTGTGATCTGTAACGAGAGTAGGGAGCAGGCTGAGGAGACCCTGGAGATATGAGAGGAGAGGAATGAAGGTCAGTAGGACCACCAGGACAGAATACATGTGTGAATGAGAAGGAAGTCAGTGGAATGGTGAGGATGCAAGGAGTGCAGTTGGCGAAGGTGGGGGAGTTTAAATACTTGGGATCAACAGTACAGAGTAACGGGGATTGTGGAAGAGAAGTGAAGAAGAGAGTGCAGGCAGGGTGGAGAAGAGTGTCAGGAGTGATTAGTAAAAGACAGGGATCAGCAAGAGTGACAGTGAAGGTCTACAGGACGGTAGTGAGACCAGCTATGTTATATGGGCTGGAGATGATGGCACAGAAGACAGAGCTGGAGGTGGCAGAGTTAAAGATGCTAAGATTTGCACTGGGAGTAACGAGGATGGACAGGATTAGAAATGAGGACATTAGAGGGTCAGCTCAAGTTGGATGGTTGGGAGACAAAGTCAGAGAGGCGAGATTGCATTGGTTTGGACATGTCAGGAGAAGAGATGCTGGGTATATTGGGAGAAGGATGCTAAGGATAGAGCTGCCAGGGAAGAGGAAAAGAGGAAGGCCTAAGAGAAGGTTTATGGATGTGGCGAGAGAGGACATGCAGGTGATGACGAGGACAGGAAGATGATCCGCTGTGGCAACCCCTAACGGGAGCAGCCAAAGAAGAAGAAGAGCTCATATCACTTGTGTTGTTAGCAGCTAAACGAATTTCGGTTTCCTCAGAGGTGGAGCCCTCACCCCGACTCCACCTCTCACTTCCCGGGTGGACGGACAGACCGACCCACACACACACACACACTTCCACGCGTAGACGTTTATAGATCAGATGAAATGCACGCCGTGTACTCTGACTTACTGTTATTTGACCTTTTCAGAAGAACATTAGAAATGAGCTTTTTTGTAGAAAGCAGGACTTCAGTAAGGTCAGCCACTCAATGAAATGAACCTTTTAGTGTTTGACTTCAGTGACTCAAAACGGCCGCCGTTCAGCTTGTAAGGACGCTGCCACCTTTGATTTCTAATGTGACTGAAGACTGGAAATGTGATGAAAAAGGCAATAAACTTCATGAAGTGTGTTTGATGTGTAAGCAAAGACGTACTTCTTCACACAGAGGATTGTGGGAGTCTGGAACAAGTCAACCAAGCCATGTAGCTAAAAGCAGAAACCTTTTTAGATTTTTAGAACGTAAAAAGATATGGAGGCAGCTTAGCGGACAGAAACAGACTGAATAATAAGAACATAATCTACGAGGAGAGCGGGCCTACAGCTCTCTGTACTTCAAACAGTAAATGACTGCCGATGACGAGGAGAGGACCGTCTGCCGTTCACTAATGTCACTGGTGTTTCTTTGGCCTTCCCCTACACTCCAACATACGTTACTTAGGCTCATCTCTCCCCTTTAGCTGGCACAGCAGTCATTTTCACTGTCCAGTATGTCTCCTCATCTAGCTGGAACTTACTATGAAGGTTAAAGTCCAACTTGTGGTGCTTACAATCAAGCGTCATACTGGTGCTGCGCGGGGCCCTGATGAGCCTACGTTTAGAAAGGGCTTAGTACTCCAAGTGTAGTCAGAGCTCTAAACCTCGGTGAGCACTCCAATAGCAAACTATGAGAACTTTAAATCCTGTCATCCAAAGGCACTCAGATTTTTGCTGGCAACTCATCTTCTTATGTAATATGCTAACGTGGCTGTCCGTTTGTCTGTCCAGGATTTTAAATCACCTGTCACTCGCAAACCGTTTGACCCATTGACCTGAAATTTGGTACACATATACTACGTGATGTCTACTATCCGCTTTCAGGGTGACGATTGACCTCCAAGGTTATTCCTCTTTTTATTTTTATTGTAGAATCAACTCTCAGCAGCGGCACATGTGCACTGGCACTGCTCTCATCACTACCACCTTCACCGTCACTTCCTCTACCTCTTCATAGCTTAAATCATTCTTGAGGCAGATTGAAGACTTAAGTTCCGGCTTAAGTGAAAAATTAAACATAACGTACTAATTAATTGAAACACAAACACGGACTTCATTAGTTTAAATGCAAAAAGATGCCAATGAAAGAAGAGAAGAAGCAGGCCGCCAGGGTGGAGATAAGGAAACAGCAAACGCATCAACCTCTGAGCAAACGAATGATAAACGTACAGAGAAAGAAACAGGGAGGAGAACCGCAAGTCAAGTTGTATTCCGTGCAGTGCACAGTTACTGGTTTTATATAAAAAGCGTCTTTAAATAAAAACACTGGTATAGACTTGGCATCAAGACAAGAACGTGGAGCACACAAAATGAAAAGATGGGCACTGGGAATAGATGCCAGTAGCCAAAGAGCATACCTTTGTTCAGCATTTCGTCAGCTTCATCAAGAACCAACATTTTGATAGCCCGCGTCCGTAGGCTTCTCCTGCGAATCATGTCTGTTTTATGGGGGGACAAAATGGATTTTGTTAAAGTCTCAATAATTAGTTTACACAAATCTGTTCCGTTTGTGCACAGCACCAGGCCTAATTATATGAAATAAATACATTTTTAAAAAAATGGTGGCCTCCAATGTGCAAAACAAAACTTTCCCTTAAGTACCACATGACTCTGACTTATTTCTTATGGCATTGTGTCATCGATGACAATGGACAGACAACATGCAATACACTTAGAAAACCAAACGCACACACAGAGAGCACCACCCTGACCAACATTAATGTATCGTCACACAACATCATTCTTACCAAACACTCGCCCTGGAGTGCCAGCGACAACGTGCTGCCCGTAGTCAAGTTTTCTGATGTCTTCTCCAACATTTGTCCCTCCGATACAAGCGTGACACTGCACATTCATGAAGTCACCAAGAGCCAGAAGAACCTGCAAAAATCAAAGTGAGTGAACCGTGCATTCCCAGGCAGACATTTTAAATTGGTTTGTTTTCCACTGGCTCAACACAACACGGAGGTTCGAGTAGGTAGAGCAGCACTGGAAAAATACTGAAAACCCCACATTTTTAGGGGATTTTCGGTACTGAAAGTAAACCTTTGCCTTCCTCGCAATCCCAAACAAAGCCCCCCCCCCCCCAATCCCCCTTGGTTCTGAGGCTAAGGATCTGTGCTGGCATCCAGAAGGTTGTCGGTTCAAATCCCCGTCACTGCCAAAAGAGATCCTACTCTGCTGGGCCCCTGAGCGAGACCCTTAACCTGTAATTGCTCCAGGGGTGCACTCCAACCCCCCCAAGGGGTCTGAGAAAACTAAAATTCCTAATACAAGAAAATGAACAAAGCAAAATAAAGAACAAAAAAAAAAAAAAGAATGCTTGTTACGGTAGTGTGAGGAAAAAATGGCTGTTTTGCTCGATGTGATCAGAACTGCACAGGGAGGACCTCAACTACACCTCCACCCACAATGACGTGGCGCACCAGAGAGTCTGGAGTAGGGAGGGGAGTTGTGGAGCCATCCAGTACGTGTGTCTGAACCGTTTTGGTACCGACGTCAGAGAGCTGGTATTAATATCGATGTCAAAGTGTGAGGACCGATCCAACGCTTCTCAGGTGATCGTCTCACTCGGTGCAATTTTCAATGTAAATTATGACAAAACTAGTGTGAAAAGTCTTCACTGAGCACACCCTCCCACTTTACTTTAGAACTGAGCATTGAAATATTATTACAAAGTGAAAGATCGCTCAGCACGTGATAAATGTGCAAATTAAGAAGTCAGTTACTCAGTGGCCAACAGCACCAGCAGATAATCAGACCCCGTTGCATGGAGGCCAAGGCAGCAGCAGACCAAGTGTTGTTAATAATAATAATTCTTTGCATTTAGATAGCACTTTTCTCACTACTCAAAGCGCTGACCAATTGCAGGCTAAGGGCCTTCCTTGCTCAAGGGCCCAACAGAGCAGAGTCCCTACTGGCATTTTACGGGATTCGAACCGGCAACCTTCCAATTGCCAGTGCAGATCCCTAGCCTCAGAGCCTAACCCTTATCTGAAAGTAGAATAAGAGAACAGGTAGGTAGATACACCTACTTACCTGCATGCTGACTGCTGCCAACTAGATGGCAGTCTTGTGCTAAAACGATCGAGCAATCTGCTTGCACTCACTGCCTAACTCAATGTGAATTTCCCCTTAGGATTAATAAAGTATCTAACTCCTCCAACATTTACGACAAGAGAGTTAATCTCACAAGACAGACGTGTCACTTTAGGCTTCACACAGGTCCAAAATATAAAAAACGGCACACAGCGCGAGTCCCACCGGAATGAGCCGATTCTAACGAGCGCGCGGCGCCTCCATTCCTCCACAGTCTGCCTTTTGAGTAATCAAACTTTCTTCTTTCAGAAAACTGAATTCTTACCTTCTGGATTTGTCCTGCCAACTCTCTGGTAGGAGCCAAGATGAGTGCCTGAGTTTCCCGGACCTTAAAAGAATTTTAAAAATTTGCATAAATCTCATTTTGTTTTGACTCCAAGGTGAAGAATTAAAAAAGAAAAAAAATATGAGAATTAATTTTGCAACATTCATGTAAAGGAAAACACAAAGGGCGGCTGCACTTCATTAGTCAGGAGAGGAGACTTCATACCTGAATATCCAGGCACTGCAGCACAGAAACACAGAAGGTGGCCGTCTTTCCAGTACCAGACTGAGACCTGAAAGCAAACAACAGACTTGAAATCCCATCTGCCCTCCAATAACTCACTTTATTTATACCCTGCAAAGGTTAACTGGTGTGGCTTTAAAGGTTGGCAACTAAACATTCAAATGAATGTCCGTTTATGTATTAAAAACTACGCTTATATTAAGTTAAAAAGTAAAAAACAAGTCTGTCATGCATCACTCGTAAAATAAAAGGTGGGCGCTTTGCTGAGATTTTAAGAAGTGTTTCTGAATGTTGATTGATGACAAGCGCCCAAGCTTTTATTTTACGAGTGATGTATGACAGACTTGTTTTTTACTTTTTAACTTAATATAAGCGTGGCTTTTAAAACGTTTTGTATTTTGCCCTTTCTCTGTGCAGTGTTCGCCCCTTTGTTGTATCTTAATAATGACAATTAAAAACGAGCAGAGCAGGCAGCACTGAATCATGAAAGGCTGAAACTACTTCTGCGTCTGACCCACTCATTAGTCAATAATGGATACACTTAGAAAAGTAGAATGAAAATCAAGATGAAAATATTGTTAAAAAGTAAAAAAAAAATACATTATTCCCATACAACTGCTTGGTACATTTTAATTATATATATATTTTTTTGACCAAACTTACTTTTCTAATTTCTATTTTGTTCCCAACAACACATCACATAATTAGCCCAGAAGCTGCAGCCACCGGGGGTCCCCAGGACTGACTTGGAGAAGCTCAGCGCTCCACTGGTGTGTCTCTCGAATGCTGGGAGTCACCTTGGACTGCCAAACAATAAGTAGTATTGACGTTTGTTTTTATTGATTAATCCAATAACTAATTTTATCCAAATAATTCAAGTAGGTATTTGATTGTGTGCTGTATTTTAATATTTATTGAACAATATTATATATAGAATTTGAAAACATCAGGCTATGAAAAAATAGTAAAACTCCTCCAAGATCACAAATGAGGGGACTTGCCCAATATTTGGAGGAACCTTCTTTAGCGAATGGTGTAGATACCACCATGACTGGGCACATCACAACAGAATGTCCCCTTTGTGCAAATTGGGTTAATTAGCTGGTGCTACTGGCAGGGACGACTGTCCAGTAAGAAGGTATGACTGGGTTTTTAATTGATTGGTCACTTAAACTGATTAACCCTTAACTCGCGTGGTCTACTTTATGCACCCCTGTTAAAATGGCTATTTATATGCACGCTGTGAGGTTATAATATAAAATATTGCAATCATTTTAAACTGTACATGTTTGTAATGTATAGGGTGGTCCAGATCTAACTATGCAACTTTTAATGCAATGCAATAATTGCATAATTAGATCTGGACCACCCTGTAATGTAATCCCATGTTACTGAACAGTATGACCCCCGTCTAGGACTATCTGAATATAAATCTCCACTTCTCCAGCGCTCACTCGTCACCCGTCACACTTTGATCCACTGAAGGATTTGCACAGGGTTCACACTTCAGTTGCCGAATGTTCTTTGCAGACAAAGTCATTGCCAGAAGAAACATCTCATCATTGTCATACTTATAGAAGTACCAAATATGCCACATGGAACTGGTGACTGGGCATCCACTCATAAAACTGCCTGGGGGCACACTGGAGGAACACCACTGCGACACTGGACTTGTAGTGAATGAAGCTGAGGAGAGATGGCGGATGCTGCTGGTAGGTTCAAGTGAAAGGACGTTGGATAAAAATAACTGCGATTGGTGTACAAAATACAGGAGTGTGAGTAGTTAAGCGTTAATCAAGGCAGCCCTAAAGTTAACGTTCTCTCCTTCGATTAAGCGAGCAGCCAGTCAGCCTCATCTGAAACACTAGGCGACACTTTCTGCTGTCTACCGAGAACCCGTAGGAGACTGAAAGCTGACGTGTTGCTAAAACACCAAACACTTACTGCAGGAATTAGATAGATAGATAGATAGATAGATAGATAGATATGAAAGGCACTATATAATAGAAAACCTTTTTTGTTAGATAGATAGATGCAAAAGGCACTATATAATAGATAGATTGATAGATAGATATGAAAGGCACTATATAATAGATAGAACTTTTTTGATAGATAGATATAGATAGATATGAAAGGCACTATATAATAGATATAATTTTTTTGATAGATAGATAGATAGATAGATAGATAGATAGATAGATAGATAGATAGATACTTTATTAATCCCAAGGGGAAATCCACAGGGAAAGCTGCTCTAGGACTGCTATGTGGTTTTGCAAGGAAATGAAAGCTAAATAAGGAATTAGTGGGAGGTAAAAGAGGGGAGTCTGACGCAAACTAAATGAGCAAGTGAGTGACTCCCAACACCGAGGAGCTCCAGAATGGAGGCCAGCCGGAGAATTATGAACTGAACTTAACAGAACGGTCCACTGCATTACGCTGTTAACCCAAGAGAAGCAAGTCGACTTACTGTGCAATCACATCCCTGCCCTTGATGATCTGCTTGATCGCTCTCTGTTGGATTGCAGATGGCTTCTCAAAACCTGGACAGACAAACAAACACATAATTAATAAACAACTCAAGACATCGACCCATCGTTATAGTATTTAAAAATGTGCCCAATCACTCACTTAAAAAAAAAAAAAAAAGACATTGTGTTCTATAAACACGGGCGCCTGTACTTTCCTACAAACTTTAGACACACACCACCATATAGTGGAAAATAAAACTATAGGCTATGCGATAAGCCGTCGGATATTCAAAATGTTAAATGTAAACAGGCACCCCTTGTTGGGTTTTCCTCTCAAATCTCAAAGTGTAGGTTAGGTTAACTGGAGACTCTAAACTGTTCCTGTAGCTATGGGTGGGCCCACTCATGAAAATGGTGTTGTCACTAAAACAATTGTGATTAACATTTTTTCTGCCTCTATACCTTCACTAGTACAAGTCTTGTGATAACACAGCAACGCACAGACAAGTGAGGAAGAGAAGGCCATCTGATCGTGAACTTCAGAGCGTCGACAGATAAATACTCTGAACAGAAATGCACTCCCGTCACAGCCCTGCCAACCTGCGGCCCACTCCTCGCCATCTTCAGCCCTTGTACGACCACAGTACTTTGGCTCCTGCTTACACCTCGTCATCCACCCACGTGTCCTCATGTTAACCTCCTGCGGCTGCTCAGACCACCAGGTAACGAGCAGAACTTCAGGATGTTTTCAGAGTTTGATGTTAGCACTCAAAATTTTAGTCCTGCTCCAATGGTAAGTGAAAATGTTTCTCCTGAATGGCATGAAAGATTCACAAATGATTGGTTGGTAAATTTTGAAAGATCAGATAAGATCACATTTGTTTAATAATATGGATGAGCCGCCAATTCAACAGGCTGAAGTTTCCAGTTTCCATTACAGCCAGTAAGTCAAGCAGCTGCAGTTCATTAGCACAACAGATGAGGTACACAGCAGGAAAAACTGAAATGTGATCAAATAGGCAGGTAGAGCAGGATGAGCTTTGAGACGTCCGGTTTCAAACGTGCAGCATGTCCCGTTTACAGGACGTCTTTTTCTTCGTCGTCTTCTCGTACCTTTGCCTCGTTCTCTCAGTCTCACTCTTCACGTGCTGGATGAACCAGCAGACACAAAGGGGTCTGTAAAGCAGCTTGAGACATTTGAATGTGAAATCCCGAATTTAAGCAATTGTGTGAAAACGATCACAGTCAGAAAAAAGAATTCTGACGAGGTAAATAATGTAATAATCTCGACAGGCCCGTGCGCGCGAGTGAGCCTTGTGGTGCTGCAGTGCGATTTTCACCATTAGTGCTGCCAGGATCGGCACCTGCTCCCTGCGACCACAGACTGTCCGTTACATTCACCCACACTGCCCTCATTCCCGGCCCATTCTACACACACATTTAACAGTTTCCTTTTAGTAACAAGCACAGCGTCATCTGCCCATCGCACCCTGGTAACACTGACACTTTATTCCTATCATTTCTTCAGCATCTCTTTCAATCATTTAGCTGTACAACGAGAAAACATCTGGCACAAGACCACGGCCTTGTCGTATTCCTCTTCTTATCGACTTCCATTCTCCGAGTTCACTGTTGATTCTTACAACTGCTGCCAGTCCAGCTTCATTAATAGCTGGACAGCGAATGAAAAAGATAATTAAAAGATAATCAAATGTCTTTTGCATCAAGTGGTAAACTTCTTAAAATATTTAGCATTTCTTCACGCTTCACTTTACCAAACATCTTTGTGTAATCAATAAAGCACACATACATTATTTAGATTCATTTTTGGCATTTTTACTCTAAGCGTTTATACCATTAATCCTTGTATCTCACATTTGGTCTTTCACAGAAATGATGAAGGATAACAAGAAAGCAATCAGTTTAGTTTTCATCGATTGTGTTCTAGTTTGGGATTATGAGGCTGAGCCCACCAGGTGGACGCGTACGTGTATTTGTTTGGCAGAAACTTTTAGCCAAAGCAACTTACAAATGCGATCAACATAATCAAATAAACATCAGTCTGGAGTTTGACAGGACAAGGTGACAAAATTGGCCATCACGGTGAGGAGCTCAAATCAAAATCCATGCGAGTGACAATTCCTTAGTTCCAAAGAAAGCCCAAACAGCAGGGTCTTCAAACGTTTCTTAAAGACTGAAATGTTAGGTGAGGTGGGCAGCTCGTTCCAACAGCCAAGTACTACACATCAAGAGCCTGGACTGAGATTTAGTGCCATGCAGTGGTGGCATCGCCAGACGCCATTCAACTGCAGACTGGAGTGGTCGAGAAAGAGCAGAAAACATCTGGAAGGCACGTCATGATGTTCTACAAAGAAGTTTCTGCTTGAGGTACAAACGCAGATCTTCTGCCATCGGGGGTCTCTTTCGTGAAGATCACGAACGTTCACCATTCAGCCCGCTTCCCGAGATATCAAGCCTCACAGACCAATTGCGCTTTAGTTTGAAACGACTAAATAAACGTTAACAAAGCTGAAGGGAGAACAGTTTCCATTGAACTCAAGGCTGCCACTCACCGCGCAGAACCTTAAACGGGTCACCCAATCACATCTTCTAAGCGCCGCTACCGTCCGGCACACAAACGAAACGAGAAGCGCCTTCAACTACGACCTCGTCAAAGCGATGACGGAATGGAACGAGTAACACGGACAGGTATATACAACGTAGGAGATTTCGGTCGACATTTCGCATGGTTGTCTTCGTCTATTTAAGAAGAATTATGTAGCAGTCCTACTCCATTGTGCGCGCCTCATTCTTCTATTGTATTAGGACTCGCTTTGTAAGTCCCCTTGGATAAAATAAATAATAACTGGCAAACTGCCACCCGCAAACCCGAACTAGATTAGTGGGCTGGAGAATGCGAGATTTTTCGACATTCGAGCCGTAAATTCCACGCGTTTATATAAAATGTATAATTATATATAAAGCACATGTCTATCTCAGAACAAAACGAAGCTCAGGCAGCCCCATAAATCCATATGGCTTGACATACAAAACGTGTGCGAGCCCCGGACTCACCGTACGCGTAGATCCCACGGAGGAGGTCCTCTCGTAGGCCCATAGTGTCGAAAGTCGGCGTCACGTCGACCTCCTCGCTAGTTTCAAACTCCACTTTTGTCATGTCCTCCTCTTTGAGGATTCGCTTCCTCACCGAGACTGTTTGCGTGGTCATTGTTAGCAAAAAAGAAAAACCAAACTCCCCGGTAACAACTATTCCACTCCGGAATCCAACGAGCAACAACCCGCAGCAACAGCGGCCTAGCGCAAAAAAGGGGCCTTGTGACGTCAAAGTCCTGCGCCAAATGGGTTACGTCAAGCATCCGCGACTGACACGTGACCACGCGGTGGGCTGGACGGTTAGGACAATCCGCGCTCTGCAGAAACGGCATTGGCATCGGTGGCAGCTCGGCTTTTTGGCAGAGTTGTACCTCAATTGAAGTTCGAAGTTAGTCATTAAACATGAAAGCAAAAGATAACCCAGCGCCGCATTACGGAAGGGATGTGGCAATAAGCGTAAGGCTTATAGTGTTGTTGGGGGAGGCCATAGCCTCTTGTTTTGAAGGCACGTTTGATATACGCTACCGGTCAAAAGGTTTAGAACACCTCCGTTTTTCCTCAGATGTAATCAGTTGAAATGCAGTGGATGACCCAAAATGGTAAAAAGGTAAGCAGTACACTGCCGTAGTGTAAATTTAAATTTTTGCTAACCTAAAACTGACAAAAAGGAAGTTTCAGAATAGATAGATAGATACTTTATTAATCCCAAGGGGAAATTAACATACTCCAGCAGCAGCATATTGATAAAGAACAATATTAAATTAAAGAGTGATAACAATGCCGGTATACAGACAGACAATAACTTTGTATAATTTTAAATAATTTGGTATTTTGAAATACCAGCTGTGGACAAAGTCTCCTCTTTACAGTAGAAGCTGTTTGTGACCTGCACTGTGAAGCTGTGCTTGATGATGTTGTGCTGTGAGATGCCAGCTGTTGACCCTCACAAACTTATCTTCTGATTGGCTTGTGACGTTGGGGCTGCCAGATCTCCTCCTATCAGAGTTCCTTCCAGTTTCCAATTGCCTTTAGATTGTGTAGGACACCACTGGACTCGCTGACGCTATTTTTCTTGTCCATTTCTCTAAATGAAAGGCCTACACTTTGTGAGGGTAATAATGCTCTGTCTCCTTTCATTAGTTAATTGCCATTTACCAGTGTAATCTTTTCCAAGTTGTACTTAAGAGTGTGTAGTGACTCAGTCTGCACCAACTCTGCTTTAAGACACACAGAGGGATTTTTAAGTAATCAGCAGAAGTTGGGACACCTGTACAAATTGTTTGCTTCAACTTTCAAGGCTTCATTCACTTTAATTGCTGCAGAACATCTGGAGGTTGTAACCCGTTAGTTGTTCCCCAATGAAGGCCCATTTGAAATATTCTGAAATTTCCTTTTTGTCAGTTTTTGCAAAACTTTGAATTTAAACCTCTGGCAGTTTACTGCTTACCTTTTCACCATTTTAGATCATTCATTGCATCTCAACTGTTTAAATTTGAAGAATAAAAAACGAGGTGTTCTAAACGTTTCATTAGTAGTATACAGTATATTGTAATTCTTCCAAAAAAAAGAAAAACCGAGAACGATTAAGAGTTGGGGAACCAGATGGGTACCAAATTTAATTCATAAAACTGAAATGAGGTGTTTCTCGTGGAGTTTTGTGTGCTAAACAAGTGTGGGCCGACTGAGCACTAACTTCTGATACCTTTTGTCTTTAAACAGAAGAAGCGGGAGGTTCGGAGATATACTAGTGTGACATGATGGCACATTGGGGACTTGTCCTGTGGTCTGTGAGGAAAAGAGAAGAAGTCCAGAGTGAGCGCTTTTGCCATGGCACTGCAGATGGCTGCCTTATTTGAGTAGAGCCATCCAGGCGTTCCCCAACTGTTTGTGTGAAATGCCTCCATGTTAGTCCATATATATATATATATATATATATATATATATATATTGTGGATGTTAGGGGTCACTGTTAACCCTTAAACCCAACAGACAAACACACAGGACACCAGGGTAAAAACACTAAGAAGTAGTTTAACTCTTTTTCCAGGTTGATACGTTACATCACTCATCCAAATGACTTCCTTAGTCTCAGTCGACTGCCGGTTTCTCCAACCTTATAAACAGTACCTTTGCATGATGACCAAACCTAGCAGCATTGACTAACAATGGGCCGTGTGATCAATGATATGCCAATATCCATTGATCGATGGCCATGAGTACCATTCACAGAGCATTGGGGAATGGCTGCAATCACAGCATTGTGAGATGGTGAGTACCCTTAGGCCCCCTCCTCGGTTCAGAGATGGTCGTTCCTTTCTCACGTAAGTTGTCTCCATTGTTGTGCAAGTGTTCACTCTGAGGATGTCAGATTTGCAATTAAGAAAGCTTGGCCCGGTAAAGTGTAAGTCGTTGAAGGGGTTTTCCTAAATATACGAATTTTCATGATATTACAATATGATGACTTTTAAAAGTAGATTAATTTTCGCGCACATTACATCAGTTGTTGGGGAGAATCTGCTGATTGCCCACCGTTGTGACAGAAAAGTAAGCGCATATTACGGACAGCAAAGCCAGCATTACTGTCAGAGAAAATTACAGGCATTTCACAGAAAAAATTTAATGAGGTAAAAGGTCCCTTGCCATTTAATATCGACTGTTCCTACTGATGTTTATGGACTACTGTTCTAGCGCCCGTTATTGTAACGGGCTTAATGTGTAGTTGTTGCCATATCTCTACACTGTGAGACCTGCTGTTGTATTTCTAGTCGGAGGTGTGCAAAGTGACAGGCCTGTCCCTTGTGGTGCTCACACAGCCCCTGATTGTCACACACTGTAGTCGGCCCCACAGATCGTCCATCATCCAGGACCCCCACAGGCTCATCCACCTGCACATCTCTGAGTTTAAACCTTGACAAGGATGGCTGGTTGGTATTAAAGGTGCTGGAGAAATCAGAACATCTCATCCTCCGAGTGCGGTTGGCTTTGTGGAGGACACAGATAATTGTGTCCTCCATTCCAGTCTTTGTCTGATGGGCAAATTGCAGTGGGTCCAGGTGGTCTACCACAAGAGGTCTTCATGATGTGAGATGTCAGTGCCACTGGTTTGTAGTCATGAGGTGAAGACGCGCCTGCCATCTTTAGGACAGGAACAATGCAGGGTGTTGTCCACAGCAGTGGCATTTTCTGGAGCCTAAGGAACTGGCGCGTCTCCTCACCTCTTCAGTCTGTGCACCTCAAAGTATAACAGCAGGTCACTTACAGAAACTCGGAGATGACTCCGCACTTAATGGGGTGAGTCAGTAAGGGGGAACGAGACCACCATCAACTGCTGCTTGACTTTCTCTGCACCAAAGAGCCTCCGTGTCCGGTCACTATTCAAGAAGTGGATATGGAGGTGATCCGCCACTACAAATACTTGTTGGTCTACATCGGTGGTCTCATAACACGGAGGAACTGGAGAAGAACGGACTCTGCAGAAGACTGGGTAGTGACATCCTTCACATCATCCACAGCTCTGTGACGGCCAGTGTGGCGTGCTGGGCTGGTAGCATCACTTCGGGAGAGGACCACCGAATCAACTAACTAAACAAAAAGGGCAGAGTCATTTATGGGACCCCCCCACCGGAGGTCTTAGCAAGTGAGAGAAGACAAAACTGAGTGCCATTATGAACCATGCTGCACATCCTGTGTCTGACACACCTGACACCAAGGAGTTTAAGCCAATGAAGTGTGTCAGGAAACACAACCGAGAGCAGGGCTGTCTTATCAGCATTATAGACCCCCAGGCAAAGCAGTGCACTGCGGCCCCCCTACCTACACAATCACTCAGCAAATCACAACATATATAGATTAGCACGCTTGTGGGGTCCTGGGCAACTGCCTGGAGTGCCCATACATTAAGACAGCCCTGACTTGAGGTCCTTTATACCAACAGCTATATGTCTGTATAGCGCCTCACTAGGACTGGCACTGCCTTTCTTTTTAATTCCCTGTCCAGACAATATGGTGTGTGTGTGTGAGTATTTATTTATTTAACTACCTATCTGAAGTGTGGCCTTAGGGCCATGCCCAGGCCCAGGTAAACTAAGGAGGGTTGAGTCAGAAAGGGCATCTGGCGTAAACCTAGTGCCAAGCTTGTTTCGTGTCTCGTTATTGTTTGGAAAAAGAAACAACTAAGGGGTCTGAGTTAATTTATTTTGCCTTCGTTTTAATTCACTTAATTAGCAGCAAAACTGGTCACTAATTAAGAAGATGGTTAGAATGAAAACCTGCAGCCACTGCGGCCCTCCAGGACCAGAGTTGGACATCCGTGACTCTAATTGAAGGTCAGGGTTAAATGAACATGGACACTCTGGCGCCATAGTCAGATTTAATTGGGCCATTTATCGAGTTGGGGGTTTTGATGATCAGTCCCATTGTTGGCATTAGTGAAAGCGTTTGTGGAACTGCTTGGGGACTCCCAGGTCATCACAACAAAAAAATAGGGCAATCCCTAGAAATGGCGAGAAAAATGGGCACAATACAATTCAAACCAAACTGCGTTATCCGGCCATTGAAATACCGACTGAGTGTGTCCACGAGTTTCATCATCTGGACTCCCGTTTATTAGCTCACATTCCAGGGATGATTCCCTCTCTGCTGAAGTCCTAAATGAGTTGATCATTCTGCCCTTAGAATGGCGCGGACTTCACGGGGGGGTGTCGGAAACAACAAACTTCAGTTAGCATG
Organism: Erpetoichthys calabaricus; assembly: GCF_900747795.2. Taxonomy (NCBI): domain Eukaryota; kingdom Metazoa; phylum Chordata; class Cladistia; order Polypteriformes; family Polypteridae; genus Erpetoichthys; species Erpetoichthys calabaricus. The sequence continues at coordinate 93,588,003 of NC_041408.2, forward strand.
AGCGGGTAACGCATCTAGTAAATAAATTAATTAATAAATAAATAAAACGAGAATCCATAGAGCGCACGTCTGTCGTCACCAGCCTTCCACCTCCTTCTTTGACGTGTGCACGAGCCCAGCCGCGCGCCCCGAGTGAGAGACTTTTATTTTGACAGCTGCCCCCGAGCCCTGGGATGCCGCCGGCCTCTCGCGGCGCCGCTCGCGCTACAGCCTCGTTGTCGAGTCGGGACACCGTCTGTCTGGTAATGCGAGAATGCAGTGCGAGGCTGCAGTAGAGCAGAGAGCCGCCGTACGACGAACGCAGCAGCTCGGCGCCTCAGAGCACTAGGAGCCCGACGAGATCGTGCGGAGGGGCTTCGCCTGTTCAAACGGCGTCTCTTAGAAGAAAGGAGCGCAGGGGATGTGAAAAGATCTGGAAGTAGCGGCGGCAGGAGAGCTTCACGTAAGCAGCCACTCGAGCCGGGTTCGGTTTTGGCGGACTCTGTTATTGTTGTTTTTCTGGGAGTTGGACCGGCAGCACTTCGATCTCCCCCTCTTTTGGGGCTCTTTTTTTCCGCCTGTCTGTCCGCTCCGGTCCGTTACTGCAAACTTATTTGGTCGACTGGAGCGGAGCGGAGCAGCGGGTTGGTTCGTATTCCGTTCCTATGGTGACGCGTGTCCTTGGACGCGCATGCTCGCTCAGGAGGTGACTGCTGCTGGCGCGGTTGCTCTTTTCAGGTCGGGCGGGTAGCGGATCACCTCTCTCGGGGCTTTTGGGTGGCCGTTTGTGGAGCACAACGTGTGTTTTGTGTTGCGATTTTGTGCGAATGTTTATTAGGCAGCAATGCTGAATCTGTGGCTCCGTAGACCCACTGGTGGTAGTCCTTGAGTTCGGTGGGATTGGCGGAGCTCCAGCTTCGCGTTGTCGTGTACAGTAAATCCACTTTAGCGCACGCGAGCCTCGCGCCGGAATTACAGTCGGATCAAAATGAAGGCGGTCGTGCCAACAGTTGGAGAGGCTAACTCGAGACACGGAACAGGGCGAGAAGAACCCCTCGTCTTCGGTTCGGTTAAGTTGCTGTCTAAATAATTGATTGATGTATAAAGTGATATTAATCCTCAGAGGGAATTTTAGAAGCATACAGCAGCAGAAACATAAAATAGATGCAGACTCGCAGGACTAAATAATACAACCAATCCATAGGTAGATGATAAATGTACAGTCATGGCCAAAAGTTTTGAGAATGACACAAATATGAATTTTCACAAAGTTTGTTGCCTCAGTTTTTATGATTGCAATTTGCATCGACTCCAGAATGTTCTCATGAGTGATCAGATGAATCGCAAGGTCCCTCTCTGCCATGAAAATGAGCTTCATCCGCAAAAAACCAACTGCATGTCAGCCCTGCCACCAAAGGACCTGCTGACGTCATTTCAGTGATCCTCTCGTTCGCACGGGTGACAGTGTCAACGGGGACAAGGCTGGAGGTCACTCTGTCAATCTGATTGAGTTACAATAGAGAGGTGAAGAAGGCCTCAGGGTGCCCAAGAAAGTCCAGTAAGCGCCAGGACCGTCTCCTGAAGTTGATTCAGCTGTGGGCACCACCAGTGCAGAGCTGGCTCAGGAATGGCAGCAGGCAGGTGTGAGTGGGGCAAAGACTTTTGGAGGGTGGCCTGGTGGGTGTCAAGAAGGGCAGCAAAGAAGCCAAGAAAAACATCAGGGACAGACTGATATTCTGAGATTGGACTGCTGGGGACTGGGGTCAAGTCATTTTCTGTGATGAATCCTCTTTCCGATTGTTTGGGGCATCCAGAGAAGAAAAGGTGAGCAGCGCCACCATCACTCCAGTGTCATGCACATCCTGAGACCAATCATAGCCAAGGCAGTGGGCTCACTCACAATTTGGCCTAAGAACACAGCCATGAATAAAGAATGGGACCAAAACATCCTTTGAGAGCAACTTCTCCCAACCATCCAAGGACAGTTTGGTGACCAACATGATGGAGCACCGGGCCGTAAGGCCAAAGTGAGAACTGAGTGGCTCGGGGGAAAAAAAATCAAAATTTTGTGTCCATGACCAGGAAACTCCTCAGACCTTAATCTCATTGAGAACTTGTGGTCAAGAGGCAGGTGGGCAAACAAAAACCCACCAGTTCTGACAAAATCCAGGCATTGATTATGGGCTGCCATCATTCAGGATTTGGGCCCAGACGTTGATTGACAGCCTGCCAGGGCGAATTGCAGAGGTCGTGAAAAAGAAAGAAGGACCAACACTGCAAATATGGACTCTGCACATAAACGTCATGTCAGCGTCAAAAAAACCCTTTGAATCTTCTGAAGTGCTTGTAATTCTACTTCAGTACACCATAGAAACATCTGACAGAAAGATCTAAAAACACTGAAGTGGCAGACTTTGTAAAAACCAACACTTGGGTCATTCTCAAAACTTTTGGCCACGACTGTATGTTGTGCAGAAATTGCAAAGTGAACTTAAAGAATATCAATGTTTAGTTTGGGATGTTGGGAGGAAGCTTGGAATCGCCTGATATCAGCGGGCAGAAAATACCCCCAGAGGCTCCTCTTAGCAAACTGTTATTGGAATGGGCCTGTGGCTAAAAGTGTTCCAAGAGAGCGCCCCCTGGAGAGGATTTTCCATGACAGTGTCCAGATTTGTGTGTCCAGGGTCATCCCTGTGATGGAGGAGCTTTTCCTGATAGTTTTGCTCAGGCATTGTGCCTCTTTTGGTAACGTGAGTTGCTTCTCCAGGAGAACTGGCTACTACAGACTACGGGCGTCCCATCTGTTTTATTGTCCAGCGCCACTGTGCTGTCAGACCAGTCCAGTTTGTTGTTTATGTGAACCCTCAGGTCCTTGTGGTTTTTCATCACGTCCTCCTCTTGACTGGTCTCGAAGGATCCTTAACACGCCGGAAGCCCATCACTTAACTCGTCTGTCTTGCTTGAGGCTGAGCTGCATGTGGATCTCCTTGGACCAGAAGATAAAGTCCCTCCACAAGCCTCCTGTATGCCTGACTCATCTCCATTATTAATGCAGCCTTTGATGGAGGATTGATCAGAGAATTTCTGTAGATGGTATTGGTACTGTGGTGCCAATGGTGCTGGAAGTCAGTTGTATAGAAGGTGGCCAGTAGGGAGAACGGACAGTTCCCTGAGGTGCTTTCCAGTATCACACACCACCGTCCTTGAGCCACACAGTCTGCCGTCTGTTGGTCAGCTAGTTCACGACCAGGAGATGTGTATCATTGAGCATTTTCTCCATTCGGTGAACCAGAATGATGTGTGAAATGCACTAGAAAATCAACAACACGATCCTGACTGTGGTGCTGGCTTTCTCTGAGTGGAAGTCCTCTCTCTGTGGAGCATGGAGAACTGCAGACCAGTGACAATGTTCTGAAATCAGGGGGTCGGAGCTATTTGAGGACCAGCCTGGCAAAGACCTTCATGATGTATGAAGTTAAGTGCAACAGGTCTGAAGTCCTTAGGGTCACTGGCATGCTCTGTCCTTGGCATTGGGACCATTAAGGATGTTTACCTTTCTTGGGGGAACGTTCTACAGACTACTGGGAAATGAAGGACAGTTGGTGAAGGACCCCACAGAGCTAGCTGGCGTGTGTTTTCAGCACCTATGGGCTGATTCTATCCAGACCTACAGCCTTGTACATCGAGCTGTCACCTGACTTGATCCATAGAGACGGACAGCATGAGTAACGGATATCTGTCACATAGTTAGGTAGACAGGAAGTCGATTTAATCCCAAAGGACACTGCAGGGTTACAGCAGCTGATAAGAAAGGCACACATGTGCGTGTGGTCAGAATGATCTCTAAGCAGATTAACAAAGTCAGGCGACTGATTCACCAGGTGTAATGTGATTAGAGCTGCCCATACTTAGTTTCACAGCGCAGGATACCCACCCGCCCGTCCGTCATTGGCACAACATCATTGTCTGTTGAGATGTCTGCCAGACCAGCTCAGTACCATTCAGCACAAAGAGGGCACAAGACCACCTCGGCTATGTGGTGACTCATAGAACCTGAGGGTAGAAACGACCCGACATGCCGCTCATCCCATCCAGTTACTGAGGGGAGTGAGTCATTGTCCAGGATAATAAGAAGCTTCCAGAGTGTCGGTCTGCTCTCCCACTTCTCCAGGGAGTCTCGCCTTTTTAATCCCTGCAGTCTGTTGGCATCCTCTGCACTAATGGCATTTCTCCAGCACACTACTGCACAGAAGGTGGCACTGGCCACTACAGACTGGCAAAAAACATGGAAGAGTGGCCTGCATACACAGAAGAACCACAACGATAATTCATCTCTTGTGTATCCCAGAATCACACAAGGAATGGCTTCAACAGGCCCTCAGCCTCGACTTCCTCAGGTCAGGTTAGGTTGGGGAGCCTGCACCCACCACATGACGAAAACAGCTCGGGTTCCTGGTTGGCAACCACCCAGGCAGACCTGTCCAGTCCCAACCTCTGGAAATGACCCTCTATCTGCCGCAGCCAGGTGTTACGTGGACGTCCCCTTGGCCTGGTTGAGCCACTCGGGTCCTCAACAATGAGGGTCCTGCAAGCCGGATCACCCTTGGGGAATCATAGTGGCTTAAGTGACGCTCTCTCACAATGCAGGTAATGTGCCACATTCAGGACTCTCTCAGAAGACAACAAAGACCTTTTCAGTTGGGTGGTCTTTTATATTGTTTAACACATTTTGATGTCAACACCAAGGAGTACAAAGCAAAACTCTGAACTCTCGTCTCATATTCATCTCTTGATCTCAACCCAAAGTGTCTTAAGTATCCATCAAAACCAAACTGGCCTCTTGCCGGTCCAGTCCTTATGGAGGCGACTGCAGATGGGTGAGTTTGCTGCGTAACGGAAAGAAAGAAACAAAAACAAAAAATGGTGACCCTGCGTAGCCTTAGTGGGACTGGGGTGGCTGCAGTGCGATGGCCCGTCCCGTGTCCAGTCCTGCATTTGGATTCTCTCTTGTGCTCCTTTGGCCACACAAACTGGACATTTTCACAGGTTTTATTTATGAAATGAAGTGCACCTGGACGTAGTGACCCTGCAACCGCAGCCCACCTAATTGTGCAAACACATCCCGCTTGTCTGAAGGAAGCTCAAGAGAAATCCATCTTTGTTTTATTTATTCTTATTTTTTTTAAGAAGAACTCCTGCAGGCCTGGACTTGCCTTGTTTGTGTTGTGCAATCCTGCTTTCACGGTCGACCTCCAAAAAATGGATAAATATTAGTCAGCCGTCATTTGTACTGCAGGCGCCGTCCTGACAGGTCACTTCACTGAAGGAGCGGAACATCAGTGAGGTAAGCTGAGCAGCAGGAGGCTTTGGGCCTTTGGGTTTGCGTTTAGACAGACGGAACTTTGTGTTCCCAGGGGTGTTTTTTTTTTGTCTTTTTACAGATAACTTTATTAAATACCTAAATAAATAAACACCAGAATAACTAAAAGAAAGTAAATGTCTCACTTTGCAGTCCCAGTCCCAGTGTGGTGCTGTACAGGCATATGGCGGTTGGTATAAAGGACCCCCGTCGCGTTTCCTGATGCACCCCATTGATTGAAAGTCCTCGGTGTCCGTGTGTCACAAGGAGGATGTGCGGCGTTGTCCAAAATGGCACTCCATTCTGTTTTCATTCTCTCCTTCACGACTACCTCCAGGGTCCCAGAGTGCGTCCCATAACTGAGCCTGTACTTTAGTTCAATGGTCCTCTCATGAAGTGATGTTACCAGCCCAGCACACCACACACTGGTCATCATAGACTTGCAGAACGTGTAATGGACAACGCTACCCACCTCGAAGGAACGCAGTCTCCCAAGAAAAAAAGTCCCTGCTGTGCCCTTGCTTCGGTAGCTCCTCCATTTTACGAGACCAGATTTGAATGTCGGTGTCATTAAGTGTGAACCTGAAATACAACTGGGCAGATCTGACCACATCTTAGTGCCACCTGCAAGCCTGTCATTGACAGCAGCAGCAGCAGCTCCTCTCTTATTCACGCCGGATGTTCTTGAGTGTTTGCGTTTTTATTTTATAAAACACTCAAACCTTGGTACTCGTCGGCTTCAAAACTCATTGAATTTGGTATTTGATGAGAAAAAATTGCCGCGGTACTCGTCATTTGTTTGGCACTCATCGCGCTCCCTAGAACTTGTATACAGTGGAACCTCGGGTCATGACTGTAATTCGTTCCAAAACTCTGTAAACTTGGTAGTGACCCGAAGTAATTTCCCCCATAGGATTGTATTTAATTGCATATCAAATGCTTTTTCTGCATCTAATGATAGTAATATCTCTGGGGTGTTTGATTTTGCTGGTGAATATATAACATTAAACAAGCGTCAGAGATTGGAAGATAGGTGTCGGCCTTTAATAAATCCAGTTTGATCCTGTGATATTACTGAGGGCAGCACTTTCTCCATCCTTCTAGTTAGTATTTTTGAGAGTAACTTAACATCATTATTCAGGAATGAAATTGGTCTGTATGATGCACATTGTAACAAATCCTTATTTTGTTTAGGAAAGACGGTGATTAATGCTTGACGAAATGTTTGAGGTAGTATTTGGTTGTCTCTAGCTTCTGTAAATGTTGCAAATAAGAGGGGAGGGAGCTAGCTGAGTGGAGAATTTCTTATAAAATTCTACTAGGTAACCATCAGGGCCTGCTGATTTCCCGCTTTGAAGTGACTTTATAGCATCTAGTAATTCTGTTAGCGTCAGAGGTTTATCCAGTTCCTCAGATTACAGTTTTGAGGTAAAGTCCCTCTGTGCGATGCACGTCTGACCGAGAACAATGTACTGTACAGGGAGAGACTGAAGACGTGCGTAAATCACCGGCGCGTACGAACCGGAAGGGAAACGAAATAGAGCACAAAGAGTTCACAGCGAATGCACAGGGAGAGACTGAACACGTGCGTAAATCATCGTTGCGTATGAACTGGAAGAGAAACTGGCTTGTTTGTCTCCCGAGTGTGTGATCATGAACAGATGCAAAAGTTTGGCGAACTTTTTGGTCGTAACCCGATTTGTACGTGGTCCGAGATGTTCGTGACCCGAGGTTCCACTGTATGTCGTGACTCGCATGCCCCTTTCACGATAAACTAAGGAGCGCGTGTTAGTCTCTGCGTAGCTCTCACTCGTTGCAGAAACCCGCTCGGTCCTCCGTACACTTTGTGTGTTTTGTTTTTTATTTTTCTATTCCTTGTACAAATTATTTCAGAATAATCACTGGTCCCAAGAAGGCTGGTGATAACATCCAAAAGAGAAGGAAATTAGAACTACGATAGTGCAGAAAAAAAGAGAAAATCGAGAAATATGAGAGTGGTATCGGCGTGTCTGCGCTCACGATAAGGTACTGAATGCCAAGAACAAGAGGCCATCAAAGTAGCCGATGTTGGTAAAGGAGTCAAAGCTTTGATGAAACAAAGAGCACAGACACTAGAGGAAGTGGAAGAATTGTTGTTGATCTGCATAAATGCTGATAGTATTTCAGAGTTCATCATTTGTGAAAAAGCAAAACTGTCGCCTGTAAATCTGTCAATTAAACAAGCCTGGAACGAGAGCTGAGAGTAGTGAGGAGTTTAAAAAGAGAAGTGGCCTGGATGGTGTGGTGAGACATGGCTGCCAACACAAAAGCTGCCAATGAATTTATTCACGTGTTTAAGTGCGATGTTTTTTATTTATGTCTATGAACTTACACTGTTTATTAGTAAAATACATCTCCATTAACTGATTGCTTGATATATAATGCCTTATAAAATGTGGACTTTCTGGGGGTCTGGAACGGATTTAATCAATTTACGTTATGGGAAAGATTTGCTTGGTACTCGTCATTGTTGACACTCATCATGCCATCTGGAACGAATTAACGACGAGTACCAAGGTGCCACTGTATTTATACTTTTCTTGAACTTTTGTAACTAAGCATTTGACTACAATCTGCAGTATGTCTGCACGTTTACAAAGGGGTACCCAAAAACAACCGGAGTCTGTACCTGGCGCACAATCTCGACTTAGTGGGCAGTGTAGCACACTTACAGTATTCTGTGGCAGTCTACCTGTGTTGTCCGTATGCCATTCCATGTCGGTTTTTCTTGGTGCTTATTAAACGTGTTCTGTGATTTTTGCAATGGGTGCTCATAAAGAACGGCGAGTCTGCGTTCAGTTTTGTTTTCTCTTTGGCTAAACGGCTGCTGAAACTGTAGCGATGCATGAAACTTCGTTTAAAGATGAAGCTTTAAGTTAAACGCAGGTCTACGAGGGGTTTTCACGTTTCAAATGAGGGGAAATGTCACTCGAAGACCAACTTGAGATCTGGCCGACCTTCCACCAATTAGGGATGACGGAAATCTCGAAAAAGTTTGTAATGCAATTTACGAAGGTCGTCGTTGGACTATTGAAGAGATTTCGGAATTGATTTGTGTGTCTTGGAGTTCTTGCCACCTTCCCTGCTCGCCTGATCTTTTGCTCCGTGTGACTTTTTCTTGTTCCCCGCATTTGAGAAAAGAAATCAAAGGAAAGCGTTTTTGTACCGTGGAGGAAGTCGAAAGAAAAATCGCTGCAGGCCTTGGACAACATTCCTCTTCCACCAGTGGGAAAACCGTTGGGACGAGTGCATTCATTCACATGGAGAGGACTTTGAAGGAGACTAAAGTTTCAGGAAGTAAAAATCCCGGTTATTTTTGGGTACCCCCTCGTATGTGACAAATAACATTTGATTTGATTTGGTTTGGCTGGGTGGTATTGAAAGAAATGGAGAAATCAAGAAATGTGATCCTCACAGTGCTGTCCGCTTTGTCCAGGTGAGAGTAATGAGCCTTGTGGGGCAAATCAAAAAGTAAAGGCAATAATCACAACGGATAGCAGCTGACGGCCTCCACCACATTCACGATGTGCAGTGGCTTATGGGTAGTTTAAACATGCGCAACACTCTGCCGTTTGTTTAGTTGAAGCCAAGGTCAAATGAAGATGGATGCTCCGCTGCAGGACTGTTGGAACGACGCACCATAGTGAGATTTCTTTGGGCAGAGGGAATGAAACCTGCTGACGTTCACTGATGAAAACCGCAGGAAAAGTTTATGAATGGATAGGAAGGCTTAAAGTGGGAAGAACAAGTGGAACTGACCAATCAAGCTCAATCTGGTCGACCATCAACATCGTGCACATCACCACGGCAAATGGCTTCATCAGAGAAGACCGATGGATTACGTTGTCCGCAGTTGCTGCACATTTGGATATCCTCTGCGGATCTGCACGCCCTGTAGTGCTTGGTGACTTGGGGTACTGGGATGTTTGTGCAAGGTGAACACCCAAACCGCTTACTGATCTGCACAAACTGGCAGGTTAGATTATGTGATGTTTCAGCCAGGGTCCTCCCTCTTCTTCAGGTTCAGATGCTTTTTTTTTTCGACGTTCTCTTTGTTAAGATTGCTTGTCTCTTAGTTTCTATGTATCTGTACGTTTACTGTTATATTCCATGTGTCTGGGGGTTGTGGAGGGTTCCCCCAAGAGTCAGTGCCACCTGTCCTTTACTGCTATCAGTCGTATCAAGGCTGAGACAAACCAACAGTCCCTTGCGGTTCATTGAATGCTCTCGTGGTGTGATTTTTTTGTTTTTGAACCCTTACTCTGTTTTATTTCTTTTGACTTTGCCTTTGGATTTTGTTCCGGAAAATGACTTTTGAAAGTTGATCTGAGGTGCGTTCCTTAATTAAAGGGCGGGACTAATTCTGCATTACCAATCTCTATTAGCAATGACAGGCCGCGGCTGGTGATTATTTACTGCTTGGTGTGTTGTGACCTGTAGAGGGCACGCAGGGTCAAGGAACAGGATAATGTCTTGTAAGAAGAATAGAGGGGCACGGGTAAAGAGTAGGGGTCCATGGGAGGGGGTACCATTTAATTGCCAACTGCCAATTGAAAGGTCTGTCAGGACTACGCAAGACTTCACTCATGGTGAGCATTTCCAAGGCAGGCGGTTGAGGAGGCAGAAGCTCTGTCCTCATCCAAGGCTAGTCTTGTTTTGGAACCCGACTTCCTGTTAGTGGTCATGCTAGAAGAAGTGGGGCTTCCTTCACCGAGCCAGAAGTGACATCGTAGGTCCTCGGATGGGTTCTCCTTCATTCTGGGTCAAAAGAAAGAAATTACAGTCACACCACTGTCTCTGTCTACCTGGGTTTTCATTTGTCTTTTTAAATGCAGGGCGGGACCCAGTATGCAGTGGGATGGAGGAAGACGAGCAGGATCACTATGTATCTCAGCTTAAGGAGGTGTTTGACAGCTGTGACACCACGGGCACCGGCTATCTGGACAAGGAAGAGCTCATCGAGTTGTGTCAGAAACTGCACTTGGAGGCACATTTGTCGTTTCTGCTGAACACCCTTTTGGGTACGGACCACTATGCCAGGGTAGGTGTCTTGTGAAGTGTCCTGTTATCAATATTTGACTTTAAGGTGGTGTTCCACTGTGCCTCAAGATACCCATATTTTCAGAGCTGGTACCAGAATTCTCAGGAGCTGCCATTTTGTCACATTCACACAGCCATACTTGGCATACCATGCCAGTTTAGTGTCCTCACCCATCCATCCAAACCTGTAAAGGAACTTGGAGTCTATCATTGCAAGCATAGGGTACAAACCCTAAACGGGGTGCCAGTCCATCGCATGGTGAACACACACACACATCAGGGGACCCCTAACCTGCATGTCTTTGGACTGTTGGAGGAAACTGGAGCACCAGGAGGACACAGGGTGACACAGGGACAGGATTCCCGCTGTCCTTCCTGTGAGTCAACAGCAGTGCCGCCCTTAATGTCATCAGTTAACCTGATGTGTGGGTGGAAACTGGAGATCTTGGGGCTAAGAAGGTTAATCTGATGTCTGGTTATATGGTGCCCTGATGTGTGGAGTACCAGTCAAGGTAGGTTATACTTGAGGTATGTAACATGCAGGGCCTATAAAAAGTCCTCACCATCTTGGACATCTGATGTGATCAATGATTTGCTGTTTTGTATTTGTGATTCACTTTTTCAGAGATCTCTTGTCACTTTGTCATTGAAGAGTCTTATTCTGTCCCTCAGTGTCAAAAAAAGTCAAAATCCCCTGGGATTCAATGTTTTATAACAAATAAAATGTGAAAATGTCCATAGGGATGAGTACTTGTTATAGACTCTGTACTGGTGAGGCCTCATCTGCAGTACTCCATAATACAAAAAAGACAAAGCAGCACAAGAGGAAGTGCAGCGGAGAACAACTTGGTGGATTCTGGGCCTTGGAGGGCGAGTGAGGCCGAAGGATCGGAGGAGCAGAACCTTTTAGTGTTACGTTACAGCAACGGTGTTACACCTTCCTCGAGTTTCATTGAATCATTTTGGTTTTGTCTGTTTGTTATTTAGTAAAAAATTATATACAGTAAAACCTCAATTTTCCGTCACTCAGTTAACCGTCAGTCTCCATTAACTGTCAGGGCAATAAAAGAAAAAGCCATTGTGCATGTCAGCGTCTACCCGTTACTACTGCAACCTCAGCACATTGGAACAAGGCCCCCTTTCGCCAGCGCGTAGTGTTTTACCGCAGCACTACGTGTCAAAGTGCAATTTGAAATCACAGCGTCGATTACTTATCTTCAGCTGTGTTTCGTAGCTAATTAAACTGTTGTACATTGTTATGGACGATAAGCACATGCGTGTGGTGTTGGGATTGTCACAAAAAATTGAAATTATTGAACATTTATAAAATGGCAAAAGCACTTCAAGTATTACTTGGAAGGACAACAGTGAACGATTATAAGGCGCGATGGCGACAAAATTGAAAAACGTGTCGAAAATGGAAACCACTGATGGTAGCGTTATTCTGTATTAATGTCAATGTTCTTCTGCATTATAATTATCTTTTTAAATTCTGTTATGTTAAACTATTGTGACGTTCAGGCAGCTTGTGACGCTCTATGGGAGCAGAAAGGGCGGAATGCTGTGTAAGTGATAGGACTGGGAGAGGGGTGGACACGCCTCCTAGGAGATGAGTGACAGGAGGAAAAGGAAGGAGTAGGGAGCCGAGCCGGGAGACAATAAGCAGGAGTGTCTGCGGTGCTGCGAGTGGCAGGAGATGATAAGTATGGGTAGGGGGAGCTCTCTTTTATTGTTTGGAAGACGTGTTCTGTAACCGAGATAAGACAGGGCACCGTTCGTTATGAAACGAAGACTCCAAGTAAAATGTAGGAAACGCCAGTACCTCTGAGTTGTATTTGCTTATTACGCTGGTCGTTACGATATTATGTAAATTAACTTTGTTAATACTATGTTATATTTTCTTAATGTAGGTTGATTTTTTGGTAAATAAATACGACTCTTCACTAAACTTATCTACTGTATATCACTTTGAAAGCAGCAGCTCTGTTATCCGTCTTTTCTCTTATCCATCACAGCCTCAGTCCCGACCCCTGGCAGATAATCGAGGTTTTACTGTATTTGTATTCTCTTTTTTTATATTTTGACGAACTCGTACTCTGTCCAGGATTTGTTCCTGCCTTACACCCGAGGCTTTCTGGGATAGGCTCCCATCTTCCCCAAGGTGTTGCTCAGGATTTGCAGGTTTGAAAGTGGATGGAGTTTTGGATGGACGTTGCTTTGTCAATTGATTTTGTGATATTTTCTGAGTCCTGTTTGTTCTGTTTGATTGTTTTACGTGCCTTGAGGGTGTAGCCTAAGGGGGTGAGGCCCCCCGACATCGCAGCTGAAGGACCGCCCCCTAATTTGTATATATTCAGGGCTGAGGGCTCCTGTTCCTGGTGGGATCATTGATAGGCTGTGGAGTCTCTGGCTTTGGTTTCATTTTGATCTTCACGGTTTTTGTAAGTGTTGTCTTTTCTGATTTCTGAGACATGGCTTGTTTCTGAGGATTAAGATTTCTGGTATCTGGACTGGCATAGTTTGCATTGGTTTGCATTTTCGACATTTGATTCTCTGTTAAGTACATTTTTAAAACAGAAAAGTGTTTTTGTTGTTTTGGCCCAGGAGTTTGGTGCGTCTCCTCCTGCCTTTGATTATTTTTGAGGTTCTGAGAATTCTTGAGGCCTTTCCTCCTTCCTAGTGTGTGTGTGTGTAGGCCGAAGCCTGATTTTGAGTTTGAGGATAAGCTGATGTTTAGTCCTCTGAGGATACAGAAGCTGAGTTTTGGAGTTTCAGCCTCATTTAGAGCCTGGGATCCTGTAGGAATCACAGGAGCAGATGGAGATTAGGAGGTGACATGGTTGACTTGTTCAAGATAAGGGAATTAGGACAGTGGATCCAGTCCATTACTTCAAAATGAGTTCAGCTAGAACAAGGGGACACAGACAGACACATTTGGGGAAAATTTCATACAAATTGTTAGAAGTTTTTGTGTTCACATAGAGAATTCTAAACATGTGAAAGAAAATGACCAAGTAATGTGGTGGACAGCCAGAACTTTGGGACCTTATTTTGGAGAATTCAGGTGAAGAGGATCGATGAGCTTCTTGGGCCAAACAGCCTGTTCTCATCAACATTGTTCTGATGTTCTCATATATCTGGACTTACTCATTAAATGGCTGCCGGGGCTGTGCTGAGATCTTTGCAGGGTGTGGGTAGTTTAGGTGATTTGGGAGGAAGCCGGAGTGCCCAGAGAGGTCTCCACATCTACATGTAGACACCACACCGACACCGATTGTGACAGGACCAGGAACTGAACCCCACCCTTGGGCCCTTGAGACAGGAGCTCTAGGGGTCTCTCGGCCTGCACACAAGTGTAAATTCAGTTCACGAGGCCAAAATTGAGACACCGCTATGTCCAAGTCTGATGTCTGTTGTGATTTGTAAAGCAAGGGAGCTCTTTTGATGACTTTTAAGACAAAATTTTCAAATGTTGAAACCCACCACAGGTGAACTTTGAAGAATTTAAAGAAGGATTTGTGGCCGTCCTGTCCCACTCACTGGACATCAGCACATCTGAGGAGGAGAGCAGTTACCTGGAGCCAGGTGAGTCTGTCACAGCTTTTGATTTCTTTTCTACTGGTGCCCACCCAAGGGTGCCTTAGTCCCGTCAGCATGAGGTTTAATGAGCAGCGGCTGCCCTCACTTCTATAGAAACATTGCGTTGGTCAAAGCCCAGCTTCTTATTTATTCTATATATCCGTGCTGGTGGTGATATCGGACTATTTCTGATTTTTATATTGTTTGATCGGTCAACATTTTTTCTGCCTTCTCCATGTGACAGAACGATAAGACAGCAACATTTCTTATTGTGTTTCTGGCCTTGTTTCTATTTATGTTGGCTTTCTTGCAGACAGCGACAAATATTGTCAGCAAATATTGCAAATATTGTCAGCCGGCGTTTATTTACAAAGCAAGAATAAGTCCCGATGGAGCGTGTCCAGATAGCCAATAGGTTTGTTGTAAGAGTCAATACTTTTGATAGCAGGCTGGTCTAATAAAAGCCTTTTATAGCTGTGCTAGAAATAGAAAACAAGCAGATAAAAAAGGATCTCTTAGTAACTGATAACTTATCTCTGCTATTAAATCGCCAACACGTGGCCTTCATTCCTGGCCCTATGACCTCCCTCCTAATCCCGTTGTAGGATCACAGGGTGAGCCCATAGAATGCAAGCACTGCCACCCACCCAGGTGTCACCCTCGGGGCTGAGCCGTCTGAGTTGTGTAGCATCAGAGTGGATTCACTCCATTAACACGACTCACACCGCTAGGACCAAGTGGACGTCGCCTTCCAGTCGGAGTGTTAGGCTTGAGTTTGTGTTCACAGACAGCCCTCATGTTTTAAGCTGCCAGCTTCATGAAATTCAGAAAGAGGCTTCACCTTCAGACTAAAGGCCTACTCCTATTTTAGTAGTGGTGAGCCAGAATTGAGCACTTAACAAGTGTAGCATGCGGTCGGGACGCCTCCTTGATGGAAGGGCTGGGGGGAGCAAGTGTGGCGAGAACGTTACCTCCCCCGGGTAGATGGCAGCCCCCCTAGGTTGCAGCGGTCCCTCTGACTCCCGCAGAGCTTCATGGGAGTTGGAGTTTGGTGCAGCCCTGTTAAGATCTGCGGGTGCCACCAGGGGGTGCTGCAGCAGGATCTGCTGAGCCCTTTTGGGCAGTTCTTCCTCCACACCTGGAAGTGCTGCTGGAAATACATCATCAAACACCTGGAGCACTTCTGGGTGCATTTTAAAAGGAGGCAGAGTCGGGAGGAGGAAGACAAAGCTTGACCAGAGGAGTGGAGAAGAAGAGAAAGAGAGAGAAAAGTGTTGTGTTGGTGCTCTGCTTGTCCTAGGACTGTGTGTTGTACTTGTGGGAAACGGGCGAAGGCGTTTCCCACGAGGTAAAAAGGTAAAAAAGAAAAACTGTGTGTGCTTTTGAACTTGTGTCCCACACCTGTCTGTGTCGGGTTCAGGGAGCGATGCCAGCCTGGTGGTGTGCCATTTCAAATTTATGAACCACCAAGTAGAGGTCTTTAGTTCTCAAAAGAATTGTAAGGAAGAGTCTTAGTATTTAAAAATAGAACGGACTTAACCGGCTGAACACTTTCAAACATGGAGTCTGGAAACGTTGAACGATTGCTAGTGGATTGGCTGGATCTTCTTCTTCTTCTTCTGATTGCTTTCCATCTCATGTGTTGCATTCCTCATCTCAGGGAGTGTGTCCTACAGGGGGCTCTCGCTCTATGGGAGCGCACAGTAAAACCTTGGATTGCGAGTAACTTGGTCTGGGAGTGTTTTGCAAAATGAGCAAAAATTTTTAATAAATTTTAACTTGATAAATGAGCGAGGTCTTGCAATACGAGTAGTCCATATACACTTTGTCTGCCGAGCGTCACGTGATCACAACTGAGCCGATGGTGGTTCTCTCTCTCTCTCTTTCGCTGTGGGATTGTGGGTAATCGTCTCCCATACTCAGTCTCAGTTGGTGTGCCTCACTCATATAGTTGACATCTGTATACTGTTTACTGTGACCACATGTTTTTGTGTACATGTGTATTGACTGTTCTTTAGTAACTGTACCGCAACAATGGCCCCCATGAAAAAGAAGGTTGAAAAGGAGATGATTACGGTGGAAGTTAAGAAGGAAATCATCGAGAAGCACAAACAAGGTATGCGAGTGGCTGACATCTCAAGATTTTATAACAAGTCTACATCGACGATTTGCACAGTATTAAAGAAGAAATAAGAAATAAGGGGGGCTAGACGCAGCGAAAGCAAAACTTTGTAGAAAAGCACCACGTGAATAAGGCAGTAGCAGTGCGAGCGATGAATCTGTTTAACGACAATGCAGTGTCACACTTCCGCCAAATCCTCAAAAGGAGGCAAAAGCAACTGTCCTTGGATGGGTTCCTTGTTAAAGTCGCGAAAAAAGAAGTTTCCAGTGAGCCAACAGATAGCAGTGACTCCGTTAGTTAGAGTGAAAGTCGTCCTGCACAGTCACCCTCCTCATCCTCCTCCTCCTCTCCCTCGTCTCCCTCACACCAGCCACGATTCTTTTCACAGGTTAAGTGCGGGTTAATTTGTTTTGATGTATTTTTACTTTAGATTTTGTATTAATCATTTTTATGTGAATATTTTTGGGTTGTGGAATGAATCATCTGAGTTTCCATCATTTCTTATGGGGAAATTTGCTTTGATATACGAGTGCTTTGGATTACAAGTGCATTTCCGGAATGAATTACGCTCACAAACCAAGGAACCACTGTCTATTTATCACATTAAGTTTGCACATAGACCTCGACGAAAAGTGCGCTCACTGTCAAAACGCAAATATACTTGTAGCGGCCCATTCGCTCGGCACGTCAGCATTCTCCTAGTCAGGAAGTGGCCAGAGTTTGGTCAACGTCGCATACCTAGGAGTTTCACAGCAGAGGAAGTGACTTCTGTACAAAGGGTCGCTGTGCGCGATGAGACTGTGCTGCGCCCGTCATTACTGGCTTTGAACAGAGAGTGCCCAGGTTTCCCTGCATGCTGTTCTCTTTAGTCCAGTGCTGTTGTCATCTGTGAATCTTTGTGGCATCAACCCCCCCCCCACTTCTGCCTCCAGCCTCTCCTCGAAATTCTGCAATTTGTATGCGCAACACGGCGTCGCTATCACCGCATAATCAGGAAAAATTCCTCGTCTCCACATCTGGTGTCATTTTTGCTGCATGGCCCTGGCGTCCTACGTGGACACATGAAGTAGAAAACAGGCTTAAGACTCGAAGCCCCAGAATGGCTTACAAACTCAAGAAGCAGACTTCACATTCCTGCGGAGGACGAAAGGAGCCAAGCTTCTGTTTTGTTTTTACAGACGAGAAGAAGGAAACCATTAAATCACCTGGCACCAATGACAGAAGCCAAGTTCTGTAATATTTGAAGAACATAACCAGAAATACAACAGGAACAAAGGATCAGAGGAGAGTTTCCTCCATGGCAAGTCAATAATTACCACAAATCAAGTCTACGATCCGAGCACAAAACCCAGAAAATCATAGAAGTGCTGACCTTGACCAGAGCCAAACCTCTCCATACTTGAGAAAGCTTGACAAAGATGAACAGAGGCAAGTGAGTGAATATGAAGACTAAAGGTGGTCCCTCAGGTGCAGCAGTAGGTGGCCCTGCTCCCTCGCGCTCAACACACTGAAGCCCTGTGATGTATCCAAGTCTCATCCGCCTCTAAAACGGCTCCCTGTTGGAATTCATTAGCTCAAAATTCCCAGTGGAGCATCAGAAGTTGTGATGCTCGATTTCAGGCGTCACCCGAAGTGCACACACCTCCATTAGGAGAGCATTTAACTGTCCCAGAATTCATCTCTGTGGAGTCCGCTACCTCGCACACTGTCACTCCATTATGATTCTCTCTCGCATTTGTTTTTTTTTTTCCGTTACCAATCAATTTTTTTGCAGCCTTTGTTGATTTCCGTAAAGCATTTGACTCAGTTGATCGAGCCGCCCTGTGGGACATTCTGAGGGATCGCGTGATCCCCTCGAGGTTGCTGGATATCACGGCCGGCCTGTACACTGGTACTGTGAGTGCTGTGCAGAGTGGAGGCAGACCCTCTGTGTTTTTCCCAGTTGATTGTGGGGTCCGTCAGCGGTGTGTTCTGCTCCTACTCTGGTCAATGCTTGCATGGCCTGGGTGTTGGGGGGGATTGTGGGGTCCAGCAGCTAGGGAGCATCTGTTGGTAAAAAGAGATTCACGGATCTTGACTTTGTGAAGATCACAGCATTGTCAGCAGAGTCAATGGAGGCTCTGATCAGGGCTGTCAAGAGACTGAGTGAGGGGTCTGACTGTCTGGGCTTGTGAGGGTCCTGACCTTTAATGACCTCTTGGGCTCGGCCATCAGCAGTGTGTCTGTCTGTGGAAAGAGTGTCGACCTCGTTGAGAAGTTTACTTACCTCGGTAGTGACATTCATGTGTCTGGTGACTCTTCTTATGAAGTCAGTAGATGGATTGGGAGAGCATGGGGTTGGGGGGTCATGAGGTCGCTGGAAAGGGGTGTGTGGCGCTCCTGATATCTCAGCCAAAGGACGAAGGTCTAAGTCTTTAGAGTCCTCTTGCTTCCTGCTTGTGAGTCATTGACGCTATCCAGTGAACTGAGACGAAGTCTGGACTCCTTCAGTACACTGTGTCTCTCTAGATGGTCCTTGGGTACCACTGGCTTGACTTTGTGTTGCTCACGGAGTCCTGAATGAGGCACATGACCTGCAGTGTGAGGGAGCGTCAGTTACGGCACTAAGGCCATGTGACGCCATTACCTGAGGGTGATCCAGCTTGTAGGATCCTCATTGTTGGGGCTGGAGCAGGCCAAGAGGTTGTCCACATAACACCTGGCTGCAGCAGATTGATGGTCATTTCTGGATGGTAGGACTGGACCACATGTCTGTCTGGGGGGTTGCCAACCAGGATCCTCAGGTGTTTCATCATGTGGTGGGTGCGCCAACATGCTGTACCAGTGTAAAGCTCGCCATCTAACCTGACCTGACCTGACCTGTTGCCAATGTTGAAGGCTGGGCAGACGCTGGCTCATCTTCAGGAGACGTCCTGCTGTGATAGAATTCTGCTTGCCGTCTTTTGACTTTTTTCATCTAAAGTGGGCTGGTCTACCTACGTGGTACTGAGAAGGTTTGCCGTGAACGTGTGTGAGAACTTTCCAGAGGTCTTTTTGTTACGTTTTTGGAGTTTTTGTTGTTGTTTTTTTTTTAACATTGTGCTGGTGATATCCTTGATGTTGTTGGACTTGGAGTCTTCGCGGCCTTTGGTTGTGTTTTTGATTGCTCACTTTAGTTGTCTCCTGTGCTATTTAAACTTCTTGCCTTTCCTCAGACTGTTAATTTTCCTTCCCTTTGAGTTGGCGGCTGTCCTCTTCTGGTTCATTTCCATCACTTAAAAGTGATTTCTGGCAGCTCGACTCTCTCTGGTGTTCACAACAGTATTGTTCTTTAGTGTTACAAATTCAATGGTGGCATGGTTAGGGTTAGGGTTAGGGATTTTTGCAGTTTTTGGTGTCGATGTACCCTCTAAATCACAAATGCTGGACACTTGGACTTCACTTATTTGTGTACACCGGACTTGATCTTCAGCGACATACAAAACCAACATCATAGAATACCGTTTTGAGTTTTTCAGTCACCCCTCTTACAAATGTAGGAGACGAGACAAAGAGCCCACCTTGACACATAAATAAAACGAGTCGGCCCTGCAAAGATAACTTCAGTCTGCATAATTTCAGACTTTGCACGAAGTCTTGGGTATTCGTCACCTGCTTTATCTGTGCCAAGATAAACTTTAAAGAGCCAGTAAACAAACACAGCAGTCGTACGCTGGCACCGAAGCATGCTACTGCCACCACTGTGCTTTCATTTTCTGTTTATCGTGTGCCCTTCTGATAAGCGTCAGAGAAAATCTGAACCTCCTGGAAACACTCACAGTGAGAAGTGGCTTGTGCCTGGCATGGCGTCCACCTTGGTGATGAAGGGAGCTGGCATCAAGTCTTTTCAGCATCTCAGAATTTGATTGACCCAATACAGGCAGTGACAAAATGAATGATTTCAGGATGGTGTCAAAGAAATTTACCAACAATCTGAGGGCTCAAGGTGTGAAGGTTGGATGTCACCCAAGACCAGTGTAGGAAAATGGTAGCCTTGACATGAGGGAATATCTCAAGGGGGTCTTGTAAATCAAATGTAGGTACTGTTCTCAGAAGAGGCCACACTGAAACCACTGTGGGAACGTTTGGCTCCATTTCTATAGTTGAGAACCTTGAGAAGTTTAGATCTGGATAGAAATGGAGGACATGCTGGTGCCAGAGAGGCGACATGTTGTTCATCGATTAGCACTTGAAAGTAAACATTACAGGGGATGCTGTTGATGTGACAATAAAGGCCCTCTAGACCTAAAAATCTGGGGTGTTCAAAAATGCCAGTAGTGGTGACCCAGAATTCAGTAGCTGGTAATTTATCTCTGCTATTAAATCGCCAACCTGCGGCCTTCATTCCTGGCCCTATGACCTCCCTCCTAATCCCGTTGTAGGATCACAGGGTGAGCCCATAGAGTGCAAGCACTGCCACCCACCCAGGTGTTACCCCCGGTGCTGAGCCGTCTGAGTTGTGTAGCATCAAAGTGGATTCACTCCATTAACACGACTCACACCGCTTAGGACCAAGTGGACGTCGCCTTCCAGTCGGAGTGTTAGGCTTGAGTTTGTGTTCACAGACAGCCCTCATGTTTTGAGCTGCCAGCTTCATGAAATTCAGAAAGAGGCTTCACCTTCAGACTAAAGGCCTACTCCTATTTTAGTAGTGGTGAGCCAGAATTGAGCCGTTAACAAGTGTAGCATGCAGCCAGGACGCCTCCTCAATGGAAGGACTGGGGGAGTAAGCGTGGCCAGAGCGTTACCTCCCCTGGGACACTAGATGGCAGCCCCCCTGGGTTGCAGCAGTCCCTCTGACTCCCGCAGGGCTTCATGGGAGTTGGAGTTTGGTGCAGCCCTGTTAAGATCTGCGGGCACCGCCAGATGGTGCTGCAGCAGGATCTGCTGAGGCCTTTTGGGCAGTTCTTCTTCCACACCCGGAAGTGCTGCTGGAAATACTTCATCAAACACCTGGAGCACTTCCGGGTGCAGTTTAAAAGGAGCCAGAGTTGGGAGGAGTGGAGAAGAAGAGAAAGAGAGAGAAAAGTATTGTGTTGGTGCTGTGCTTGTCCTGGGACTGTGTGTTGTACTTGTGGGAAACGGGCGAAGGTGTTTCCCACGAGGTTAAAAAGAAAAAAATGTGTGTGCCTTGAACTTTTGTCCCACGCCTGTCTGTGTCGGGTTCAGGTGGTGATGCCAGCCTGGTGGTCCACACAAGTAATCAATATGGCTGATGTTTGCCCCGTGCCATTTCCAATTTATTAACCATCAAGTAGAGGTCTTTGGTTCTCAAAAAGAGGTGTAAGGAAGAATCTTAGTATTTAAAAATAGAACGGACTTAACCAGCTGAACACTGTCAAACACGGAGTCTGGAAATGTTAAAACGATTGCTAGCGGATTGGCCAGATCCTCGACTGCTGATTGCTTTCCATCTCGAGTCTCACATTCTTCATCTCGGGGAGTGTGTCCTACAGGGGGCGCTGACTCCATGGGAATGAGTATGAGTTGGTTTGTGATTGCGGTGTGTTACTTAACCCAAATTTATAGGTCGATATAACATAAAGGATGATACCCCTCTCTAGTGATACGACGGGAAGAAATCACGATGTAGGAGAAATAATGTAGCTTCGTTTAATGTCGGCTTATGCTGCAGATAGTACAAAGATGAATGAAGCCAGTGACAAGACCCCCATCCTGGAGTGGGGGCCCCCAAGGCTTGGAGTTTGGCGGTGTCGTCAATGTAGATGTGGAAGGGATTCTCCGGAACAGGTGGCGACGTCTTCCATCTGGTGTGCCAGGCACTGTGCCAAGGCTTTGTACTGCTTCTCCACGTCCAGGGCTCCATCAGACGAACATGAAAGTCCAAACGAGGACACAATTCTGTGCTGACTTAACAGATAGAAATAGCACACGGTTACAGCATCCCACAGTCTGACTGCGCACGGCTTCCATTTGTCCGAGTCCGTCTTTCTGTCCTGTTGCTTGCCTGACAGTTCTCTGTCTGTGTGTCTGCTGCACTGCATGTCAGTAAAATGGAGCTCTAGAAGGACTATGTGCACAGAGCACAGTGACATATTAAAGTTATGAGTGCCTACAGGGAGGATGACCAAGTAGGTGGTGGGGGTGTCACCCTGAGCGATTCCTCAGCAGTGCTGCGTATCGTCTGACGCCTGCCCCTCTGTCGTGCCTCTGAGAATCGCGAGTTTCTTACGTGGACCGATTTTATTGGGATGCCTGGGCAACTGGAGCGGGAGTCGCACTTGAGGCTGTCACGATTTCTGTTGCCGATGTCGGGACAGGGGGGAGTCCTGCACAGAGCTGATTGAAGTCACCTGTGGTCCTTTTCTTCTGCTGACTACAGAAAAGGTGACCATGACAGGAAGCCCTCATCGGATCAACAGCAGGATGCATTTCTGCTCTCTGCTCGTGATTTATTGAAGCCTCGTACCTTACAGTGGGGAGAATAAGTATTGAACACGTCGACGTGTTTCTCAGTAAGTATATTTCTAATGGGGTTGCTGACATGAAATTTTCACCAGATGTCGGTAACAACCCAAGTAATCCACAAAACAATTAAGTCCATAAATGATGTTATGTGTAATAAAGTGGAATGACGCAGGGAATAAGCATTGACCACATGAAGAAAGGAGGTGCAAAAAGGCCTGGAAAGCAGCTGAGATCTACCAGTCCTGATAGCCCCCCATCAGTGCTAATGAATATCAGCTGCTTTAGTCCTAATTGATGGCCTATCATTACCAAGGAGTCACACAAGAAGCATCTCATGATGGGTAAAAGTAAAGAGCTCTCAAGACCTTCGCAAATACGGTGATGGCATTGATGACAGACGTACTTCTAAACTTCTGAATGTTCCAGTCAGCACCATTAATCCGCAAGTGGAAAGAACATCATCTCACCATAAACTGGCCACAACCAGCTGCTCCTTGCAAGATTTCACAGCCAATAGAATAATCAGAAGAGCAAAGGACCACTCGCCGAGAGCTTCAGAAAGACCTGGAATGGGCAGAAAACAATAAGTAATGCACTCCGCCGCCATGGCCTCTATGAATACTCACCGCACAAGACTCCACTGTGGAAGAACAAGCATGTTGAAGCTCGTTGAAAGTTTGCTGCACAACATTTGGACAAGCCAATGAAATACTGGGAGAATAGAGTCGGGTCAGAGGAGAGCAAAATGGAACTCTTTGGATGTCATTGGAGGAGGAATGGCACTGCACATCACCGCAAAATCACCACACCAACAGTGAAGTTTGGAGGTGAGAACATCATGGTGTGGGGCTGGCAGACTTCATGGAATTGAAGGAAGGATGAATGGAGAAATGTAGCAGGACATTCTTGATAAGAATCTGCTGCCATCTTCCAAGGATGCTGAAGATGAAAGAAGGGGGGGACATTTCAGCAAGACAAGGACCCCAAACACACAGCCAAGGAAACTCTCAATTGGTTTCGGAGAATAAAGAACATAAAGAAGCTGCTAGAATGGCCGAGTCAATCACCCAACTTGAATCCAATTGAAAATCTATGGAAAGAACTGAAGATCAGAGTTCATAAAAGAAGCTCCCGGAACCTTCCAGATTTGAAGAGAGTTTGTGTGGAGTTACGAATTGGCTAAAATCACACCTGATGCAAATGTGACTCGTTTCTCCATACAGGAGGCTTCTTGAAGCCGTCATCACCAACAAAGGCTTTTCTACTGAGTGTGAGGTACATTTCAGTAAACGTGTTCAATACTTACTCCCTGTGTCATTCCACTTTATTACACATAACTTCATTTGTGGACTTGTTTGTTATGTGGATCACTTGAGTTGTTACCGACATCTGGTGAAACTTTCATGTCAATAACCCCATTAGAAATATACTTACTGAGAAACACGTTGACGTGTTCCAATCCTTTATTTTCCCTGCTGTACCTCCTTAATAAAAATGTCCTGTTGTGGTTTTGTGTTATTTATTCCAGCGTTAGTCTTTTCCTTCTGTGTCCTCCACATTGAAGTTCTCCATTTTTTTTTCCCTTTTTGGAATTTTCTTTTATTCAGTTCAGATTTGTTTCTTGTATCTTCTGATGGTGTTTTATTTCTGTGTTCTCCAGTGCCATTCTTAGACATCAAAGGACTGCGTTCCTCACAACTTTTTGATTTGACGTCCTTTGACTTTCCGTATAAATGTGGTGATGACCAGCCTGTTAGGTCTCCCCAGTGGACAACGTCTTTGCAGAACATCTGCTCTTGGCTTTTGATCAAGTAGCCGTAGAGTCTGAAGTCCTTTTTTATTTGTTGTTTTTTCTTTCACCCATTTTCTGCCCTCGTCTTTGTCATTTGCTTTGCCCCTTTACCTCGAAGCTTTGGTATCATCTCCTTCTTGGCCAGTACCGCCGCTCACTCTCAGCCTTGCAATAATCCTCTGGAAGTTAAAATGCCGGATTCCCAGCAGGGAACCCCACCATCTTTTTTGGTTATATGTGTTCTGACTGAAATACGTGAATCAGTTCAAAAATTAAAGAGTGAGAATCGGGAGAAAGACCCGAGTCCAAAGGGAAAGCGCAGGTCAAAACCGAAAATCAAAATGAGGGAAACGTCAAAAACAAATTGTAAACCAAAACTCAAAGTCAACGGGGCCGAGCTTTGTTTCCAAAGTACAGTAATGAAAGTTTAGAGAAAGTAGTTTGTGAAGTTTGGTCCAATCTCAGATACAAGTGAATATTTGTGAATTTCCCCTTGGGATTAATAAAGTATCTATCTATCTATCTATCTATCTATCTATCTATCTATCTATCTATCTATCTATCTATCTATCTATCTATCTATCTATCTATCTATCTATCTATCTATCTATCATGTAGTGCCTTTCTATCTATCTATCTATCTATCTATCTATCTATCTATCTATCTATCTATCTATCTATCTATCTATCTATCTATCTATCTATCTATCATGTAGTGCCTTTCTATCTATCTATCTATCTATCTATCTATCTATCTATCTATCTATCTATCTATCTATCTATCTATCTATCTATCTATCTATCTATCTATCTATCATGTAGTGCCTTTCTATCTATCTATCTATCTATCTATCTATCTATCTATCTATCTATCTATCTATCTATCTATCTATCATGTAGTGCCTTTCTATCTATCTATCTATCTATCTATCTATCTATCTATCTATCTATCTATCTATCTATCTATCTATCTATCTATCTATCTATCATGTAGTGCCTTTCTATCTATCTATCTATCTATCTATCTATCTATCTATCTATCTATCTATCTATCTATCTATCTATCTATCTATCTATCTATCTGATTGATTGATTATCTATCAATCATATTTTGTCTGTCTGTCTGTCTGTCTGTCTGTCTGTCTATCTGTCTATCTATCTATCTATCTATCTATCTATCTATCTATCTATCTATCTATCTGATTGATTGATTATCTATCAATCATATTTTGTCTGTCTGTCTGTCTGTCTGTCTGTCTGTCTATCTATCTATCTATCTATCTATCTATCTATTTCAGGGTGGTCCTTATTCAGATTTCAGAGTTCGATTCCTTGAGAGTTAAAAGCCCCTCAAACATCAATCTGAGAAACTGATGTGAGATTGGAGGAGGCAAGAAGATGTAAAAAAAATTGAAGTGTCATATTTTTGAACGGGCGTATAAGTCAGGGTCTGATTTTATAATCGATTTTTCGGGTTTCAAGACCCGACTTGTACGCGAGTATATACAGTATTTATAAAGGTCCTGCATTTGGCCTCTTATGTAGCCAGGGTTTTCACAGTAAACCTCCCCCAACCCTCCAAAGTGGGCATTTCAGTATTGTCATCCTGGTCAGGGTTGGCTCCTGCCTGGCACCCAATGCTGCTGGAGTGAAGTCTGCCAGCCACACAGCACGGCCCTGGAAGGTGAATGGATGATAAATAAAAATGACAGATGAAATGTTAAATGTTGACTATTACACAAACTACCCATTAGTGTCTTGAAAAGTCCAATCGTTCTCATTGAGGGGATTGAACCCTGGCCAGCTGGGTAAAAATCTAGTAAAGTTAAACCTAAGTCTTCTATAAATTGAATTTCTTTTCTTTGGAAAAAAAAAATGAATCTGCAGCCATTCCCGAAGAGGTGAAGCCCAAGTTTGTGAAGGGAGTGAAGCGCTATGGCCGAAAGTCTGTCCCCGACGCCTCTGACTTGGACGTGGAGCTGGCGATGGAGGCCTCGGAGCCTCGGCCGTATAAAGCAGGCAAGTCGGAGCCCCTCGTGCCAGGAGCCAGGAGAGCGCAGCTGAAGCGGGCGACGTCTCTGGAGAGTGTCGAGGTAGGCATGACTCACCGGGCAGCTATGCTCACTCGGCTCAGCTCTGTTGCTTTTGGCCTGGGCTGGCGGCTCTTTCTGCATGAATGGCTGTAAAACACGGGCCCTCTGGTTTAGCTGCATGATTGACTCTCTTGGTGGGGGGGCCTCTGGGAAATCATTTCCTGAGTCGGGTAGCAGGGTTTTTTTAAAAGGTGTTTTTCTTCCATTGACAGGAGGTGGAAGACTGCAGTGGGTTGGGGGTGGGGTGGGGGGGGGGCTACTGGTGAGATTTCAGTTCTGTGGAGTTTGAATGACAAGCCCAATTGGACCACTAAGGGGGCTCCATATCATAATAGAGCGTAGTTTCTTAAATTATGGGTTGGGACCCAAAATGGGCCTTTGGGTTGCGGAGGGTCGTGACTCACCATTGTGTTTGATAGGAGAGGGTCACGTACGGTTTGTGTTGGGTCGCCACAGGAAGCTCAGGTAATCGACATTACTCCACTATGACTGTTGGGATTGCTAACAAACGCTGTAATGGATCATCCAGTACAACTTGTAACATATCAGTGGCCTGGAGGAAGCCCACCGCAGCCCAGGATGAACACCAGTAACCAGACAGCTGTGCTCAGTGGGCCACACTTACCCGGTGCTGTCCATTATTTACTAAAATGCATTTTAAGGAGGCAAAGGGAATTTGTATTTTTCTTTCTTTATTTCTCCTTATACAATTTCTTGTATTAGGAATTTAAGATTTTGTGTACCCCTTGGGGTCAAAGTGCAGGGTCAGCCATTGCAGGTTAAGGGCTTTGCTTAAGGGACACTAATGAGGATTCGAACCAGCAACCTTCTGGATCCTCAGCCCTGCACTACTGGCATTCCACCATATGAACGTACCCGGGTCCCAGTGCTGTGACACCTAGGCACTTGTGACCACTAGGGGGCGTCCTAAACCTCAGATATAATCCCACAGGCAGGAGTCGTGGCTTTAGAGAAGTATTTTTATTGTCACAGGCTCTTCTTCCACGATGCACAATTCTCATTCCTTTTACGTCTCTCAAGTGAGTGTCGAGCAGCTCCTCTTCCGCCTGATCCCGAAAGTACTTCAGTGCAACAAGATTGCCACCTGGAAGCACTTCCTGGTCGGGGGGGGGGGGGGGACCACTTTGTGACAGGGGAGCCTTCCCCCAACACCACCCCAGGCCCACCAAAACTACAACTGCCATGCAGCCCTGCGGGTGTCCAAACAGGATCCATACAACTGGGGTGCCACACCACGCAGCATACTGGGGAACA
Organism: Erpetoichthys calabaricus; assembly: GCF_900747795.2. Classification (NCBI taxonomy): domain Eukaryota; kingdom Metazoa; phylum Chordata; class Cladistia; order Polypteriformes; family Polypteridae; genus Erpetoichthys; species Erpetoichthys calabaricus. Next base: position 93,615,728 of record NC_041408.2, read on the forward strand.
TACGGCTCTGGGAGGGCCGTCTCCCTCTGTCCTTCCACTATAACGTTTGTGGACGGGAGTCCGAGACATTTCAAGAAGGTGTGAGGCCTCCACATACCCCACAAAACTGCATGACTGGCCTGGTCAGGACTCCCTTCCCTGCCTGAAAAAAAGGCCTCACCCCAGTAGAACCCAAAACGTATTTTAGCCTCAAAAATAAAGTTTGTGTCCAAATCTGCTGTGGGCGAGTGAAGAAGAACAGCAAGTCTCCCAAGTGAACTGTTGGGGTGCCAACCCAGTTGTTTAATAAAATGAAAGAAATCAAACAATAGTAGATACTCTGTGGTGCGAAGTAGAACAAAAGAATACTCTGAAATGAAAAGGGAGCCGTCAGGCTTGTAAAGGCCTTTGCAGTCGGTCAGCTGGTAGGACGTCCGCCCCGCGGTGTGCTGTTTTCATAGAGCGACGCCCCCTTCTGGTGGCCTTGAGATCGATGGGGCGGGGACACGAAGGGGCGGAGTCGAATGCCTTCACTGGGCGTCTTTGCAGTACTGTGGCAGGAAGAGAAGAGGACCCAGTTAGTGCCACACCAGCGCCCCCTCTCGACCTGGGGTGGTAGTACATACCTGAGATGACCCCAGACCAGTGGCGTAGCTGGGGGGGGGGCAAGGGGGGCCATCTGTCCCTGGGCGTAGCATCCAGGGGGCGCTGAATTGATGTTCCCAATTGCATTTTGGCAAACAGGAGACGGCACGAAATCTTCAGTTGTCCCCGGGCACTGAAAACCCTAGCTACGCCTCTGCCCCAGACATGCGTGACGTTACCGAAAGACCCACAAGAAGAAGGCCAACTGTCAACTCTCTGCTTAAGGGCAACAGAATTTTTATATATATAAAAAAAGATTTAATTGAGAAAATAGAAAAATAAGGGGCGGCACGGTGGCACAGTGGAGGCTGCTGCCTCACAGTTAGGAGACCCGAGTTCGCTTCCTGGGAATCCTAATATGAGGTGTGCTGCCAGAGTAGAAAATGACAGTCTGTAGGCCGGTGCATCGCATACTGCCAGGCATTCTGGTAAAGGTATGGCATCGTGATAAGATTAAACATTGTAAATATTGAATAATGAAAGAAACAAATGTAAACATCATAACCCTTGGGGTCTCAAACCAGGTATTTCCTGCACGACTCGTAGTCTGACCTCGAGGAAGGCAACAAAAGTGAAAGGAGACGCGGGAGACCATAATGACATCGGGCGAGGGACACCGACATCTCCGAGTAAGGCTGTTCTACTAACTAGAGAGTCGCCACGTGTCGCTTGCTAATTATTATCTCACGAGAGCGACAATACGCATGACCAGAATAAGCCCGTAAATCCTGTATATTAATAAAGACGGAATAAATCCAGTTACATTTTGGTTATTTCTTGTGTTCCTTTTTTATACTTTTAGAGTCTGAAATCCGATGAAGAAACCGTAAGCAATAAAGAGTCAAAGCAGGAGACGTTTGAAGCTCAAGGTGAGTGTACCACTTGTGTGAACGACAGGGGGCGCTCTCTGCTGGAAGTGTGCCGGTCACTCGGACCCCGCGCTGCTCTTAGAGTTCGTGTTTTACAGCAAAAGTATACGAGGCATTATGGGTGTCTTTAATGTTTGGGACATGTCTGTGAAGTTAGGTCTCCTGATAGATGAGTAGAACTTGATTTGTCCCCAGGGGGAAATTTTGGCTTTTTACAGAATAAATAAATAAATAAGTTCAGAAAAACCGTGACAAGGATCTGCTGTATCTCCTAATTAAAGTGCTTGTTTATTTCACGGTGCCACAGCGTTATTTTGTTTTGGCATGTGGGCACTGCCAGGTTATTATACGCTACTCCAGGTTTCCAAGGATCCCAGTGATGGGCAGCGTTGCGTCTTACATCATCAATGGGACCCCTTTACTTGTTGGCGCGTCGAGTAAATAAACTCGAAACAAAGGTGGTGTGAATTTCTGGCTTCTTAAATTTTGGATTTCCCCCCCGACTTGCAATTCAAAGACATGTGGGTCGGGTCAGCTGTCTGTCTCATTCTGCGCCTCTGCCAGTTTAATGGCCATTCACCACTGCATGGGAAGGGACAGTGGATTGACGTCCAAGCTGGGATGGATGGCGTTTCCCTTTCCTGGATGGGAATATAAAATGGATGGACAGGGTGGGCAGCCCTCCAAGACTGTACGCTCCACTGATTGGCTAGGTGACAGCATCCCAGTACCCACCAGGCACACTGCAGTCCAATTGGGCGGCCATGCTGGGCTCTGTGGGCACCACAAGGTAGAGCTGCAGAGATGGACTGTCCCTACTTTGAAGGGCTCCTAGTGACCCCCACTGGAAGTGTTCCCTGGTCAGGCATAAAAGGGGAGAGGAGGAGGACATTTGCTAGAGGAAGTCTGGGAGTCAAAGGACTGATTTGTGACGTCTGTATTGACAGAATAAACTTCAAACAAAAAGCCATTTGAACCGGTAACTGGGGTTGTGTAGTTTGGTCAAAGGTTTGGGGGTCCCCAGAGGCCCCCTAGTGGCCACGTCACGTAACACCACCAAGGACGTATTGCTGCAGAAATGATTAGAGCTGGCAGACCTTTTTCATAAGACCGATGGTGTAACACCTCAGGGGTCACGGGGTTTGGTCAGCTGATACTGAAGGAGTGTGTGTACACGGAGGGTGTGCAAGTTGTATTTTAATACGGAGCAAACACCGCGCTATCAGTCATCCCACATGTTAATAAACCCGAATGTTTAACAAAGGAAATGTGAGTGTGAACAGGGGATACCTATGTGTGCGCAATTATTACACAACTAAAGGAAAAACGAACATCTTCTCATCTCACTTACTTGTTTTCATCTGTTAAAGTGAGAATAATAAAGAAACAACTCGCAATTTACAAATAAACATTTCTGACATTTAAAAAAATAAAGTCCATGACCGATATAGCGCCCCTTCTTTTCAATAACAGTCCTGAACCCCTCCATTCACGGTCAGTTTCTTGATCTGTTGACGATTGACTTTTTGTGCCACAGCCCCCCAGGACCCTCTTCAGAGAGGTGTGCTGTTTTCCTTCCCCGTAATTCTCCCGTAGGGTTCAGGTCAGGTGAGGAAGTTGGCCGCCATGTCATTATTGTTTAATCTTTAAGGTCTTTACTGGCTAGCCACACAGTGGTGTACTTCAGTGCATGTGATGGAGTGATGTCCTGCATGAAAATCACGATCTTCTTGAAAGATGCCGACTTTTTCCTGTACCACTGCTTGAAGAAAGTGTCTTCTAAAAACTGGCAGGAGGTTTGGGAGTTGATTTTGAGTCCATCTTCAACCCAAAAAGGTCCAAGTAGCTCATCTTTAATAATCCCAGCCCATACCAGTACCCCGTCTCCTCCTTAAGTCAAAGTGGAGCTCTGTGCCCGTTATGATCCAGCCATGTGGTCCGTCCAGAGTCACTTTCATCTCATCAGTCCATAACACCTTTGAAGAATCTGTCTTCAGATATTTCTTGGCCCAGTCTTGACCTTCAGTGGTGGTCTGGTTTCAGTCTTCCTCACCATGGCCATGTCTCTGAGCGCTGAACACCTTCTACCTCTCCAGGTAGGTCACAGTCCTGGAATAGGACAGCACTGGAGGATGATGGGCTCCTAGTAGCTTCAAGTTTGATTCTTCTCAGATCTTTGGCAGTTAATTTTCATCTATTTTTTTTCTCAACACGTTTTTTGCGACCCTGTTGACTATTTGATTCTGTGATCGCGCCCCAATATCTTGGTGATTTTGAGAGTGCTGCATCCCTCGGAAAGACTCTTTACAATTCTTGACTTTTCAGAGTCAGTTAAATTTATTTTTTGGCCCATTTTGCCTGAGGAAGACAAGCTGCCTAATAATTAATGCACACCTTGATGGAGGGCGTTGATCTCCTTAGGCCACACCCTCCCTCATTATGCAAACACACATCACCTGATACGCTTAAATCCAATAAGCATTCAAGTTTATACAGTTGGAATGTGTGCAATAAAAGCGATGATACGGTCAAAATACTCACTTGCCTAATAATCCCAGTGTAAACTACCATGACATGCATGTAAGAATTTCGTTGTACTCTTTATACCAGACAACTAATTGGAATCTGATCTCGAATTGTGTTTAGGTCAGATGAGAGCCTGGGCCTGTGACGAGTGTAATGGCGTGCAGCACGACTCCAACTCCCAGGCTGACCTTGTGGGGGAACAGATTCGAGTCATCTGGGAAGACCTGTGTGGGGGCGACAGAGGCTACCGCAGCCGGCCAGCGTCCTCCATGGCTCATAACACCATCTGCCTTAAGTACCTGCGCTACGAGGTAAAGAATCTTTGTTTTTTGGTATATGGATCTGTTCACTAAAGTCCCACAGTGTGGTTGAGACATTCAAAGCCGGAAAAGAGAACAATCTGAGTAAATAAATCCAAGATCTGAATTGGTGATCTTAGAAGTCTTGGAAGGCGTGTTTTGCCTGCCGCAGGATGGAAACTGGGAGGTAGAGGTGACACTGGGGGACTGGGATGTGAATCCTTAACCAAAAGCAGATGGATAGGAGTTGTAATCGGAGAGACAAAGCCTGAAACCTGTAATCACAAGCACCAGCAAGAAGATCATAAATTGAGCAGATTTACCTGATTTAGGCCCGGGCCCAGGAATTGGTCTCCCCTTAACTCAATAGGCAGGCTTTCTGGCCTACACAGGCCCAAAATGGGGCTGTCATTAATGATCTAGATTTTTTCATTTACTAGTGAAACACGTGGACCTCTGGTCAGGTGCATTTCTCCGTCTTTGTCGCTCCTCATTCTGTATCCCACACGTTATGCTCATTGGATGTCACTGCTGTTCTTCTTTTTCTTCTTCTTCCTATTGTGGTGTTCTTTGTCATATCACTGGTGTCTGCGACTTGTTGGATGCGTGGCAGATGTTGCTGGTCTACCATGTCACTCCATTTGCTTATCACTTTTGCCACAAGGAATCCACAAGCACAGGTCAGGTTTCAAGTTTACTTGCACCTCAAACTATTTGAATTACCAGAACATTCTAGGTCATAAGCTTTCGACGAAGGTCAAGGTTCCAGCCCTAACATTTCTCCTTCTTTGTCTTATCCTGCTCTTGATGATCATTAGTGTAGCCCCAGCAGTTCCACATGGACCCCCAGTGCCATGCATTTATCTGTATGCATTTATTCATAATGCATTTATTCCTCACAGGTGGCGCAGTGGTAGTGCTGCTGCTTTGCAGTAAGGAGACTGTGGAAGATTGTGGGTTCGCTTCCCGGTTCCTCCCTGTGTGGATAGCGCTTTGAGTACTGAGAAGAGCGCCATATAAATGTAATGAATTATTATTATCTGTCTTTGTCATCCTCACATTCACTTGATGCTCAGCAGATGTCACTGATGTTCTTCTTCCTTTTATGGTGTTTTTTGTCACGTTACTGGCCTCTGCGATTTGTTTGACGCTCATCAGATGTTGGTGGTCTCCTGTTTTCCCGCCATGTCACTTTGTTTGCCTGTGACTTTGCTGTAAGAACCCCACCAGCACAGGTCACATTGCAGGTGTTGCCATTACCTGACATTTTTTGAGCTACCAGAAGGTCATCAAATAGTGGAAACTGCAACCCACTGCTTTTACATCCTTACATCGATAGCTATTTAGAAAACGTAACTTTAACTTGTTTAGCATTTTATTTTGGCACCATAGGTCCGCGCGTTCCACTGGTACACATTAACATCCATGTACCAATTGAGAAAAACTGGCAGACAAGGTGATGAATTGTCACAAAGCACAGGATTCCAAGAATTAAATGGAGGATCGTGAACGTGTAATCTGGGGCCTCACAGGTCAAAATGCCACATGAAATCAGAACATCTGTGGAAAGTGCAACACCTTTAAATGAAATATTTAGGAAGTCGTAAGTTTGTCTTCCTTTTACTTTGATGTGTCTTAAAGAATATTTTTTTCTCGTTTGTTAAGGAAGTGGATGACCTCTTCAAGAAGCTGGATAAGAACAGAGATGGCCGAGTGAACTTTCAGGAGTTTCAACAGGAACTATTCAACCTCAGCCCACTCTCGACCCCTAGAGCCTCGACTCCCTGTAAGCCCAGACCCCAGCGCTCGGGTCAGCAGGTGAGACTTTCACTTTTGATGAAGTCACACGGGGCACTAAATTGTTTGTTATGCTTAAGGAGGTGGAAAACGTTACACAGACGACAAGAGAAAGCACATCTGATGATCTGCCATCATCAGTCAGCGAGCCACTTGGATGAAGTCGGCCCAAGCAGGCCTTTCACGGAATCGGTTCCCACAACACGCTGAATTGAGATCACACAAACAAAAGGAATGGGGGGCGGCTCATTTCCTCCTTTTTACTTTCTCGTATACGAAGTATTGTCATCGTCCAAAAATTTGATTTTGAGGAATCTCGATGTTTTAGACCTCCCCGAGTCTGAAAATACCATTTCTGGAATGATGTGTGTGGGTGTGTGTGGTAAACACGATAACCTGAGAACGCTTTAAATGTAGATTTCTATCAACTTTTGGGCTATTTCCGTTAACCAGAAGTGGTACTTTACCTTTTATTCTTGCAGGTGCAGAGTATGATTTATTCAACTTTACTTTTATAATAATTGTTCAATATATTATTGATTTGATTTGTTGTTGATGGTTCTTTAATGTACGTAATATAAAAATAGAATCCTGGTCTTGCGGCTTACTCCTCAAATATCCATCCCCTGCCAATAGGGAAGGCCCTTAACCTGCAATTGCTGAGCGCTTTGAGTAGTGAGAAAAGCGCTATAGAAATGCAAAGAATTATTAATTATTATTACCTGAGTATACGAGACAGTCGAGGGGAGAGCACTCCTGATTTTTAAATCTCGTGGTAGGAGATGATGAAATCCCCAAACATGCAGCTGTCCACAACTTGGACTCCTCTTTGGATAGCAGGTCCTCCTCTAGCACTTTGAGCAAAAAGCATATTAAAGTACGGCCATAAAGGAAAAGAAGAGAAGAACGCAGCACATCTGTCAGACAATATGCATGTAGCCACCACTGAACTGTAACAAAGACAAAAGTAAAAATGGATTACAAAAAGTACGTGTAAAAGGCAAACCAAAGTGAGCAAAAGGCCCTTGTGTCCTCACTCTCAAAGGTCTTATGAAAAGCCTTGGGGATTAACACAGTATATCAAATAAACAAAATCAAAAACCAGTCCACAATCCCACAGGTCTTATCCCTTTAAACAAAGCCAGAGTCCATAACTAAAGTATCAAAGAAAGAAAGAAAGAAAGCAGTTACACAATCCAGAATTCACATAAGACAGAAGTTGAAGCAAATGTCACAGCAGCCTTGTGATGCTCTGCAGGGCTCTTAATAACAGTGCAGTGTCAGGGGTCCCACCCCCCGGGGTTCAGTATATTTAGTGCAAAGCAGTGATCCCCAACTGCCAGTCCGTAGTCTGGAAGTGTAATCGATCGTCATTGAATGAGTGCCCCCTTGGAAGGACGATCAATTGTCATTAAACAAGAGGGTTAATATTAGATAGATAGATGGGATTAATAAAGTATCTATCTAAGGGGAAATTCCCATACTCCAGCAGCATACTGATAATAAACAATATGAAATTAAAGAGTGATAACAATGCAGGTATACAGACAGACAATAACTTTGTATAATGTTAATGTTTACCCCCCCGGGTGGAATTGAAGAGTCACATAGTTTGGGGGAGGAACGATCTCCTCAGTCTGTCTGTGGAGCAGGACGGTGACAGCAGTCTGTCTCTGAAGCTGCTCCTCTGTCTGGAGATGATCCTGTTCAGTGGATGCAGTGGATTCTCCATGATTGACAGGAGTCTGCTCAGCGCCCGTCGCTCTGCCACAGATGTCAAACTGTCCAGCTCCGTGCCTACAATAGAGCCTGCCTTCCTCACCAGTTTGTCCAGGCGTGAGGCGTCCCTCTTCTTTATGTTGCTTCCCCAGCACACCACCGCGTAGAAGAGGACGCTCGCCACAAGCGTCTGATAGAACATCTGCAGCATCTTATTGCAGATGTTGAAGGACGCCAGCCTTCTAATGAAGTAGAGCCAGCTCTGTCCTCTCTTGCACAGAGCATCAGTATTGGCAGTCCAGTCCAGTTTATCATCCAGCTGCACTCCCAGGTATTTATAGGTCTGCACCCTCTGAGGGTAAGAGGGGACTGGAACATTGGCCACTCGTCCATAAAACACTTCAGCTTTTTGAATTTGGTCCACCGTATATAAAGGGTACATAACCAGAAGAAAATGATTTAAACTAAATAATCCAGCAAGACAATATAAAAAACAGAATCAATAGTCATATTTATAACACATTTACAAACAACAGAAAGTTTAAATAACGGGAGGACACACCCAGCTGTTCTGTAACTGTGGCCAACACAGCAGTAATGTTAGTTAACCGCCTCCTGGCTGCTCTTCAATGGCTGCTTTTTCTTACCTGCTCATCTCTGTCAGAAAATACCAGTAGACATTCACCCTCCATTTTATTTGTTGACGTGGAAGTCCTGTGGGCATTAAACCTTGGGGAAGGATGGATGTGGGCATTAAGGAGATTGTCCACTAATGTAACGATGTCTCATAAGAGTTTGTGGAGCAAGTCCACCATTTCTGTTCTTTAAGCCTTGCACATTCATCAACTTCTTTCTTTTAAGCCATTTAAAGAAGCCCCCTGCAGAACTGCGACGCCACCTTTGAGGTCTCCGGTTGTTGGGCTCAAGCTTCTCTCTTTCCTTGACGATGGCTCTGGCTGTGTGAATGCGGAGGAGGTTATGAGCATTTGGAATGAAGAGGGAATCCAGAACAGTAGGACAATTCTCCAGGTGAGCTTGGAAAACCTGTCAGGACCGTAAAGTAGCATCACTCAGAGGGCGGACAAGTTCCACAAGTCTGGTCTAACATGTGGCCTGTTTGATAAGGTTCAGCTTATTCATGTTATGGTAACATTATGGCCAGTCAGTCAGTCGTAAAGCACGTCGACTAAATCATTTGACAGCCTGAATTCCACAATTCTCTCCTACATTTACACACTGTAGCCTGGTGAAGTGGGCAGCCCTGCTGCTTCACAGATGATGGTTTCAAGTCCCATGTCCAGATGTTGTCTTTGTGCTCAGCACTTGAAATGTTTGCCCCTCAACACATTGCAGTTCTTCTTCATTCAGTTGAGATTTTATGAGAGATGGCATCCATCGCAGGAAGGGGTGCCAGTCTGGATGTCTTTGTGGTTCAGAGCTCTGCTGTACTGGTGATGAGTTTGCCCCTCTGAAGTTGCTCCTTTTGTTTGTAACAGACGCTGGAATTCCCTGTGGATGGCAAGCTGAACCTGGAGGAGCTGACGCTGGCCTTCAACAACGAGCTGCTACTGACGAACAACTCCATCCACCAGGCCGCTTTTGTCCTCTACAAGAAAGAAGTCCAGTTCCTCCAGTAAGGATGTTTTTCTTGTTTCTTTGATAAATGGAAATTAAATGATTTTGGAAAACAAACCTCTTTAAGTATTTTAATAGTAAAAAAAAAACGGTCAAGGAGGAGGTGAAGTGTGTCAGGAACAGTGAGGGGGACTTAAAATACACAGACAGTGACATAACGAATGTGCTGACGTTGACATGTGTGAAGATCTCAATAACCCGACAACAGTAATAAGGACTGCCAAGGGGGCTGAAGTCTGGTGATCAAGGACCTCTACAGTTGAGGGCTTAAGTCTTAAGTGGCATCAGTGATTACAAATGATGCCAGCGCACTCCACCTTTACATGGCAGTGCTATAAAGCTGAATGACCACCCATGTTCTCCTCCCTTAGCGTCCTTGGCAGGTCCACAGATGAAAATGTCAAAAGATAAATGTCAGAAATGTGGAAGTGCGCTCTGCTTTATGGGCATTCGATGCCGGTTTGTAAATGTGGGCTTAACTCCCATGCTCCTTTCAACCATTTTTTGCAGTAGAAGGGGCATCTTAATGTTTTTGGGTTTTTTTTTAAATCTTTGAAGGGGCCAGTTAGAGCAGAGCTGCAAGGAGCGGGACAAGGTGAAAGGTGACCTGGATAAAGCTGAAAAGAGGAGTGCCCACCTGGCCAGGGAGGTGGATGACCGCCATGCTGCCATGGAGCAAATTCATGAGAAGAAAATACGGTAAGAGCTGAAATGAGGCACCGGTGTTGAAATGAGACGACACGTCCACAGATCACATCGAGCGGGGGGCCTGGCAGTGCACACACTCACACACACTCGTGTTCACTCATTCTTTACCAGTTTAGAGGTGCCACTTAAACTAATCTGCAGACACAATGAAGGCGTGCGCTGCCCACACAGGCCAGGACCGGGTTCGATGTTCAAACCCAGCTGTATGGGGCACCGAGTCACTCAGTGTGTGGCAGACTTGCTTGGGTGGGCGATCCTGAGAAAGAACAAAATCCCACGAGTAGCAAAAGGAGGAAGAATAAATCAAACCTTCTGGAAAGGGAGGTCAGAGCGGCCAGCTGTATGCCACCTTTCCTGTCACACTGATTTTAATATCATAAAACTTTTGCAATGAACGAGACGAAATGTATCTGGATCTTCACTCCATCAAAAACGTGGAAAATGTCCAATTATAATTTACGCATATTTTAAAATCCCCAAATAATGCAAGTCAGTGACGAACAAAAGTAGGACGTGAGGAGGTTCGGCAAGAGGCGCTTACCGTATATACTCACGGATAAGTCGGGGCTTGATTTTATCGTATAATTTCCGGTATTTTATAATGTCGGTTGTATAAGTCAAATGCGGAAAACTCACGCTATTGGTCCAAGAGATTACGATATGCTAACGAATTTATTTATTTATTATTAATGAATTGTGAATTTCCCATTGGGATTAATAAAGTATCTATCTATCTATCTAATGAGAGAGGAACCACGGAGCACATGGCCTCTTTTTCTATGCATTGTGCCTTCCAAAGTGCCAGTAATCAAAGTCCAGAGAAAGTAGTTTGCTAAGTTTGGTCCAATCTCCGGTACAAGTGAATATTTCAGGGTGATCCGTATACCGACACAAACGTCTGATTTCAGAGTTCCATTCCTTGGGAGTTGAAAGCCCCCAAACGACCCCAAGATTAACATTGCAGCTTCAGAGAAACCCAAGAAGAAAAGGAAAGAAGCCCCCCAGCTACGAGACAAGTCTAACGATTTGTGCTTACTTCACACCCTCTTGTCAGTGTGGGTCGGGGGTCCCAAGTGGTCTCTGTATTTGTTCGACCTCAGCCAGGGTTCCCTTTCTCTTTTCTTCACTTTTGACTCTTTTATTTATTTACGTCGTTTACGTATCTCACTCTTTACTTTTTGGTTTTGTCTTCATATGTAAGCTGCCTTTGTTTGGTGCCACGTGTTTTGTGGGCCAATCGCTGCCCTCCACTCTGTAACTCCAGAGGGTCTGCCCACAGTTCCTGGTGGTTCATTTTGAATGCGCTTTGGAGTTTGGGTGAGTTTTGAGTTTCTTCTTGTGAATTGTTGGGTTTTTGAGCTGCCTGCTCGGCCTTTCAGACCACCCGCTAGAGTATTGCAGTTGGGACTTTGCTCACCTTTACTGGCAGCTCTTCAGGGCTTTCCAGTATAGCAGAACGTTCTGTGTGAATAAAACGTTTTATTTTGCCATATTATACTCGCGTTTAAAGTTCTCCAGCAGGGCTTGATTTTACTGTATCATTTCCCGTGTTTTATAATCTCAGTCGTATAAATCGTATGTGGAAAACTCACTCTATTGGTCCAAGAGATTACGATATGCTAACGCCAACCTGAGAGAGTCACCACGGGGCACACGGCCTTTTGTGTCTATGCATTGTGCCTACGTGACCACACGGTGATAACCGCACTATTCCTAAGTGACGTTTGTCCTGTTTTGTGTTGATTATACCTCACACACCTTTATCGTAAGAGCATCCCTTATCTACGATGGAGCGTTCGATCAGAAGAAAATCTGAAGCTGGTTTCAAATTAAACATCGTTAAAAGTGACAAAAGAAATTGGTAACTGCGCTGCTGCAACAAAACTCGATGTGAGATTGTAAGTGTCGCATTTTTGAACGGGCGTACAAGTCGGGGTCTGATTTTTTTTTTTGATCGATTTTTTTCGGGTTTCAAGACCCGACTTATACGCGAGTATACACAGTAACTGCTGAAAACACAGAAAAGCAAAACCTTTTAATGGCAGCCCCCCTTCACATAACCTGTTCACCCCTGACTGTTGCACGTAATTAAATCCTTGGCGTGGTATTCACTCCTAAACACGTGGACAGAGTTAAGTTGCTGCAACCAAACCTGCTTGTTATTGGGAACGTGGGAGGAAGACACGTGAACCCAGGGGGAAGCTGACATGGACACGGGGAGAACATTCAAAGTCCATTGTGTGATTCTAACCAGGAAGCCGTATGCGCGAGTAGGCCGCACTGCCCATTGTGCCAGTCTTATCTTCAAGCGTCTTCCTTTCAGTTTCACTGGCTAATTAAACCGAGCAGCACAATCCTGTCAGAATCCTTTCAGAAATCTCACCAGCTAAACAAATGCCCACCTTCTCCCCCTCAGCACGACTTCACAGGTGTAGACCTGCCACCAGAGTCCTCCTCAGACTCCCTCTCTCTGTCCCTTAGTGAACTGGAGCAGGAGTACAGAGAGAAGGCGTCTGCCACGAAAAGCGAGATGGACAAGGAGCGAGAGCTGCTGATGCAGCAGGTGACCAGCCAGAGAGCCAAACTGGAGAAGGAGAACGTCTGCCTGCAAAACAGCGACGCCAGCCTGCGAGAGCAGATCGCCATGGCAACCAAGGTACGTCCAGAGTGTGCCCGTGTTCAGCTTTCATCCGGTTTGTCAGTCTCGTTATCGGGCTTCCTTTCGAGATGCCAGTCTCGAAGAAGAGGTGTGACCAACCTGCTTGGCCTGCTCACTGTTCACACTCGAACCTCTGGTTTTGTAGGATAATGGCAGCTTGCAGGAGGAGATCGCTGAACTGACGGAAAAGCTGGCACAGGCTGAAAAGAGAGTTTGTCGGCTTCAAAAAGATTTGGACCACTTGCTGATAGAGAAGGTGATATTGTGTTCTGTGATGAGGGAAGGCCATCGAGCCCAGCGGCCCTGTCCAAATTAAACCGCTTTTGTTCATCGTCCTGTAAATGTCTGCATGTTCTGCTTCGCTGGCATTGCGTTACAGCGTTTCTGACCTGGGACAGTCCATGAGAATATCACAGTAATTAGAATCCTGGCAGCGTTTTCAGAATTTTCAAAATGATGGCTGTGATGAGCCTCACTGGTCAGAATGTAACTTTCAGTATCCCTGCTTTCATTGTTTTCTAGTTTGGCAACCTGGATCCCCACTCCGTTGAGCTCTTTGACCAGGAGGAGCGTTTTGCCGAAATAATAAAGGCATATGAAGAACAATGCAGGGTAAGTCTGGGCACGGAGCAGTTTGACCGCCAAATCTAAAAACGGGTGTAAAGGCAAAGTGAAATAACGCGGGCCTCTTCGTGAATGGTGGGTGGCGAGTTTGGTCCTAAAATTGTGGGTGACGGGACACAAGAGTGCGGTGACAAATAAGCACAGCTAGTAGTTAACTCCTGTGAATTATTAAACGGACACACAAGGAGGTTTGGGGGCCGCCAGGCTGCCTAAGAATGAAGGTTGGTTCAGAGATTTCCAGACTTCAGTCCAAAACCAAAGAACAAACAAGACAGGCCAGCATGGTGGCAGGGGAAGTGACGTCAACGGGGCAGGAAGCGGAAGTGATGTCATCAGATGCAGGTGAAATTTCCTGTGGTCTGTCTGCTGATGAAAAAGTGTAAGGATTAGTGCACTCTGCCATCGCCTGGTCTGGCATGGGATTACCTGCCCTTTCAGCCTTTTAGCATCGTGACACCCCCTTAACGTTAGACATTTTTAGTAATATAAATGTAATGTATGGCACCTTCAGAAAGTCTTCAGACCCCTTCACTATTATCACCTTTGATTATGTTGCATTCATGTTTTTCCTCCTCACTCAATACTCCAGAATGACCCCACAAAATAGAATTTTAGGCACATCAAAAATCAACAGTCGGATGTCCCATTGACACAAGTACTCGGACCCTTTACTCTGTACTCATTTGAAGCCCCGTTGGCAGTGATTCCAGTCTTGGCATCTTCTTGGGCCTGATGCCACAAGCTTCCCCCCCCCCCCCCCCCCCCAGATTTTAGGATTTTCTGCCATTCCTCTCAGCAGGCTTTCTCAGGCTCGTTCAGGTTGGTTGCAGACCGTAGTGAGATGGCCATCTTCAGGTCTCTCTCTCGAGATGTTTTATTAGGTTCAAGTCCAGGCTCCTGGCGTTACATTCCCAGAGTTGTCCCTGAGCCATTCATATGTTGTCTTGCGTGAAAAAAGATAATTTCAATAGAAAAGGATTCTCAAGGGGGTTTTAGTAAAGGTGTGTTATCCGCAGCTCCGAACAGAAATGGGTGTTCATTTAAACCCAGCGCTGCAGTCGCCCAGGGGTTACGACCTTGGGAGACACGCCCATTAACGACGGAAAAAAACTACCCAGGAAATGGGAGAAAAACGGCGTCGCTTCCAAAAACGCACAAAATAGCCTCCTGAATGAATGAAAAAATCTAAAAAAATCTAACAACTCTGCTCCCGTTACCTAATATTACATGTCGCTTAAAAATCTGAAGCCATTAATTGTGACAGACAGGGAGGGGGCAAAAACTTCACAGGACCGTATGGCCACTCAAATGGCATCCCACAGTAGACATCTGTGCTGGGCTGTCAAATACGACGTTGGGCGCTAAAACAGCTTGGCAGGAGAGCTCTGGCACCGAGGAGAGAACCACAACAGAGGAGGGTTAGGAACCTTGGTGGTCTGAAGGCCCAAAAACTCAGTCAACATATTTACAACATGTTATCCAACCCGCTATATCCTAACTACAGGGTCACGGGGGTCTGCTGGAGCCAATCCCAGCCAACAGAGGGCGCAAGGCAGGAAACAAACCCCGGGCAGGGTGCCAGCCCACCACAGGGCGCACACACACACCAAGCACACACACTAGGGACAATTTAGAATCACCAAAGCACCCAACCTGCATGTCTTTGGACTGTGCAAGGAAATCGCGCACCAGGATGAAAACCCACGCTGACGCCAGTGTCCTTACTGTCAAGCAGCTGCGCTACCACTGTGCCACCTATTATTATAATTATTATTATCCATCCATCCATCCATTATTCAATCAGCTACATCCTAACTACAGGGTCACGGGGGTCTGCTGGAGCCAGTCCCAGCCAACACAGGGCGTAAGGCAGGAAACAAACCCCGGGCAAGGTGCCAGCCCACCACAGGGCGCACACACACGGGACAATTTAGAATCACCAATGCACCCAACCAGCGTGTCTTTGGACTGTGCAAGGAAATCGCGTACCAGGATGAAAACCCATGCTGACGCCAGTCTCCTTACTGTCAGGCAGCTGCGCTACCACTGCGCCACCTATTATTATAATTATTATTATCCATCCATCCATCCATTATTCAACCAGCTACATCCTAACTACAGGGTCACAGGGGTCTGCTGGAACCAATCCCAGCCAACACAGAGCGCAAGGCAGGAATAAATGCCTAGGCAGGGCACCAGCCCACCGCAGGGCACACACACACGGGACAATTTAGAATCACCAATGCACCCAAGCTGCATGTCTTTGGACTGTGGGAGGAAACCCAAACAGACACGGGGAGAACATGCAGACTCTGGACTGTGGGAGGAAACCCAAACAGACACGGGGAGAACATGCAGACTCCACGCAGGGAGGACCCGGGAAGCGAACCTCAGGTCTCCTAACTGCGAGGCAGCAACGCCACCCACTGTGCCACCATGCCGCCCAGAACATGTTATGCTAGCAAAAAAGTTGTGAAATAGCAACTGGGAATATAAACGTAGACAGAACCAGAAGAAGGACCAAGAAACGAGAGAGCAACTGCACCGTCAGTGTCAAGGTAGAAAAAATATGGACAAGGACCACAAAGGTGGAGCGTTCACATGTTATTGAAAAAGGTTTGTTTTAGGATCCGTCATCCTTTACAAGTGACTTTTAACCCCAAGGAGTAACTACATAAGGTTCATGACCTCTGAAGACACACCCCCTAGAGACACCAAGGCTGCCCTAGCAACCAGAGCACGAAATGGAGCTGGCGTTAACAGTAAATGTAAAAATAGTGAAGACAAACATAAGGCCTAGTTACGAAAACTAATGGTAGCTTGATAACCTACAGTCCTCAAAACTCGGAGTGTAAAACGACAGCAGCTGATCTAGGAAAGGATGGAATAAACGGTAGTGAGGACGCAAACAAAAGGACCCCTTTTATTGGCCCAAGTTTGGAGCCCGTTGTCAGGCATGTTCCGAGTTTTATTGTTGCTCGTCAACCGTGCCCCTCAGGTCGGCCTTCTCACCCATCGGCCTTGTCCGGATCGTCATCTAAGTGACGCCTTGCATGCACCCCGGACGGTTAAGGCAGCAAACGCCGTCTCTCGATTGTCTGGGGGAAAGCAATCATTCCGAGATTTTGGCCCCACTGCCCTCGTGTATGTAGCTAATTCCTGGCCCAGTCCTGTATATGATAGATTTTTACATTAGATTACAACAAATGGACATTGTGTTATGTCTGCTACATCCTCCTTGGGCACTCTAAGCAGACGCGTGTGTCTGTACAATTTGGACAAAAAGCTTTATGTAAAGAAATATCTGAACATCTTAGAACTGTTTATAGTTTGGGAAGAAAGTATGTACAGTGGAACCTCGGTTCACGACCATAATTTGTTCCAAAACTCTGGTTGTGTACCGAGACGTTCGTGAACCGAGGTTCCACTGTATTGAGTACAACAGACATCTCCTAGTCATCAATGTGCTGAACCCGGTCAGATTGGAGCTGGACGGTCCGATGGTTGACTCTGTCCCATTTTCCACGGGCCCCAATTATGATGCCGTTTACTTCAACAATTTTACATTTGAATAACTTTGTAACTTGTGGAATAATGGCTGGGTACTTGGATTCTTTCTCGTTTTTGTCTTTAATAGCTTTGTCCTTGCTAGACTCAAATCTAACCCAACGGTCCAGGATTAGTGCCATGTTTTTTTTTTTTCCCCCAAAGAGTCAGGTCTGGTCTAAGGGTAGAACCATCGTCCATATTGAAGGAAGATTCACTGAAGGTAACCCAATCGTACGATTCTCCTTCATCGCTCACAATATTGCAGAGTTTATGCTTGGACGTATGGGCAAAATATGAGTCATATTGCATCTCATACATTTAGTGTCCCCTTCTCTGTCTCTTCTTTGGTAGGAAGGGTATTAGTTCCCAGTTGTAGTGCCACAATAAAGTGGCCTGGTTTAATGTCCTTGTTATTATCTATTACTCATTTTGTCAGGCCTCTTCTTCCAGCAAGGTGTCATTTCGCTTGACTTCTCACTACATCCATAATGGCTAAGACGGTACAACACCCTCCTACTACTTAATAAGCGGCCTAAAACAACAGAGCAGAGGATTGTCCTACAGATTCACATCTTCCAGGGTGATGAAGTTGTACATTTTAATGACGTGTCATCCATATTTGCTTTTTCAAATACTTGAAGTTCGTAACTCGACGATTTGCTCCCAGTGTCTCTGACTGCTTGCATGATTGGCTTTGTTGCTTTCTCAGTTGATTGCCCTTCCCCTTCATCTGCACTAGGAGTCCTCAAGCGTGTGATTTTCTGTCTTGCTGGAGGAGTCGTTGCGAGCCCCTGGCTTTCTTGTTGCTCTTGAGAAATTTGACTCCCCAGATGAGCTCCAAAGGGCCATTTCTGCAGCTCTGTTATAACGTTCTCTTTTATTCTAATGCTTCATTTTGGACTCTCTAGAATGTTAAGGTGAGCTTGTTTTTGAAATCCTCCGGGACTGGCGTGACTTCTCTCTTGAAAAATCTAACCCCAGAGTTGGCTGTTGTCCATACAGAGTTGACATTTTTCCTTCCAAATCTCCAAAGACATGCAGGTTAGGTTGATTGGCGATTCCAAATTGGCCTCGTGGGTATGGGCATAAGTGGGTGAACCGTGAGGTAGGCTGGTACCCCATGTAGGGTTGATTACTCCTGCCCTGATTTGAACTGAGCAGGTCTAAGAACTTCTTCTTTGTCTAGTGTGCCTCGGTCCTTCCCACTCTTGCCTGTCACCCAACTGAGATCACACTTGACCTTCACCTGAGGTCTTGAACTTTGGGTCATGGTGGTTGAATGAAGGAAATCTCAAGTTCAGGTGGTCAATGTGATGGTCACAGAGCTTACTCTCCATAATATGGCAGGAATTCAGAGTAGAACTGCTGCTACTCCAGATTAAGAGGAGTTAGCGGAGGTAGTTTGGGTACAAAGTTAGGATGGGGGGGGGGGCATACAAAGAATGGGCCAGAAACCCCCAGGACACCTTTGGAGGGCTTTCATCCCTCAGCTAGGCTGGGAGTGCCTGGACATTCCCTAAGTAGAGCTGGGAGAGTTTGAGGAGTATCGGGTGGGCCGGTCAGCCCAGTTAGACCACTTTGCAACTGCAAAGTTAACCAAATAACATCTGAGTGGAAATGAATGAATTTCGACTGTCGCTCATTATTATTATTATTATTATTATTATTATTATTATTATTATTACTAAATGTTAATCTTAAATTCTCAATATTTGGAAAAAAAAAGACCCCCTTCTGTATTCCTGGGCACTTTTGTTTGAGTGAGTCTGGGTTTCATTTGAAAATGTGCAGATATGTAAAAAATGTAAATTTGGGATTAGTGAAGCTGGCATGTGCCACGTATCCTAATGTGAGGTCTCTCTCCTTTCCTGTCGGTGCCACCCCCCTGTCTCTGTGTCAAGGACCTGCGGGACAAGAACGACGAGCTGCAGGTGGAGCTGGAGCAGCTGCGGTCACAGGCGCAGGTCCAGAAGTCTCGCCACTGCTCAGGACACGTGGACGGCGCCCACCAGGATTGTGCCGACTGCAGGTCTCCCACTGGTACTGCTGCTGCTTCATTTACTCCTCAAACATTTTTTCAGTTCTCTAGAAAGCTTGCAGTTTGTTGCTGCTTATAAACGAGGGGCTGGATGATTTGGGTGGTCGCTAGACGTCTGAGGCAGTGCCGCACACTCTGGTGGTCCTCCTGTCTCAGGCCACACTTGTCTTTTGTGGCTCCTGATTACGATTTACATCTCATGTTTCTTGGTTTCGTTACTCTCATTTTTGGCTTACGACTTTATTGCTTTGTTGTTTGTCTGTAGTTCTGGCTACGCGTTCTGAGCTTTGTTTATTTCATTCTAGTCTTCCTGGTGAATTCTGAATCTCCGTGCCATCTTTTGCTTCCATCCTCTCTCAAAACTACTGTCATCTTCCATGAACAGCACACCAAAACTAAAACTTTTCTGTTTTTTAATTTGTTTTCTAAAACAAAGGGCTTTGTAATCATTCAGCAAAATTCTGCAGTTCAGTCAGAGCCAAAATACCAAGACCAAGTGAAAACGAGAGCACAAGAGTCAACACCAGAACTCCGAAATCGAGACCCTCCAGGAGCAGTCGCCCACGGACTGAATCGGAATCTCGGACAAAGGAGCTGACGCCACTGCACTGCTGCTTCTCAGCTTGCGTTAGGAAAGGAGGTCCTAGCAACAGGCAGGGTCCTTCACAACCATCATCTGCCCGTAGCGGAATGTGACGCCGTTAAAATTTAAAGTAAAAAAATGCAGTTCTCGTACAAAGAAATATCTGTGATGGTGATGGACAGGTGGGCAGACGAGATTAGACAGGAGTCCCCGTGGACTGTGATGTTTGCTGATGACATTGTGATCTGTAGTGAGAGTAGGGAGCAGGTCGAGGTGGAGATATGAGAGGAGAGGAATGAAGGTCAGTAGGACCACCAGGACAGAATACGTGTGTGAATGAGAGGGAGGTCAGTGGAATGGTGAGGATGAGGGGAGGTGGAGGAGTTTAAATACTTGGGATCAACAGCACAGAGTAATGGGGATTGTGGAAGAGAAGAGAAGTAGAGAGTGCAGGCAGAATGGAGAAGAGTGTCAGGAGTGATTAGTGACAGACGGGTATCACCAAGAGTGACAGGGAAGGCCTACAGGACAGTAGTGAGACCAGCGATGTTATATGGGCTGGAGACGGTGGCACAGGAGACAGAGCTGGAGGTGGCAGAGTTAAAGATGCTAAGATTTGCATTGGGTGTGACGAGGATGGACAGGATTAGAAATGAGGACATTAGAGGGTCAGCTCAGAGTCAGAGAGGCAAGATTGCGTTGGTTTGGACATGTGAAGAGGAGAGATGAGGGGTATAATGAGAGAAGGGTGCTAAGGATAGAGCTGCCTATCGCCTAAGAGAAGGTTTATGGATGTGGTGAGAGAGGACATGCAGGTGGTGGGTGTGACAGAGCAAGATGGAGAGGACAGGGAGATATGGAAGAAGATGATCTGCTGTGACAACCCCTAACGGGAGCAGCTGAAAGAAGAAGTACAAAAAAATAAACTTTGACCTCATACGTAGCGTTAGGTCTTCTGGTTAACGACTTGCAGCTTCCAATTTCTGGATTGGGTTTATAGTCTTAGAGTTGTGGTTGTGGTTTACCCAAAATGACCAAAGTTCTGCAGCTTCAGTCTGCTTCATGGGATTCTGGCAGAAGCTCGATGCATTGAAATGATCCCAATATCTTTGTTTTAAAAATTCAAAGTAAACCAGTTCACCTAGAAATAGAGAAAAGATTGGTATTACAAGAAAAGAAAAGTTCTGTTTAAGGCTCCTGTATCTTGTTTGTGTCTTACAGTTCTCTCGTTTTCATGCTGTAAGTGGGTCTGTCACTCCCTGCTAGCACTGAGACCTACGTATTCGAAACTATTAACACACAGCATTACAGATTATAGCAAGGAAGTTCTGTCTCAAATGAACTTACAGGGAGTTAAAGGCTATCGCTATCCCATTGTCTACTCTGTGAGAATATCAAACACTAATATGAGTTTAACTTAAAGCATTAATTAACTCTCTTACGGTGACATTATTGCAGTTTTGGTAACAATTCCTCGTAGTTCTTGTTCTGACTTTACTTACGTTTTGTCCTTCTGGATGTTGTGTTTGATGGCAGGTCTTCAGTATTCTAGAACACTGCTTTTGTTCCAGTTTCTCCCAATCCATTTTTTGACGAATCTTTGTGGTTCTTCACCGTATTGCTATGAACTCGCCACACGAAGCTCCTCAGTCTACAGATCTGCATTGCAGTGAATTGCTCCCAAATGTCTCCGTGTAGCCTGAGCTAAGATGAGACCCACACAGAGGCTGCTTGTAAACTCCGGGAGCGGACGTCAGCCTATCTGTCACTCTCCCTCTCGTTCAGTCCTCTTAAGTTTGCCAATGGAGAAGTCTCGTGGCGAAGTGGTTGTGCTGCACAGCGAGGGTTCGGTCTGAGAGAGGGGGACAGATGACAGACGCCAGGAAGATCTGTGCTCGCAGTGTTTCCAAACAGTCTCTGTGAGGCTGACACAAGGATTTCTCCTACTAGCCATTCTTCTGTTATCTCACGCCATGAGGAGACGGCATCTGAGCCAGGCAATGCAATCCACAATCCGCTGTGCCAGAAGAGGAAAAGGTCAGCCGAGATTAAAAAGCGGGCATAACAAAGTCGTGTTGGGGTCAAGCCGAGTCACTTTGAGCTTTTGTGACTGAAGTATTAGTAACGGTGACTGTCTGAAGACCTCTTTGGTTACGCACTTGCTGGATTTTTATCGTCCGTCGTGGCAAGATTATACTAGGAGAATCCTTCGGATAACCGCGACTTCATAAACAGTTCTTGATGGCAGTATTCATTAAATCGCTTTTCATTTTTACAAATAAACTTTATTTCTGCTTCTATGCTGACAGTTGAAATGCTACTGGTTTTCCTTTTCCAAACATAGCTGTGTTCTTGCTGGTTTTTTCTTTTTATTTTTTGTTCCTTATCAATAAAAGTTGATTTCTGTGTGATGCAGATGTCGATGCTTCTGAAAAGGATCTGGCAAACGTAAGCATTGAGGCCGAGCTGGCAGTCGAAGTGATGAAGGACCAGTATCAGCAGGCAATTCAGGACCTGAAAATAGAGCTGGAGACAAAGGTAATGCTTCACGTTTACCACCAGGAGGCAGTAAGGCCTTTCCAGTTGAATTTATCTCTCAGTCTGACGATGCAAAGCAGACCTGAAGTTCTTTGCAGGTGGTACTCTTAATATCTATACTAATATACCATCAGGTGACGTCAGATTAAGAGCTGTCATGATCGACGTGTTCAAAATTATGAAGGAAATTTGTATAATGGATCCCAGCTGTGAGGGCAAAGATGGAAACTCGTTAAATGCAGATTTGAGTACAAGTCACGGGAGGTAATGCTCAAGATGCACATCACACTGGTGAGGCCTCATCTGGATACAGTGGTGGTTTCCATATTACAGAAAACACTAAGGAGGTCTAAAGAAAATCCAGAGGAGAGGGAAGATGCCCACAGGCCAAAGAGAACCACAGATGGAGATCATGGAGGAGCAGCAGAAGGAGTTGAACTCGCAAGTGCATGCAGATTCAGTAACGCCATGCTGTGGCCGGAGTGTTGAGTGCAAGAGATGGCCATGTGACCCCGGCCTCCACTTTAAAATCTTCTTTAAGCCTGCTGATGTTGACCTCTCTGAGATGCTTTCAGTGGTCCTCTTGCCATACCAAGAGGTCCTCCCATCTGCCTCCTTTGGCCTTAAACTCTGGGGATTTACAGGATGAGCCCGTGGTGTCCTAGTTTATGGATTTTCTGTCCAGCAGACCTTGAGGATTGTGTGAGTGACACTGGGAGCACCACAAGGACCAGTCCGGTCTCCTTTTCTTTTCACTCTGTTCACTTCGAGCTGGAAATATAACAGCAGGTCGTGTCACTTGAGGAAATTCTGAGACGATTCTGCACTAATGAGGCGTATTGACGACACAATATGGGAGTCAGGTGGAGAACTTTGAGATGTCTGTGCCACTCAACATCAGCAGGACCAAGGAACTGCAGCATCAAAGACGTTCTTCAGCTGGTCACCATTGAGGGGGTCCACATCAGTGACAGGATGGACCTGCCTCGACTCGTAACACAGAGGAACAATAGAAAAGAGGGCAGAGCACACTGTTTTATTGGAGACTGTGCCTTTGATGTGGGTGGTGACATCCTTCACATATTCTACAAGTGTGCGATGGCCAGTATGGTCTGCTGGGCTGGTAGCATCACTTCAAGGGAGGCCCACAACCAGCCAATTAACTCTTTCTAAAATATAGAATATTCAACTTCTTCTCTCCCTCTGCTTATCTTGTAGGTCAATTTCTATGAGAGGAACATTGTACTGTTGAAGAAGAACATTGAGCGAGAGCGCAAAGACATAGAGGAGAGCTTTAAGCTGGAAATTAGTGAGCTCGAGGAGCAGAAGGCCGTCCTGGAGGAGAACAGCGCAGAGCAGCAGAGAGTCGTCACCGTGCTGAAGGAGCAGCTCCAACAGAAGGCGTCACAGGACGTCGGCCTAGAGAAGAGGCTCATCCGCGAGAGGGCCGACCTCGAGCAGTACTACGCAAAGGAGATCTCCAGTCTGGCTCAAAGGCTCACCAGGGAGAAGGAGCAGCTGGAGGCCGAGCTCCATGAGACACATCAGCAGGAGATGGAGCAGATGAGGTCAGTGACGTTTGTACAGTTTACCCATTTTTAGCATTTCCAGAGCTGACGAGTCTTCTCTACGTTAATAGTAAACCTCTAGATCTTATCATTTGAAGAGTATCCTCCTCGGCGCCCTGAATGTTGTCCTGTTAAGACTTGCTAGACAGCGGACTCTGTTTTTATTTTTTCTTCGTTGTAAACTGATTGTAGAGCTCCAGGTTCAAGTCCCAGGCTGGTCATTGCCTTTGTGGGTGTTCCTCCTGGAGAAGGTTCAGACTGGACAAGGCAGTGACCAGATTGGGATACACTTAGGTTTAGTAAAATAATTAACTATACGAGACATATTTTGACATCCGGCCATAGTAATTTTTCACATTTTGGTTTTTCGTCTGCACTTTGAGCTGCATATTCCTGACTTCGGGATTCTCCATTACGAGTGCAGGCGGTATTTGTGAATGCTGCTGATCTTCTAGTTTGTTTTGTGTCTGTAAAAGCTAAGTGTTTGTCTGTAGGAAAGAAGCGGAGGACGTGCTGCTGAAAAGCTTATCGGAGATGGAAAAGCAGCACACGCTAAAGTACAACAACTTGCTGCAGCAACTCGAGGCTACGGACCACGAACTGCGCAGGCTGTCGGAACAACTGGAAATCGAGAAGAGCCAGTGGCAGAACAAAGAGAAGGAGCTTCTGGACGAGTGTCGGAAAGAGCAACTGAGGAAAGAGGAAAAGCTAAATGAGGAACAGGCCCGGATCTGCCAGAGTTTTGCCCTTGAGAAGATGATGATGGAAGATCTTCACAAAGTGCAAGTGATGGAGCTGAGAAGCACGATCACAGATCTGGAAATGCGACTTCAGGAGGGAAGCACCATGGAAGGGTTTCACATAAAGGACACCCCTTCTTGTGTTCTGGCCAAAGCTGCTACAGAGATGGACGTTTTGGGCACCACACCTCTTGCAAGTGAGGCACTGCTGCACGGAGAAGACTTGACCAGCTTGAAGGCTGAACCCGACTCGACTCCGCAGGATGAGAGTGACTTTTTAAAGAAATACAAAGAGCAGGTTGAGGTGTCCGAGCAGCTGCAACGTCAACTAAAAGAGAAGGATGATGAGGCCCAGAGATGGTCGGCCGAAGTGCAGGACTTACATCAACACTTGATAAGGTGTAGGGATGAGATCTTTTTCCTGGAGTCTAAGGTAACAGCTGAACTGGAAGCCAAGAGCGACTCTGACCAAGAATGCCAGGGGCTCTGGACTCGATTTAGATGGCTGGAAGATAGTATGACTGTGTCGGAAAAAAGGGAACAAATCCTGCAGAGCGCAGCGGAGGAGAAAGAGAAAGTGATAACAAAGCTGAAAGATGACCTCCGAGATCAAGAGGGGCACCTTAAGGAAGTGGCCAGGCTGACTGACCTTCATCAAGAACTAAAGTTGGAGCTCCTTGAAAAGAAATCCGAAATCTATCAGCTGTGCGAGCAGCTGGAGCAACGGGAGCAGCAGATTGCAGCGCATGAGTGCCAGATTGAGCTGGACGTCGCTGAAAAAGTGGATCTAAAGTCAAAGTTGGAGGAGATGGAGAAGGTGATCACGGAGAGCCGAAAGCTGCTAGAAGAACACACAAATTCCTGCGGCCATCTTTCAGACCAGCTTCAGGACCAGGAGGAAGAACTGAAGGTGCTGAGGCAGCAGAGCGAAGGTCTGGCACAGCTGGTAGAATGTCGGGAGCGGGAGGCACAGGAGTCCATCCACCGAGTCACCAAGTTGGAAGAGGAGAAAAGCAAGCTTACGGAGCAGCTGGTGTTGATGGAGAAGCAGGTGGCAGACTTGGGGGAAGGCAGACGTGAAGGAGAAATGCACAGGTTTGTCACGCTAACTAACCCGGCCGGCCCTGACTAACCAACGGCTCACATAGCTGGAGTAGCTTGCAAGCCAATCGTTCTCCTGCTTTGATTACTTCTGTCTGTTGCCAGAGAGCCGGCATATAGCAGAGCAAGAGCCGCCCAGGCGGACCCGCGCTTTGGGATCTCCGGTGATGCTAAGCTCGCTTATCGCTTTGCTTTTTAATCGTTAGATCGGTGTGGGCACGTACGCCAAAAAGCAATCAATGCTGTTTTCTGCTTTATACGCTTCTTGCTAGATGACCACTTCTGCACTCTGGTTCCTCGTGATGCTTTCGCTTGTCTCTTATGACACGCTCTTGTTTTCTCGTGTCCCAGTCATGTTGTAAGATAGAAACCGAGGTCACCTCTGGAAGTCGTGCACTGGAGGCACTCGGAAACACTCTTTAGTAACTGGGAGGTAAAAGTTAGGCGATGTCGGCGTAACGCTTGTGTGATCAAATTGAATGTTCCCTCAGTAACGCTACTGTACTGACCATACAGTGACCGAGGGAAAAGGGAAAGACGTAAAGGTCAAAGATAATGGAAATCAGCACTCACCAGAGGCCCGTTCCACGCCGTCCAAACTCACAAAAGGGTTTACAACACTGAATAGCACCACAAAATGTTCATCGTTTGGAATCCAAAATCCTGGACACCAACTTACTTACCCAGGTGGTGACGTTTGTCGTGACGCACCACTTGCAAATGGTAGCAAAAGGACCACGTTGCCATCAAGAAAGTTGTTTGCCAGACCCAGAATAACCATAAAATGGTGGTGCCCATGAGAAACAAAATGGTGGGGGAAAAATTGTTAACAATAAGAAAGATGTCAAAATTAACGTAGAAATGTGCAAAAGGGGGAACTCAAGTGGCCAAAAACCTGAATCATCACAGCTGTGTGCTTATTGTTTTCATGCCTAGTGGGGCACTCTGGGGGGAGAATGGCGCCCACACGCACACTCAAGATGGGAATGGCCACCTAGTGGTGAACTTCATGAACTGTAAACCAGTTCAGCCAGCAGCGTCCGACTTCTCTCAACCTGCCACTGGTCACACTCTAACAATTTGGAAACGACTTGAGATTTACGGTTTTGGATTAAAGAGACCCACCCGTCTTTATAATTCTGGGGTTTTTTTTGTAGTGCCAGCCAACACCTCAGACTCGTGATGCCACCAAAGACAAAAATCTGATAGGCCCAAGAACTGAAGCTTGTGTTCTCGTTTTCATACTTATGTTATTAGCTGGCCCCCGCAGTTCCACCTGTGTAGTAGTGACACAGGACAAACTTTAAAAATCAACAAAATAAATGTAATTGTGTTGAGAAGAATTTATATTGATAGCTTTCGTATCCGAGGGTCTCTTGATATATAATATTTTTGGTTTTGCTATCAGGGGTGAGAATGTATTTATGATCTATTTGCCAAAAATGTAAAAAGTTGGTCTGGCCAAGCGGAAGGTAGGTACACTCTGACGTCAGATGTTGGCACTGTATATCTGATTGTGTTCAGCTGTGAGGTGAGAGCGTCCCCCGCATGGGGAGAAAAGCACATGGCCGTGATATCTCTGCCAATCAGCAGCAACTCTCTAAAACACACGTACCTGTGATGTCAAACGTTACTCCTTAACGATCTCTAGATGATGATGTCTGCTGAACAAACAGGTATCACTAGCTAAGTGGAGGCGAGGTGCACTCCAACACGTGGCGTGAGGTAGAGCGACTCAGATGGAGGCCGGCGTGTGAGTGAGGATGGCCCCGGGCGCCCAACTCCCTACTCCTGAGGTCACGCTTCCCACTCCCCTCAGCTCACAGCTTCTCTCTTGGATTCGTGGGAATAAATTGGTGCCACAAGCGAACTCTGATATTTAGCGTGATGAGAAAAGTTGCACAATTAACTAGAATAATCAAGCAAATTATAGAAAAAAAACGATATAAATCCGTTAAGTGGTTCTCTCGTGAAAAGCGAACAGACATTGGATTTTATATATAGAGAGAGATTTATAGTCATGACCATTGCAGTTGACCACTTCTCTGTGCGTCTTATCCCTCGAATGCTCGCTCCTTGACCTTTCATATCCTTGGAGCTTTAGTAGCTTTGTGTTGCTGCCACCTAGTGGCTTTAAAAGTTTTACACATCTGCTAAGTCAGGGACGTTAAATCATTAATGTCTTCTCCAGACCAGAGGTTACCATGGACCGAATGACTTGTCTCTCAGTCCCTGATGTTGGCTTTGTCACTGACATGAGATCAGGCGTCATGTGGGGTCCCCCTGGGCTCAGGAGCTCCCACTCGTTGGGTGCAAACTTTGGCTTTCCTTTTCCTGTCTGCCTTGTACAAATCAACAGTTTTGATTTCTCTGCCCGCTTATTAGGTTTTCAGCTCCATCATCTTGTTCTCGTTAGATGTAGAAATTTGGATTTTCTCCACAGGGTGCAACTTCAGCTACTTAATGATGAAAACGTGGCTCTCAAATCGAAACTGGAATCTCTTCAGTGTGACATCCAGAAATGTGAAGTGGAGACAAACAAGCAAAGGTCGGGACAAATTTTGTTTTACTTGAAGGCAAAAAAAAAAAAAAAAACACAACTGTCGACGTTTCTAACTGGCGATGTCTGCTTCATTTCCACAGGAAGCAAAGTGAACGACTCAAAAGTGAGAAGGACAAGTTGCAGCAGGAGCGAGAGCAGCTCTTCCAAGAGGTGAGTGGTCACCCACCAGGTTCCTCTCCCCACGTCCAGTCAGGTCTTATTAAAACACTTCTGACGAGAACAACCCATCAGGCTCGCCAGCCCTCTTCACGTAACTTCACCAACATCCAAACAAGTCAAGGCTCACTGTCACTAAAGACAGACGAAGGAAGACCACTTGGGTGGTCATTTGTCTTTGTGGCACTGCCAGGTAAGCACTCATTCTATGGGTATCCTCTGCTAGCCTTGTCACCACATAAGACCTTATAAGCACTCAGCAGTAGTGTCAGATGTTCATGATTTCCCAGATGATACCACATGTGGACGATGGACACTGCAGACAGCGAGGTGAGACCGTTAGAAAATGAGAGCACAGGCCAATCGGTTCAGTAATGTCACACAGTTTCTCCAAAAGTGACATCAAGTTGAACTCATAGCCGTCCTTTGATCCCGTCACATCGATTACTTATGGGTCGCGACCTCCGAGGCCACGCCCCCAACAATGCCGGAAGCGGACCTAACGACAGAAATAAACAGTGGCGGTAGCTGAGGACCCAGAATCGTACCAAATCAGGACACTTACAGCTTCGTCAGACTTGTCTCCTTTAAAGGATTCCCTGCCCCTATTTTTCCAGTTTGTCAATTTTTGGAATGTGTCCCGGAACTCGTTTTGCGGACTGTCATGGAAAATTCTCTATTGTTTGAAATTAGCAACCTTTCAGCGTGGATGTCAACTTCAGGAACAAAAAAAAAATCCACAGGGGCCGTGCCCCCACATTTCCTCACCTCTTACAACACGATTCAGAAAGGGGACAACTCCTGAGCGACTGTGTCACGGTTCACGTTTTGCTTTTCTGGCACAAATGTCACAGCAACACGATGCAAATGCAGTTTTTCAGTCAAAATTGTGTGACACAAACTTTTACCGACGCCTGCTTCTTGAGCAGTTTCTCAACATGATGACCGTCCAGTTTGGTGATCGTCTGCCCGTTTTGAAACGTCGGTCGACTTCCAAACATTGTGTGTGGCTTAAACGAGCCTCTCCATACCGTAAGACCTGAAAAGTCTCGGTAAACATTTTTGCCAGTTTCACTCAGACTTTTCACGGAAACACGTTGCTTTTCAAGATCCTTGAAAGAAATCTCAAAAGGCACAGGAGATAAGACCTCTCTACTGCAGGTACTCGATGATCGATTGATGTGGCCTGATCAAGCAAGTGGGGATTGTAAAGGTCAAGTCTGCTATGTTGGCGTCCCGTTTAAGAAGTTTGGGTTATTTTTGGACAGAGTGTGGATGTAGCCTTACTGTCCTCGGTCCTTGACGTGCAGGAGGAGTAAAGGTTAAGGTAGAGGATAAGTGGACCAGTCACTCCTTGGGGCAGTTAGGGTCCTTCTGTGTTCAGTTTGGCCCTCCTGGCGTATTTGAGGGGTGGTTGTACTCCCTCGTTTGAGTTTGTTTTTGTCCTGCCTGTAGTCATTCCTTGTTGTTTTCTTTATGAAGTCCCCTTTTCTTTGTTACTACTTTGAGGTTCTGTGGTTATTTCTTGGGTCTGGGAAGGGCTCTCTAGCGCCCCCCACAGTCCATAATGCTGGCCTAATGACCAATACCCTCTGCAGTTACCACAGTTTTCTTTCACAACAAAATAGCGCACAGATTATCATCCGCCACATTTTTGTTGCGAGTCCCCAGGTGAGGAGAGTCTGGAGACTCTCAGTCCACATCGTGAGTGTCAATCGGTGAACGTCACAGCAGGTGAGTTTTAACACACGTCACGTGTTTTTTGTGAATCTCTCCAGAATACCAGGTACAGAGGAGAAGTGTTTGACATCAGCTCGAGAAACCTGAAGCTAAGCAGCGAGAATGTGGACCTGAGTTCCAGAGTGGAGTCTCAGCTGGGCGCCATTCAGCTCCTGAACGAGAGGCTCGGGGAAATCACCCGGCAGAAAGACGAGGAAGCTGCGGTCACTAGGCAACTGGAGGAAAGCTCGGCCCAGCTGGAGAGGGAGCGGCTTCAGCAGCAGTCGGCCTGGCAGAGGGAGCGGGAGCTCATCGAGGAGGAGCTGCACATCTCCAGAGAGAAGGCAAGTTGAACCCTTGAGGGGTGTCATCTGATCTGCCGCGCTCTATGGTGACAGTTCCCTTAAGTTAGGGGGTCTTGAAAGGTAGTAGCGGGGAGGAGATGTGTTGAGTGGCTTTTGTGGGTTCAAGGGGTACGTAGCCTGCTGACACACAACCCGTTTTAATTTTTAGGCAGCACTGCATTCTCTTCTGCCCCTAGTGGCTTTGTGGGTGACCCCCTTTTACTGCTCTTTCTGGGGTCACTTAAAAGTAGGAGAAGTCCAGATGGCCATAACCGGACATTACAGTGCTGCCCTCCAGTGGCTGCAGCCATCACTTCACCCTAGTCTCTTGCTTTCAGGAGGCACCGTGTTTTCATACCCCGTTGCCAACCCCAAACCTGAAACTGTGACAAACAGGACCTGTGTTATGTTCTCAGATGGGACAGCCATTCTCTTAAGACTTAAATCGAGGGTCCTGCACCCATAAACAAAGTTAACTGCCTCAGGTTCAGTCCTGGAGCACTGCAATGGCTGCAAGTGTTCATTCCAAGCAGTTTCATGAATGAATTACTGGCCTCGAGTGTTCGTACCTCAGTAACCCTGCTCAGGCTTTTTACAGAACGGGATTGATCCGCTGCCACAACAAAACAATGGAACAGACATGAAAATATTAGAACGTGTGGATGTGATTGGACCTGAGAACTCCGTAATGAGCGCTTTACAAAAAATAAACAAAATGGCCTACCAAAGCATGCTTAACCTCCACAGTTTTCTGGAAGAACTGGCACATTATTTGCGTAGAGCACAGAGGTGCCAATGTATTTGGCCACGACGAACGATAATAGGCCCCCATAAAGTTAGTACCCTGATTGGCCAGTGAGCCACTGGAAGGAGTGTGAAGATCTGAAACACGGAAGGTAAGAAACGTGAGGGAGGGCTGCCAGGTTCCTAAAAAACAATTCTAGCCCAATGGCTACTTAAAAATATCAACTCTGACCCAAAAAAAACCCTCTAATACCGGAGGTAGAAAACGTGACACACGGGACAGTGGAGGGCAGGGTTCGGTACATACCAAAGCCCAAGCTAGGGTCCCCTCTGAGGGCATATGCCATCATACAGCGGTGGGTGGGTTAACAACGGTAAAAGTGCAAATAGCAGGGGAAGAGGTGCCAGGTGAATGAAAAACGGGGTAAACATTCATTGGTGGGGCGTTGAAAAATAGCCCAAAATACTGCGGCGTTGTTTGTTTTTAAAAAGTAGCCCAAAAAACCTCAACACACGAAAGCCCACTTTTTCCCCCCATAGACGACAATCAAAAAACTAACAAAATCAAACAAGAAACCAAAAAACCTGACAACACTGCGGCCTGAGAGAGTTCTTGGCAGTTTAACAGTAAAGGGTTAGTTTGGTATTTTTCAACTCAAAGCAGTTTCATCACAAACACGTTCACTGGATGAAACTCTTCTAAAGTCCAACATTTTCAATAAATAAAAAAAAAAAATCTCACCTGAACCGGCACTTTAATGGGGCACAAAGCACCACCTGGAATTAAAACTTAGTGAGTACGTCCTCTTTGAGTTTCAGTTTACGTAAACGCACTCTCCAGCTGTCCAACGTATGTTTGTGACAACAAAAGGGATCTGGAAATAATCGCTTTATCGTATATTCCTGGTATCGTTCTTCTCAAGGTAAGGATACGTTTTCTATTTGTGTGAATTCTCAAAATAAATACAGAAATAAATCAAATAAAACCAACCATGTGGCACAAACAGTTTACTGTGATTTGGTCTTTCGAGACACAGAGGAGACTACAAGTGCTGAGGTGAAGCGCATACGGCTGGTCTGCTTTTAAAATGGCCGAATCTCATAACATTGGTGTTTGTTAATTGAAATTGACGTGTTTAAGCAATTTTACAATGTGTGTGTAATTAGAAGACACTGGTCAATGTTTGAGAACTGTCTCAGTTTGAAAAATCGATGTATTTGTTAAGTTTTAAGGCTTTTGTTTTTCGGCTCTACCCGTACCCCATTAACTCCACTGTAAAATGCCAGTACGGGAAAGACACTTTTAAAAATGTATAGAAAATGTTGGACTTTAAAACACAGTTTTGTATGAAGAATGCAAATATAATATTTGTGAAGAAATAACTTTGCTTTGAAAAATACCAAACGTCTCCTTTAAGCTTTAAGCGACGCGCTGCTTTTCCTTAAAACGGCGTTCTCTTTGATCACAGTTGTGCCTGTGAAGTACCATTGGCGTGGAGCGCCACTAAGTTTTTCTTTGTTTTTTTTGTTACTTCCTCTCTGTGTCCACAGCTCCAGCGGCTGAAGGACTGCGAGGCCGAGCTGTCCAGTCTGAACATCAAGCACGAATGGCTCCAAGAGGACAAGAAACGGCTTCTTCATGAGATTGAAGAACGGAAGAAAAAGGTAAAACGATTGCACCCTGGACAGTGACCCCACAGCAGCCTGACTCTTGTAGCAGGGACACGCTCTCTCGACTGGTCAGATGACTGTGGTCAATTGAGTTACTGGCTGTAAAGAGGCCTGTCGAGATTTTCAGGTGTCAGGGTTAGAAGTCTCCCTTGTCAGTGTCAGTGTTTGTCACTCAAGTGAGTTGCAGTTGTCTTTATTTTACATTTGGTCTCCCACTTTGATGAACGCACTTCATTGACCAAAGGGTCAACGCTCTGACAATCACACTCAATTCACCAAAGTTAAAACTCAGACAGTTGTGCTTGACTCACTAAGAAGGAAATGACCACCAAAAAAAAAAAAAAAAACCCACCCAACCAACCCCCCCATCTGATGTTCCCAAGGGGAGAACACTTACATGGGAGAAAACGAAGGCAGTGACACCAAAACAGCTGAGAACCGCTGGTTTAAGGGGTCCTGGGGGGTTATAACACTTACAATTGTGATAAAATCGATTATAGCCCATCAAAACGTGAACGGTGTTCTTGTAACAATGCAAAAAAAGAAATCGCTTCACAGATGTCGTACCTTACAAATGGCGGCAGCAGTTTGTTTTCATTTCACAGGCAGAGCAATCGGAAGAATTCCTGGACAATGTCAGGAGGCAGGTGGACGAACTCCGCTCTCTGCTGCTGGTTGCCAACCAAGAAAAAGAACTGCTGGCCCAGGAGCTCGCAGCCAGCCAGACCATGATAGAGGATGCCAAGAACACGGTGAGTTACCACGGCAAGCGAGACCTCCGTGTCAGGGTTGGGGGCACAGGGGGGAACCTCGTATCACCCACGCTAGGACAGCAATTCAAAAACATACAAATATGGCCTGTGAGCACTAAATGATGCGTTTTACGTCATCTGGATGTTGAAGCCTATGGGCACGGGGCCCAATTTACAGTCGCCAGCTGATTGGCTCTTATTGGGGTTCACCCAGATTGCTGTGCTCTGAATGGCCTCCCCTCTTTAATTTAAAAAGTAAACATCGTCTCACTATCACTATCAGTATCATGTTTTGATACGTTATTATCAGATGGGTTTTGTTTGTCTTTCTGACGCAAGTCAGCAGATGCCAATGTGAAAACTGATCTCGGCAGAGCAGTCAAAATTATTAACAAGTGAGAAAAGGGGGAGAATGAGAGTAAAAAAATGTGGACGTGAGCGTCAATCGGCTTTGCACCCTCAGAACCAAATTACCCGAACTATACGATAACATTTCAGTAATTACGTACCGCTCTGATGCTGATCTTTCTGATCATAAAATAGGTCATTACGATAATTGATGAGAAAAACTCCTAATTCAAAGCAGAATTACAGTATTTGAGGGTTCCTCAGAGCGCCTTCTTCATCTTGGAAAGGATTTGACTCAAAAACTAATCGGCACAGCGTCATCTCATAACAGGCTCAAGTTTCGAGTTTGGTGTTTCTCCGTCCAGCCGTTTTAGCTCTACACCTTCCTCAAAAAAACTGTGACACAGACAGACACACACCCGTCTTCGAGATATAATAATAATAATTTACAATGTTTTCAGTATCAGGGGACCCTAAAACATCAAGATTCATCGAAAACCAGAGATCGAAATTTTTGACGAACCTAAAACTTTTGCACCTTCACCATAGACGATACGTTTGCAATGCAAAAACAGGAAAAGGGAGTCCGTATCTCATCGTGACGTTAGGATTGCGGAGTACGCAGGAATTGTGCCCGTTATTGGAAGTGTCAAGTGAAATGTTCTTCTTTAA
This sequence comes from Erpetoichthys calabaricus, assembly GCF_900747795.2. Taxonomy (NCBI): domain Eukaryota; kingdom Metazoa; phylum Chordata; class Cladistia; order Polypteriformes; family Polypteridae; genus Erpetoichthys; species Erpetoichthys calabaricus. Next base: position 93,650,274 of record NC_041408.2, read on the forward strand.
TTTTTAGTGTTGTTCATTCCTTTATTTTGCAGATTGGCGTGGTGTTGTGTATTGATACTAAAGATTAGTTTGTTTTCAGTGTTTTTGGTGAATTGTCTTCTTACTCCATTAGCACCAGCCTGATGGTAAATCACATCGTTAATCCTAAAACGATACGGAGACGCGATGCTGTCACCCATTGGGCCAAATACAGAGCAGCTACTGATTGATTTAACATTTTCCATTAAATTTTTGGACCGTATATGGAGTGTCGTCATTAACTTTTGGATGAAATTATCTGTCTGAATGGGCTGTAATGACGTTTCCCTTTTGACCACACTGTTTAAATCTCCTATCGGGCGGTCATTCCACAGCAAAATGGACGGTGTGACCACAAGACACACAAAGGCCACATAACACTTCACACGATAACAAAAGATTTGTTGGTGGGAACACCATAGGCAAAGTGATGAGAAGTGGTGACACAAGCAGCAGTCCGGCTGTTTCACTCACATTTATCGTGTAGGAACCTCTGCTGGTGGGATAAGCTGGTGGCGACGTCCCTCTTGTGCCTCTTGCTGTCTCTGCTCATTCGACCTTCTAGATTTTCTTTTCTTGTTCCAGGCTTCGTTTACATTTTTACTTTCTCGTATATGAAGTATAGATAAAAATTCAACCTCGGGATTTTGATGAATCGTGATGTTTTAGACCGCCCCAAGTCTGAAAATATCGTTTTTTGGAATTACGTCTCTGTGTGCGTGTAAACACGATAACTCAAAAATGCAACGAGATTGATGGATGAAATTTGGCATGTGGTTGCTACACCAAAATTGTAGACCTGTATTAACTTTTGGGCCAAGTCCATCAACTGGAAGTGGGACTTTACCTGAACACATACTCGATTTTTCTCGCAGAGTCTGATTTATTCAACTTGACTTTTATAATAATTGTTCAATATATTATTAATTTGATTTGATTTGTTGGTGATGATTCTTAATGTACAGAATATAAAAATATAATCCTTGTCCTGCGGTTTACTCCTCACATATCCATCTCCATATCTGAGTATACGAGAAATCGGGAGAGCACGCCCGATTTTTTTTTTCTTCTCCCCCATGTTGTAATTGCTCATTAACCAAAGAAGAATTCATTTTAGGCTTTATGAATTCCTGAGGTGAATAACTCAGAGTAGCTATTTTTTCAAAGATAGTTTTGTGGACGCTGGTAGACATTGACACGTGTAAACACTGCTATGTTTTACGAGACCTGGGAGAATTTCCAGTACCACGACATTTTCTGTCCAGAAGCACCTCCGACTCATGTGGAGGGAGACCTTCTCCTGGCGGCACCCACGGACCCCAATAGGGCAGCTCTTGTAGACTAGAAGTCCAATACAACCCTGCGGGAGTCCGGACTGGGACCTTGGTATAGGAACGCTGCCTCCTCCTCTCATACTGGGGGATAAACTGTCCTCGATAACCAGTCTCCCATTATTTGATTGCCCCGACTGGGATAGGAATCAAGAGCCATCCCAGCCAGGCTGTACCTCTACACATCTAATCCATCCATTGTGGCCTCGTGGCCAGGTAAGGCCTCACTCTCTCCATCCGTTATGGCATTTCCAATTTGTAACACAGACACCATTATTTTAGATCTCGGCCCTCTGTGCAGGACCACCTGAAATTCAGTGACAATTCCTATGTCATGATGGCTAATACTGAATCTCTTTCTCTTTGCAGATAAATCAGCTGGAGGTAGACGTACAGAGGATGCAACACGAGAAGAGGCGAGAGCAGGCAGACGATCACGAACTCTTTGAGCTCAGGAGACGATGTGAGGCCCTGTGCTCGGAACTGCAAGCCGCTCGGCAAAAGGTACAAGAAATGTTTGGTCAGCCAGCACGTCACACTTGACGTCCACTGTTGGGTACCACGGGAATGTAAAGCTTGAGGGTGACAGTGAAAGACAAACTGGAGCCTGCGGTGCTGACCGTAGTATGGCTTTGTTTAAGACCGAGCAGGTGGCTACCAGTGAGAGGGAGCTGCGCCAGGTCGACCAGGAGTGCCAGACCCTGCGGAGACAGCAAAGCACACTGCAGTCAGAGCTGAAGGACACTCGAGATCAGGTATTGATTGTTTGGCTTGAGTGGCCAGGCCTTCACCATGAATTCGGAGCAGTGAGAAAGGAACTGGCCACTTAGGGGGGTCTTCCGAGGTTTTACAGATTGTGAACTGGATGAGCAGGTTTCAAACTGTATGGATGTTTTAAATCACACTACGGTATTTAGAGAGCGCCCTCCTATCAGTAACGATACGCTGCCGTTCGTCCATCTTGTTCACCAAGTCACCACCACACTACTTGGTAATTTTACTCCATACATTTGCTTATCTGCGTGAAGAAGAACATTCAGCCATTTATGCGAATTCTTGAACCGCGTCCCCGTGTTCTTGTCGAAGAATTCATTTTAATGTAACAGCTAGGATCCGCTGCACTAATTCCCTTCATCATTTTAAACACTTCATATACTTGTGTCACTTGTTCAGCTTCTAACCTAAAAAGTGGCAACCAAAAAACCAAACGATATCCAAAACTAAAACACAAAACCAGAGAATCAAAAGAATCACCAAAAGTGGATGGAATCCAAAGACAGACTCAGTAAATAGATGGCGGCACCCCGGGTGTTACATGGGCTGAGGGGGGTCAGACTCTAGTGAAGCACCTGAGAAAATGGTGATGGACTTCAGGAAGGCCTGTTGAAGGTGAAGACGTGGAGGTGGTGGGGACCTGTGAGTACCTTGGGGTGTCTTTGGGCCGTAGACTCGAGTGGAGTGCGGACACAAAGGCTGCGTGTGAGAGGGGCAGAGTGGCCTCTGCGGAGACTCAGGTGCTTTGTCTTCCACCAGTCTGTTGTTGCTGGTGTGATCTCCTGTGCATTAGTGGAGGCCTAGAAAATTGATTAGGAAGGCCGGAGTCAGACTGGAGTCACTGGAAGTAATGGTAGAGTAGAGGACACTCAGACGTCTCGCGTTCTTGGACAACAAATCTCATCCTTTGCAAGCCAAACAAAGGAGCCCTTTCAGCAACAGACTTGAGGCCACGTCCAAACTACTGTGTTTTCATTTAAAAACGAATATGATCTCCACCCAGATCAGCGTTTTCACATCATTTACAGGAGTATCTCTGCCTACACTAAAACGACCAAAAATGCGTATTTTGTAGCCATTTGCCAATACTGGGCATGAGCGCATCGACAAAATCAGGGAGAGGACGTGTCCTCCTCAAAGGGACGGTTACACCCCTCGACTTCTCACCAAACTGAAGTGATCAGTAAATAATTTGCCTTTTGCATACGTAACTAGCGATTCAAACTGCACAAACCACAATTGAGACACATACCGGTGGGCAACACAACAAGCGCCATGGAAAGCAACTCCTCTGTGTCCGACGTGTTGGAATACGGTTTTCTTTTCTTTTTTTTTTTGGATCACTTTTATTGATTTTATTTAAAGCATGTATCGTGCCATACAATCAAGTCAAACGTAACAAAACTAAATTGAATTCTGCCTCCACCCACGAGAAAGAGAAGAAGGCCGACAGCCTGAGTAAAACTATTGAGAGTCTTTCTCCCCAATTTAAATGCTTATTCTAAAATATTACTTAGTAGATCCTGCCAGGTTTTAACAAAGTTTTGAAAAGATCGTCTAATTGAGAATTTGATTTTTTTTCCAGTTTCAAATCGAATACAACATCAGTTACCCAACTGACGTAAAAGAAGGTGGGCTAGGATTCTAAGAAATACGGTGATCTTCCATGCAGGGTGACCAATCAGGGGATGAGATGTTGTAGTGAGCAGGATCCAAGCAGGGGGGAGGGCCATGTGATAAGCTTGAACCAATCAGAGCGCAATTTGAGGCTACGTTTGCAAACCTCTTCGCTTTCACTCATCCACACTGCCAAGCCGAGCTGCCATTTTCAGAAATGTTCGACTCTTGTGGACGATTCCAAGTCTCAAATTTTGGTTGTGTGGATGGAAGGTTGAAACGGAGACTAACGTCTGCATTTTTAAATGAAAATGTAGTCGCTTGGATGTAACCCAAGACAACTGTGATGCCCCAAATAGTACCACATGAGGTCAACCCTAACCTCGGCCATTGGGAGCAATGATGTGAAGACGTCAACCTATCAGAATTCTCCTAAGCTGTACTGGCCAATGACCACTTAAAACAGCATCGATGAGATGATGATGATGATGATACTCAGTCGCATTATTTTGAGGTTTTGTTTCCTCTCCTAATGTTTGTCATATTTGCTCTTTCCTTAGTCTTTCTATCGTAACCTGCAACTTCCGTTGAGATCCGTCGAGTTTCTGCTTTTTACTGTTAAACTGTGCGCCTTAGGATTGTGTCTGTCTGATGGTTCCCTCCATGACGCCAGTCTTCCCTACTAAGTGTGACGGCCCTCATTTTTTTTAACCCTGCTTCTGTTTTTAATCGTTTTCAGCTCCAGGATGCCCTCACTACCCTCTCCCTGGCACGCTGCTCTCACGAACGAGAGTTAGGAGTACTAAAGGAGCGAATAAGCGAGTCAACGTCCAGAGAGGAGTTGGACAAAGTGCGGACGCAGCTTCTGGAAGAGCAGCAGAAAGTGAAGAGGCTGCAAGAGAGTCTGAGCTGTCAGGCTGAGCAGGCAAAGATGCAGATGGCGGGTCAGCAGGTGGGTACACTGTGCAGCAGGGCAGTGCTTGTGCCAGCCCTACAATTTAGGAGCCAAAGCATTTCATGGGGCTGCAGTGTCACACAAGGCCGGCATAACAACACTAGGACTGGGACGGCAGAGTCTGAGCAACTAAAATGGGCAATGAAGAGGTGACGTGACGAGAACACTTCGAATAATCACACAAATTAGCTACAACACCGCGGTGCCAGTGGGATGTTGGCAGCAGGGAAATTTCACAACAAACTTTAGAAGGTACCACCAGTTTTAGGCGGAGTGGTGGCTCTGAGGCTAAGGATCTGCGCTGGTATCCAGAAGGTTGCTGGTTCGAATCCCCGTCACTGCCAAAAAAAGAGATCTTACGCTGCTGGGCCCTTGAGCAAGACCCTTAACATGTAATTGCTCCAGGGGCGCTGTACAATGGCTGACCCTGCGCTCTGACCCCAAGGGGTATGTGTAAACTAACAAATTCCTAATACAAGAAATTGTATAAGGCAAAATAAAGAACAAAAAAAAAAAGTTTTTGTTCTGGCTCTTGCAGAACTGGCCTGTGCCATTTTTGTTTTTCTTGTTCTTATTAATACTTCTGGGCTTGTCTGTGACGTCACTGTGCTGTCACTCTTGCTGTAGTTGTTAGGATTCATAAACAGTCAGAGCTCCCTAAAACTACAGAACCTAAAAAAGAAACTTAACAAAATGCAAAAACCTGCCAAAGAAGAGAGAGACGAACAACACAAGTGGGAGAGCAAAGACGAGACACAAAGAAGGAACAAACGGAGGGGACTTCTAATTGGGAAGCGGTGACAAAAGGCATACAAAGAAGGGAGTGGGACAAAATTCACAAAAAACACGAAAAGGAAGATAAAAGCCATCATGACCTTAGCGTTATTTAAGATAGTGACGCACTGTGTGTAAGGTCCAAGCTTTGAATAGTCAGTCATTTTCTAACCCACTCTAATGTGAACAGGGTCTTGGGAGGGGTCTGCTGGAGCCTATCCCAGCTAGCATAGGACGCAAGGCAGGAACAGACTCTGGACAGGGTGCCAGTCCATTTCAGGGCGACCACACACACACACACAAGCCAGTTTAGTATCAGCAGTTCACCTAACCTGCATGTGTCTGGACTGTGGGAGGACACCGGACCACCCGGAAGAATCCCACGTGGACACGGGCAGAACCCTGGTCTCCAGAGAAGCTCTATAGGCACTCGTGTTTTGTTTTCTGATTAACTGGTGGTTACCTGCTCCTAAAAAGACTTTTGCATCTCCTGGTTTTAATCTCAGACATTGTGCCTCTGTGAACACGTAACACACAGAATTGGTGAGCAGTGGAGTAAATAATCGTGATTGGGCAATCGTTAATGTTAAGACACAGAGAGCTGTACGGCACACAGTCACACGGGATGGCCTGCTGTCATCCAGCGTCTGTTTTTATGAAGCTCTTCCCATTGTTCCATTTTTAATTTATAGATTTATGGGGAGGGCAGCACGGTGGTGCAGTGGGTAGCGCTGCTGCCTCGCAGTTAGGAGACCCATGTTCGCTTCCCGGGTCCTCCCTGCGTGGAGTTTGCATGTTCTCCCCGTGTCTGCGCAGGTTTCCTCCCACAGTCCAAAGACATGCAGGTTAGGTGGATTGGCGATTCTAAATTGGCCCTAGTGTGTGCTTGGTGTGTGGGTGTGTTTGTGTGTGTCCTGCAGTGGGTTGGCACCCTGCCCGGGATTGGTTCCTGCCCGGTGTTGGCTGGGATTGGCTCCAGCAGACCCCCATGACCCTGTGTTCAGATTCAGCGGGTTGGAAAATGGATGGATGGATGGATTTATGGGGTGACTACTGTCAGCTGCTGCGGTGGGTTGGCACCCTGCCCGGGATTTGTTCCTGCCTTGTGCCCTGTGTTGGCTGGGATTGGCTCCAGCAGACCCCCGTGACCCTGTAGTTAGGATATAGCTGGTTGGATAATAGATGGATGGACTACTGTCAGCTGTACAGAGTAGAGTGAAGTTAGTGTGCTAACCAACCTACGTCATGTCAGTCACTGTTAAAAACATCCTTCTCTCTAAAGGAGCAGTATGAACAGGTCCTCAGGAGAATGGAGGAAGGCATGCAAGACGTTGAATCCAAACTGAAGAACGTGCGTGAGATACTTCAAGAGAAGGTCGCACAGCTTAAAGAACAGGTGAGCTTGGCCAAAGCTGAAAGACATCCGTACTGTGACAGGGACACCTCAGGGTGCCACCTTAAACATAACAAGCAAGCGCTTTATATCAAACTAGTCATTTAGCCCGTTACAATAACGGGCGCTAGAACAGTAGTGCATAAACATTAGTAGGAACAGTCTATATTAAATGGCAAGGGACTTTGACCTCATTCTTTTTGTTGGTCGTATTTTTCTTTCTTTCAGCCTTTCTTTTGTTGATGTTTACTTGCTGAGCTGACCGTTCTTCGTGGGCTGCCGCCGTGTATTGTGTGCCTTTAATTTTCTGTGACAGTAATACTGTCTTGTACGGCTCTATTCAATAAGGGTGCGCACAAAAAGGCGAGCTTCAAAAGGGCGACCTCAATTGAGCGTGGCGAATAAAGGAGTTCGTAGATAATTTAGTTCAAATGACTCTGGAATATGTGAAGGGCAAGAAAGGTGCAGATCTTTATTTACGTGCGCCTATATTCGCTGCGCCCCATTGAGGTCGCCCTTTTGAGGCTCGCCTTTTTATGCGCGCCCTTATTGAAGGATGCCGTCTTGTACACCTGCTGTCTTGTACGTCCGTAATATGCCTTTAATCTCCTCTGACAGTAATACTGGCTTGTATGTGGCTGTAATATGCCTCACTGTATTGTGTACCTTTAATTTCCTCTCGCAGTAATACTGGTTTGTATTTCCGTAAAACGCCTCTAACTTTCTCTGACAGTAATATCGCACATCGCACGGTGCCCCGCGCATGCGCACTTCACCAGAAGACACACACACACGGACACCTGGACGCACAAAGGGATTTTATATATATATATATATATATATATATATATATAGATGGTCGCTTATTACATCAAAGTAAACACAAGGGAGGGACGATGAAAGGGGATGTGCTGCCTACTGCCACTTCTGGGCCTCGCTTCACTGGGTTCATCCCAGTCAGCTTAGTGGGAGGGGGGGGGGTCTAGCCCATTTACAGTATATCCTATTCACAAGCATCACATAACTCGCTCAGTCATGCTGGCCACTCCGTCTCCTAATGCTGAGCTCTGACGGCTGGCCCAGGGCCTGGAACCACTTCTGGCATGGAGAGGCCTCTAGAAGGTTCTGTAACATTGAGATGCCACCTAAAACAAGTGCTGGGTTAAAGCCTTCTGCTCCTACACATGGACCAGGGTTTCATTTGAAAAGACAGACAAACAGTGTATCGTGTATCTTAGCTGTGGATGCGGATAAGCCTGCTTCTTGACTTTGATTTTTAAATCACAATTTTGGTTTTGACGTTCGGCTTCATGTTGTCTTGGCATTTCACCCGAGTCTGCTTTTCAGCTTCTAGTGACTTCCTTGGTACCAGACCGTTATTTCTGAGTCACTGACGAGTGGGAATGAGTTATGGTTGATGGACTCTTCTGGCCTCCTCCTTACTCACTCTCGTCTGTCTATGTCTCCACACAGCTGGACAAGAACACCCGGTCAGACCTGCTGCTCAAGGACCTCTACGTGGAGAACTCCCAGCTCATGAAGGCCTTGCAGGTAACGGAGCAGCGGCAGAAAAGTGCGGAGAAGAAGAATTTCCAGCTTGAAGAGAAGATCGCTGCTCTGAACAAACTTTTGTGTAAAATCACGCCGGTGTCGCTGACCGCATAGTGCAGGCTGCTTACTGCCTGTAAGTCTTAATTGGCACCTTCTCCCTTTTTGAGGTACATAACTAGTGGGACGGGCCCCCAATGGGGTGACTCCCTTCAGATTATATAGCGCCACCAGCATAGCTAGAAACTCATTTTCCTTTGGCCCAGAGGCACTTTGAAACCAGTTAGTGAAAAGCGGACAAGGAGGCAACTGTGAGACGTAACTGGTAAGCACTGGGAGAGTAGAGACAACTGGAGCTACCGAAGTACCCAACACTGTGCCAATGGGAGACGTAGGCAAAGTTTATTAGTGTGTTAGCAAACGATGGGAGGCATCACAGGCCGCAATATGACGAGAGTGGCTCAACTACTTCATTACTACCCTCTCACTTATTTCTTTAGGCCTTACCTTAGGAATGGTGCCCGCTGCCCACTCAGTTTATAAGCCAGACGTTAGGACTGACTGGCTGAGGGGGGGTCCAGCACCTCCCACCTCAGTCAGATGTGATTGGTAGACGCTGGACGTGGTGGCCAAATAGGAGACTGAGGAGCACGAGTAAGAGTGCACAGTTAGACACGTGGACACTCCATTAATAACCAAAAGACAGTATTTTATTTGGCACAGATGTGCGAAGATCATTTTATCGCCATTGTGGCTTTATGGTGTGAATAATGACGTTCTGTACAGTTTTTATACAAGAGAAATGAAGTATGTACATATTTACATTTTTAACGCAATGCACTGCTGCGTGGAAGTGACCTTCTTTATCACTGTGCATCACTTTATGGCACAAATTGAATACATATGTTATGATACACACTTTGTAAATATTAAGATACAAATTTTAAAGCTGTTTTACCAATAAAATGTGAGCACTAAAGTAAAAACATTTTACCTGTTTTTATGAACTGTGGGGCTCATAATTGTAGAGATGCTGATGAAGAATGTAAGAAACAAGAGGAGACCATTCAGGGCATCTGTCACTCGTCTGTGCAGCTAATAGCTAACATTACATTTATTTGAGTGGCAGACACTTTCATCCAAAGCGACTTACAAAAGAGGTAAACGTAATTGAGTAACATTTGCGTTAGGGCCTGTTTGTTCAGCAAGTGTAATAAGATGGGTAGCAAAAGTTGATTGCCACAAATGAAAAGATGTGATAACTAATAATTTATAATCATAGATTATAATCGATAAAGCAAGCAACAAATTAACCAACACTGTAAAGGGGCACAGAGCAAAGGATCTTCAATCGCTTCTTGAATCCATTGAGGGAGTCAGCAGTATGGATGGAGGTGGGCAGCCAGTTCCACCAGCTAGGAACTATGCAGGAAGAGAGTCTGAATTGAGATTTGATGCTACACAGAGGTGGCATCACCCGAAGCTGCTCCCTACCCAGACCTGAGTGGGCGAGGAGGAGCACAGTGTCTCCATTTACTCAGGCACTGACCCACTGACTACTCTTTATGCCAGCATCAGGGATTTGAACTTACTGTGTGCTGCTACAGAGAGCCAATGTAGCGACCCAAAGAGAGGAGTGACGTGTGCTCATCTTGGGTGGTTCTGCGGTGGCTTGATAGCACATTTGGCTGCTCCTGCCAGGAGCGAATTGCAGTAGTCCAGAAGCTACAAGAGCAAAGCCTGGACCAGAGGTTGTGCTGCATGCTCTGTCAGAGAAGATCTGATCTTGTGGACGGTGAACAGATCTTCTTTAAGGATGTCAGGATTTTGATTTCAACTCCACGTCCTGGTAGTTTGCTCCAGATTGCCACAACACTTTGCATAAAGAAGTGCTTTCTAGTTTCAGTCCTAAACGTATTCATTCCCTATTAATATCCACCGAGTATGCGACTCACCCTCAAGTTGAAGGAATAATTCAACCAAAGGTCTCATCTTACACATGATTACAACCATCTAGTTCATATTAATTAGTCCTTGGTCTCTTTAAATGAATCCCATCTAGAATGGAGTCACAGGCACAAATTGATGTTCCCAGGGAATTAAATGAATCGGGTAAACAGAGATGGGGTCATCTAAAACGAATGGTCCTGTGACAATGAAGTGGACTAATCAGATTTGAAAATATTGTCACATATGGAAAAGTGTGGGAAGTCAGACATAAACAAGGGGCAATCTTCACAGTGTGACTCTAGGACCATGAGGTAGTGATGCCAACCTCTGTGCCACCATGGTGCCAAAAAGGAAAATGTGCTTGGTTGTCACCGGGCCCAAAGCATACAGGAGCTGCTGGTAAACCTTTGGTCATTTATGAAGCTACAGACAATGACTGGCACCCTCACGTCACCTGCTCTCCAAAATGTACACGTCAATTACCAAATTCCTTGAAATATTAATTATGTATCCCCTTCTGGACACCAATAGGAGACAAGCCTGGATGCCTGTGACGAATGTTCATCCTTATATAGTGGAAATGCGGACTGCTGCTTGTGGGCCACGTAACTAATCAGTCCCCTAATGGTGGACATGTAAGAAAGAAAAAAGGGGTACTCACTAGTGATGGCACTGACGCGTGCTGATGTGTTGATTGGCACATGCAAGTAAAAATGTCACTGTACTCTGTACCCAGGACAATGACGCTATACAGTAAACCTATAGAAGATAGGAAAGGTGATATTAGCATATATAAATACATAAATACATAAAATGTGCTATATGAGAAAAATATGAAATACACTAGTAAACCAGATAACAAAAATAAACAAAAATAAGAGATAAATATAAAAGCTGCTATAGTTAAACACAGGAAAGCTGATATTATGTATTTATTATTATCATCTTCATAGATGCAACAAAGGAGGAGGAGGTTAGGAGCAGGCGCTGATACAGCACATCGCCGCACCCACCACATGACAAACCAACTGAGGACCCCAGGTTAGGACCCGAGTGCCGCCATGCAACGGGTGACACCACAGCACCACACCAGTTCAGATGGAATGGAACCAGTATTTGGTCAACCGGAATAAAATTCAACATATATATATAAAGAAAAGTGCTATATGTATCTATATATATATTCATTGCATTCATAGTCTTGAGTCTCGACAACCTGAATTGTGTGGGTGGTTACCTACCAGGTAACGCTTGTGGTTGGTGTCCGAGGTTCGATTCCCCAAAAGGGGAGCAGTAGAGTGTGTACGCCTGATGAGCCCAAATGAGAGCGAAACACGTGTTGCGTACTCTTTGCATTATTTAACAGTAAACTATGCAATAATATATATATATATAGTACCAGGGTGTTGTACCGTGTTAGCCATTATGAATGTAGAGAAAAGCCAAGCAAAATGACACCTTTTATTGGCTAACTAAAAAGATTACAATATGGAAGGTTTCGAGGCAACTCGGGGCCCCTTCTTCAGGCAATATAGAATAAAAATAAAAGCGGTATCTGCACACTTACCATGCCATGGCATCTTCACCTCCATACACACTAACAAACCAAATTCATTTCACTGCCTGTTCTCAGTCCCATTGCATCACATTTTTTGTAACATTCTTCCCCCTCCTGGCATCATCTGGAACTGCACACAAGCCTCTGCTCACAACACCAATTTATAAAAGAGCTGTCCCAGGCAGTAGAGGAGAGGTTGTGTGCTGTTTGAGGTCATGTGGAGGAGTGCTAAGTTGACAAGTGTGAAAATAAGAGGAAGAAATGTTGAGAGAAAAATAAATAATACATTGCATAATGTGTCTTTGAGGGGAGGAAAAACAAGAAAGGATGATACCAATGCAGTTTATTTAGAACAGACAAGTGAAAACATATTTACAAAATGCTGGATAGAACACCAGTTATGAAAAAAAAAATGAAAGTGACCCCCCCACCACTCTGGTCATGACATAACATGTTCCAAGACTCCTTGACGGATCAGCTGTTCACACTTCCATCTGGGCAGAAAGTGCTGGAAAGAGAACAGAACAGTTGTTGTTTTTTCCATTAGATTAAACTTAACCAAGAATAAAACAAAGACATAATAAATCTCATTAATGGCCATAGTCACTTACACCCCAGTGACTAACACACAATATCACACTTGCTCTGCCTCTGACCGTCGGCCCATCACTGCACTTTAGGAGTGAAACTGTCCGCAGTTCTAATAAACTGCAGCCTAGACGCGAGCTATCTCAGTTATCATGATATCAAGATACAGGGAAGTCAAATGCTTAGATTTAAATGCTGTTATTGATTGGCTGCAGCTTTTTTCAGCGTTGTTGACAGATATTTTCTCAAATAACTTTATTTTGGTGTCACACATCTTGATGAACACTTCATGATATTTCAGCTAATTTTAAACGTAAAGATGGCAATTGATGATGCTAAATTGCAATTCTGCAAATGTGATGCTATAGAGTGCACACTAAAAAGAGTCTAAACCTCCTTGTGCAGGTCGTATGAATCAGAAGCCGGTCTTCATTGTAATCCACTTATGAATATGAATCATAATCATGATTTAGAAAATACGCAAGCAGATGTAAAAAGAGAGAAAAGAGTGGAAAATCAACCAGAGTTGAAACGGACAGTGTCCACAATACATGGAGATTCTTACACACTTGCATGCCTACCATAAACTCTTTACACAAGTATAGCAAATACCTGCTGACCTTGGAGCCAGCGGGTACTGATGTGTTGCAAACTGGTCAGACAGACATGCAGTGAAGGATTCGAGATGTCACTGTACTCTGTACACAATGAAAATGAGATTAAATACATCATGAGATAACTGGCACTGGAACACATGGCTTATTGCAGTGGTCAGTACAAGTGGCTATCGAGTTGCCCCATGATTCTAAAGTAAAAAATAATCTCTAGATCGTGCAGTCTGAGCGCTACTGAATCTTGTGCCATTTGCCAGAAGAGAGAAGCGAGAAATGTGCCGCCTGTCCATAATAATGCAGTTTGCTCTTCCAGAACAGCTTGTGTTGAGTGTGCCAGTGATATTCTGGGCTGACTTCACCGCCCCCTATTGTGCTTTGCAGTCCTGAGATGAGTGGGTGCCGTACCAGGGTGTTGTGTAATCAGTTAGGATGCGTCCCAGCCCTGGTTTTCTGCAAATTTTAACAGACTGTTTAGTGAACAAGTCCAATTTAAAAATAACCCTAATTTCAGACAGATCATTTCAAATACAATGTGACAGCGTGTCAGCCTGCCAAGGCAACAGCAGGTTTGTAAAAGATACGAAGGAGGGAGAGCACAGAAGACGGACCCCCAATACAGTCAGCACTGCAACAGGAGAATCCGGGATTAATGTTCAAACAATACGCTTTAGTGTTATGAAATGAGAATGTATATCACAATTGTCAAGTGAATCACAATCAGAGACTTTAATGAAAATGTCTGCACTGTGGCAAGCTAATGCAAACAGGGAGTCACTGGGGGTAGAAAAGTGCATCTGTACTAAATCACAAGAGTGGAAGGAAGGCCTACCTAAAACACACCAGGATAATACAACACTACAGAAAAGTGACTTTCCTTATTTAGGACCTTGTCCCAGTTTTAGATCTTACCTGACTGTTTTTCTTAAGCAGTATTGTGGTGCCATCATCAATTTCAAACTCTCCATAATCTTTCAAACAACGAACCTAAAAAATGTAAAAATAAAGAACAATTAGTTTTGTTTGCACAATATGCACCATGGTGCAGAAGTTCACATTGCTGCTGCACAGATCCAGGGGCCTGGGGTCAGCCTCACACCTGTCCGTGGAGAGTGTGTGTGTTTTCCTTGTGTCTGCGCAGGTTTTTGTTCCAAGTCACCCTGCATGTTCATTGTCTACTGTATATGACCTCTGTGTGTGTCAGTCGGAGAGCATTGTGGGATAGACCAGACCTCTGTCCTGGGTTGATCCCTGCCTTGTGCCCAACTTTGCCATCCCCACTCAACAGCCAACAATCCCTCAGTTGGATTAAACTGGCATGAGACTGTTAAATCATATACTGAGAAGAAAATCTAGCAATTTAGACCAGTCTCCTTCCAAAGTCTCTGAATGACTTCAAGCGACAGACAGTGGTTTTCAATTTGACCTTTACACAAAATTCAGAAGTGATGCATCAATGGGAGGAAAATCTACTTCAAGTTTACCAGTAATGGATCATTTCTATTCCACTTTCTACTTTGACGTCCAATTAAAAAAAAAAAAAGTACGACACAACAACATGACAACTGGACAAAAGCCGAACGTTTTTCATGGAGGAATTAATTTACAATTACCAAGGTAAGTTTATTCACTTTTTTATGCCGGTACGCTAGGTGTTTCAGCTAACGTGTTTTAATCAGTTTTGTTTAATATGTAAAGTTAGCGTACTCTGTTTTGACAGATGTGAGTATATTATGGAATAAACAAAGTAAATTAGTTGTAACCTTATAAAATAACCGTATTTGATCTGTGCTTACCCAGCAACCATTTATTTTTGCATCGTTTTCACACGTTTTTCCGTGCACGTTTTTAATAATGACATTGCAGTCACGTTAAGTTTGGCATAGTGACCAGCAGCAGGTGCCACTGGACGCTCGTATTCCACTGAGAATGGCCTGCTGTGCTGTTTTCCGTTAGTGCAGAGTCTCACACGTTAACTCCGAGATGAGCATTTGCCCTTTTTTTGTTTAGAATTTGAACACAGAGGGACACACTCTCGTTTCATGACTCTGCCATTATTTAGTGGAAAACAGTTTACTTGCCAACAATGCTGAAAAAAAAGAAAATATGCAAGTGTGAAAAGGGCTAATTGCACAAAAATAGGAGCCATTCTAGTACTCTGAAGTTTTATTCTCACCAAACCTAATTTTACTCCATCATCTGGTGAAGGTAAGAGAGATGGTGGCTTACTGAAGATCTTCTCAAGCAGAAAAAAAATGTAAAATGCCAGCCTTGGCAGTTCCACGTCTTGTTGAGCTTTTTTCCGTCAGTATTAAAGGAGTATGATATCCCATTTCACTATTTATTGTCTGCCAAAATATGCCTCATTTATTAATGATTTTTCACATATTTTGTCTCTAAGAATTACTAGTTATAACAATTTCCTAAACGTTCTGCTACATCATTTAGATAAATCATTCTGACCCCAAAGCCCCAGAATTTACATTTAATTGTATACAAGGCTTTGCACTATCCACCTCTTAACTTGTTAACTCTAATTTTATTCTGTTTCCTATTATGGATATGTTAAATGTTTAGATTCATGTATGCTAATGTATTCAATTAACTAAGCCTGTGGGGGTTGAGATGGGGGGTGGTGGTGTGATTTACTGTTTTGTACTTTTAAGCCTCTTCAGTAATTCGTTCACTAGCACCTTTTTATATTTTGGAGTGTTTGTCCTCCTACATTCCTAACTGTAATCTTATTAGCATAACTAATGCCGGCTTGCTAAGAATTCTGGGAGTGAAGCATCAAAGAACTAGTGAGGTAGCCTGTTCTTTTTATGCACCTAACATATGTACAGTTAGAGATACGCCAGGCCAGTACAGCAGAACAATTTAGAAAACTACTACGTCCAATCCTCCTCCTTAATTAGTTTTTCTGATATCTGAAGAAATTCCTAGAATCACTAACATTCCCTCTTAGTGATGTTAGGTGGAATCTGTCTCATCAAAAATGCTTTTTCATTTGCTGTATTATAGTTTGGTCACTAATCACTACTTTTATACACATTTCACGGTTTTTCCATGTTACTCAGTGCTAATGCTGTGCACCACAGCCACCTGTAATGATGCTGGGAAAATGAAGAAAGCTCCCCAAGAGTTAACTGCCGACAGTGACGTGTGTACAGGTATTGCGTACTGGTGAAAGCCCAGAGAGGGCGGGTGGTCTTTTGGCCTTAAACCCCAGGAGGTTTTTTTTCTCCCATATCCAGCTTTCTGGAGATTTTGTTTCTCTATCCCAGTAGACATCTGATCAGCTAAGTTAGTAATTTCCTTTTCTCATCCCTATTCTTTTATATAACTTTTTTTAAAAATACGTATTCATTAGTTTTTGAACTTTGTTTTGTAACTCTGTTTAGCTATTGTTCTTGTAAAGCACTTTCATCTGTTTATGTATAAAATGGAACGATGAGGATTGCAGGAGTAGCAGAGGAAGATACAAAATGCCATAGGGAGGGCAACTAACCAGAGCACAGTGAGTTTGTAAATGCAGTTTCTTTGCAAGTGTATGCCATTCATATAATCCTGTGATAATGTGATGAAATAGAAACACATCTTACATCAGCTGCCAAAAAAAAACATTACATACCAGTGTGAGGTATTTGCTTAAGGGAACTTCACCGAGTTACCTCAATGCTCCAGAGACCAGGGTTCAAATCCTGGCCCAGGCCGCTGACTCTACTGAGTATGCACAACATTTGCTCCAAGTACTTTAGTTTTCCAACCAGACACCCAAAGACATTCTTGCTTAGTAACTGGTAACTTTAATACTTGACTGGGTGCCATCCATTACAGGGCCCACTCAAGACCAATTTGATTATTGTCTTGTACCCAAAGATGCCAAGATTGAGTCCAGCTCCCCACAACTCTGAACTGGATGAGCAAGTTAGAAACATGGACGGATGGAGTTTCATCTGTGATAATTTGAGGCCCCCCGGTTTAACGTAAGCCCTGAAGGGTGTAATTGCTACAACACAACAAGTAGTCGGCTGTTTAAAACTAAAAAAAGCTATTCTGGGTTGGCTCTGAGGCTAAGGATCTGTGCTGGTATCCAGAAGGTTGTCGGTTCGAATCCCCGTCACTGCCAAAAGAGATCCTACTCTGCTGGGCCCTTGAGCAAGACCCTTAACCTGTAATTGCTCCAGGGGCGCTGTACAATGGCTGACCCTGCGCTCTGACCCCAATGGGTATGCGAAAACTAACACATTCCTAATACAAGAAATTGTATAAGGCGAAATAAAGAACAAAAAAATCTTTAAAAAGTGAGTTAACTAATAAAACCCCAAAAAAAGTACAAAAATGTTGCTTCTGGAATACCATAATTACATTATTAGCAACAACTGGCTTCTAATTAAGAAGTGGTGGTAGAACAGAAACCTGCAGTCACTGCGGCCCTCCAAAACTGAATTAGAGGACCCCTGCATTAAACAGTCAAGTGCTGGATACTGTGCACAGGAGGTGTGAACAAACACTTACATCTACTGCTATATAACAGATAACAGATACTCTGAACAGATATGCACAAAGCCATACTAAAAACGGAGAGAGACTCCTGTTATTAATAACTGCAATTTCATATTTTTAACAGCAAACATTTTTTCTATGAGCCAGTCAAGGAAATCTTTCTTAGGTTAACACACATCCAGTCACCCTTCTGCCCCACTGGAGCTTAGAATTCTGTAAGACAGAAAATAAGGTGACCAGAGCCTGAATATATAAAATAAGCTCAGTGCAGCCTTATCTGCATTTATGAGGCCATTTTGTTATTCAGCTTTCATTTGTGAGTATTACAGACCTCTATGTACAGACTTTTTGGTGGCTTCATATCTTGCGTGATATCCAGGCCTCCTCCTCCTCCCAGTGATCTCATGTAAGTGGCCAGAGATTTCTTATACTGGTTAAACCATTCCAGCTTTAGGTAGAGAACGAGAAAAAGACAGAATACAAGAAGTCAATTACAGAATGTGGCAAGAGGACAAAGAAAAACATTTGAATGGCAAACTCTAGAGGTTTATGTTGTTACAATGAATGGAAAATCAAGAGTGCACTCTTTTACTTTACAATCCAATTCTTTGGCTCGGCTGCCTGCCTAAAGATTACTGCTTATAAATAAAACAAGAAAGGGCAACATACAAAAAGAGATGTGCAACTACATCAGTAATTACAACCAATTATCGTATATACATGTATAAGTATAACAGCCCACCACCACACAAGGGTGGGATAAACCTAAGGACAATTGGCACTGGAAGTTAAATTAAAGAGTGTGCTTGACAGCGTACACCACATGAACTTAAAACTACAGAACGACTAAAAAAAAAATGAACAGTAAAAATGACAAAAATAAAAATTAATAATTTGACAATATGGCTTACATACCACATTCAAAAAAGTGAAGAAAACAAATAACCTTGTAACTCTCAGCTTTGATACACTTTAACATTTTCCTCACTTTAAGTTCCCAATTAAAGACAATGTATTATGTCCAAATCTTATTGAATATTTTCATCACGGTTATCAATATAAAAAATGAGTACACGCACAATCCTAGCACCGAGAAACGAGGAAGTCAAACGAATTAACGGCAAAAATGTCAATCAGTTACACATCAAATTGGTTAAATGCGTCCAAAAATTGTTGAACATGCCAAATTGTTTAAATGCATATCAGTAAACTCTGCTGAAACAGTTGGTGGTGATGGTGCGGAAGATGAAAACAACAATTTACAATATCACAAAGAATATCTGGTCTTCCACCAGCCGAATTACTGTAGATGGAAGGATGTATCCAAGAAAGGTAATGTAGTACATCTTCAGGGGATAACATTAGACACCAAAGGAGATCTTGATATGCCATTTGTATTAAAATTTTAACAGTTTCCCATTAGAATAGCTTTTGCAAAGACAACAAATCTCAGAGTCAAACATTCAAAAAAGTCATTTTATTTAATAGAGAGAAAGAAATGAAATTCAATCACGGGCAGTTATACGTTGCATTGATGCAAATGTAACATTTCCCATGAAAATAAACATCCGCATCCCCGTATGTGAGCGGCAGAACCGCAAAGAGGCTAGTGTGTAGCCCAGGCCGGAGGGTTGGCAAGCGAAGTGAGCAGGGGTTTGATGTCCCTTAGTTTATTAGAAGATCAAGAGAAACATGCTTGCTATTAGTTTCCAGGTATATTTGCTTTACTTTGAAATGTCCGCCAAAAATAAGTTTAACAATTGAAAAAGAAAAAAAAAAAAAGACTTCTCCTGCACTCATAAGGTTCGGCGCATGCACTGATAGCACGTTGCCTCACAAACCACACGACAAACCACCTGGACTGGGACCCGAGTACGGTGGGTGACACCTCAGACTCACACTGGAAATAATCCAAATCAATTATATAAAAGGAAATGGAGCGATCAATTATTTATGTGGCATTTGAAAGCATCCTATACTTTTAAACTGAAAAGCATGTAAAGAATTTTACAAAAAACTGTTGGTAGTTTCGCAAAAAATTAAAGCGGATGGTATAACAAAATGTGAACAACAGTGTGCAATGCAGCATGTACTGTATCTTGTAAGGATTCACTTCTAGATATTCAGGTGCAATACTGCGGTGTGAATAGAGACAGTAAAGCTAGAGGTTGCTATGCTTTTGTAAGATAGCCAAACATCATTCATGATTACTGCAGTATTTTAAGCTAAAAGTTGTGGATAAATATTTACTGGGTTTAAAACAATTTAAGTTTTATAAGTTAAATTACAGGAGGTGTGGTGCTGCAGTGGTTAGCACTGCTACTTCACAAATTCACCGTTTGGGGTTTAAATCCAATGTCTGGTCATTGTATGTGTGGAGTTTGCATGTTCTCCCCATGTCTGTGTGGGCTTCCTTTGCATTATTCAGATTTTCCACTCACATTCCCAAAGACTTGCTGGTTGATTTAACTGTGGCCCCCCCTCCAAGTGTAAGCATGAGAAGTTCCGGTGATGGACTGTTGCCCTGTTCTAGAATGTTTCCACTATTTTGCTCAGTATAATCTTTATTTTCAATGTGCCATATACAAGTAATTTTTACATTTTGTTAAAGATAATTAAATCAGATCAATCATTCAAATGATTACATTTTCTGGAATTTTCCCCAACAAATTTTTCACAAGAAATGTTGAGTGTGTTGGTTGTGAATGCCGATAATTAATGCAATGATTGTTATATGAAATGAGAAAGAAAAAAAAGTTAATGTACTGTATATATACACACACATAGGAAAAACATGTTTCATAAGGTAAAATGTATAGCATCACTGATACGTCTTTTAAGATAATTAATTTCTGCAGTAACACACTGCATTTTAGTATGTTGAAGAAAAAAAGACAGGAAACAGGGTGTATGTACAGTACAGTATTGAAAGGTTTTACATGTACAGTAGATATTGGTTTAGGGGTATATTCTGTAGGAGATTATTATTAGACACAAAACACATACCTCTTCTGCACACATATGAAACCTTATTGCAGTTGGAAGAACACTGCCATACTCCCACCTCAACGCCCGGATGCGAAGTAAACGGTCATAGCTGACAAGACAAGATGAAAAGTACAAAATGAGCAATGATGCTGACCTTTCTGTGACACAGTTCTTGTCTGTGTGAAATATATATATATTTTTATCTCAAGGAAAATAATAAATTGTCTGTAATACTAGCGGATTTCTGTCTGTCTGGCAGTTACACCGTCTTAGGCATATTCCACCTCACTGTTTCTCATGTGTTATCTATTAGAATGTATTTTGTAATGCATGTAGTAATAAAATGAATTGCAGGTTTCTCTCCAACAGATAGTGCAGATGGTGTATAGCAAATATTAGAATTGCTGTTGTCAGCACACAAACAGACACTCCAAAGTAATAAAGGAAAATGTAAATAGAACAAATATGGGAAATAGATAAACAGAATGATAGAAGAAGTACTAATCTCATTTAAGCCTTTTAATAATTCTAGTGATCTCCCCTCATTAATGTAGCAAAATGAGAGCAGTAATAAATCCTGTAAATAAATATCAAATTCTGTTAACAACTATAAAGAGCGCATGCCTCTCCAGACCAGTGTTTGAGACCCCATCTGTCAGACTACCAGCTTAGTTGCCTCTGTGTGATAGTCGGTGGGATCAGTACAGTACTTCCTTAATCAGCCCTTTTTATTTCCTTTCATTTCTTTCTACTTAAAAAATTCCTTTATGAGGTTATGGTGTTTGTTGTATATGCCATCTGTTTGATTGAAACGTGCCATGCATTCTTTTAGCACAGGTGAACAATGCCTTGGAAAGTACATGTTGGGAATGACGCTGTCAGGTGAGCACATCACAAGTGTCTTCATTGGTATGGCACACAGCAGTTTCACTCTGTTCGATTAATTTCAATCAGATGACACTTTTGCACTTGGATTTATGTGCTAGATCAATAGTCCAAAATTCATCATGGACTGGGCCAGTTAGTATATATTTATAATAATTATATATAATAACAAATAAGTATATTTTAATATCAGATGATTAACAATTAATAGTACTTTCTGAAAAGATGACAATACTACAGGCTATGCACGACAAGATAAAATACCTTGTTGTGTACATTTGAAATATAGTAAAATAGTAGATTTAAAGAGGCAAGGTTTCAAACACTGAATAAAAAGTGCACTTAGATTAGATGACAGTTTAAAGGTGGTCATTGTAGGTGATACTGCAGCCCTGCATAAGTCTTCATAAAGTGACAAGCATCAAGGTTATAAAATCTATGACAAAGAAAAATCACGAAGGCCTTTTCTTGTGTGGACTCACCCAGATGAGATACTCCAATGGCTTTAATAATAACCAGCACTTTATAGAAACCATTTAGCTTTAGGATTGGCGTTTATAAAGAAAAAACAACAAAAAAATCCTGCTACTTAATGTTAGCAAGTTATTAGATTCTTTTCTATAGATGGATACACTAAATATGAATATCTATTCTTGACAGTATATAATTAATCTAGTACAGAGAGCATATTAACTTTCCTTTCAATTATTTAGTAGGCATTAAACTGTTTGGAGCAGTTGAAAACAGTAACTACATTTACAAAATTTAGCACTCAAGCTTACAAAAATAATTTTTCCATTCACAAATTTGCCATTCCAAAGGTCATGCAAAAAGACAGTTTCCCCTCTGGGATTAACGCAGTGCAATAACAGTGTACTGATAATTTTATACATTGCTAAATAATGCTGTAGGGTTGGACTCCTGAAGGTTTACTTTTGAAATGCTGGCATTCTGGTTTTGTTATACAAGTTTACTGCTATCCGTCCAATATTTTAAATAACCCCTTCTTTACCTGTTTAAAATGTATACTCAGATTACAAAAAAACAATACACACAGGTATGCTGCAATACATCTCTGATTCCTCAGGAGACAGCAATGCCGGAATTTAATTGTTGGGATCAAATCGCTTCTTCCATCAGATTTTGCAACATTCCTGTGGATTAAAGTTTCACAAGCACATAGTAAGTAAGAATTGCTTCATTTGCCTAATGTCCAATACCTTTGGTCAACAACTTGTCCATACATTTTTTAATTAGTACAATTAAATAGGAATGTTCTGAATAAAAGGGGCATGAAATGCAAGTGAGTGATGTGTAACGACACTGTAAAAGCCTAAAATGGTATAAATCTGTCTATTAAAATAAAAAAAAAATCTGCTGAACAAAGCAAGCAGTTACAAGTTAAAAAAAAAACTACATACAGTGCAGTGTAAATTGGAAATTGACCCTGAATCTTTTGGTTTACATATATTAGTAATTATTTAAACTTAAGTTTAATGGTTTTGTAATTTTTGGTTGTAACACAACAAATTGTGGTAGCACTCTGAGTGGCTGGTCATTTTGAATGCTTTTCTACACCTGCTTTCTTTTCAGTATTACAGCACAAAGCAGACTTTTTTAGTAACCATTGTGCAGACTGTAGATATTAAAGATTATTTCCAGGAAACCAACATTTTGCGTAGACTGAAAAAGAATCTGCTGCACAAAATGCTGGCTGTTAAGAACACCGATGTCATACACATGTACTAAACTGGTATTAAGACTGTATTCTTTTCCATTTATTTAAACTATTGCATATCAGCGCACCCCAAAATACCACATTTCTTAATGACATCTGTACACCTTTATAATAGCTCTGTTTACTCTCAAGAAAAATGTTGAAATGCTTTGCCTTTGAAAACTAATCACACTGTAGTCTTCCTCTGTTAACAGTATTATGAGTCACAGCAGTATAATGGGTCAGTGCAAATAGGTGTATCGTCTATAAAAGCTTGTTAAAAATTCATCTGAATGTTGGGAATAAGTTGCTTTACAGAATATGTAAATTATATTTTAGAAAAAAAAAAACACATGCTGTGACGATGCGGGTTCTCTCTATACTCCCATCGTCCGTCCCGGAGCCCTGAACCCAACACCGTCGATAATGTCACCAAGATAAGCTGACAAATGGGGACAAATCTCACATTAAGACAGGGGATATATTCAAAAAGTGCTTAAGTGCTTTTATTAAAACAATCATCAAAAAAACAGTGCAGTGCTTCAAGTGCAATAAATAAATCCTTAAAACAAGTGTCCAGTGGGGATAAAAACCATCCAATAAATAAATCCGAGGTTAAAATGTGCAGAACTTAAAAAGCAGCCTCTCTCTTGTTATTCTCCGCCCCACCTCCGTCACTCTCTCTCTGGCTCACCCATTGCTCGCAGCCAGCGGAGACCAACAGCCACGAGCTCCTTCAGCTAACCTCCATCTTGGGCCGGAGAGTAAAGGGAGTGAGAGACTGCATTTTTAACTTCTGTATTTTAATGGATTTATTTATTGGATGGTTTTTATCCCCACTGGACACTTGTTTTAAGGATTTATTTATTGAACTTGAAGCACTGCATTGTTTGTTTTAATAAAAGCACTTAAGCACTTTTTGAATATATCCCCTGGCTTCATATGAGATTTGTCCCCATTTGTCAGCTCATCTCGGTGACATTATCGACGGTGTTGGGTTCAGGGCTCCCGAACAGACGTTGGGAGCATGAAGAGAACCCGCATCGTCACACATGCATTTTGCATATTGGGAGTATAAGACTGGATGATTTGATGTATGGATTATGTGGCACAAGTAACTTGAGGTTGTATGCTCATAACGTGTAAAACACATATAGCTTTGGTAAAATATTAAAAAAAAATGAAAGCCGTCCATCAACAGGAAGCTCCTTCACATGCGCTCAAGCTTTTGAATTGAAGATGGACTCGTCTCTCACTCTGATTCACTGGTCAAGAGTCCCGTGTTCAATTATTTATTTATTTATTTAGCAATATGTTAGCATAAAACAGATCTGTTTTGCAAATTGTGAGCATACAATCGACTGACTTGATATGCGGATGATATGACACAAGTAACAAGAGATTTTGTTCTTGGATATTTTTGATATTGTTTGCATTTCTCCAGCACAAGTCACCATAGGCCCAAGTTCGCACAGAAATGTGGTTATCTCCATTCTCCACAAAAACATGACATTAAAATATATTTTTGGCCATTACTATAAACTACATGTGGTAAGAAACATAAAAAAAATATTTTTGAGGAGTACTTCTTTGAAAACTGCAATTTTAAACTTACACATCCATCTGGTTTTGTTCATACAAGGCCTTCATTTCTTCAAAAACTTGTCTTATCCCATCCTCCTGTAAAAAATTAAATTGTCTTTAACTGGCCACTTAGAACAACTTCAACTTGGTTATAACAAAAATCTGCATGCTCTTTTATTTTACCACTTTCAGAGGAAGAAGCATTAAGACAATTTATAAGCAAATGAGACACAAACACAAGATAGAAAATGCATTACATTTAGAAACAGATAATTGCAAAGTAAGATAAATCAAATATATAATGTGGGTGGGCGGCACGGTGGCGCAGTGGGTAGCGCTGCTGCCTCGCAGTTGGGAGACCTGTGGACCTGGGTTCGATTCCCGGGTCCTCCCTGCGTGGAGTTTGCATGTTCTCCCTGTGTCTTTGTGGGTTTCCTCCGGGCGCTCCGGTTTCCTCCCACAGTCCAAAGACATGCAGGTTAGGTGGATTGGCAATTCTAAATTGTCCCTAGTATGTGCTTGGTGTGTGGGTGTGTCCTGCGGTGGGTTGGCACCCTGCCCGGGATTGGTTCCTGCCTTGTGCCCTGTGTTGGCTGGGATTGGCTCCAGCAGACCCCTGTGACCCTGTGTTCGGATTCAGCGGGTTGGAAAATGGATGGATGGATGGATAATGTGGGTACAAAATAGCAAAAGGTACACGTATGTGCTCCTTTTTTTTAGATTTAGATTTTATTTTTTTCTCCAGCCTTCTGGAGTTTTTTTTTTGTTTGTTTTTTCTGTCCCCCCTGCCTATCGGACCTTACTCTTATTCTATGTTAACTAATGTTGTCTTATTTTAATTTCTTATTTTGTCTGTTATTTTTGTTTCCTTCAATTTTGTGAAGCACTTTGAGCTGCTTTTTGCATGAAAATGTGCTATATAAATAAATGTTGTTGTTGTTTGTATTTTGTAAATTTATATTTAATTGATCCTAAATTGGCTGTCAAGGTGCTGCCGCCTTATCACAAAGAGACTGGGCTATAACTGAACAATTACTGTAGTTGTACTGTGATTATTGAACACCCGGGAACAAAGGAAGACCACATTACTTTACTTTGATGTGTTTTCTAAACAACTTAAAACACAAATGAATTAGTTAAATAAAATAATAAAAAATAAGTGAACCATTGTTTACTTGCACATTTCTGCCTCCCAATTGTGCATTATCTTTTAAAGAATTATCAAAGTAAAGATTTAGATTTACTTATTTAACTGACGCCTGGAGTTTTTTTTTGTGTTTTTCTGTCCACCCTGGCCATCAGACCTTACTCCTTTTCTATGTTAACTAATGTTGTCTTATTTTAATTTCTTATTTTGTCTGTTATTTTTCTTTTCTTCATTATGTAAAGCACTTTGAGCTACTTTTTGTATGAACATGTGCTATATAAATAAATGTTGTTGTTGTATCCATGGTGATTTGAATCACCTGAGTGATGCACTTGGTTCCATTTCTTTTTGTTTTGCCATTTGGAGCACCGGCAGGTGAAGTGACTTGCTCAGGGTCACACAGTGTCATCAACAGGATTTGAATCTACAGCTTCAGGGTTTGACGTCCAAAGCCTTAACCACTACACCACACACACTGCACTGCTAAATTAAGAAATACACAATATTTACAGTTAAATCTTGTTTTATAATAAGAAGAAGTATGCACTGGAGAGTAAACATGTCAACGTCTGGGCTAGTCCTAACGTAATATATATGGCTATCACACTGCAGTTTAATTTAATATAAAGCATAGAAGAGCGTAAACATTCACAAATGTTATGGATGCTATTTAATAAAAACAATGTTGGGATTTTTATTACATTTGTATGATGTAAAACAAACGCTCTGGTATTGTTTGCTTTGGCTCAGCCTGGCATTTGGCTGCAGCGTTTTTACTTGCATTTAGCTTTTTTGCAATGCAGCTCCTTTATACAGACAGCAGTACGTCTGTATAATGCCTCACTATGACTGTGACAGCCAAGTCAGACGTTTTGGTTTTTTTGTTCAGACCAAAGTGTGTGTGTGTGTTTATTTATTTAAAAAGCTTCTGTAACAAGTCTATCTATCTCTCTCTACTTTTTCATTGTTCTGTGAGTTGTCCATGATGCTGATATAAATTAGTTGTGCAGCACAAGTCTGCCATATCAATATCTTTGTGTTCTAATCCAACGTTCTGGCAAATGGCATAAGTATTTTTTTTCCCCTATACCAAGTGACCAATCCCCCCAGCTCCCCATCAACTTCCATTGTACAGAATACAGAATAAATGTCAGGTTAGCTTATTCTGTCATCTCCAAAAGCAGACACACCTCTAAGTAAAATAAATGGCAGTGGGATGATAAAGGAGACTTCTGATTGGACGGTCTGAATTGTGCGTAGTTCATGTCCAGTAGACTGGCAGGATAAACTCCTTACAAATGCGTGCAGTGATTTGACAACCAATGTGTATATATTACTGGCAATAAATCACAGCTTTTTGTGATTTAGTAATCTCACGGGTCCAAATCAGGATTTTGATTTTAATTTGATTACTTGTGCAGCATTATTTGGCATTGTAAAGGATTAATTGGCATCGGGCCACCCTAATTGTCACAGGTTTGAGAAAAGACAGATGCCTTTGTTAAACTGGAGCTGAGTTTTGTCCAGCTCAGTGCAGGTAGGAGGGTGAAAGTGACTGGCAGCTCTCGTCAAAAGGAATAGCTAAAGTACCCACTGCAAGGAGTAAAAAAAGTGCAATCAAGGAGCCAAGTAGTGATTTCATTTTTTTTTTATTTTAAACCAGGGACAAATTCATAATATTACAAAATTCAATTTCTTATTCTAAATCAGGGGTCCTCAGTCCCACTTCTGGAGGGCCGCAGTGGCTGCAGGTTTTTGTTCCAACCTGGTTGCTTAATTAGAAAGCAATTCTTGCCAATAATTTAATTTCATGGCTTGTTAGTGCTTGAACGCTGCTATGTCAGGTAATTCTTAGAAAGGGAAAGAAAATCCAGGATATAAGGATATCATCCAAATGATTTGAAGGCTAAAATGAATGAGTAATTCTCAGTCCTTCACTTTTTCCTCTTCAATTTCCTTCCAAGTATTTAATTTAACCCAATAGTGCATGATAAATACACACGGGTGTAAATGGTAACAAGCTAAATGGAGAAATGCTGGTCTCTTTTGTCATTTGCATGTTATTGCTAATTAGGAGCAAATTAAAAACCAAGAATTCAGCTGTTTAAGACTAAAATAAGCAATAAGGGTTCAAAATCTTAACAAGCGAGACAACTAAAGTGAAACAGAAGTGCTACTTGAGCAATAAGTGCTTCTTATTAAGAAACTGGGTTGGAGCAAAAACCTGCAGCCACTGCGGCCCTCCAGGACTGGGATTGAGGACGCCTGTTCTAAATGAATGTCATTTTTTTAATGCTTGGAATTTTGGAAAAGTGATACAATTTATCACAGCGGTGCTATTCATAGGTGTTTTCTACAGCAGTTTGTGACGAGTTGTTGAGTGAAGGGTGGCATATGGACTAAACAGTGTTTCTCTCATCAGGCAATACTGATTGCTTTGGATGAAAATGAAATAATAATAATAAAAAAGAGTAGTGAAAGACAAGTCAAGCTTGAATGCAATCCAGCACACTAAAGGCAATCTGCATTTTTGTTCTGTTTCATAAGGATGGTCTATTACAGGAGAATTTCAAAAGACAATACGTTTTAAATGTGAAATTTGTGATGTAACACTTTTTCTGCTCTAATTATTCAAATGAAGTGCAAGTAATTTCAGGAATTAGGTGCAAAATCATTTCAAGAGAGGAAAGAAATGCTTTGGATCCATCCATCCATTTTCCTAACCCAATTATCCAGAGCAGGGTTCCTATACCCCACCAAGCACTGAGCGAATGGCAGGAACAATTCCTTGACAGGATGCCAGGCAATCACAGGGCGAACACACGCAAACACTCACTAGTGCCAGATTAACATTGCCAGTCCTCCTAACCTGCATGTCTTTGGACACTGGGCACTGGGACAGCATGCAAAATCCATGCAGGGTGCACCTATTTAAAAAAATGTTAAGCATATATTTGCCAGCATGTATTTATTAGCTTAAATGTGATATTTTACGCCATGGTTTGATTCTAGCATTGCATTTGCAACACAAAATGTTAAGTTTAATATCTGCATATCGCAACTTAAATTGCAATTGCAATATGTGTCAAAATCATCACAATGTATTTTTGATCAAACCGTGTAGCCCTTGTGCCAATAAAACATCACTGTAAACCCCATTCATTAGATAATGGGAATGTGCCAACTTTGCCAGTCAATTTCACCCAAGTATCCACGCTGGTCTGGGCAAAATTCGTCTGTAATTGAACTACCCTGGGGATCCCTGCTCTACGCAGATTTAGGACGTTCTCGAATTCGAATTCAGGTCGCGGGTGCTGCGAGGCTGAAGCGCCAGGCAACCCACCTCCGTTCCTACAGACCACACTTCAGTTCATCCGTCAGCGAGAGCGATTTAAGTGTAAACTTAGCGGCATGCGTGTAACGATGTCAAAGCCGGCCACCAACGATAGTTTGAAACGGCGACCCCCTCGACATTAGCCGTCCCGCGACTGTCCAAATGGGAAGTGCCAGCGTCACGCAGTTGCAGATCATGAAACAAGTTATTATCTCAGAGTCACCATTCATCTGGACGCCGTCCTGCCTGTGAAGATGACACCGAGAAGGTAAGCGTGACGCGAAGCGTCTCGCACTAGTATTAGAGAAACTTACGTTAAATGCGGGGAGCTGTCCATCGGCGGCTCGCTTGAGCTCCCTAATCAGTTCGATGGCTTTTTCACAAAACATCCTGACAGCAGGGCCAACAGCACACAGCGCCGGGTTCTGTAGCGATCCGCTCAGGATTCGCGCTCACAATATCAACCAATTGAAAAGACGAATTTGGTTCGAGGGGCGGAGATAAGGGTACCTGGTGGGGACAAACTTCTTGGGTTCCCACAATGGTTTGCGCTTAAAGGGTAAGTCGTGCTTTTGGCCTGCGTGGTCCGCGTTGCAGTGGTTATTGAGTAAAGTGCACTGGGGACAGGATGTCGGATTTTATCCAAAACTGAGCGGCGCTAATGTTAGGCGTAATGAGCAGCTGTGTGAGTGTCGTATACGAAACTAATGCTAGTAAAACTGATTTGTAAACGTGATCAACAGTAACGTATACATGAAGCTAAGCAATGCTTCTGTGTGTTTAATACTATTCATTAATTTTCAAAACCCACTTTATGGTAAGAAGATCACGGGGTTATTATTATTATCATTATAATTACGTTACTTATGAAAGTTTATTATTCCGGTAGCAGTGGGTGACAGGGCGGGGCACTGGATAAGCAGGTTAGCAAGTTTAAGTTTGAGAAATGGGCAAGTCAAGTAGCACGTTAATATGTAGAATGTTCGCGATGTTTGTTTTACCTCTAAAGTGTGTAGATGATCGCATCCGTGTGTGATTATTTTATTTTGTGGGGGCAGTGATTAGCATTTATAAATGTATTTTACTCGTCGCGTGCAGCTGTCAATCTGTATTTGTTAGTGTTTTAAGACCCGCCCCTATACTTCATTGACCAATCACACTATTGATCTGGGAGCAAGATTTGAATGCTGATTGGTAGGAATCCATAGTCGAGGAATGGAGAAGTGATCTCGTCAACGTAAAATACCCCAAACTGCACAGATGTATATAAAACGTAAAAAATGGTTTAAATGTGAGTTTAGTATCACGTAACAGAGAAGAAATAGTCAACATGAGGAGTCTCTTATCAGTCAATAACATAGCCAGTGTACTCTGAGCCACCTGGCGTAGAATAAAGTGCAGATGCAGTCACTAAATCAATTCCACAGGGGAAAAAATGTTGCCCGCAAGCCCAGAATTTCAGCTAGTAAACCCATCGCGAGGAGAACTTGATATACACACAAGGACCTAGCATGGCTGTCCAAGGGGGCTTGCTACTTTGCTCCCTCATGCATTCCTGGAAGTTGTGCAGATATAGACACTGCCCATAGTGCACGTTACATGTGCCTCTTCTGGGAATGCCCTACCCCACAGTCCCAGCTGGACACCCTAGAGCAGGACTTGAAAAATTCAGTAGCTTCCACCTGCCG
Source organism: Erpetoichthys calabaricus (assembly GCF_900747795.2). Classification (NCBI taxonomy): domain Eukaryota; kingdom Metazoa; phylum Chordata; class Cladistia; order Polypteriformes; family Polypteridae; genus Erpetoichthys; species Erpetoichthys calabaricus. The sequence goes on from NC_041408.2 coordinate 93,681,240, forward strand.
ACCTCCAGAACTCCACTTCATTGAGGAACCTACCAAAGTGTACACATCCTATGATGCTTAGCATCCTCTACATCATACACTAGTGATATTATGTGATACACCCAGTCATTTGTGTCTTTCTCAACACACATTTTGAAGATGCTTCATTCTCATTAAACACCCTTGTTTTTAACCATTGCTCCTTCACATAGATATCGAGTCCCCCCCTGCCTTTTCCACTCCGTCTGGTTGTATCAGATGAACCCCATCCAGCATTAAGATAACATCTGAAATAAGACGTTTTTCTCCACAGTATCCACAAATGCCACAGTACCTTTACTCCCAGTGATTTTCCGTGAGCTGTGACCGTTCATCTGACTTATTTAAAAGTGATCCAACATTCCTCATTATATGGATGCAGGCCAGAACTGAAAGCTTTCCACCTTTTATCCTCACTGCAGATCTTCACCGTTTCCATCCTCGGCGGGGCTGCTCCTTCTATAAGGTGTAACTAGGCGGCAATGATTGCTGTGCTACTGGCTGAGCTGCGGGAACATTTAACATACCCTGTGGTACGGCCTTCAGGGTCTCTTACATTCTTAGATGTTGTAGATGTAAGGCAGCCTTCAGATCCTCTACGCTCACCTTATGACATTTCTCAAATCCACAATTTGTCTGAAAGGAAGCTGGAGATGTGCCGACGCTTAGATTTGCAAAGGCAGCAGCATGTCTTCAATTTAAAAATCTATTTAAAAATTTATAGTGAAAAGCCAGATGCCAGATCACATATAATCCTAACATTAATAATTTATAAAAAACTCGAAAAAATAAAAAACTCTGCAGTATGTAATCCTGAATATGAGATTTAGGACGGCAGTCTTCAGTTGCAGTGGAGCAGGTTTTCACTTCCACCAAGTTTTTAATTAGAAGTCATTTGTTGCTACAAAAGCAGCATAGACTTTTTGGGCTTTATGTTAGTTAGCCCACCTGTTAAGATTCAGAACCCTTACTTGCTTATTTTAGTTTTAAGCAGCTGCATTCAGATTTTGATTGCTTCCTAATTTTCATACCAAGCTTCCAATTTTTAATAAGGTCCAAAGGTCAAAAGAACTGTTAGTTAATCAGCAAACATGGTGCCTTTGTGTATATTCATCATGAGATATCTCTCTATTGTAAAAGAAAATCACGAGACGAGACTATTTCAAAGAGATTTTCTCAAGTCTCGCCCTCCTGTCAACGATTTATGGTTCATGGCCCACGCCCGCGGTCCTCTCACCTCTCATTCGTGTGAATGCTTTTGTCATCACAGTTCCTGCTCTTTCAGCTCTTATACATTTTTACGTTTTCCTCACTTTAAGTTCCCAATTAAAGAAGACGTATTATGTCCCAAATCTTATTGAAGAATTTCATCCCGAAGGGTTATCAACAGAAGAAATGAGTACAGGGGCAATCCTAGCACCGAGAAACGATGAAGTGAAATGAATTAATGTAAAAATTGTCAATTGGTCTTCCCTGCTTAGGCTGCTGCCCCTGCAACCTGACTTCGGATAAGCGGTGGACAATGGATAGATGGATGGATGGATTGTCAATTGGTTACGCAGCATCCATCCATCCATTTGCCAACACGTTGAATCCAAACACAGGGTCACGGGGGTCTGCTGGAGCCAATCTCAGCCAACACAGGGCACAAGGCAGGAACCAAACCCAGGCAGGGCGCCAACCCACCACAGTGGTTACACAGCAAATTGGTTAAATTCGTATCAGTAGACTCTGCTGAAACAGTTGGTGGTGATGTTGCAGAAGATGAAAACATCAACTTACAATATCACGTAGAATATCTACAACTATCAACACCGTACAGTCTTCCACTGGCCGAATTACTGTTGAAAGAAGGATGAATCCAAGAAAGGTAATGTAGTACATCTTCAGGGGATAACATTAGACACCAAAGGAGATGTTAATATGCCATTCATATTAAAACGTTAACAGTTTCCCGTTAGAACAGATTTTGCAAAGACAACAAATCACAGGGACAAACATTCAAAAAAGTCGGTTTATTTATTAGAGAGAGAGAAACGAAATTCACTCACAGCATTTATACATTGCGTTGTCATGAAGAAAGTCCAAACGCAGAATCAAAATTCAATGCGATAATGACAAAAAGTTAATTCAAAAAATTGTTTTTACTGAAGTTTTACAGTAAAAGTGTAAGCTTAAAAAGTATTTGCGTGTTAATTTCAAATCCAAACAGAATGAAATCGTATAACGCAACGAATAACTCAGTTTCATGGGTTACTCATGTGGCCAAATCAGCCTGACAAGTTTCATTAAAATCTGTGAGGTCCAAAAGTGTGACCCGTCTGCCGTAAACACACAAGTTCTTATATCGAGTTTTCTTTTATGACTCTTGATGTTTGCTCTCGAAATCTTGGAATGCACAAGTTTTATAAACGTGACCCTAGGAATTCATTTTTGGGCACACAAGAAACTTTTCAGTGTAACCAGAATCTTGGACGGCCAAGAAGGTGTGCGCCACAGACCTTTATGCTGTGGAAGTTCAGCCCCGAACACAGACAGACAGACACCAGATGTCCAAAAACACACACGTTTAATACTTCTCTTTAGTGTACAACACCTCACAATGCTCGATTCAGACAAATACTTTCTCTCTTTTTCTACTCTTCTGTCGCCCTCACTCCTTCTCTCACAAGCTCTGTCTTCTTCCTCCTGACTCTGGCTCATCTAATGGAGTGAGGCGGCCCCTTTTATAATGCCCCAGATGTGTTCAAGGTGCTTCGCAATGATCTTCTGGCAGCACTTCCGGTTGTGGCGGAAGTGCTGCAGTCCAGGACTCCATAATTCTCCGGGTGCCCCCTGGCGGTGGCCACGGACCCCCAACAGGGTTGAGCTTCCAAGCCCTGATCCTGTGGCCCCGATGCAGACTAGGACAGCTTCCCTCTCGCGGTCCAGGGGAGGTATTGTCCCTCTCCTGGTCCTTCCAGGCGTCCCGTGCGAATTCTCGTTTTTGCCAGCCTAGCAAAGGTATGCAAACATGGTGTCACGTGATGGCAGCAGGCTAAGATGATTGTAACCCCACTGGAATGTTTCAAAATCGTCAAAGTTATCACAAAAATGGGAAGAAAAAAACAAAAAAAAAAGCTAAGAACGTTCAAAAATACCTGCAGGAAAGTTGAAAAAGGCCACAGCATTATGACAGTAATATTTTATGTCCCTTGGTCTGACCCCCCAGGCTGCCCCTGGAGTGGCAAGACACAAATGAAATGTCTAAAACCTGGCAGGTGAGAAGCACCCGCGTGTTAAATTTCAAAGCTTTGCAGAAAGGACGCACAGACTGATATTGTGCTTGAAGGTTTCACCGAGTGACGCACGAAAAACCGAACCATCTCCGACTCCAACGTCAACGTATGTTTCTTGGCCCATACACGAAATGAAAGATATGCAATACAAAATCCAGTTGCAATTATGTGAAGGAGCCACGTGCAGTAAAATACACATTTTTCCTCGTCGTCGTCCTTCAGTTCTTGGACACAAGTCATTCCGTACGGCTTCATTCGTAGTGAGTGCAACACACCTTGACGAGACCTGCGCGAAACATTCGCTTGTTGTGTCAAATTATGTGTCAGTTTCCTAGGGCTTCGTGAATATCTGCTATGACCGCAGGTGTATGAACGGACGGGGCCTGATTCTTTTTGCAATTTGCAACCAACCCAGACTTACGCCACTTCTTCACCAACCCGTAACTACTGCTCTTTGATGGTAGGTTTACGCCAGGAAACTTCTGTGTGAAAATGTCCCACGTTTCCTTAAAAGAACCGGTAGACACATACGCCTTTACTATTCCAATCTTCCGGATCTCTTTCATGCATGTCTGTACCCACTGGCTCACGGCTTCCTTACTAATGCACAGTTGGGGCTGCTGACCCCGTTGCGACAACGAGGCTCATCGATTGCGACGGTACCCGCCTGTATAACGGCTTGAGCCAGCCGGTCAGAAACCGTTCGCTTTTTCATGCGCCACCCTGGTACAACATACAGTATGTTAGGGTTTGCGTGTCTACAGGCAGATGTTATGTCATCTGTGCCACAAATAAAATGGCACCTTAGAGACTTCAGCCTAAGACCTCATATCAACATGTGTGGATAACGTGAAGGACAGGCATTAAGAGAGATCCTTAAGTCCTGATGTATTGTTTCGATTTATAACGTCTGTATTGTCAAGTTTACTTGCACGTGCTAACCAATATGACACGTCACCACTCACGGACCCCATAATTAGAAACTGTAATCCACTTTACCTTGAAACCGCTGCCTTTTCTTCATGAAATGCACTATGTGGCCAAAAAATTGTGGACACCCGATTACCACACCTTGTTAGACATCCCATCTCAAAGCCATGGGTGTCAGTATGGAGTTGTCCCCCAAAGACAGTGTCCACTGTGTGATTTTGTGCCCATTCAGCCAAAAGGGCATTTGTGAGGTCAGGAAATGATGTTGGACAAGAAGTCCCGGCTTGTAATCGGCGTTCCCATTCATCCCAAACCTGTTCAGTAGGGTGGAGGACAGGATTCTGTTCAAGTCATTCCAGCTCCTCTGTGTCTTTATGGACCTGGGGCACAGTCACGTTGGAACACAAAGTTGGAATCACCCAGTTGTCTGCTGTGGCATTGACAGCACCCTTCACTGGAACCAAGGGAGCCGAGCCCAAACCCTGTCACTATCCCACCAAACTCCACAGTAGGCTCTGTGCAGTCCAGAAAGTAGCGTTCCCCTGGCGTCCACCAAACACAGATCGACCTGTCAGCCTGCCAGAGAGTGAATTGTGATTCTTCACTCCAGAGAAAACATTTGCACTACTCCTCTGGACTCCAATGGGGACGTACTTCATGCCACTTCAGCCAGTGCTTGGCATTGCACATGGTGATCTGAGGCTCAGCCATGGAAAGCCATTTCATGGAGCTCATCGTGCATGGCTCTTGTGCTGATGTTTCTTCCAGAGGCAGTTGTTGGAATGTTGTGGTGAGTGAAGCACCAGTGGAGAGGTGACTTTTACTTGCTGAAGGACTTGGTGGCCCCGCTCCATGAGTTTGAGTGGTCTACAACTTCATAGCTCAGCTGTTGTTGTTCCTCGATGCTTCCACTTCACAATAATAGCCCTTACTGTTCACCGTACATCTCTCTGTTCCTTTAGGTCCTAAACATTATAATAATTATGAAGATTTGAATCCAAAAATGTTTAAGAAGCCAATCTACCACACAATCAATATTCAAACAGGCCATTCACCCCAGCTGTCATGTATTAACATATTGCAATGTATTTTATTGTCATTTTTGTTTGTATTTTCTGTTATTTTTATTATTATTATTATTGTACTGTCTCTTGAAATGTACTTATATTCCATGGTCGTTGTGGGTGGAGCCCTGAGAAGCGGGACCACCCTGGGGTCCCCACTCTTGAGCCCTCCCTCTGGCTGTATAAGTAAGCTGAGCAGGCTCAGGAGTGGGGAATCATTCATTTATGGTGGGGGCTCGTGAGTATTCCTAATTATTATTGCTGGATTTTCTGGTTTTCGGATTATTCTCACTTCGTCTTAAGGCTTCTGTTTTTTGGATATCATTTTGGGACTTGGTTGCTAACGATTGGCTTTTGGGCAACTCCTTGTGCCTCTGTTTGCTCTGTTGAGGATTTCTTTGTATTTTTCAATTTTTGTTAAGCAAATCCTCGATTCATAAAGATTTGAAGAAAGCTATGCTCTTTTAACACAAGCCGAGGGTTTATGCTCATCCCTCCTCTTGTGGGGTTTTTGTTCTATTTTTGGATATTTCGTGCTGTTTTGCCAGTTCCCCATTTTTGGGCCTGCTCCGGCTGAAACCAGCAGACGGCCTTTGAGGATCTGGCTGAGCTTGGGTGGATGTATGCTGGGCTGGCCCAGCCCATGAAGATCCTGACCTGCCTTTTTGGAGGCCTCACACCATTCTGTCTTTGTGAAAACTCCAGATCATAACAACAACAAAGCCTGGAAATTCTGTCCAGCTAATGTCTCCATAATGACATCAGCTCAAGGGTTATAGGATTAGAGTCGTTATTGTCGTGGGTACAGAGAACAGTGAAATTCCCACTTGAATCTGCTGATCGATTTTAAACATCCCGAAAGTCCGGCTGTCCACCACACCACACTGAGTCTGCGATTCTCTTTGTGAAGAACAAACTTTTTATCATTTGTGTCAAATTTCCTCTTAACAAGTTTCCATTTCTGTCCTTGTATTCTTGATGAAGATCTAAACTTGTAGCAGGAGCAGCTTAGTGGACGTTCCATACAATGAGAAAGAAAGAGGAATGTGTGAGAAAAACTTCACAAAGGAGACGATCTAAAATGTGCAATTTGGTCCTTTCATCTTCCGTAATTGAACCTGCCAGGCCCTAAAGTTCTTTACTTATGGGACAAACAAAATGAGGCAAAATGTCGCGTTAGAAGACATAATTGGCATCAAATATTTAACTTTTTGAAGCTTTTGAAATGTGTCAGTTGGTGTCCTCAGTTTTGTAAGCGGTTGGGTAAGACCTTGGTATTTCCTGAAATGCTGGTTTGCTGCTCTGTTGCCATGGAGTGGAGAGGCAGCTTTAAACACAAACCCTGCGGCACATGTGGTGACACGACAGAGAGAGAGGGACATCTGAGGAGTTGGGGACAAGAGGGGCGGGCGCAGCCCTACTCATTTGAGGCCATCTTGAAGGCACTATATACAGTAGGTCACATCTGGGAAGCTGCTAGCGTATTTGTTTGGATCTCCAATCTATGGTACTCTGTGTGTCTGCCTGTCCAGCTATGGCACTGTGCCATTCCTGTCCCTCTATCATATAGCACCTTTACTGCCTGTCCCATTTTTGATAAAGAGCCTTTCCTGATTATTTATCTGTGTCTATATTATATATTTCAGAGTGCCCTTCGTATCTCTGTATCTCTCTATCAATCTTATAGTGCCTTTCCTGTAGGTCTGAGTCTTATATAGCACCTTTCTTATCTATCTGCCTGTCCATCATATGTTTCCTATCTACTTTTGATAAAGAGCCATTCTGATCTATCTGTTTAGATAGGGCTTTTCCTATCTATTTATCTTTGTCTCAGTTATATAGTGCTTTTGCTATATGTCTTTGTCTTATATACTGCCTTTCTACATCAGTCTGTCTGTCTATCATATAGTGCCTTTCTGTCTGCCTAGCTTTTGGGATAAAGCCTTTGCAGTCTATCAGTTATAGAACGCCTGTTTGCTTGTCTCAAATATATAGTGTCTGTCATATCTATACTGGATATTTTAGACTCGCATCTATCTATTATATTACGTACCGCCTTTCCTGTATGTCTATGTCCTATGAAGAGCCTTTGCTATTTGTCTTCCAGTTCCTCACATAGTGCCTTTATTGTCTGGCTAGCTTTTGATATAAAGCCTTTCCAATCTTTATATTATATAACGCCTATCTGCTTATCTGTTTTTATGCGTCTCAGTTATATAGTGCCTTTCCTGAAGGTGTGAGTCTTACAGAGTGCTTTACCTATCTACCTTTCGATATTTAGGCTTTCCCTCTCAGTGCGAGTCTTTTATTGTAACTTTCCTGTCTACCTTTTGATACAGAGGCTTTACCTTCTATCAGTTATATAGCACCTTTCCTATCTATCTATCTATTTTTCCATCCATCATTATAGTGTATCTTCCATTGTGTCTTTCTTGTATACAGTGGTGTGAAAAACTATTTGCCCCCTTCCTGATTTCTTATTCTTTTGCATGTTTGTCACACAAAATGTTTCTGATCATCAAACACATTTAACCATTAGTCAAATATAACACAAGTAAACACAAAATGCAGTTTTTAAATGATGGTTTTTATTATTTAGGGAGAAAAAAAATCCAAACCTACATGGCCCTGTGTGAAAAAGTAATTGCCCCCTTGTTAAAAAATAACCTAACTGTGGTGTATCACACCTGAGTTCAATTTCCGTAGCCACCCCCAGGCCTGATTACTGCCACACCTGTTTCAATCAAGAAATCACTTCAATAGGAGCTGCCTGACACAGAGAAGTAGACCAAAAGCACCTCAAAAGCTAGACATCATGCCAAGATCCAAAGAAATTCAGGAACAAATGAGAACAGAAGTAATTGAGATCTATCAGTCTGGTAAAGGTTATAAAGCCATTTCTAAAGCTTTGGGACTCCAGCGAACCACAGTGAGAGCCATTATCCACAAATGGCAAAAACATGGAACAGTGGTGAACCTTCCCAGGAGTGGCCGGCCGACCAAAATTACCCCAAGAGCGCAGAGACGACTCATCCGAGAGGTCACCAAAGACCCCAGGACAACATCTAAAGAACTGCAGGCCTCACTTGCCTCAATTAAGGTCAGTGTTCACGACTCCACCATAAGAAAGAGACTGGGCAAAAACGGCCTGCATGGCAGATTTCCAAGACGCAAACCACTGTTAAGCAAAAAGAACATTAGGGCTCGTCTCAATTTTGCTAAGAAACATCTCAATGATTGCCAAGACTTTTGGGAAAATACCTTGTGGACTGATGAGTCAAAAGTTGAACTTTTTGGAAGGCAAATGTCCTGTTACATCTGGCGTAAAAGGAACACAGCATTTCAGAAAAAGAACATCATACCAACAGTAAAATATGGTGGTGGTAGTGTGATGGTCTGGGGTTGTTTTGCTGCTTCAGGACCTGGAAGGCTTGCTGTGATAGATGGAACCATGAATTCTACTGTCTACCAAAAAATCCTGAAGGAGAATGTCCGGCCATCTGTTCGTCAACTCAAGCTGAAGCGATCTTGGGTGCTGCAACAGGACAATGACCCCTAAACACACCAGCAAATCCACCTCTGAATGGCTGAAGAAAAACAAAATGAAGACTTTGGAGTGGCCTAGTCAAAGTCCTGACCTGAATCCAACTGAGATGCTATGGCATGACCTTAAAAAGGCGGTTCATGCTAGAAAACCCTCAAATAAAGCTGAATTACAACAATTTTGCAAAGATGAGTGGGCCAAAATTCCTCCAGAGCGCTGTAATAGACTCATTGCAAGTTATCGCAAACGCTTGATTGCAGTTATTGCTGCTAAGGGTGGCCCAACCAGTTATTAGGTTCAGGGGGCAATTACTTTTTCACACAGGGCCATGTAGGTTTGGATTTTTTTTTCTCCCTAAATAATAAAAACCACCATTTACAAACTGCATTTTCTGTTTACTTGTGTTATATTTGACTAATGGTTAAATGTGTTTGATGATCAGAAACATTTTGTGTGACAAACATGCAAAAGAATAAGAAATCAGGAAGGGGGCAAATAGTTTTTCACACCACTGTATGTCTGTGTGTCACACAGGGACTTTCCTGCCCACCTAGCTTTTAATATAGTGCCTGTTCTGTCTATTTATCTGTGTGTTTTGATTATATATTGTGCCATTCCTGTCTATCTTTGTCTCAGTTATGCAGTGACTTCCGCGTCTGTCTATATGTTTTAGAGTGCCTTTCCTATTTGTCTGTGTCTTATAGAGTGCTTTTCCTATCTAGCGTTTGATATGGAAACTCCTGCCAGCTATCAGTTGTATATCTGTATCTGTTATATAGTGCCTGTCATCTCTACCTGCCTGTCCTTTAGTACCCTTCTTATCTGTATGTCCGTCTAGTATATCCATCATATAGTGCCTTTCCTCTCTCCCTAACTGTTGATCTGTCAGTTTTATAGTGCCTGTATGTTTGTCTGTTTATCTGGGTCTCAATTATATAGTGCATTTCATGTGTATATATTTTAAAGTCTCTATCATATAGTGCCTTTCGGGTAGGTCTGAGTCTCACAGAGTGCTTTACCTATCTATCTTCAGATATTTAATATTTCCCTCTCTGTATGTTGTGCCCATTTACACAGTGATCTCCTATACAGCCTCTTTCCTATTTCATTTAGTTAGACGGTAATCAAGGTATACATAAAACAATCGTGTAATATAAACAGTAAATGCAGATCAACTGATAACGTGTTCTCTCTGGTGGTCTGCAGTCGGTGCCCATGCCGTAGTCCGTCCTAGCCGTCTATCAGAAAGTCCTGTAGGAAGCGCCTCCTCAAGTGCGCTCAATCACAACGTCGTGACTGCAGTCTGCACGCCTGCCACTTCTCATTTTTCCGCTTTTCGATCTCCAAGGCCAAGCCAGTGCGTTCATAAGGGCCGCATTGTGTCCGGTAGCGGACCTGCAGGGAGACCGGGAGTGCAGCCGCTACTTGCGCTTGCCTGCGAACCGGCAGAGTGACCGCTGTAGTCCCGTGCTTACCGCTCGCCTGCGCCGCGCCCCCTCGCTTGTTTTGGTTTTTTTTTTTTTATTTTGTCTTTTCGCTGATTGGTCATCACGTAGGCGGGGTCAAAGGTAGCTCTGATCAGCTGGTGCCTGCGGAGTTCGTCTTGTGTGAACAATGTAGCGAAGTGCGGAGTGTCAGCGGCGCCTTGCAGAGAACATCACTCTGGGAGCCGATGTGCACCGCACCAGAATAGCCAGACGAGTACCGGGGAGAGCAGGGCACCGCTTTAGCCGCCTGCGTGTCACTGATTCGTTTTCATTGTTTTGCCGCAACGTCTTTTCTGTGTTGATCTCGATTTCAGTTATGCGAAAGCGAAGAAATTCTCTGAACTCGGACCAGGAGAACTACGGCGGCAGCGAGTCCAACTCTCATCTGAAACAAGCCGCCAAAGAATCGCCAGGCAGCCGAAGAAGAGGAGAAGTTCAGTGCCAGTCCGGCAGCTCTGATGCGGAAAAAATGGGCACGAGAAGATCAGGAAGGTAAGCCGCCGGAGGGACGGACGGACGGATGGAGGGTGGCTGGCACTGGCACGGGCGAGGCAGGTGAAAGAAGTACCTGGTCGAGAATCCATCTGGTGTACTTGAAAGTGAAGGACATTGGTTGCAAAAATGACGGGCGCTGTTAGAATAACCGTCATGAGGGGAATGTAATATTAGACCCTGCTCAGTGGGCACGAGCGGAAAAGCCAACTTGACCTTTTAATGCCTTTATAGCCTAAGCAGCGTGTTATTAGCGGTCCTTAAGAGGGAAAGTCTGTAGCTGTGCATTAATCGGGAAACGAGGGCAGATCTCTATCTGTTTTATGTAATCCACGCCGATGATTTTAGTCTGCTCTGCACTTGATGAGCTGTTTTGAGCAATTCAGTTTATTTTGTACAGAATAATCTGGCCAGCATCCAGAAAAAAAAAAAAAAAAACCCTCCTAACCAAGTATTGGATGGAGTGAAGCTCTCCGGAAAGCTGACAGTGCAAGTAAGCTGGCCAGTCCTGCTGGCTCGACATCTATGCCACTTATTTCCAATACCCTCATACCAGCTGGATTGATTGGCTCATTTATTAGAAGAGCGCTGGCATAAAGCAGATCTGAAAAAGTCCTTAATGGGACATTAAATCAGCATTCCTCTTTAAAAATAAATAAAATAACAAGATTACAGTGCAAACCGTTTGTGCCATCTGCTCTTTAAGTTGTCTGCTGACTTGCAGACTTGTGTGTGTGTGTGTGTGTGTTGAGTGAGTCATCCACCCACCCACCAGTGCCCATGACTACCTCCTGATAATTTTCACAAACTCAGAACTGCTGAATGGTGGATAAGTTTGGGAACAAACGATCGGCTCTGCTAACTTGCATAAAGCAAAGTGAAGTCCTCCATTGCCTAACTTGGAAAAATGCAAACATCTGTCATTTCTCAGCCAGGGGGTTCAAATTTATGTTTTGGGTCTCTTTCTTTTGTTCCTTTCTTATTCATGTTGTTTATGTGTATCATTCTTTATCTTTGGTTTTGTGTATTTTTATATGTATCTGTCAATCACCACCAGGAACTGCCCTCCGCTCTGTAAATGTGTAGGTTCTCCCACAGTTCTCGGCAATTCATTGTGAATACTTGAGGGATTCTGCAAGCGTACTTGTGCTGATTATGAATTCTGTTTATTTTTGGATTTCTGACATCTTAATATTTTACTGTGTTTTTGCTTTGCGCTAAACCAGTCATCCCCCCCAACTGTCATAACCTGTCCTCTATATGGGAGGAGCGAAAGCATTAGATTCATTAAAAATTTCAATCTCCAGTTTTCAACATTCGAGGGTCCCCTGATACCAAAAACATTGATATCTTAATAATGGGTGTGTGTGTGTGTGTGTGTCTGTCTGTCTGTCGTGTGTGTGTCACAGTTTCTTGAGGATGGTCTTCAGCTAAAACAGCCAGACAGAAAAATACCAAAGTCGAAATTTCAGCCTGTTATAAGATGACGATGTGCCAATTTGTTTTTGAGCCAAATCATGCAAGAGAAAGAGAACCCTCAAATACCGGAATTCTGCAATTAATTATGAATTTTTCTCATTGATTGCTACTGTAATGACCTATTTTATGATCGAAAGATTAGAGCGGTAAATAATTACTGAAATGTCAGAGGATAGTTCGGGTAACTTGGTTCCGAGGGCACAGAGTCCACTGATGCTCACCTCCAAATTTGTTTTCTCTTACCTTTGGAATCTGCTTTGGGTCTTGTTAGATTTTTGGATTACCTTCACATTTCAGGCAATTCCATGTTACCTTTGTGCTTCATTGTGATTGAAATGCTTTTATGCTTTTATTTTGTTAAGATTCAGTACTTGAGTTTTTTACTGGCCGGGGTTTGACAGTGACATCCCCCTCTAGTGGGCATTATTGGAAGTGCTTTAGAATTGCTTCAGTGCCCCTAGTGCAGGGCAGCAGTGGGGTATGTAGGCCCCTATCTTCCACATCAGGGGGTCCCCAGCTCCAGTCCTGGAGGGCTGCAGTGGCTGCAGGTTTTCATTCTAAGCCCTTTCTTGCTGCTGTGAAGTCATTTTAATTGACTTGCTCTTGAAGACTCCGACCCCTTCATTGTTTCTTTTTTCCTTAATTAGCAGCCAAACAATAATGTGATAGAAAATGAGCCAAAACATGAGCAGCAAACTGTGTCCATCATACAATATCTGAAAATAAAGAAAGGTGAAGGTCTCAGGAATGCTGATCTGCTCAAGACCCCAAAATATTTTTACAGTGGTCTTAGAAAAGAGAAAATCAACAATTTCGGAAAAGTCTGTTATTGCACAATGAGAGCAGCGACAAGCCATGGAATTAAAGAACGAGTTTAATGAATGACAAGACTCTGCACCTAATGAAGCAAGTGGATGGAGTTTGAGGGCCTGACTTAGGTGGTCTTCTGTTGGCTGACACTTCACATTTCATTTCTCTTTGGGTGCTATTTATGAAATGATGAAGAAATTTGGGGGAAACAAACCTTAAAAAAAAAGTCAATTAAAATTCCTTCAAAAGAAATGAATTATCCACAAGACTTCAAAAAGAACAAAACCAGACGTGGACCTCCATTGGTCTGCCTAGAGACAGGCCTCACCCCAGGCAGTCAGACCCCCCAGTACTCAACCGGCAGACTTCAAAGCCTCCTAAAAGGGGCACTGTCTTTAAGTCGTTGAGAAGCACTCTTTTAAATGTCTTTTAAATGAAAAGAGGGTTGTCAGGGACCTCTGGAAATGCGCTAATTCGCAGGGTTTAGCTAACAGAAATCCGAGTGCAGGAGTCACGGTCAGATGACTGGCGATATGAGACTGTTGAATTTCAGTATTTTCTATTTATTTAACGTAAACTAAAACAATAAACAAACAAACATGCTGAAGATAAACCAATATGGTGGCAAGAAAAATCTGTCGTGAACAGGCAACCACTTCCAGTTGAGTGCATGACCTCATTAAACTTTCTTACAGTCCCCTTTAAAAGACACCAAAACCATGAAACCTTCTGGCTTGAAGGATAAAAACAAAACTACGTTCTTTAAATTTGGGGATTTATTAAATAAGCAAAAGATGAGCAAAATATGGCAAAGTAAAGCAACCATGCAGCAAAAGGATATGCCTGAAAAGACAATCGAGTCGAAGTCCACAATCCAAAAGTCAAATTTATTAAACAGTGGGGAAAAAAACAGAAAAAAATCCAATAATATTCACAATTGATCTCAACTCCACAAATGTCAATGACACTGTCCATATCTTCCACCTGAATATAAAGGTGGAGGGCGGTCCCACACTAGTGACATCACAGTGGCCCCACCTCTTATGGCTCCTCCCACAGAGTACAATGAACATCTTCAGACAAACCAAACACCCAATGTCTACCTACAAGCACCCAACCCACCCATTTTCGGAAGTCGCTTATCCAGAGCAGGTTGTGGGGATGCTGTAGCCTTTCCCAGAAAGCATTGGGCAAAAGGCAGGAACAGTCCCAGGACAGCACACAAGTCCATCACAGGGCGAATACACACATAACACATACAGATCTGGGGCCAGTTTAGCAGCACCAGCCCACCTAGCCTTCACATCTTTGGACCCCGGGGGATAACTGGAGTTTGCACGTTCTCCCCACGTAGTGAAACCAGAGAGCCCACCAGTGTACTCAGAGGAAACCCATTTGGACACGGGAAGAACATGCAGACTCCATACAGGGGAGCCCCAGGACGTGAGCCCCGGCCTCCTTGTTGTAGGACAGCAGTGCTACTGGTGCACCACTGTGCCGCTCTACAGTGCCTGCTTACTGAACAATAAATCAACCTAACAATATTAATAAAAATGAAATAAAACAAAAACATATGAAAAATAATAATTTAAAAAAAAACAATAAAGAGGAAAATAAACATCAGCCAGGCAACAAACCCTGGGTGGGTTTGAGGATGTTATGTTATTGTACAAGGGTCCTGATGTACTGTAGCTTTAGTAGTCCTTGTACCACAAGCGTCATACCGCGCCATGATAGGCCATTTGTGACATTTTTTACATATTTAATGTATAGTTAAAGAAATGGTTGAAAAGAAATTTTCGATGGTTGCCTTCTTTGTTACATTCTTAACGTATTTGCGTATGTTTGAGCGTCATACAGAGCTGTATGGTGATGGAGAGCCCTTCATCTGCATCACCTGCTTTGTCCTTCATCATTGCACCAAACCGGAGGAGCCACATGTGCCACACAAGCTGACCAACCCGGTGTGCCCGTATGGGGTCCTGTGACCAATAGGATAATACAATTAAAAGACGAACAGGTGAACAAAGCTGCCAAAGAAAGGAGATCATTGCATCCATTAAGCACGTTTGGATAGCTAGTCGCTAATTTGGTATGGAGTGTCATTCACGTGCATTTCAAGCACAGTGAAGGTCTCCTTTGTAACGCCATGACCTCTGATAGTCTGGCCCAGTTTCTGATGACCCTCTATGTCACGGATGTCCAACTCCGGTCTTAGAGGGCCGCAGTGGCTGCAGGTTTTCATTCTAACCATCTTCTTCATTAGTGACCAGTTCTGGCTGCTAATTCATTTCTTTTGCCTTCATTTTAATTCACTTGACTCTGACCCCCTTAGTTGTTTTCTTTTTCCAAACTGTAATGAGACACGAAACAAGGCGCCACATGACCAGCCCACCTGTGCCCATCACGCAATATCTGAAAATAAAGAAAGGTGGAGGTCTCCGTAAGGCTGATCTCTCAGGTCACCAAAACATCTTGACGGCGTTCTTAGAAAAACAGAAAATCAACAGTTTTGGAAATAGATAGATAGATAGATACTTTATTAATCCCAATGGGAAATTCACAGGAAATGTCTGCCGTGACAGAATGAGAGCAGCAACAAGCCACGGAATTAAGTAATGAGCTTAATTAACAGAAAGAGTCGGCTTCTCATTAAGAGACTGGTTGGAGTCTGAAGCCCCAATTTAGCTGCTCCTCTGTCGGCTCGTTTCACATCTCATTTCTGATTGGCTGCCATTTAATGAAGAAACGAATCAATTCAGAGGACTGAATCCTTAAAAACAGGGCTATTAAAAGAGTTAATTAGCAGTGAAAACTGGACACTGATTAGGAAAAGGGTCAGAATGACCGACCCTCCAGGCCCAGAGTTGGACACCCCTGCTCTACGTGGAGGAGCGTTTCTTGGCTTCTCATCCACATTGGGCTTTCCCTTCATTTCCACTAAGTGTCTTTCTGTTAATGATTCACTGTTTCGTTGATGGAATTCTACTAAATCAGTTTTATTGATGTATTTAGCAAGTTTTACAAGCTGGCTGAAGTCTCTTCAGTTGAAGATTAAACAAGCGGAGTGCCGTTAGTCAGTTTCAGTGTTGGCTTTGCAGTTTTGTCCATGGATGTCCCTTTTTGCTGCCCCGTCACTCTGATGTGGCTACACGGCGTATGCGGTGTACGTATGTGTTTAAATATGGCAGGTCAGAGCTGCCAGCAAATCCACGTCCTTCTCAGTCTCTCCTCGGTCTTTGACACGGTCACCCACCAGGCACTCCTCGTCATCCTCTCTGACCTTAGTATCACTGGGACTGCCCCTCAGGTGGTCTGACTCCTGCTGTGTGTCCCGGTGTGGAGAGGTGCACCAGGCGAGCCCGCGGGTGCCTCATGGATTTCAAACATAGCTGGGGCGACGAGTTTACTTTTGTGAATTCTATTAATTTTGACTTTCTCGTTTGTGTTTTTTTGACCTTTTTCTTTTGGTTTTTTGAGGAATTGCTCTGGATGCTCCATTTTGCCTTTTGTGCTCTACAGAGTTTGGTTTTGTGGAAACAAAACCTTTTAATTTTTATAAAGTGACTTGCCCCAATTACTAGCCGTGTTTGATGTGTTTTCTCCTCTAGTGGGCATTTTTGGAAGTCCTTTTTGGGACTATATGTGCCTTTGGGACTCCTAGTTGATGACAACGGGGGCAACTCTTGGAAAATACACTTTAATGTAGAAAAGTGATACACGTGGGCAACAGGAGTGTCAATTATAACTACAAATGGAAGACACTGAGCTACAGGGTGCAACCTCAGAATAGGATTTAAGGGTTTATGTTGACACTGTGCTTTCATCTTCTAAGTAATGTGCAAAAGTGATTAGGAAGGCAAATAAAATGTTAGGTTATGTCGTAAAAACTGTTAACTGTACATCATGGGACGTTGTGCTTTATATAATCTGAGCATTAGTGAGATCAGCTCTGGAGTGTTGTGTGCAGGTCTGCTCACCACAGTACAAGAAAGACATAGCAGCACCTGAAGCTGTGCCGAGGAGAACAACCAGGTGCATCATGGGACTACAGGGGCGTGGCCTTTGGTGACGGGCTCAGACAATTAAACTTGTTTAGTCTCAAGCAGAGGAGACTTCATGGGGGCCTCATCCAGGTCTTCGGGATCCTCAAAGGCCTCGATAAAGAAGAACCAGCAGAATTCTGGAATGGTGAATCGCATACTCGAGGGCACCTGTGCAAATTAAGGGGAAGAGCACTTCGGGCTGAATAGCAACATTTAGTTCTGTAGCACATTTTCATACAAATGGTGTAGCTCAAAGTGCTTTACACGATCCATCCATCATCCAACCCGCTATATCATAACTACAGGGTCACGGGGGTCTGCTGGAGCCAATCCCAGCCAACACAGGGCACAAGGTAGGAAACAAACCCCGGGCAGGGTGCCAGCCCACCACAGGGCACACACACACACACACCAAGCACACACTAGGGACAATTTAGAATCACCAGTGCACCTGACCTGCATGTCTTTGAACTGTGGGAGGAAACCCACGCAGACACAGGGAGAACATGCAAACTCCACGCAAGGAGGACCCGGGAAGCAAACCTGGGTCTCCTAACTGTGAGGCGCTTTACACGATATGAAACAAAAATAAGATTAGACAATACTAAGTAATCTATATACAGTATATAGAATCCAAATACCACTGACTCACTCATCACAAGGACTTCGGACTTGAAATTTGGAATGTAGGTTACCCTTGGCCTATAGGTGCTCGCTAAGAAACGGTTTTAAAAATGTTGTGGTCCAAGCACGAAATTTCTTATAGTTTTTTTTATACCTGTTTGTATGTCTGTCCGCTTTTCACAAGTGAACTACTTAACGGATTTAGATTGGATTTTTTTCTAGAATTTGCTTGAAGATTCCATTGATTTTGCAACTTTCTCATCACGCTAAGTATCAGAGTTCGCTTGTGGTACCAATTTATTTGTGCGAATCCGAGAGAGACTCATCGGGGGGCGGGGCCCTCCTCACTCACGTGTCTGCCTTGGGGTGTAACCTTATCTCCGCTTAGTTAGCGAACAAGAGGACTACTTCACAGATTTAGATCGTTTTTTTTTTCTAGAATTTGCTTGAACATTCCGGTTGATTTTGCAACTTCTCTCATTGCACTAAGAATCAGAGTTCACTAGCAGGACCCTATATATTTGCTCTAATCCGAGACAGAGCCTACACGCCAAGGGGAGGAGGAAGCGTGACGTCAGGAGTAAAGAGCTGGGCTGGGCCCTCCTCACTGTCCTGTTTCAGTAACACGCGGGCAAAGTAAAGAATGGCTAGTAAAGAATAAAGTAAAGTCCAATGGCTAGGAGGACTGAAAAAAACAACAAAAAAAAACCAAACAAAATCTGCAGGGGCTCCAAGGCCAAGAGACCACCTGGCCAGCTCCCACTGGGCATTCTACCCGAGATCAATGATCAAAATCAGTCCTCATGGCTACTTCAGGCTTCACATGAAAGAATTTGATGATGGTGGTCATGGGGACATCTGGGGTGCTGTCTTCAAATCTATCAATGTAGGGACTGCTTGGTGCCCTGATCAGGTGGTGATGGCGCAGAAAGCCACCACAGAAAAAACGGAATTAGAGCAGCAGAGAGTAGTAGGGATTAGTACGGTTTGTGGAGCCTTATTGAAAGGGATACACTAAAATGAAGTTCTGAGAAAGCCGTGTTAACATAACGGGTTTTTAGCAGTTTCTTAAAGTGCTCCACCATATTAGCCTGGTGAGTTTCTATGAGTAAACTCGTATTCCAGATTTTAGGTGCATGACAAGGCCACCTCACCACTTCTTTTAACTTTTAGCTCTTGGAATTATAAGCAGACCCTCATTCGAAGATCTGAGGTTATGATTTGGAGTGTTAGGGGTCAGGCCTTCCAAGCTACAGGACAGAGCAGATTATTTAAGGCTCTGTAAACCATTAGCAGTATCTTAAAGTCAGGAAGCCGGGAAGCTCTTCATGCAAAGAATTGTGGGAAAATGGAACAAACTACACAGTCACAGAGTTGAAGTAGAAACCTCGAGAACCTTTAATAAAGATCTGGAGGCGATACTGGGACCCCTTAGCCCCTTGCTAAACAGAAGCACCTGGTGGATTGTTTGCTCCTTGGCTCTTGTTTGTGTTCCAGCAGCCCCAGTCCTTACCACCAGTGAGTTTGTCTCTGAAGGCCTCAAGCCTGTCGTGTGGTCCCCCCACATTTAGGTGACATGTTTGTAACATCACCCCTGCTGTTCTTTTATTATTTTTTTTCCTCTTTTTGTGGACGTTTCCTGTTGATATCCTTCCAGGGCTGCCGGCCTCTCCATGCAATCCACGTAATCTTCACACCTTCAACGGTCTGATCCTTGATTCCTGTAGTCCAGGAGTTCGTTTCCATGTCATGACTTTTTTTTTTTTCTCTCATTACACTTCTGTGACACATCCCGAGTCCCTCTAGTTCTTGTTCCCTGATGACTGCACATCACTTGCTTCTTCCTGGCTTTTCCTAATTCTTCGGAAATGCAGTCCACTCGGGATTCCATAGTCTCAGCACTTTTAAGCTCCCTGCCCTGTTTTTGTTCATTTCAGTCTCACTCTTTACAGTTGTTCTTTATTCGTTTTGCTCCGTTTCTGTGCTGCCTCTACAGTACGCAACCATTTGGAGGAATTGACTCAAAGCTCCACAGCCTGTGGGCCATTGCCAACTTCCCATGTTCCAGCTTAGAGATGGTTGATGTGTTATTGTTGTTTTGAATCCGAGTGGAATTGTCCTCCGTTGCCGCTTTACGTGTCTGGGCTTTTGAGCTATTGTTTGTCTTACAAATCCCATTTGGCTAAAAGCAACAGATATAAATAGACTGCGAGGGATTTCAGTTAGACGGGGGAGTAAGAAATGCAATGGCTGAGACCTGCTAATTAAGACTGGTTTGGCAGCAGCGAACAAAAGAAAATGGCAGTCAGTGCAAGACACAGCCATCCGTGGACAAACGTGTTTAAAATGTCTACGGTTACCAGTTTAGACCCCACCCCTCACTCACTGGGTGACTCTGATTGAGTCGCTTCGCCTGCCAGCCCATAATGTGAGACACGCGATGAGGGGTGTTCAATAATTTATCTGCTTTGTCGTTGTAATCCCCCTTGAATTCAACACACTTGGTCCATTTTGCCTCCAGGGATTCAATCCCATTCAGAATAGGAGGATTCATCTTGGTCCTCCAGTCAACCCATTCTTCTTCTTCTTCTTTCGGCTGCTCCCATTAGGGGTCGCCACAGCGGATCATCTTCTTCCATATCTTCCTGTCCTTGTCATCTTGCTCTGTCACCCCCATCACCTGCATGTTCTCTCTCACCACATCCATAAACCTCCTCTTAGGCCTTCCTCTTCCCTGGCAGCTCTATCCTTAGCACCCTTCTCCCAATATACCCAGCATCTCTCCTCTGTACATGTCCAAACCAACGCAATCTCGCCTCTATGACTTTGTCTCCCAACTTTAATGTCCTTATTTCTAATTCTGTCCATCCTCATCACACCCAATGCAAGTCTTAGCATTTTTAACTCTGCCACCTCCAGCTCTGTCTCCTGTGCCACCATCTCCAACCCATATCACACAGCTGGTCTCACTACCATCCTGTAGACTTTCCCTTTCACTCTTGCTGATACCCGTCTGTCACAAATCACTCCTGACACTCTTCTCCACCCACTCCACCCTGCCTGCACTCTCTTCTTCATCTGTCTTCCACAATCCCCATTACTCTGTACTGTTGATCCCAAGTATTTAAACTCATCCACCTTCGCCAACTCTACTCCCGTCATCCTCACCATTCCACTGACCTCCCTCTCATTCACACATGTATTCTGTCGTGGTGGTCCTACTGATCTTCATTCCTCTCCACCTCTCCAGGGTCACCTCGACCTGCTCCCTATTCACGCTACAGATCACAATGTCATTGCAGTCCATGGGGACTCCTGTCTAATATCGTCTGTCCACCTGTCCATCACCATTGCAAACAAGAAAGGGCTCAGAGCTGATCCCTGATGTAATCCCACCTCCATCACTCCTACTGCAGACCTCACCGCGGTCACACTTCCCTCATTCATATCCTGCACAACTCTTACGTACTTCTCTGCCACTCCCGACTTCCTCATACAATACCACAGCTCCTCTCTATTTACCCTGTCATTTGCATTCTCTAGAGTCACAAAGACACAATGCAACTCCTTCTGGGCTTCTCAACTCTTTCTGGCTTCCAGCCTTCCCATTATCACCTCCATTATCATTGGGAAATCGCCATCCACGTAGAAATTTCTTCAGGTTTCGAAACAGAAAATCATCACCGGGGGCCACCACTTAACTGTCCAGTGGAGGGTTAAGTTCCATGAAGCCGCATTTCCCTGACAACAACCTTCAGTTTTTGGCATTTGTGGGACAGTGTGTTGTCATGAAGCAGCGACACACCTGATGACGTTTCTGTTTGATGGCCTCATGTAATGGCCTTATTATAGAAGTGTAGGTTTCTCCAGTGATGGTTGACTTGTCCAGCATGAATTCCAACAGCAGAACGTCCTTTGTATCCCAAAAAAACTGTTGCTATGACTTTTCTGGCCAACTGATGCGCATAAAATTGCTTGGGGGTCATGGGCCCTTTATGCTTCCATTGCATGGACTCGTTTGGTTTCAGGCTCATGGTGGTGAACCCATGTTTCATCTTCAATGGCAGTCTTTGAGCAGAGAGTTCAGTGGTGTTTTCTCTAAGAAGGTCCAAGTTCTCATGACTGAATTCCTGGCAACGTGCTTTCTGATCTGGTGTTGGCATTCGGGGAGCCCATCAGAAACTGACTGTTGACATTATAAGATGAGTGTAGATGATGGTGAACATTAACCTTAATTTGACAATCTTCCCTCATCATGGCCTCCTCTTTTTGGCACAATGTCCACAGTCATGGCCTCTGCTTCTTGGTACGTTTCTTGCGAATGTGCCTCCACAGGATGCCCCGTGTGGTGGTCATGTTCTATCAACTCCCGACCCAATTGAAATTGCTCAGTCCAGAACTTCACCTTGTATTATTAAGATGTATTGTCACCATGCAACGCATTCAATCCTTAATGGATTTCCTTTGTCTTCTTCTCTTTCTTTGTAAGGAATTCAATGACGGACCGACGCTCCCAGTCTGTCCTTTTCGTCATAGACGTGCGGGTAGATGTGTTTGCCGCCCCCCCCTCTATGAGTGCTTCATATGAAATGACCCCAAACTGCATTTGTGTATCTATCTATCTATCTGTCTATCCTGCCGACTACACTAAAATATCTATTATATAGTGCCTTTCATATCTATCTATCTATCCTGCTGACTACACTAAAATATCTATCTATCTGTTATATAGTGCCTTTCATATCTATCTATCCTGCCGACTACACTAAAATATCTATCTATCTGTTATATAGTGCCTTTCATATCTATCTATCCTGCCAACTACACTAAAATATCTATTATATAGTGCCTTTCATATCTATCTATCTATCTTGCCAACTACACTAAAATATCTATTATATAGTGCCTTTCATATCTATCTATCCTGCCGACTACACTAAAATATCTCTATCTATCTATCTATCTATCTATCTATCTATCTATCTATCCTGCCGACTACACTAAAATATCTATCTATTATATAGTGCCTTTCATATCTATCTATCCTGCCGACTACACTAAAATATCTATCTATCTGTTATACAGTATAGTGCCTTTCATATCTATCTATCTATCCTGCCAACTACACTAAAATATCTATTATATAGTGCCTTTCATATCTATCTATCTATCCTGCCAACTACACTAAAATATCTATTATATAGTGCCTTTCATATCTATCTATCTATCCTGCCAACTACACTAAAATATCTATTATATAGTGCCTTTCATATCTATCTATCCTGCCGACTACACTAAAATATCTCTATCTATCTATCTATCTATCTATCTATCTATCTATCTATCTATCTATCTATCTATCTATCTATCCTGCCGACTACACTAAAATATCTATCTATCTATTATATAGTGCCTTTCATATCTATCTATCTTTCGGTTAAGTGCAAGTGTGGTGTGTGACCACTGACAGGGATGTGCTGAGACCCCATTCTCGTCCTTCGTTAGTCTCACATTTCCTAGCGCAGCAGCATTGGTGATGTGCCAGTCACATGTTAAAAGGTCAGTGGACACACAGATTCTTGGTTAGTGGCGTTGCTTGAGCCTTTGTATTCTTGCCTTTGTCACCGCCATTATCTAGCAGGCCTCTTTCCTTATTGATCTCTTTTCTGGTGTTTTGATCTTTGATCTTGTTTTTTGGGTTTTCAGTTTTTTTTAGTGACTTGGCCCTTGTTTGCTGCCCTTCTAATGACTTCCTGCCCGTGTTGTGATATTGCCCTTTTTACTGTAGGTGTGTTTGTGATTGATTCAAAAAGCACCAATTTGTTGTAGTCATCATAGGCAGCATGTATTTTATTTTTTTTGTGTGTGTATTTGTCACCATTTTGTTCTTTCTTATTTTTTTTATTTTCATATAATCAGT
Source organism: Erpetoichthys calabaricus (assembly GCF_900747795.2). NCBI lineage: Eukaryota > Metazoa > Chordata > Cladistia > Polypteriformes > Polypteridae > Erpetoichthys > Erpetoichthys calabaricus. The sequence goes on from NC_041408.2 coordinate 93,704,932, forward strand.
CGTGTGTAGAGCTGGCACACTGTCTATGAACTTTCAATTCAACTCTCACACCATCATGAAGTTTGTGGCTGACACTATGGTGGGTGGTGGGTCTCATCAGCAATGGCGATGAATGTGAGTGCCACAGTCCATCTCTTAATGAGGAGAAGATGAAAGAGGTGATTGTTGAATTCAGGACGGCTGTCCTTACCCCATGGCACATCCAGGTTCCTGTGGTGGAGTTGGTCAACAAGGCATTTTCCCCCAGAGAAGTGCCGCTCACTGGATATTTTCCCTTTTTCGGTTCATTTTCTGTAATATGTGTGTGATAATCCGAGTAGATCAGCCAGCAGTTTGTGAAATACTCAGAGCAGCCCGTCTGGCACCAACAGCCATGCCACGTTCAGAGTCACTTCATTCCCCTTTCTTCTCCATTCTGATGCTCGGTTTGAACTTCAACAGGTCACCTAAATGCTTTGGGTTGCTGCCTTGTGATTGGCTGATTAGATATTTGCATTAACAAGCAGTTGAGGTGAGTGTTTATTATTCGGTTTTAATCAGCGACATTACATTGAAGTGCTGAGACGTCTACAGGAAAGCATCAGGAAAACAACGTCTGGAGAAGTAAGTGACACACAAAACTCGGATTCTGCACCTGCACCCTAGTGTTAGATTGGTACTTAAAGTTTGACTTTGGTATCGATACCTGCTTTCTGACCTCGGTAGCAGAAACAAAATGACTCCAATATAAATAACCGGGTATACGGTGCAACCCCAGTTAGCACATGGCAGTCAGAATTTCACTCTTCTCTGTTCAGGTCTCAATAAAGACCCTAGAAATGCAGAATTAATCCAAGTCATTATTCAGATTTTACCATCTCAAAAGAGTCCGACTTGAGAGACGTCTCACCGTGATGAGTGGTTAGCCGTCTACTGGCTCAGACTAAGGGCTAAGAAAAAACATTTTGTGCTCGATCAAGTAGAAGGAAAGAAAGCACATGAACTTTGGGGTAGGCCTGACTGTCTGTCAGCGGGTGGAAAAGGAACTGAGAATTGCACGTGATGAGGAAGATAAAGCGGCAGCTGCGGGGAGCTGCTGACACGTAAAACTGCTGAAATAACTCGTTACACAACAAAGGAGAAGAAAACTTTACCATAAGGTGCACCCGACTCGAGACATCAGCTGATCACTGGTCCTCGGCGGGGAAATCCAAGGTTAGCCGCATGACGTTTATTTTGAAACCCAAAGGGCACCTCTAACTGTAAAAAGAGCTGGACAACTGGAAAGTGGAACGTAGTTAAAACCGTAACACTGCCACCTCATCTTTAGGAGGAAAAACCTCATATGACGGGCCTGCCAGTCAGACGATGATGGAGACCGAAAAACCAGCATTTGTGTGACAGTGTCATGTCATGTCATTCTCTGACCCGCTTAATCCAGACCATACTGGAGCCTAGCCCAGCTAGCACTGGGCACAAGGCAGGAACATACTGTGGACAGGGCACCAGTCCATTGCAGGGCAGATACACACCCAATCACCCACCCACCATATACCCACTGGGGCCAATTTAGCATCTCCAGTTCACGTCTTTTGGAAACCCACACAGACATGGGGAGAACATGCAAACTCTGGTCTACTTACTGTGTCACCATGCCACAGGTCAGGTCAGGTCAGGTCAGGTTGTGGAGCATGCACTGGTACAGCGTGTTGACGCACCCTTCACATGACGAAAACAGCTTGGGATGTAGCTTGGCAACCGCCCCCAGGTAGCAATGACCAACTATCTTCCACAGCCAGTTGTTACATGGGTGTCCCCTTGGCCTGTTCCAGTCACTCGGGTCCTCAGCAATGAGAAGAATCACCCTCAGGTAATTGCGCCACATAGCCGGAGTGCCGTAACTGACGCTTCCTCACAATGCAGGTCATGTGCCTCATTCGGGATTCCATGAGCAACACAAAGTCAAACCAGCAGCACCCGAGGATTCTCTGAAGAGACGCACATGAAGGAGTCCAGTCTTCGTCTCAGGTCACTGGATAGCGTCCATGTCTCACAAACAGGGGGCACCAGGACTCTAAAGACTTGGACCTTCGCCCTTTTGCTGAGATATCAGGAGTGCCACACCCCCTTTTCCAGCGACCTCATGACCACCCCATGCCCTCCCAATCTGTCTACTGACTTCACAGGAAGAGTCACCAGAGTCACATGAATGTCACTGTCTCTCCACAGACTGGTACATTGCTGATGGCCGAGCCCAAGAGGTCATTAAAGGCCGAGATCTTAAGTGCCACCCTGTAAGAAGATATGTATAGAAATGCAGTAAAACCGTAGCTCAAGGGTGCACTATTTGGCCAATGTTTGTGGGCACAACTGACCACCATATCTATATGGGCTTGATGGACATCCCATTCCAGAATTATGGGAGTTAATATGGAGTTGCCTTGGCGTCTGGTGGAATTTATGGCCTCTGGTGAGCTCTGGTCCAGAAAGGTGTTTAGTAGGGTTGAGGTTCAGGGCTCAGTGCAGGACTCTGCAGGTCCTCCTTGTGTTTATGGACATGGCTTTGTGTACACTGGCACAGTCTTGCTGGAACCCAAACTTGAAGCACACAATCATCTCAAATGTCTTTTGTATGCTGTGGCATTAACGGTAACCTTCAGTAGAACCAAAGGGCTGAGCCCAAATCTGGCCATTATCCTTGGATGAGGTCCCCACCTCATACATTCTCCTCTGTTTGAGACTAAACAGGTTTAACTCCCTGAGTCTGTCACAGTCGGACATGTCTTTAAGTCCCATAATGCACCTGGTTGCTGTCCTCAGCACACTTTCAAGTGCTGCCATGTCTTTTTTTTGTGGTACGGTGACCAGAACGGCACACAACACTCCTGATGTGGTCCCTGTAGCGCGTTATATCATCTGAGCATAACGTCCCTTGATTTATATTTTTAATGATATAACCTGTGTGCCGGATCATGCAGTGCTACCCACTGTGCCACCGTGCCGTCCTAGACCAAGCAAAGTCAGAAATCCCTTTTTTTTTGTGTGTGCTTTGACTTTCACGGAGGGCCGTGTTTATTGCAGCAGTGGCACAGGGGAATGCAGTGACACAGTTTGGAAGTGAAATGAAAAGGCGCAGAGGCCTGAGCTGCAGGTGAAGTCTGTGCCTCGAGAGAAGCACTAATAATAAAGTGGTGGATTGTGCTTGTCTGCTGAAAATGGGACAGCGAAGGGCATCTAAGCGAAGTCGTAATTGAATGATTTGTACTTGGAGGTGCTGGCTCACTCCTACACAGCAGTACTGAACATTCATAGATCTTTTCTTTCTTTCTTTCTTTCTTTCTTTCTTTCTTTCTTTCTTTCTTTCTTTCTTTCTTTCTTTCTTTCTTTCTTTCTTTCTTTCTTTCTTTCTTTCTTCCTTCCTGCATAGTCTGGTCATGCGAGTCCGCAGAGTAAGCGCTGAGCTGCGTCCTTCATGTCTCAGATTAGCAGGTTGTATTGTGACAGGGGACTTTAGAGCAGATTTGGGGCACATTCTTTCAGTCTGAAACCTTGCAAGGAAACTGACTGGCCACCAGTACTTGGACATTCCAGATTGATCACACTGGTGGACTTCCATTATAGTCATGTGACTGCACACTGGTGACTGCCATTTAACTAACCTGGGCTCCTAATAACAACAGCATTTGTTTCTGTGGCACATCTTCACATACAGGATGTCCTCAAACTGAAAGGAAAAACCAATAAAATGAAGTAAGAATAATATTGAATAAGTAACAAACCAAAAATAAAGCTTATGTAACACAGAAGACATATAATTAGTAGAAGAGTAGAGTCCTTAAATATGATATCATAATGTACGTCTCTGATGATGAGGTCAGGTGGCCTGGGAGGACAGAAAATACACAACAAAACAAAAAACTCCAAATAAGCTGGAGGAAAAACCAAAATCTACAGGGGATCAAGGGGGGCTGAAAGACCACCCAGCCCCTACTGGACATTCTGTCTAACATAGATGCCCTTAAGTCGCTCCTAATTGTTCCCAGGCTTCGCCCCCCCAGGGTTCAATGCAGTGGGTCTCCTGCACACCTGGGACACCCGCCTTCATTCGGCGGCACAGGACTTTGATCAGGTGGTGGTGGTGGCTGCGGCGCCAAAGAAAGGGAGAACGGCAGACATTAGTGCAGATTGCAGATCCCTGAAGAATATGCCTGCATAGTCTATTAAAATGTAGCTACGCAAAAAACAACAAATTAAAGTGGGTTTTTAGCAGTTTTGTAAAAATTATCTATGGTGTTAGCCTGGCATATTTCCTATTAATTATAATAATAATTCTTTACATTTTATATAGAGCTTATCTCACAACTCAAAGCACTTCAGTGAGGGGGAAGCCACTTCATCCACCACTAATGTGCAGCACCCACCTGGATGATGCAACGGCAGCCATTTTTGCGCCAGTAGACTCGCCACTCGTTAGCTGTTACGTGGTGAAGGGGTGAGAGAGAGCCAGTTAGAGACTGGGGGTGATTAGGGGCTGTGGGGGACATTTTAACATGGACATCGGGATACACCCTACTGTGTATGAAGGATGGTATGAGAATAGACAGTCAGGACCTCAGGTTTACATCTCATCTGAAGGGCGGCGCTATTTTTGCAGCACAGCATCCCCGTCACTGCCCTGGCGCAGCTTTTATTTTCAGCTGGGGAGCTCCCCGCACCACAACACTGTCCTTCCTTCAGCTGCCAGTTCCCAGTCCTTCCTCCTCCACTCCTCCCCTGCACGTTTCGTCCTTCTTCTTCCCTGAATGGAGTGAGGCGGCTCCTTTTACGATGGCCCGGGGGATGTCAATCAATGAAGGGCTCTGCAGCTCCCCCTGGCGCGGCCCCCATGGAATCCAAAAGGGCTGTGTTTCAGATTCCAACTCCCAGCATACACTGCAGGAGTCCATGGTGCCACAGCCACCCAGAAGAGCCCGGGGAAGGTATTGCCCTGCTGGTCCTTCCATACAGTTGGCATCCCGGCCGGGTAATCTCCGTGGCCACTCGTCACAACGTCGTTGGGTAACAATCCTTTACATGTGATTATTTATGTATTTTTTTTTCCGGTGCCTTTCTGACCTCGGTGTTCTCCCTTTCTTTTTGTTCTGCCATCTCTGTCACTTGTGTTGCATTTCTAGCTTAGTGAAAGTTCGGTTTGTCATTTTAGGATCAACCCCTGCTCGAGTGAAATCCCCCCACAGACGACAGACACACAGTCCAGAAAGTCCAACCTCTCAATAATGTTCTTTTCTTTAAACGTACATACAGTTACATTCTACTGGTACCTACTGACTCGCTCAGAATTGGTAATTCTACTGTGAGGTGCGTTTCTGGCCATACCGCCTGCTCCTAAAGAGAGATGAAGCCCGTCTCATTTTATCATTTGCAAGTAATGCCAGCTTGAGCTTGGCATCTGTTCCAGGTTTTTTTTTTTTTTTTGACAGATATTCCTACGAGGTGCTGAAGCTGGCAACTTGCACCACCTCCACTGTTTTGCTTGCATTGCTATGGCAGCTGCATCTCCTGACAGGCAGCACTGAGACCTCCTCAGTTCAATGGCTGCACTGTTAATGCCGTTAGTTCATTAAATGGCCTCCACGGAGCTCCTCGTTTTCCGGGTAAGGATGTTTATGTTTCATTCAGCTTGCTGGAGGCACGCCGATGCCAATGCTTCAATGGTGGCACATGCCCTGGCATGAGGAGTGTGATGTGTGTGTCGTCAGTCAACTCTTAAGTCTTACGATGGACTCGGCACGTCTTCAGACTCCTTCACGTTCTTCACATCATCAAGTCGTTTCAGTTCCACCCCCCCCTCAACCTCAAGCCACACTCCAGTCCCCAGATTGCCAAAGTAAAAGCAGGAGTTTAGACGTTTTTGCAAATTTATTCGAAATAAAAACCTGAAATCTCACACCGACTCAAAGATTCAGACCCTTCACTTGGCACTCAGAGTGGATTCAAGCCTGGGGTCTGCTTGGGTTTGACAGGACAAGCTTTGCACGCCTGGATTTGGGGATTTTCTTCTCTGCAGATCCCCTCAGAAGCTCAGTTGGGTAGGATGGAGACGTTGGTGGATGACTAATTTCAGGTCTCACCAGAGATGATCTGAGCTGGGCCACTCGAGGCCATTCACAGAGGTTGACCCTAAGCCATCCAAGTGTTGTTTTTGCTTTGTCCTGTTGGAAGGTCAACCTTCAGTCCAGTCTGAGCTCCAGGTCTGCATTAAGGATATCTCTGTACTTTACTCTGTTCAGCTTTCCTTCATCCCTGTCTAGTCTCCTAGTCATCCTGCCACTAGTTCTTCACGTTGGAGTGGTTTTGAGCAGTTGATGGGCAGCTCCTGGTTCCCTCAGCTTACATTTGAGGCCAGACGTTTCAGTCTTGGTTTTCATCAGACCAGACGGTCGTGTTTCTCACAATCTGAGAGTCCTTTAGGTGCCGTTTTTAGCAAAACTCCAAGCAGGCTTTCGTGTGTCGTCTGGCCACTCTGCCATAAGGTCCAGATTAGGGTTGCAATGTCCTTCTGGAAGTTTCTCCATCTCCACACAGATTCTTTTTGGAGCTCGGCCAGTGTGACCATCTCTTCGCCTGTCTTACTGAAGTCCTCCTCCCACGGCTTCTCAGTTTGGACGGACAGCTCTTGGAAGAGTCATGGTTGTCCCAGATTATGAAGGCCTTTGCCCTCGTTTTGTGCACCGCGACACCGTCCTGTCTCTGAGCACTGCAGAACATTTTTCGAGCTCCTGGCTTAGTTTTTGCTCAGCACTGGGGCCTTCTATGGGCAGGTGTGCGACTTTAGTAACCGGTCCAATACACTGCACTGACCACAGGTGGACTCCGAACGAGCTGTGGTAGCATCTCAACGACGAGTAGTAGAGTAGGAGGCACCTGAGCCAACTACCCATAAGTCATTGCAAATATGTTATATTGTGTGAGCTTCTATCCACTATGGTTACTGCGTAATTTTTCAGATTGCCTTTACTCTTTGATTTACCATGCAGAAGCATTTCCTGCAAAGCCCACAATCTGTTTTTAAATCTGCAGGTCACCCCTACTGTGTCGGCCATTTCCACCCACATCAGTAGCAATACCTGCTAGTCCTGTACCTTTGTTCACGTTGTTATGACTGCTTGTGCGGCGTCGCCATTTATCACTAGTAATTTGTGATGTTTGCTGTTGAACCAGTTCACCTTGCTGGTTGGCCTGTGTGGCGGGCCTTCCCTCTGCACGAGCACATTGAGGACCCTTTTTATAGACGGGCTGCCCGCTAGCATCTCGGGGAGGGTACTGTCCCAAAGAGGTCCTCTCCTCTCCCTCGGTCCTTGCTTGTAGTCGGCGTTCCAGCTGGGTAATGGTCCTGGCCATCGTAATTAGCAGTCTGAAGGATCACCAATTGAAAAAACAACGCCACCCACGCTGCAAGTTGTTACACAGAAGGGAAACGCTGTCTAATCTAATCTGTCCTTGCATACATCCATCCATCCATTATCCTAATCTTCTTATCCAGAGCAGGATCACGGAACAGCCAGAGCCTATCTCAGCAAGCATCAGGAACAACACCCTGGAGGCCTTTAGATTACGGCTGATAAACGTGCTGAAACTATGGGGGCAGTGACTTTTTCACGTGAGTGATAGAATTTTTGGATAACTTTGTTCTTTGTAATAATTTAGAAGCTGCATTGTGTGTTCACTTAGGTTTTCGTTCTCAAATAGTACATTCTTATGGCCACTTATTGGGTAAGACAGGATGTTAGGGAGGGGGCAAATACTTTTTCACAGCCTGGTGACTGAAACCTTTGATCGGCGGGCTTCAAATGTGAAAAGAGGAGCAGGAGGGGCAGCAGTGTCCTCTTGTGTGGAGGAGGAGTAAAGTCGTCCAGGCACACTTTACAAAGTGGACATCGCGGTGCTCGGTGTGCTCTGCTCCGCTGTTTTCAGTAAACTTGTGCTGGTCACCTTTTTGTCCTCTCTGTGTTTCCCCCTTGAGGCCCATTTTCTTCTGCACCTGTACTTTCAGCTTTTTTCAAAGTATCAGCTCTTTGGTAAATGTCCGCTTGTGTTGGCTGTAAATAAGTCGGCTTGTGTCACGTGTAGTTCTTCTAAACCTCATTTTGGGACAACTGCCAGCCCCCAGGTTGCTAGATGTCATTTACTGTCAACATTTCTGTGTTTTTCTTTGCATTTACCCGATGGCAGCCTAAACCTGGTAAGTGTATAATAGCGTTTATACAACGTGAAGGTGGGCAGGCCTGGGGATTTGCTTCTAGTGCGTGACCCAGCTGGCAGTGGGCACACACGGGATAAGTGTCAGGTTGCTTTGCCAGTTCATAGCACTGTCACTTCAGTCCAGGGGTGTCTTCTGTGTGGAGCTGGCATGTCCTCCTGTGTGCTGTCACAGCTGTTACTGTAATGTTCATCCTCAACTATGTTTAAGAGTAGTCCTAGTAATGTCGTGTGTACAGAGCGCAGGGAAACTCTTACTTGTGTGCCTCATCAATGCCATTCTGTCCAAGGTGTAATAACACTGAATAAGGGACCAGAAAACAAGATGGCCGAGGATCAAAACGGTGTGGAGCACCAGGAGGCGTACCACTCCTCAAACTCAGACAAAGACAAGCTGAGACACAAGTCTTGCCAAATGGCACACCTTTTATTCAAGTGGGGAAGCGTTTTTTATTTTGCCCTCCACTACACAACACACTGCAAAGCACCAAACGACACACAGTCCTTTCTTCCTCTTTTTTCTCTCAGTCTCCACTCCTCCTCCTCCTCCCGACTCTGGCTCGCTGACTGATGGTGAAGCAGCTCCTTTTATAATGTCCCATGGTTTTCCTTGACCTTCTGTCGGCTGCACTTCTGGGTGTGGTGGATGTGGTGCTCCAAACTACAACTCCTGGCATACCCTGCGGGGACCTGTGGTGTAGTAGCAGCCCGGGAGGGGGCAGTCCCGGTGGGGGTGGGGCTGCCCTCTAGCGTCTCAGGGAGGATACTGTCCCAAAGAGGTCCTCTCGGTCGGTCCCTCCACCCAGCTGGCATTCCGGCCGGGTAATGGTCCTGGCCATCTGTCATAATGGTAATTAGCAGTTGAAAAAAAAAATTAACCAACCATGCAAGTCGTTACAAAGAAGGGAAGCACTTAATACACACACAGGCCTTTTAGAATGATCCGTAATCTCGGATAACCAGAAACTCCTGGCTATTCTTACATAACAACATCGTGACAACCATAAACAAGTGCAACTGTGTTTAAGGGTTTAAAACGTACGGAGTTAAAAAAAATCCCCAAATAAAGCCAAATTTGGCCCCCTTGGGATTTAATGTGGTGTAATAATAACACATGAAAACTTCCAAGGGGGGTATACATATATATATATATATATAATTTTTTTTTTTTTAAATAGGCACCTTATATAGTGGAGAGATATGGAAAGAAGCAAGCAGCGCCTCCTCTAGGTCAGCTTCGTACCTTGCACTGGTAGAATACACTTGAACTATGGACCCTTAACCAATAAACTAGGACAAGGTGGGCATTGAAAATGAATGCCAGGAGACCAGGGTGCCAAATGGGGACTCCCAGCGTTTGCCCAAACTCACCCCTGTGTCCTACCCCAAATCTCTGGTTGGTCTGCTCAGGTTTGTTTATTTGCTGCTTGTTGTGATTATTATGGGATGTTGTCCACCTTGTGTTTTCTGGTGCCGCCAGTCTCCACAAGAGGCCTCAAATCACCAGTCATGATAAAAGTGGTGTTGTGCTTCACAAGACAATGGCTTGCATTGTGCGCGGTGGGCCTCCCAGGCCAGTTGGCAGCTGGTCCTCCAGACTTGGCTGAAGCTCCAGCCATCATCAGGGTCACGCGCTTGTCATTCCAGGAGCCTCCTGTTGTCTGTCTCTCTTGATGAGTGCTCGGCCCAGCATGTTCTCCCCATGCTTGTGTGCATTTCTCTTCAGGATGTCATTTTCTCTCTGGTGTCTGGTGTTCATGGAGATGTTGTGATGCCTTCAACAAGTTGGGCTCCTGCCATGAGCCCACCACCGCACCTGTTGTCTCTTCTTCCCAAGAAAACCTGACAGAACAGGGACAGAGAGGGTCATGGAAACAACAGCCATAGATGAAGAAAAAAACTCTTCACTCTGGTGAGAGTTTTAAAAATGTGGGCCTTCAATATTAGGAATGTCCTCAAATTGAGCTTTCTGGAGGAAAAAAATGAATAAATGCTGAGTCATAAGTGTTGTGTCTCTCGTCGACAGGCTAAGTCTGGCTGGACGAGCTGCTTTGAAGTGTGCAGTTTTCACATGCAGTCTCTGAACCAAAGAAGCGGAGTTTAAAGCGCCTTGTGATCGCGGATCAATACCAATGCAGAGTGGGTGGCACCCTGTGAGGCCTTCCATCCTGACTCACATTTTCACATCTGAATTCCGTCACTGAAATCTCGTGATCTTTATGACTTGTCATATGTGAAGTGGGCAAAACCAAAAAGCAGAATCTAGAAACCAACAAGACAGAGCAATTCAGGAACCGAGACAAATAGCCAGCCGCTCACGATGGCCGACTTGGCGGTTATGGCTTGGCTGGGTCATTCTCCTCTTTGTCTGTTCATTTTGTTGTATGCTGGGATTTTATTTTGTGTGTTCTGGTTTTCAAATCTCTGTATATCTGTTATGCTTGTTAGTTTATTTGGTGGTCCTTTGCATGTTGAACCTAAGGGGGTGGACTCTCCTAACTGTTCAGACCGTCCTCTATCCCCTGTGTACAGCTTGTGAGTTTTTTTGCTGAGCTGCTAATGGGAACCAGCGGAGTGACCTGAGATTGGCAGTAACATGCGTTGAGAACATGACATGTCACCACATTTCAGGGCAGCTGTGGTGGTCTGACAGTATAGGCCAGTACTCCAGCCAGTAAGCAGTCACAGCAGTCGAGGTGAGTTGTGGCCAGTAAGCTGGACAAAGAAGTAGGGTTGAATACACGGTCAGATATGGTCTGTTTGTGAATTTCCCCTTGGGATTAATAAAGTATATATCTCTCTATCGATTCATCAGGAATGGGAAACTGCTGAGGAGTGATCACTGGAGGTAAGCTGGTCAACCCAAGGTCACATGCTGACTTAGCTGGTGCTAATGATAATGAGCTGAGCTTTACAGAGAATGGCTGAGGTGATAAGGAGCTCCATGTTTTACTGGTTGAGCTGGTGATGGTGTTCCTTCACCCAGGCTGAGATGTTACCATGTTGTCCTCAGGAGGGAATGATGGGGACAGCTGAGTATCATCAGCATAGCAGTGATATGAGAAGCCATGGACCTGGACAATGGGGACCTAGCGAAGTGATGTATGAGGAGAAGAGAAGAGGGGTTGTGGCATTTACTGTCATGTGTGATTTATGTTTGAATCAGTCGATGGAGGTAAAGAACACTGAAGAAGAGTAGTAATAAGAGAAACCCACTGAATTTGCTTTGCCTCAAGTTTGGTGAAAATGAGTAAATGTTCGGGAATTTCGGTGAACTCATCAGAATGCGCTGAATGAAGTCAATACGGAAGGAGAAACTGAACAAGCTTTGACTGGATTATAAAGGTGCAGTGGTCTTTTAAGTGTCCACCAATTATGCTGGACCAATTACTGTGGCCAGAAATGTGCAGGCCGCTGTGCCTCTGTGAGATAAAGTAATACTGGAAGAAATCCACAATGCTTTGAGTTCTTTATGTCTTTCTGCGTATCCCAAGCTCCTATCACTTCAACTAACGAACGTCCACAGAGCCTGTGAAACAAGGGATCGGTGGGACTGTCCCTGTCGCTACCTGATCTGCGCTACGTAACTCTTATATTTTAATCAGAGGCTCAAATCCTTGTTTTATGTCCTTTTTGTTCATTTTTGAATTGTTTATGTTAAGGTTTCTTTCGTCTGCCTTGTGCAAAATGCCTTGGTTATGTTCTTTGTATTTTGGGGGTGATACCCAAAGAGGCGGGACAACCTGCCAATCACCACCAGGAATTAGGGTTAGGGTTATGACATATTCCATGTGCTTTGTAAGTGGTGGCCCAAGAGGCGGGGCCACCTGCCAATCACCACCAGAGACTAAACAATCCCACCCCCACTCCCCCATTTATCAACAGGGTCTTCCTCACTTCCCAGCTCTCCATTGTGAATGCACTCTGGGGGTTTGTTGAGCTCTTGTGCCTTTTTCTGTGCTTTTTGAGAATTATTGGGATTGTGTGTTTGATTGAGTTTCTGGATCACTTGACTGTGTTGGCTCACTGGAGCCTCTGTGTAAGTGGAATACACCACTTGGTGGTGACTAAATCTTTTATTTTATGAAGGTTCTATGAAGGCCTTTTGTGTGTCTAGCCAGGGATTAAGACCATGTCAGTTATTGGAAGCAGTTTTGGAAGTTGCATGCTTTGGGACTCCTAGTTCAGGACGATAACGAGAAGAATAAACATACAATGAAAGTCATGATAGTCCGCCAGTGCCCACCTCGAATGAAACTGCTGCCAGTCTTTGTTATTGTTTTTTGTGCATAAAGGGCGCAAATCCAACTGTAGTATCAATTGGCTGTATTTACAATATTCACACATGCGTGAAGCAGATCGGATAGCGCCGTCAAGTGCGACGTGGATGGCTGTTAAAGTGCTCTGGTGTCACTCTGACCTTGCAAAGCATCATGGGGCACTGGAGGAAACAAATTTCTCCTACACCCGCCGCACGGTGAACTTCCAGGGGAAAATGTCATCAGTGAACCCAGCAAGATTGCAACGATTAAAGTGAGTGACAGCGCAAGGTAAAATGGCTGCAGCTAACCGGTGATTGGCCACCTGTTGTGGGGTACAAAAATCTGTACATTTTTCTGTATATTTTCATTATATACAGATGAACTTACATGACACTTAACATCAAAGGCAATCTGTTTTCCTGAATCAAAGTACAATTTGTTTCATCAGGAATTCAGGAGACGTCTCAGGCTGTATTGACAATTTTATCACCTGTGAAGGGAAAGGCACCAGGAATACCATATATACTCACGGAAAAATTCTCCCACAGATAAGTCGGGTCATGATTCTACTGTATACTTTCTGGTATTTTATAATGTCGGTTGTATAAGTCGAAAACTCACGCTATTGGTCCAAGAGATTATGATATGCTGACGCCCACCTGAGAGGGGAACCACGGAGTGCACGGCCTTTTTGTTCTATGCGGGTGCAGCAATGCGCTGTATCAGCACGTACTCCTCACTTCTCTCTCGCTCTCGTGCCTACGTGACCACACGGTGATACCAATTCCGAAGTGACGTTTGGACTGTTTTGTGTATTGTGTATCACACCTTTATCGTAAGAGCATCCCTTATCTATGATGGAGCTTTTGATCAGAAGAAAATATGATGCTAGTTTGAAATTAAAAGTCGTCGAAGTAGCAAAAGAAATTGGGAACTGTGCTGCTGCAACAAAATTCGATGAGTCTGAGAAACTGATGTGAGATTGGAGGAGGCAAGAAGATGTAAAAAAAAAACGGGTGTATAAGTTGGGGTCGGATTTTATGATCGATTTTTCGGGTTTCAAGACCTGACTTATAAGTGAGTAGATACGGTAAATTAGTTTACAGCTTGATACAGGAGATTGTTAAAACATAAAAAAAACTGTATTGGAAAAACGGACGTTCTCAAACTGATGAAAAAGTTTGACAACATTCATTCATCATATCGACAGCCAGCCAATTGGAATATCACGTATTGTGAAACCCCCGGTAGAACTTTATAATAAATATGCCTCGTATGAAGAGCGACAGAAGAACAACGTCAGAGGAGGGCACCAGCAGCGTGCGTCTGTTTACATCTGATCATCAGAAAAGCATCTCGTGAACAACGCGAATACTAGATCACTGCTGCCCAGAGTGAGCTTTTTCTAATTGTAATTACGAACTATGACATGTTCCTAATAGTCGGTGACTTTAACTTTAATATCAATAATCAGTGTGACCTGAAAGTAAAAGAATTCATGAACCTCCTGGACTTTTTTGATCTGAGCCAGCACGTTAGTCAGCCTACACACAAAGCAGGTCATAAGTTAGACTTAAAAGACTGAAAGTTGATGTGAAGCAGATCGTTGATATTCGTCTATCAGACCATTTTCTCTTGCTATTTAATATAGAAATAATGATAGAAAATATTCATGAGACACATATTGTTAAAAAACGCTTCTTGGATTCATCAGCAGCTTCAAAATTTACAAACATTCTAAGCAACCAGTCCGTTTATAGTGCTTACTACAATAATGAGAATAATGTAAATAGTGAGATGGAAAATTTGAATACTAAAGTGAGAGCTGCTGCTGACATAGTCGCACCTGAAAAGACAGTTAAAAAATTCTTCTAGCACTGTTATACCATGGAAGACCCAAAGAGTGTCTGATCTTAAGAGAACATGCTGGAGAGCTGAGCGTAAATGGAGAAAAACTACACTAACTATCCATTATGAGATTTTGAAGGTTAAAATAACAGAATTCAACAACACAGTCCATCTTGAGAGGCCATCTTGTAATTTCTCTAGAATTATAAATAACAATGCTAGTAATCCCAAAGTCTTATTCTCTACGATTGATCGTCTGCTAAACCCTGGCCACTCAATGGAATGCCTCCGAAAAACTTCCAGTGAAACTTGTGAGGCTTTTGCTGTGTTTTTTAATCTGTTACACAGATGAAGGCGTTTGAACAGTATGTGTATTCTTAACATCGCCTGCTTCCTCTTTCAGGTATGTGGCTTTGAAGAAGGTTGCTCTTTGGCTCCTTGGGCTCTATGTTGCCATTCCATTCATCATCAAACTCTGTCCTTCCATTCAGGCCAAGCTGGTGTTCCTGAATTTCGGTAAGTGTGTTTCATTTGATTATGCTCACATACACTGCATTACTGTGTCATGATTCCTGTTTCTCTTTTTCATACCTTATATATTTTTAGAGGAGGTTATTTCATTTTTTATATTCATCTTTATTGAATATAAAATCTTTATTGTTTTGTTTGGTGATGTCACCCCAAAGCGATTTCATTGCTGTGAACTGTAAAGATTCATGTCCTGAGGGGCAGGGTGTTTGCCAAAAGGAATCTGGAAATGAAACAACCGAGAGGCAAAACAAAATGTTTACTGAAAACGCAGGCCGAAGTGAAATCCGCAAGTCAAAACACAGAGCGTCAAAACACAATACGTTAAACAACAGCGAAAAGTCGAAGCACAAAGCAAAAGATCCCGTCTGCTTAACATCCTTTCCCTATGCAACATGAGCAGAATGATTATTTGGTTTGAGAAGATAAATAAACTTGGACAACGTTTATTTCTGTAGCACATTTTCATACTAAAACGTGCAGCTCAAAGTGCTTCACAAGAGGGCAGCCACCTTAGCGTTGTGTTTTAACCTCGGAATAATGAGTCAACGTCTGTACTGATGCAGATTTAGCACACGTCTTTTGTGTGATATTTTCTGCGACAGTTACTGTCACACAGCCTGATGTCACAATCAGGACAGTACAGGTGTGTTTCTTTGCACTCTTTTCTTATAATAATGTTTCTGTTGTTTGTGCATGAGAGTGTAGAATGATGGCGCCTGATCCGCATGATGGATGCCGCCTGATGTATTATTGTAGGCTACCACAGCACAAGGCTTAGTGACCTCTGCATTTCCTCAACACGAATATCGACAGTTGCTACATTGTAAGCGGTGCTTGGGGGGGCTAACGTCTTTCTTGTCCTTCCACTTGGTCGCAGTCATTTCACCTTTTTGCCACGTAGATCCTGCACTGTCCCGCAGTTTAATGCGACTGAAGCCACCGGGCATATCACGGTGGTTTGTTTGCATCAGTTTCGCTATCCATGTCAACGTCTGATGACTCATTCACGTTGTCCTCACTATTATTTGATCCTATTAATGTGTCCTGTTTATTCTCAAACTGGATTGACGTCTTTTCGTTTACACACCATTGTCTGTTTTGGTTGAAAGCTCTGTCCCTCTCATAAATATTAATGAGTTACCTTATTATGTCAAAATGAGTAGTAAGATTGATTTTTTGCAGTATGATGTTATTTTATTCACTAGATGGCGACAGCATACTATCCTCAGTGTTATTTGGGCTTCACACTTTACGTGGGATCATAGCAGCTTGACACGAGAGACACTCTGGCTTAACCGTTTTTACACAGAATTCCATGCCACAGAGATGGTCGAATTAACACCAGGGAGGTTAAAGAAAAAAATCACACTTAGAAAGGAAAACAATAAATAAAAAATATTCATAAATGAAAAATAATTTAACAAATAAAAGTAAACTTACATAATACCGATCAATAAATAACAGAAATGAGAGAGTTCTTTAGCATGGATTAAATTAATTTTGACTGAACTCGTTTTTAAGTCTCTAGTGACTGTAATGGTAAATCCGGCGCTATAGTCAACGTTCTGATCTCCACTAGAAACAGATGTTATGTAAAAGGACCCAAAAATCAGATGGGGGGGTCAAAAAATATATGCCAGGGTCAGAAAGCGTTATTTTGCTAATCGTAAATGCTAACCATAAAATCGTGGTGCCAGTGCCCAACACATAAACCAAAGTTTAAACTAACTGGAGATATAAATGTAGACAAGGAGGAGATGCAATGCCGCGTTGAATCTCGTCGTGCCGACGATGTCACGTGATGCGACTTCTTGGACATGCCCCCTTTCAACAGGTACCTTGCCTCACAGCTGCGATAGGTCAAAATGGCAACACCTGCCAAAAAAATTAAATGCCATTGTGGGTTTTCCAAAAAAATTGTAATGAATATGTAAAATAACATCTTAAGTTAAAACGTGAGTGAAACTAAAGTCTATGCTCATCAAAACTGGAGGAAAGAATAAATAAATCCCAGAAAAACAAAATGATAATGTTCAGGAAAAATCCTCAAAGGAACAAAATTGTAACGATGTATATAAAGAGACACCAGCAACAGTCCAGTGAGCGCCATGTCCTGACGCCTGATGTCCTCCTCGTTTCAGTGCGGATGCCCTACTTCATTGACTTGAGAAGGCCTCAGGACCAGGGGCTCAATCACACGCTCAACTTCTACCTGCAGCCTGAGGACGGCGTCAACATTGGCGTCTGGTAAGAGAATCTCTGATTTTTACTGCTAGGAGTTTGTTGCGCTGTTCTGTGCTGGAATGCGCCTGCCCTCACTTCGGTTGAATTTGCAGTCAGTGATATTGTAACAGATGCACTTTGAGACGACTTGGCTACGAGCTAAAGAAACGAGCTTGAAGGACTGAGTGGCCTCCTCTTGTTTGTCATATTTCTTATGTTCTCATGTCCACTCACATGTTTTCAGTCATTCGCGCTAAGTGGAAGAAGACAATTAATCTGCCTAATGGAAGATGGAGGGCCGAGCTCCGTACAGAAGACACGAGTACTGCTCAGGCCTTTAGAGTTGTACCCTTCAAACCTACCAGTAATGCTGTTTGAGTGAGTAGTTAAGGGGGCAATTACTTTTTCACACAGTCGGTGCATTACTTACATTCTGTCTGTAAAGCAGCAGTTTAGAGATGGTGTGATATGTTTACTCAGGTTCCCTTTATCTAATATTAGCTGCATTATCTTTCACGGAGAAGTCATAAAACACATTTAAGAATGTTTGATATTTTCTGTCTCTTGCCCTACACGTACCCCCAGGGTTACTCTGACACCGTTCCTCGGTATCCTCATGTGTCTGACCCTCTCGTGCCCGGTGCCTCCTCTCTCGATCACGTTCCTATAAACTCTGCTTCTCCAGCTCTGTCATTTCGAGGTGCCCTAGTTGTCTCCTCTCCCCTTCCTGACTACTACCAATGGTGGACGGACCCCCAGACAACAGTAACACTGCACTCATTTCAGGCCATAACAATTAAACAAAAAAACTGGCAACTCCAAGTTAGCTCCTGTCTGAGTGATGCCGTGCAGGGCCTGCCTGTTGTGGCCTATAGAGGGCGTCACTGAGCCCCAAACGCAGCTGCACCACAGCAGTCCCGGGTTCAAATGAATGTTTTTTTTCTTCTTCAACAAAGTACCTTTCAACAGGTCTCTTCTTCCACAGCGTTGCCTCAATCTAAGAACAGACAGACTGAGGAAGAGTATCATTTATCAGACGATAAAAATAAGAAATGGTCGTTATTTCAGACATTCATCGAAACTGTAAAAACAGTCAGTCTGTTACTTCTTTTTATTGTTAAATAATTATTTAACCATTATACCTCTGATGTGTGTCGATGTTACGTGAGTATTTTTAATCTGCACCTTTAAATCTCTCGCATTTATTTTTAACGTATATTTTTAAATTTTATTGTACAGTACAGGCATGTCACTGTATAGCCCAGTGTGTGTAGCTGTGACAATAAAATCGAAATCTAATCAAACGCCACACACTACGACGTACAAGTCCTTTATTAGCGTCTTTCCGCTCCTCCACACCTCCAGGCAAGTGTCGTCCACCTGCCCTCGACTCCGACGTGATTGCGTTGAGGGGGCTTCCTTCACACCAGACCCCAGAGTATTTCTGGAGCCACAATATTACATGGCAGATGCACTTCTGGATCAGGAGGAAGTACTTCAAAGTAGGCTCACCCACTTTAGTCAGCTCCCTGTGCTGGCACCATTTCACCCAGCAGGTCTGCCCAACAAGGACTACAATTCCCAGGTTGTGCACATGGGTGCATCAGTAAGGGGATGCTGCCCCCTAGCACCTTGGAGGAGTATGTAACCCTGATAGGCAATCTCACCCCCCTGTCCTTCCACTTCGTTGTCCCACCTTGGAAAGGGAGCTCCAATGATCCTGGTCAGGATGTCCATCCACTATGTGAGCCTTCCAGCCAGGCAAGGGTCCTTCTACTCCATTAGGGAAGCCAGTGGGTCCTCGCCATCCATTACATTGAACCGCTGAACACTCCAGGGTTGTTTCCTTGTTTTACTTCATGGAGGAAGCCAAGTGATCTCTCTGTCCACTCAAAGGCAAAGTCAGACGAGAGACCAACCAACATACTAAGACAAAGAGTCACCTGGTAGAAAGTATGTGGATGCAAGACCGACTGCTACTTAGGCTGTGTTTTACTATTTTACCAGTTCTTTTACCATCTTGGTTGGGATGTCTACCCATTATAAGAGCCTTGTGGCCAGGCAGTGGTCCCTCCAGTCCATCCTTGACATCAATTACACCACAAAGAACTCTGCAGGGTGCCCAGGGCTGCCCAGGTAGGCTGTGGTGCCACTTGATCCTGAGTTTGAGAATGTAGTGCAGGCTTTTGGAGTACCATCCTTGTTTTTCTTTTTTTTTTCTGCACTCTGCATGTTTTGCTCACTTTCTGACGTTGGCTAAGCCTCCTTTTTTCTTGGCTCTAGGCACACAGTCCCAGAGGCCTTTTGGAGGGAGGCTCAGGGAAAAGACCAGCAATGGTTTGAAGATGCCCTGGCTTCCACCCACCCTGTCATCCTATATTTGCATGGCAATGCTGGCACCAGGTAAGCCAATCTGCTTGCTCCTTAAACGTGTTCCTTTGGGATTTATGCCCGCCACTTGTGCAGTTCAGTCACAAAAACCTATTTTAGCTGGAATTAACTGTCTTTCCTTTTTTTGTGATTACAGTTTTTGTCTGTTAATGCGAAAAATAACCAAAATAAATAAGAACGGACAATTAGGATTAATCTTGGCCTGTTCACAAAATTTACAATGCTGTTAGCCCTCAAAAAGGAAAGTCAGACCTGCACTAATACACACCTCTGAGCCAAAAGCGTAGACTTCACCTGTCATGAAACTGGGAAATCTCAAAACCGCAGGAATAAAATAACTTTCTAAAGTGGCCTGCTAATGGGGGGAAAGCACCCTCAAAAACCCCTGACTAGAAACCCAAAGGGCCGAGAACAAATCTTTATAGAAATTAAAAGGTTTATTATCAAAAAAAAAGCTCTGCAATACACAAAGCTCCGTAGAGCACAAGGAATTGTCTGCGAATACAAGGCGATACACCAAACAAACGTCCAAAACAGAATCTAGTAATGGTGGTCAAAACAGAGCCGAGGTTCAAAATGTTAAAAACGGAGCACAAGGGTCGAGAGTCCGGAAAACACAAAACAACTGCAATAATACAAACAACACTCCACTCCCCAGCGCAGTCGCAATGAACCGCCAGGAACTGTGGGAGGCCCCCCCATAAACAGGGTGGAGGGCCGTTCCTGGCGGTGATGGACAGCTGGCCACGCCCCTTGGCAAGACAGCCACAAAACACAAGGGGCATAACCTAGGCCAGTGGTTCTCAAACTAGGGGGGCGTGAAGATGTGAAAAAAAGGAAACAAGAATCAAAAATATGAAATATACATCTATTGAAACCAAAGCAAGTTAACTTAAACTACATTCTGATACTAGAAAAATAAATACAGAGTTAGATCAATGTCGATAAAAGTTAAGTAGGTATAATAAAGTATGCATCTAAGATATATCATTAATTAAAAAAGAACAAATTGGTATTAGTGGGCTCCTTTCAAAAAAAACCTTAGGGGGGGGCGCAATTAAAACTGTTATGAAAACTCGGGCTGCAAATACTTAAAGGTTGAGAAATGCTGACCTAGGCCACGCCCCTTTCCCAACACTCAAATAGAAAAACGTACATTATGAACAAAAGAACCATTAATTCAAATAAGTGATACAAAATTAAACAAAGCCGACAACAAACACAACTGTGAACAACTGTGAAAATGCTGGCAGAAACGTGACCTCTTCAAATCAGCCTGGCACCAAACTCAACATGCTGGCTTCAGGCCTGTACAGGCCCAATAGTGGGGCAAAGGCTTTTACAATCAAATTGCCCAGAAAAGTGAGAGAGGAAAGCAGCAAAAAAAATCACTCTGACTCCTAAAACAAGAACTACGATTCTTAAAGTAATTAGGAGCTTATTACCAAAAAAAACAAGAACTTTGAAAGCAAAGCCAAACACTCAACTTTAAAATGGTTGGTTCACAAATCGGCCTGCCCAACCATTAACTGCCATGATCCCGGGAGGAAATCCTTCTCCAAACCAGCCAAGAGTCGTGTTCCTGTTGATATCAGAACCTCTGGAACTGGTCACTACATTGAACGCACAGAAATGGGCAAACAAAGGAAGTGTGCAGTGTGTAAGACTAACGCAAGAAAACAGTGCTGCAAATTTAATGTTGGACTACATGTTGAGTGTTTTCCAGTATGGCACCAAAACTAGGCAGTATGTGTCATGATCCCCATTTGGGGATGGCCAAAATTTTGAAATGTTGGAAAAAGTACAAATGTTGAGATTCAAAATATATGTTTTCCTTATTAAGCAGATGTTAATCTATAACAATAAAGCGAAAATATTCGGAAAAAAAATTTGGCAGTTAATGGGTTAATCAGAGCCATAAAGTAGAGAATCCATTTGGAATCAAATTCAATATCCAGTAAGTAAACAGAAAACAAAGAAACGTTAACAGCGACCAAGCCAAAACAGCCCTTTGGGGGGGGGAAGATGGCTTTTAAATAGTACTGGGGGCGTGGCCTAAGCTGCTGCATCATGAGGCCCCACCCCTCAGCTAAACCTATAAAGAAAAAGACAACTTCACAAGTTTATAAACAGTGGACGAAACAAAGTAATTGTTAAACAAAATAATATTTACAAGCATACCAAACACATATTCAATAATCCATCCATCCATCCATTTTCCAACCCGCTGAATCCGAACACAGGGTCACATGGGTCTGCTGGAGCCAATCCCAGCCAACACAAGGCACAAGGCAGGACATATTCAATAATAAAATATACAAAGTAATATTGAAAATCACAACATAAAAAGAAAATATTCACTGAATTGCCGTGGACTCAGCTCAAAGATGTGCATTGTGGTGAATTGCTGGTGGTGAAGAGCTCAAGGTGTAAATCCCATCCTCGTCACCAAGTGTATTGCTGTGGTCTCACACCATGAAGCATCTGAGTTTGTAGATCTGCACTGTGAGGAACGGCCGGTGGTTATTAGTGAACCAGCAACATCTGCCTCAGAAGAGATTTGCTCTGTGGTGAACTGCCTTTATCTCACGCTGCAAGGAGATAGTCGCTTCTGAGGCAGATGTTGCCGGTTCACTAATAACCACCGGCCGTTCCTCACAGTGCAGATCTACAAACTCAGATGCTTCATGGTGTGAGACCACAGTGATACACTTGGTGACGAGGATGGGATTTGCACCTTGGCCGGCTGACCACCAACAATTCCTTATAGTGCAGTTCACTGAAAGTCCACAGCGTTTCATCAATGCTGAACACTTAAGCCTGGGATGAACCCCTGGTTACAGTATAACCGTGATAACTTTCAAAATTATAGAGAACAGCAAAAACTCCCACCCCTCCACTGTCTACGTCTGCCTTTCCAGAGAGTCGGAAGACACTGAAAGGGCAATTGGAGGCCACACAACCATAAAGAGAGAAAGATGTAAGATTAGAAAAGAAAAGGAGCTCCGGGGGTCACAGGTCTCCAGGCTTCCATTTACATGCTGATTTACTGAATGAGATTCACTTCTGTATATAATATGGCTGGAAGGCCCCGTAATCCTCAGAGCTTCCAAGAGTATCAGATTATAAAAAGGAGATTTCCAAGAGTCAAACGAGACGGAGAGTTTAGGGACTTTTCAGCAAGAGGCCAATGTGAACTTGGCAGGGAAATGATTCTCTGCTGGGAGAAATTTAAGAGAAAAGGTACAAATGTATAAAACATTAAAAAAACTCTGACAAGAACAGGCCGTTCACCCGGTTTCAAACGTGACCCATTTTTGCATTTTAAATCAGAAATAAAGCCACCTTAATTAGTCCGCAGCAGTTCACTTGGTGATGAGGATGGGATTTGCACTGTGGGCAGCGGGAGTGTAGTGGCAGTGCTGGTTAGAAATTCTGGAGGCTGACAGAGAGAGAGTGACACCAGCTGACGTCACCAATGCTCACAGTGCTCAGAAATGGTCTCCGCACAGCTGACTAATGGAGCTTCTCCTATGAGCTCACACTGTATGGAGACCACCTCTGAGCCAGACGTTATGGGTTCACGACTAACCACTGGCAGTTCACAACAGTGTAAATGTTTAA
Organism: Erpetoichthys calabaricus; assembly: GCF_900747795.2. Taxonomy (NCBI): domain Eukaryota; kingdom Metazoa; phylum Chordata; class Cladistia; order Polypteriformes; family Polypteridae; genus Erpetoichthys; species Erpetoichthys calabaricus. Next base: position 93,728,049 of record NC_041408.2, read on the forward strand.
ACTGAAATGGTTTGTAGTGTGAGTCCACAGCAATTCACTTGGCAACGAGGGTGGGATTTGCACTGTGAATGAATGGAGTCTAGTGGGACGTCCCGCAGAACAGGTGGGGGCTGAGTGAGAGAAGGGTCAGCTGACGGCCCCAGGAAGTCTCCACTCGCCATGTTCAGAACCGTCTCTGCACAGCTGACTAATGGAGCTCACACTATGAGGAGACCACTTCTACGGCAGACGTTGTGAGTTCACGACTGACCACCGGCAGTTCACCACAGTGCAGATGCTTCATGGTGTGAGTCCACAGCAGTTCACTAGCATAACAAGGAGTGCTATCAAGCTTATCAGTTGGTATTTTTTTATGAATGTCTGTTAATATTTATTTTTATTATGTTTAACCTGGTAGGGAAGTTATTGTCTAACAATATATCATCTTCAAACACGGAAGCTGTATTGGCCCATCCTTGCTCGGGGACATTTATGACTTGACTTATGGGTCAAGATAAGACTTTTGCATGCAGGTGCTTAGCCTCTAGTTGAAAACACGAAATGTGAACAAACAGAAACTGACTGCTGACTGACCAGCGCTGGCCTTGCTGAGATATTGGGACCTACACACCCACTGGTTCAAGAGGTGCAAGCCACCAAATTCCTGTAAATGAAGGCTGATACGGAGGCTTAGCCTCTCCTCGTGATGAGAAGTAACTCTCCCTCCACTGTTCTATCCATGGAGGAGGCCAGGCCATCTCTATCTCTCTCTCTCTCTCTCCATGCAAAGGCCACGAGGTAGCAAAGTCAAACCTAATTAAAAAAAGTTAAGTTAATAACAGGCTCACCTCAGGACACTGCCCCCTAGTGCCTTGGATGATTATGGAACCCTGATAGATAATGTCCTCCCTGTCCTTCCACTTCACTGCTCTACCTGGGTAAGGGAACACCAATCATCCCAGCTGGGATGTCCATCCATTTAGAGCCCACTAGCTGGGCTTTCCAGCCAGGTAGGGGTCCCCCCATTCCATTCAGGAAGCCAGTCCATCCTTGCCATCCCTTACATAGTAAAGAAGTGCTGAGCATTCCAGGGTTGTTTCCTTGTTGCACTTCATGGAGGAGTCCAAACCGTCTCTCTGTGCATTCAAAGTCACATTCAGCTGAGGGACCAGTCAACATACTGAGGCAGCGAGCCACCTGGTAGTAAGCATGAAGATGTAAGATGACCTGCTGCCTCGACTGTCCTTTGTTATTTACAATACAATACAATACAATTTATTTTTGTGTAGCCCAAAATCACACAGGAAGTGCTGCAATGGGCTTTAACAGGCCCTGCCTCTTGACAGCCCCTCAGCTTTGACTCTCTAAGAAGACAAGGAAAAACTCCCAAAAAAAAACCTAGTAGGGAAAAATGGAAGAAACCTTGGGAAAGGCAGTTCAAAGAGAGACCCCTTTCCAGGTAGGTTGAGCGTGCAGTGGGTGTCAAAAGAAGGGGGTCAATACAATACAATACGCAGAACAGAACAAATCCTCAATAAAAAATACATTTTTTTTTTTAGAAGTACGGAGCAGAATTTAACAGTAGATGATATCACATAATAAGATTTGGATAATTTTAGACTCCTGGAGACCTCATCCATCAAGCTGCTTCCCCCATTTGGCCATTCCACGGCTGAAACAGTGTTGGGCCAGCCAATCCGATGAAAGGACCCCTCTTTCCCACGATTCCTGCGATCCTCCATCAGGGATGACTTTACCTTAGGCAGGCAAAACAACTTGGCAGGTGGGCAGTGGCACCAAGTGCCACATTTGAGTACCGAGAAGAGAAACAGAATAGGTGAGGGTTAGTATCCAATTCTAACTGTCATGTGACTTCTGTTTTAGTGCTAATGACTGACAACAGAGATGCAGTCTGTATAGTTAATCAGCAGCTCTAGGCAGGGTGTGCTAAACTGAAGTAGTGAGTCTTCAGCCGGGATTTAAAAGCTGAGACCGAAGGGGCATCTCTTATAGTAGCAGGCAGACCACTCCAGAGTTTAGGGGTCCTGTAACTAAAAGCTCGACCTCCTGATGTTATTTTATTAATCCTTGGAACCATAAGCAGACCGGCATCTTGAGATCTTAATGTGCGCTCAGGTTTGTAAGTCATGATAAGTTCAGACAAGTAAACCGGACCTCGGCCATTTAATGCTTTATATGTTAAAAGAAGGATTTTGAAATCTGCCCTAAACTTAACCGGGAGCCAGTGTAAGGATTTAAGAACTGGAGTTATGTGTTCGTATTTTCTTGTTCTTGTAATAATTCTTGCAGCCGCATTTTGTATTAACTGGAGGCTGTACAGAGAACAGTTTGAACATCCAGTGAACACCGCATTGCAGTAGTCAATCCTACTAGAGATAAATATTTGACCAACTCTAACATTGTATTCTTCTTATTTACATTTTGGGCTCAATTAAAAAACCTTAAATTAACTTACACATGAATGAAAGTGTAACTTCCTGTCCTGCCTCTTTTCAGAGCTCCGCCTCATCACGTGAGGTCATAGATGTGGAAGGCAGCGTAACATAGGAGGGCTGCAGCAGGGATGGTGGGGCATTTTGTTCAGGGTTGCGTAATGAAGAGCATAAGAGGGGCAGCAGAGCCATTTCACTGTCTTACCTGGGAAAGGGAACACCAATGATCCTGGTTGGGACGTCCATCCATTTAGAGCTTCCATCCACTACCAGGACCCTACCGTGACAAAATGGCATTGTAATGCATGGGTTTGTTAAAAATTGAACCGAAATGTTCAGAGGCTGGCTTATTAAATTGACTGCAGTGCGCGTTTTCCATTTAATTGGTGCAGGACATTTTTTTTACTTAAACGTTTGAACACGAACACCATCAGCATTATTGTCCGCAGTTAACTGGATGCCAACGTGTGAATAATGGTGGCTCTGCTGGCTCTTTGAGACCAAGCTCCGTTTTATTTCTCTCTCTGCATGGATGCACTGGCTATTTGTGGCTTCTCCGCAGCACGTAGTTTGGGTGACCTTCAGGAATCGGAGCGAGTGCCTGTGGGTGAGCCGCATCAGCGCTGCGGATTGAGAAGTATCCACAGGTGGATATCTTGCAGGGTGATGTTTCATTTTTATCTTTTTCTTTTTCTTTTCTCAGAGGTGGAGACCACAGAGTGCAGCTCTACAAGGTAAGCAGGGTCACCGGAATGGCGTGCGACTGGACGCTGACTGCCTGCTGAGTTTAGTTTATTGGAGGAAAGCATTTTGAAGATTTTACAGTCTTGCTACCTTAAGCCAGCGTCGTAGTCTTCGGGTGTCGTGGCTGTTCTGCTTTTAGAGAGCAGAATTTCTGTAATGAGGCGGAGAAGGAGAAGAGGCGAGGTCAGGGCGTAGCGAAAAAAGTCGAGAAACGGGACGCTTCAACAAGAAGATTAGAACAAAAGTAAACACAAAAATATGTGTTTTTAGCACAAAGACACACAAATGTTTATCTGTGAGATCGAATAGCGAAGTGCCACATCAGGCAAACCTTTAACCTGGCACGGATTCATTTTTGGGTCGTGACCTTCATAGCCACGGCCACCAACGACAAGGCATCCCCAGCAGCAGAAAGACACAATAATTAATTACAATTACGTATTAGACACAATAATTAATTACAATTACATAGCGCTTCACAAACACTTTACATCAGTGATTCGTAACCTTTTTTGAGTCACGGACCCCTTTAAGAATCTGATGAAAGCTAAAGCTATGCACCCCCTTCCCCAGAAATATTCACATAAACACACACACACACGCGCATGTGCATTTTTCCGTACTACACCCTCATGCAGACTGCACACACATCACTTCTCAGCCAGCCACACTTGAAGGAAATTGTGGTCAATTAATCCTCACCAGCATATGAGAAGATAATCAAGCCGTGATAAACCGTGGAATATGAGAATTAGCATTTGCTGTTATGGGGTGGCACAAGATGGCGGTCGTACAGAGAATGATGACACACGTCTAAATGGTAAACGTGGGCCAACTGCAAGTCAAGAGACGCCTAGCGGTTGGCACTGTAAGTAGTGGCAGGGTGCGTTTTCTTTCATTTATTTCAATGGGAAACCATTGGGACAAGGGGAAGGGCTGTATAGTGAGCGCTGTTTTTCTCGTGTGACATTTTTCTTGCACATTATTTTTTTCATGAGTATGTAACTCACACATTAGGCTTAGGTGAGATAAATACTTGCGAGAAAAATAATTGCGAGAGAGAACTGTGTGAGAAAAATCACACGAGGAAACTCAACAGTACTGGGCTGTATAGTGAATATAAATGTACATTTTTATCTGACCCTCACAGACCCCCTGAAACCCATTCATGGATCCCCTAGGGGTCCACAGACCTCAGGTTAAGAATCCCTGCTTTACATAGACATTGGGGAACCACCGCCAATGTGTAGCATCTACCTGGACGATGTGATGGTCGCCATTCTGGCGCCAACATGCTCACCCTGTGTTAGCTGTTTGGTGGAGAATGTCACCGTTCTGCATATTGGTGTTCTGTATTCTCTGTTTAAGCTCCCTTTTCTATATATATATATATATATATATATATATATATATATATATATATATATATATAGTGCATCCAGAAAGTATTCACAGCGCATCACTTTTTCCACATTTTGTTATGTTACAGCCTTATTCCAAAATGGATTCAATTCATTTTTCTCCTTAGAATTCTACACACAACACCCCATAATGACAACGTGAAAAAAGTTTACTTGAGATTTTTGCAAATTTATTAAAAATAAAAAAACTGAGAAATCCCATGTCCATAAGTATTCACAGCCTTTGCTCAATACTTTGTCGATGCCCCTTTGGCAGCAATTCCAGCCTCAAGTCTTTTTGAATATGATGCCACAAGCTTGGCACACCTATCCTTGGCCAGTTTCGCCTATTCCTCTTTGCAGCACCTCTCAAGCTCCATCAGGTTGGATGGGAAGCGTCGGTGCACAGCCATTTTAAGATCTCTCCAGAGATGTTCAATCAGATTCAAGTCTGGGCTCTGGCTGGGCCACTCGAGGACATTCACAGAGTTGTCCTGAAGCCACTCCTTTGATATCTTGGCTGTGTGCTTAGGGTCGTTGTCCTGCTGACAGATGAACCGTTGCCCCATTGCTGCAGTCATCTTTCCCTTTATCCTGACTAGTCTCCCAGTTCCCACAGCATGATGCTGCCACCACCATGCTTCACTGTAGGGATGGTATTGGCCTGGTGATGAGCGGTGCCTGGTTTCCTCCAAACGTGACGCCTGGCTTCCTCCAAATGTGACGCCTGGCATTCACACAAAAGAGTTCAATCTTTGTCTCATCAGACCAGAGAATTTTCTTTCTCATGGTCTGAGAGTCCTTCAGGTGCCTTTTGGCAATCTCCAGGCGGGCCGCCATGTGCCTTTTACTAAGGAGTGGCTTCCGTCTGGCCACTCTACCATACAGGCCTGATTGGTGTATTGCTGCAGAGATGGTTGTCCTTCTGGCAGGTTCTCCTCTCTCCACAGATGACCTCTGGAGCTCTGACAGAGTGACCATCGGGTTCTTGGTCACCTCCCTGACTAAGGCCCTTCTCCCCTGATCGTTCAGTTTAGATGGCCGGCCAGCTCTAGGAAGAGTCCTGGTGGTTTCAAACTTCTTCCACTTACGGATGATGGAGGCCACTGTGCTCATTGGGACCTTCAAAGCAGCAGAAATTTTTCTGTAACCTTCCCCAGATTTGTGCCTCGAGACAATCCTGTCTCGGAGGTCTGCAGACAATTCCTTTGACTTCATGCTTGGTTTGTGCTCTGACATGAACTGTCAACTGTGGGACCTTCTATAGACAGGTGTGTGCCTTTCCAAATCAGGTCCAGTCAACTGAATTTACCACAGGTGGACTCCAATGAAGCTGCAGAAACATCTCGAGGATGATCAGGGGAAACAGGATGCACCTGAGCTGAATTTTGATCTTCATGGCAAAGGCTGTGAATACTTATGTTCATGTGCTTTCTCAATTTTTTTATTTTTAATAAATTTGCAAAATCCTCAAGTAAACTTTTTTCACGTTGTCATTATGGGGTGTTGTGTGTAGAATTCTGAGGAAAAAAATGAATTTAATCCATTTTGGAATAAGGCTGTAACATAACAAAATGTGGAAAAAGTGAAGAAGCGCTGTGAATACTTTCCGGATGCACTGTATGTAATGAGTGTAATTCCTCACTATTTTTAGTTATGTTTCTGTGTGTGCTCACGTGTCCTCTCGGGTCCCTGTTGCTTTATGGGTGGTTCCCCAAGAGGTGGGGCCACCTGTCTGTCTTCATGATAGAACCGCCCCCTGACCCAACCCATGAAGGCCGTAGCATACCCACTGGTGGTTCATTGGTGTCAGTTTGTGAGTTCACTTTGCATTTCTAGTCTTATTATTATCGTTTATTTGATTCTTTGAGATCTCTGCTCTGTTTTTGACGACGATTGTTGGATTCTGTTTTGGGAATTTGCTCGTTATCAGATTTCCTTCTGACATGTCCATTTACAATACAAAACAATTTATTTTTGTATAGCCCAAAATCACGCAGGAAGTGCTGCAATGGGCTTTAACAGCCCTGCCTCTTGACAGCCCCCCATCCTTGACTCTCTAAGAGGACAAGGATAACTCCCAAAAAAGCCCTTGTAGGGAAAAAAATGGAAGAAACCTCGGGAAAGGCGGTTCAAAGAGAGACCCCTTTCCAGGTAGGCTGGGCATGCAGTGGGTGTCAGAAGAAGGGGGTCAATACAACACAATACACAGAACAGAACAAATCCTCAATACAGTATAAAAATAAAAATTTTAGAAGTACGGAGTAGAATTTAACAGTAGATGATATCACATGATATGATTTGGATTTGTTTAGAGTCCTGGAGACCTCATTCATCAAGCTGCCTCCCCCATTTGGCCATTTATGCCTCCTGTGATCTTGTGAGCATTTTGGATATATTTTGACCTGTTAGAAGGTGAATCTTCACTCCAGTCTGATGTCCACAATGTTCTGAGCAGGGTTTCGTTAAGGAGATCTCTACGTTTTGCTCCATTCAGCTCTTCCCCCAACCCTGACTGTTCTCCCAGTCCGTGATGACTTCACTGTTGGAATGACACTGGACAGGTGATAAGTGGTATTTGGTTTCTTTGAAATCTGATGCTTGGAGCCGAGGCCAAACAGTTCAATCTTGGTTTCATCAGACCAGACAGTCTTGTTTCTTGTAGTATGAGAGTCGTTTAGGTGCAATTTTTGCGTTCATCTAGCATACTCTGGCATAAAGCCTTGATCAGTGGAGTCTGTCAGTGGTGGTTGTCCTTCTTGAAGTTTTGCCTATCTCTGCACAGCTTCTCTGGAGCTCAGTCAGAGTGGCCATTAGGTTCTTGGTCATCCGTCTTACCATTGTTCTTCTCCTCTGATTGCTCAGTTTAACCATGTGGCCAGCTATAGGAGGAGCTGTGGTTGTTCCAGACTTTCTCAATTTAGGCTACAGCACCCATGAGATCCTTCAGTGCTGCAATCTTCTCCACATCTGTGCCTTGAACACAAATCCTGCCTCTAAGCTCTGCAGGCGTTTCCTTTGACCTCTCAGCTTGGTTTGTGCTCAGCTGGGGACCTCCTATAGACAGACGTGTGGACCTTTCCTTGTTCTGTCCAATCGAGTGAATTGACCACAAGTGGACTCCAAACGAGGTGTAGAATCATCTCAATGGATCCACCTGACCCACATTTCAAGTGTCATAGCAGAGGGCATTGCTTCTTGTGTCAACATGAGAGTTCAGCCTTTTTATTTTTAATAAATTTGTAAAAATTCCTAAACCCCTGTTTTTGCTTTGTCATTCTTGGGAGGGCATTGAGTGTTACTTGATGAGGGGAAAAATAAACTGAAATGATTTTAGCACAAGGCCACAGCATAACAAAATGTGAAAAACCAAAGGGGTCTGATTACTTTCTGAAGATGCTGTGTGTCTTGGCTTTGTTCACGTCACTAGTTTTCGACTCTCTTGCTTCGCCCCTTTACTGTGATTTTGGTTTCTTGCTTTCAGCTCGTCTCCTTGATTCTTGAGCTCCTGCTTTTGATCTTGGCCAGTTCGGATTTCTAGCTCCCGTCTCCTGATTCCTTTCTCTTTTCAGACGGCTACCTTTTTGTGTAGCCAGATGAGGCCATAAGTTTAGAGGAGATCCCGTGTTAAATCTGAGCCAGATGGTGATCTGATGTTTCTCCCACGTCAAAATAAAATGCTCAGTCAGAAGCCATCCACATGGGTGTCTCAGATGCAGTGCCATTACGCAGCAAAGATGATGGAGAATCAAAAAGTAAAGGCAACTTACCCTTCAACAGATAAACCGAGCAGTTCCATCACTTCTCAGCATAGTTTTCCTCAAGGTTGATGGACTTTTTTTATCGTTCCACTAACTTCTACATTCCTTGGGAGAAAAAGCGTTTCGGCTGCTCCCTAATTCAGGTCTGCAGCACTTAACTTTAACTTCATCATCAGAGGTGAACCTGCGACTGCGTAGAACCTCTGAGAGGATTGAATGTGTGATAGTCAATGGTTGCTGTACTCTTGTGTGTACGATGTTGATGGTCAACAAGATCGAGCTTCGTCGGTTACATTTGTTCTTTAAACATTTCTACTGGTTCATAACCTTTCACTTAGTCCTGCTGTTTCCATGTCCATAATGAGCCAACATCCTTCTGTGAATTTCAGCAGGTTTCGCTGCCTCTGCCCAGTTAAATTTCACTACAGCGCATTGTTCGTCAATGGTGGTCATTGTTCGTCATATTCATTTGACCTTGGCTTTAACTAAACAAACGGCAGAGTGCTGTGCTGTGCTGTGCGTGTCTGAATTACCCATCAGCCACTGTGTCTGTGCGGTATGTCAGCTTCTATCCATTGTGGTTAGCACGGAATTTCTGAATCGCCTTTTCTTTTTGATTTACTCTCGTTGAAGTGATGAGAGTCAGACATACACAAGCAGAGCTGAAGTGCTGTGTGTCTCCAGAGATTTCCCTGCACGGTCCTTAAACGCATTTTCTACTTTCTTTGCAGGTCTTGAGTTCACTGGGTTACCATGTTGTGACCTTTGACTACAGAGGTGAGTAATGGCTGAGTGGGAGGTAAGCGTGGGGTGTCTCTTTCTAGATATATCTCTTTATCTTCCTCCTCTTCTGCTTCGCTTTGTAAAGAATCTCGTGATGGTGCCAGACAAATATGGACTGATGGGTCGGATATTTCACTCAGCTTATTTGTACAACACCCACCATAGAATCCCACGGCGCAGTCATATTTGTCTGAAATGCCAAAAGCGGCTCCCCTCAGCATTTGTATAGGAACCTGTTTATGGGCTCTGTGTCCTTAACGGTTCGATCACTTTGCCATTGCTTAGTGGCAGGTGCTCCTTTAGCAATAAAGAATAATAATTCATCAGAAATGTTTAATTTATTTATATTTATGCAGTCTGCTTGCATCATTGTCAGGCTTATTATCTAAACGCATGAAGTTTCAAGGACTCGGCCCACTTTCCCCATCACACATGCTCCCATCTCAGACTCTACCATAGTTAGATCCACACACTCAATTAGTAGTAGCAGTAGTAGTAATGGTCGTTGTATTGTCACGTGTGCAGAGTGCAGTGAATTCGTTACTTGCATGTCTGGCCATCATATACCACCATTGGTATGATGCAGGGCTGTTGAAAACTCAAAATAGTCCCTCAAACTCTGACCTCACGCCTGTACTCCTGCATAGGCCTGAAAAACACAAGGTGGGCCTCACTAGCACACAGTAAGCCTGGTCCCCAAACTTTAGTAGCAGGCTTATGGCCTGCACTGGCCAAAAGAAACAAAAGCTTATAAATTCAGACTTCCAGTTAGCAACCCCAGGCTTTCGTGGTGGGCCTATGGCATCTCAGTAATCCACTGCTTTGTATTCCAGGGTGGGGTGATTCCGACGGTGAGCCCTCCGAGAGGGGCATGACGGCCGACGCCATCTTCATGTATGAATGGGTGAAGAGGAGGAGCGGCAACAATCAGCTTTACGTTTGGGGCCATTCGCTAGGAACTGGGTGAGGGGAGATCTTCTGTTGTGTGATCCACTGGGAAATTGACCATTTGTTTTTATTCAGTAGCAGGTCAGTGGTCACTCACCACGGGGAGGTCCTGGACCAAATGCCGTTTGGTTGTTTGTTTATTACTGTAGTCCCATGCCTTTCATTTGTTATAATTAATTTGGAGCTTTCTGTACAACTTACGATATTCAGGGGAAAAAATGAGCCGTAAGAAGGTGGTATGGTGATTGGCACCAATATCTCGCAGCTCTAAAAATCTAAATTTACAAAATTTAAAAAAATTAAATCGGCAAAAAACTAAAGCCTGAATATTATTACAATACCAAACGTTATTAATTTAAATTTAAAAATGAATCAAAGTCAGAAGGCTAATAGCCTGAATCTATCTGGTGTTGTAGTCTCTGCCAGAAGAGTGCACAAAAAGGGAGAAGACCTCCAAAAACCCACACGAAAAGCCATGCAGCTTAACCCCTACTCAGAAAGCAGGCCCAATAATGGGTCTCACGCTTGTAATGTTCACAAAAATACCCAAATGTCCACAGTGAAAAAAGGAGAGTGGAGGGAGAGAGAGTTTGGGAGTCTGCGCTGATTACAGGGGGCGTTGCTGCACCCACCACATGGCGGACCATCCAGATTGAGATCTGAGTACAGCCATGCAACGGGTGACACCTCAGCACCACACTAAACAGTGTGGCTAGAGTGCCAATCCTGCCACCAACCCCCAAATTATCCCTCTAAGTTGGAGGACCTGCTTGCAGGGCTGGATGCAGATTAACATCACATACCCAGGAAAGAAGCAAACTGTAACAGTTCTTAATTCAATACAAAATAGAAAAGCAAGTAAATAACCCCATATATACTGCTCAAAAAATTTAAAGGAAGACTTCTTAATCCGAGTATAGCATCAAGTGAATGAAACTTGTGGGCTGTTGATCTGCTCAGTGAAGTAGCAGAGGGGCTTGTTCATCAGTTTCAGCTGCTTTGGTGCACTAGAGGGGCAACACTGAGATGACCCCCAAAACAGGAATGAATGGTTTAACAGGTGGAGGGAGACCACTGACATTTTTCCCTCCTCATCTGTTTTGTCATTCGTTTTGCATTTGGCTACGGTCAGTGTCACTACTGGTAGCATGAGGCCATACCTGGACCCTACAGAGCTGGCACAGGTAGTCCAACTTCTCCAGGATGGCACAACAATACATGGCATTGCCAGAAGGTTTGCTGTATCTCCTAGCACATTCTCAAGGGCATGGAGGAGACTGACAGGCAGATCCTCTAGGAGAGCTGGACAGGGCCCCTCGTAGGACCCATCAGCAGGACCCACCGGTATCTGCTCCTTTGGGTAAGGAGGAACAGGATGAGCACTGGCAGAGCCTACAAAATGACCTCCAGCAGGCAGGCCGGCCACTGGTGTGAATGTCTCTGAGCAAACAATCAGAAACAGACTTCATGAGGGGGGCCCGACATTCTCCAACGGTGGAGCTCGATTGGCATCTGCCATCGAATACCAGAATTGGCAGGTCCACCACAGGCAGACGCCCTTTGTTTTCACAGATGAGAGCAGGCTCACCCTGAGCACATGTGACAGACCTGAAAGGGTCTGGAGAAGCCGTGGAGAACGTTATGCTGCCTGTCACATCGTTCAGCATGACGGTTTGGTGGGGGTCAGTGATGGTCTGGGGAGGGAGGCATATCCATGAAGGGCCACACAGACCTCTACAGGCCAGACAATGGCACCACAGGACTGCCATTAGGTATTGGGATGAAATCCTTGGCCCCATTGTCAGACCCTATGCTGGTTCCTCCTGGTGTATGACAATGCCCGACCCCATGTGACGAGATGATGAAGGAATTGATACCATTGACAGCCCCCCCCCCACCCCCCACGCACATTCGCCTGACCTCAATCCAATAGAACACCTCTGGGTGGGACATTATGTTTCGGTCCATCTGACGCCTCAGCCTGTCCAGGAGCTCAGTGATGCCCTGTTCCAGATCTGGGAGGAGATCCCCCAGGACACCATCCGTCATCTCATTAGGAAGTTGTCAGGCATAGTCATACAAACTACTAAGTACGATTTGGAGTTGCTGCAATGACATTTCGACCAAATGGACTCGCCTGCGTGCTGCATCATTTTTTCCCTTTGATTTTCGGGGTGTCCCTCTGTCGGTTCATCATTTTCATTTCCATCCTTTTGTTCCTCACACATTACCATATCAGTCCATAGCAGTAGAGATGGCCAGCAGGAGTTTTTTTTCCCATTGATGGGTTTTCAAAGTGTTCCTTTCATTCTTTTGAGCAGTTTATTATTAAACAAAGTACATAAAGAACAAAACCAAAAATGTCCTAACATGGCATCCATATAAAGAGACACTGAAGAGCTAATGCCACAGCACAGTGGCTAAGGCAGCAGGGGTCTTACATGGGCCTCTCAAGTAGCTGTTGCCCAATGGACCACAGCACCTGAGAACCCTACCTGCCAATCAGAGAACAGACATCATTGAAGGTAAGCGACTGGGGCAAAATAAAAAACAGAAGGAAAAAATGAGAAGTGATCAGCAACAAGGAGGTGTGGATAGATGACCAAACTGACTGACATTTTTAATGAAGGAGAGAGTCTTCTGCAGATGGCATGATGGGGTTTTCTCTCAACTGAAGAAAATAAAAAGTTTAACAAATGTTGGTGTAGGCTGCGGAGTGTGCCGTCGACCGTGTGAGAGTTTCATTTTAATTAAGCGATGTTTCTACCGGTGGTAACAGACGTCAACATAAAGACAAGGCCTGTGACTCCCCCTTTTATTTTAGGGAGAATGTTGTGTAGCCGTCACAGGGCCTCCACACAAAGTCAGTCGTGGTCAGCTGGGTTGATCAGATGGGAATGCCAAGCCGGGCCATGTGCCCGCTCTTCTCTCTGGTATCTGCTCTCAGAATGTCATTGGTCTGCTGGGCCGTTTTCTCTCCTTTTGTGTCCTTTTGTTCCTCTGTGTTGCCCACTATTGGCTCTCACCGTTAACAAGGGGCACAAGAAAATTAATATTTCTCAAACAACAGAAAATTACAATAAAAGAGACAAACAAGCCCTGGCTGAAAAAGAACCTTTGTGGTAGAGAGCGGGACTTGAGGGACATTCAGATCTTGACTTGTGGGTGTTTTTGAACAGTGTAGTTGAACAGGACTGGTGAACATGGTGAGCTGACTTGCCCGTTCTTGTCAGAAGTGTTTTACTGTTCTTTCTGTCTGTTATATTGCGCCTGTCCCGTCTCTCTCTATCTCTCATTTTATTCTTCATTTATTGACGTCATTTGTTTTCTATCTTTTTCAGTGTTGCCACAAACCTTGTCCGAGATCTCTCTGAACGAGGTAAGTGCATTTTGGAGTGAATGAGCCACTGCCAGGCCACCATGAACCTGCCTGCCAACCTTCATAGCTTACTGTGGTGTTGTGGAAGCTGCTGTTACTGGTGGCCAGCAGAGGACAGTGTGCTGTCCATATACTGCAATGCCAGCAAGTCTCTCTGAATCTCCCCCTTAATAAAGATGGCAGGGATCTTTTAAGAGGAGTCCCCTGGTCAGCCTTGTCTAAGGTTTCTAAGGAGCATCTCATCCTTGTTTTGTCCCGGTAGGGTCCTGGGGTGACCGTACCCTCCCTTTAATAGAACTTAACAAAATGCTCCAAATCCCATCTATGGCCTGTTCTGTTTGTTCTTACCAGCCTGCTCACTGTCGGGGTTGAGTGCTGTCGTAGTTCAACACTCCAACCTTTTCTTGTACTTCTGCAACTCCAGGCAGTTAGATGAAGCACCAGAACAAGCAGGAGAGAAAGCTACACATTTTTCAGGTGTAATAGATCAGGGCATCTCTACCTTTTCTGTATCATGACCCACCTTTTCCCATATATGTGTCTTCACAACCTGGCAAAGTGGGCAGGGGATGTCCACTTGGTGAAGTGTGGGGCAGGGTCGATCATCAGGGCAGTGTCACACTTCACAACCAACTGTTACCAACTACCATTAAAAGCAATAGCAACTCGCAAGAGCTTTGAGAAACTCTGTTAGAAATGTGAGCCTTGGCAAAATAATATTAATATGACGTGGACAGTAATCGGCTCATCTTACTTAGACTACCAGGTGGCTCTCTGACTTTATGTACTGAATGGCCTGTGGTCCAGCGTGGCTCAGAATGGCCTTCCACATGAACGGAGCAGCAGCTCTCTCTGCCCTTCATTTAAGTTGAGTCTTATTATCCTTGACGTGCCTCTTGGACTAGTTGGGAGGTCTGTTCACAATTCAGCTCTTCGGCCCTCCCCAGTCCATCAGCCAGCCCACACAGAGCTGTTTGAGTCTTTTCACGTCAGTTGCCTGTATTCCCCCAGGCTGTCTTCTTAGAAAGGGAAGAGGTGATAAAACATGTCGTCATATATTTTATCTGCCCCTTCCAGTCCAGACTTTCTTCATGGCAAAAGGGCTCATAACATCTCAAGTATCCCCTTTCTCTGACCAACCAACCAAAATGAAGCTTGTGACGTGTCCACACAGAGCCCTCGTGAAACTGGTGACAAGTTGATCGATGAGAGGCCTTCAACCCTTCAGTCAAGCTGGCCAGTCGGTTCCTGCTTTGATATTTCAGTGAGGGGCATTCACATGTGCCAGAGCAAGGACTGGCATGAACATTATTAAAATAAAAATATAAAGAGAATTTTGCAAATAAAGACAATCTACAAAATATTTATCACTCACTATGCCAAATATCACTAAAGCTTTGCTTTCCAGTACGATCTTATAAGCTACTTAAAGGAGTAGCCCACCCAAAGTACATGACTTCCCCCATGTAGTGGTGACTGTCACGTTTTCATGCCCAGTGGAGATCAGATTTATGATAAAATACAAGCCATTGGTGACCACAGCAAACAATGTGATAAACGTCCATGGAAGAGAGAAATCCCACGTCACTTGTGTTTCATGTCCGTTATCCCGGCATTCTTATAATATTGTACTTTCCGATTAAAGACGGGACACTTGACCAATGAATGAAGGGGAGAGGCGGATCTTCAATTTAAAAACTCTTCCCATGTGAACAGCGATTTTTCTTGACGGTATTTAATTTTTTTTGTATAAGTGCATGTGTTTTGCACATTTTGAGCTTTTGATTGGATAACTTACTTGTGGAGGAGGAGGGAGCAGTGGGGTCAAGGATTGGCCTCATTAAATGCCGTGTTTGAGGGATTGAGTGAAGCCGATAGCCAGGTTCAAACTGCGTGAGATGGTCGTGCCATTCGTGTTCAAGATGTGCCTCCTGCAACTGGTGCCCATCACACTTAGCAGCTCGTCTCCGTATGGACGCCACATTACACTCTTGTTGGATTCCTGTACGTGGTGATGATGCTTATGGACTAAACATTGATTAACTGATTGATTGATTGCCTGTCTTTGATTACAGGGAGCCCTCCTGATTCCTTAATCCTGGAGTCGCCGTTCACCAACATCCGGGAGGAAGCCAGAAGCCATCCTTTCGCAATGGCAAGTAAACACAGTGCTTTACCATAAGGACGCTAGAAATGTCACAATTATGTAAGAAGCTCAGTCTTGACATACAGTGCAAGTTCATTAGCTTAGGGGATTAATCTAACAACTAATGAGTGTGTCACCTTGAGATGTGAAATTACACAACTAGAATTCGCAGGGCGTGACAACTTGCGACTCTGTGACGACTTTAGAGCATTCAAAACTTTGACATAGGAGAGGAGACCATTCAGTCCATCAAGTTCACTTGTTTAGTGAAGAGCGAAAATGTCCCAGGACCTCATCCAGATACGTCTTGAAGGTTGTCAAAGCTTCAGCTTCAGCTACACATCTCAGATGTTCCAGACTTTAAGGCACAGTTTCACACTTCCAAAGTGTGGTGAGCTCAAGACTTTCTGTACCTGAAGGCCAATAATGTCCTGTCTGCTGGAGCCGAAGTTGTGCAGATGCAACAAACGCAAAGTGGAAGTCAAGCACTGGAGGAACAAAGCAAGAGAAAACCCTAATTAGAAACGGGCCAAGGTCAAAACTGGGAGAAGAAAACATCAACACACCAAATCCCAAAAACGTTCTGCCAAAGTCGTAGACAAAGAGCAGACAAGTAAGATTCTAAACCCCAAATTATTTAGCGGATAGAAATTTCAACAGCGACCAGAAGGAGACACATCTGTCCGACGTGAAGCCAAGTTTTTAAATCAAAAGCGAAACCAGTCTGTCGTCAAGCCGAAAGACAAAACCCTAAACTTGCCAAAGAGTCAAAACCAATAATTCTTTAGCCAGGGAACCAAAACACACGAGAAAAGCTCAATGCCATCTCTGCGAATCTCGACTGACCAGGACACGCTCGCTTAGAAACGTAGTAGCAACCGCACCCCAAAATGGCAGCACCATGAAAAAAATAAGATGGCGTCGAACGTAAGAAGCAAAGCTTTTTTAACAGTAGTACAATGAAATCGAAACAAAAGAAACTAATGTCGGAGTTGGAGACCGCAGAGGCTATAATGATGACTAGTGTCGTGATAGAATGCCCACCAGAAATGAAGAAAAAACGAATAACGTGTAACATTCATGACTCAAGGGTTCTGTAAGCCAGCTAATCGTAATCCAGAATCTCGGACACTGTCTGTGGAGCTCATCGCCAGTTAAAATGCCATCACGCCGATGACATCATGACATGGACAACCAAGTCGCATCATAGTAGTGGAAGCTCAAAATGGCAGTAAACATAAAAAAACAAAATGTCACCACAGGAATATTTAAAACAAAACGATAAATCTTATGGCCGCAGCCATCCCATCTACGCTTCAGAAGAGGACATGTGCCTGATGCTAAGAATGTTCAGGCCCAGTCAGCACTTCTATAGGAGTCAGTCTAGAAGAAGCTGCTGGAAGTGGTGTTGGTGAGGCCAGCAGGGGGCGCTTACCCCATGGATCCCATTGTCCCAGTGCCGTGACAGGGACACTGTGCTGTAAAAATGTCCTTCAGATGAGATGTAAAAACTAAGGTCCTGATTCTCTGTGGTCATAAAAGATCCCTGGGCGCCTTACATAATAAGTAGGGTGGGGTGTTTCATGATGCTGAATTGCCCACCACAGCCTGGTCATTCTGGGTCCCCTTATTGGCTCACCACCTTTGTCACCCCCTTCACCTCCTCATAACTAATGTGTGGTGAGCACAATGGTGCAAAAATGGCTGCCGTCACCATTCACATTGCTGGTGGTTGAAGTGGCCTCCTATTGTCCATGCAAAGCACTTTGAGTAGCAAGAAACGTGTGATGTAAATGTAACAAATTAATTAGTTAATTAATAAAAAACAAAATCATTATACCGATTGAAAGTAAAAAATAAATACCTCATATAATTCAAAACCTCCGTAGACGATTGAAAAGATGAGGAATATGTAGAATTAAACCCAAGGGATACCCCAAAACATCTGAGTGGAGCCCCCTTACAGAGAAGTGAGCCAAGTCTGACTTTCTGAAAGGAGTTGAGAATCGTAGCAAGTGCAGCCGAGGCCTGGAGCGCCGCCCTGCAGGTGGCATCCTGTAATTGTGTTTTGTTTCTATAGTGCAGATGGACGAAGCGTCACTCCGGCACACAGAAGGGTAATTTCCTTAATTTCTAAATGAAGGTAAACGCAGGCACGTTTGAAATCCGCTCCGTCATTCCCGTGTTAGTTTGCACATTCTTTGTCCTGGGCCGCCATATGCAAACAGTTTGGCTTTCTTCTCATATTTTATGTTCTGTATTTTCAAATGTTGGCCTGGCTAAGAGGTGCCTGCTGATTTCCCCCTTTTCTTTTGTTTTCTTTCCAGATTTACAGGAATCTTCCGGGCTTTGACTGGTTCTTTCTGGATGCCATCACGGCCAACGACATCCGATTTGCCAGCGATGAGAAGTAAGTCTTGCTGTTCCACCTCTTGGTCGTTTTGATCACTCTGAGGTCAGAGTAGAGTTTGCAGTTTGAGTGCGGATGTGGTCCGAGGAATTTTTTTTTCTTTTGGACATCTGCGTTTCTTTCAAGGGTTTCCAAGGCTGTTCTTCCTGGTTTTACTGCTGTTTTGTTTCTCCATTTTGTTTAAAAACGTATTTTATTTTAACGTTACTTCATGATTATCTGTTAATAATGCCGCATTAATGTCGGATCGGACAGCCGGTAAGTGAACTGTCAGAAGTTCCACGTGAACGCCCCTTGAACTCGGAGCTACAAGTCGGATGATTTGGAGTAAAACAAAGCTGCCTGAACTTTCCGAGTTATGACATCATGCTTGACCGTTCACATTGGTCAATTGTATAAAATAAAAAATAGAGCCTGGTCAGCCAGAAATGGCACTCGTTTCATACGTTTAAGTTTGCTCTTCATTGCCAAGAAAAATGCACTTTAGCTTTAAACTCCAAATAATAAACCAACAGCCACCTCACATTTCTGTGGAAAGTCCGACCAGAATCCCACCGAAGTGAGAAGGTGAAACGTCCCAACTGGTGGCTCCGTGTGGTCTGTGAACACAACATGAGACACGGCGGCTTCCAGTTGTTAGGCCACACCTCCTAGCGGCCATGTCACGTTACATCACTGACACAGCGTTGGTTGTCCAAGGTTGCGGATTCACTCTCGAAGGTCTTTGTCATCGCTTATCTGGTTTTTGACTTCTTTTTTTAGAAATTTCGACTTTGAGCTGTGATTATGTAGCGGGTTTAGTCGCACTGTCGTCGCTCTTTTCGGTTATAACTTTTTTAATTTTCACCTTCTGTTCCTTTTTTAATCTTCCCCTTTTGGAGTCGGCCAATAGCTGAATGGCAACGGAGAGAGTAATCGATTAGTGATGCGCATAACAGCCGAGTGCCGCTTCACCCACAGTTTTGTGAAACTGCACCCAAAATGAGTTTTTGCGTACGGATTCACAATTACAAAACACGAAATTCTGTAAAAATGATTTTTAGGGTTTTTACGCATGGAACGGTGAAGAAGTCGTTTTCTGATCTGCTTAATCCTGGGCAGGTCGCAGAGTTGGAGCCTAACCTGGCATGTGGATAGTGCTTTGAGTACTGAGAAAAGCGCTATATAAATGTAATTAATTATTATTATTATTATTCTGAGGGCACAAGGCAGGAACAACTCCATTACAGGTGCCAGCCCATCTCAGGGTGAGCACATGCGCACCCCCACATACACGGGCCAATTCAGTGTTGAAACCCACCTAACCTGCGTGTCGTTAGATAGTGGGAGGACCCCCACACAGACACAGGGAGAACATGCAAACTCCACCTAGGGAGGGAGGTCCCATGATGTGAACCCCGGTCTCTTTATTGTGCCACTGTGCATTATACCCCTAACCCCGGTGACCCAGACGTCCACGAAACGCCCATCACAGACGCAGCTTCAGTATTCAAACAGCATGCCACGTGGTAGCTCTGCCATGTAAAAAAATGTTTTGTATTTGCTGCTGTCTGTCGTGTTTGCCCGTGCGGGTTTTAGGGGAGCCCATACAGCCTGTGATTGACAGCGGCGCCCCCAGAAGGCGGGACAGCCGGTTTCTTTTTTCTGGTGGAATTTGCATAAATGGCACCATTTTTCAAAAGGCAAGGAGAATGGCCATCGAGGAAAAAAAAAATAGACTGAAAAGACAGATCTGAAGTGATGAGCATGTGCCCGGGCCTCGGGGAAAAGGGTGTGCAGCTCCCAAAGGCCTCGCTGCAGAGGGTCCAGTGCTGCTCTGACCAGGGGCTGCTAGTGAGCCAATGGTAGCTGCTCTGAAGCCTTCCTAATGTGAGAGGTCAGAGCCAGCGGTCGGTGGTCATTTAAGATGTTGGGCTGCACTGTCTTGCCGACTGGGACCACAGCAGATGTCTTCCATGCAGCTGTAGGATCAGAATCCGATTGAAGGTACGCCGAAAAACCAAACATGGCAGCTCAGCGCACTCCTTCAGCACCTCCGGGTTAACACGAGTGGGTCCGGCACTTTCTCTCAGGCCGCCAGCTGTGCCGTTACACTGACGGGAACTCGTGACTCGGCTTTGTCCTGCGTGGTGATGCGGCCCCCCTCAGCCACTCCTGTGCTCACCGCAGGCCACAGAAGTCGGGCGTTAGCAATGAGAGAGCAGCGGAGGTTCGTTTCGTGTCACACCTGAAAAATGCCAATCTCGCTAAAGTGAGATATTTGTGGGGGTCTTAACAGTTGTTTGTGGTGGAAAGCAAGGAATGTTAGTCCCGACAGTGAAAACTGCTGTTGCCATCCTCTGCCGCCCTCCAGGGCTTCTGCCGCCGCCACCATTGTTTTTCGTGGCTCCTTTTCCACGATGTCTCCACATCCTCTCGTCTGCCTCGTGCACTGCTTGCCTTGCTCATTCACACCTCATCAGTTCCACCTCGTGCTCCTCATTTGTCCTCAAGAGGTGGCAACGCCTGCACTCGCTTTCCTCAAATACGTTCGCTAATTCAAGCCAGGGTCCTTGTAGATGTCCACCTTCACCGGGGGGCCCCACATCCAGTTGAGCAATCAGAACGACAGCAGAATAATTTATTTATTTATGAACAAGTGACATTGATGCCCCCATCCACCATCTGCTGTGTTTGTGGTAAAGCCACTCTCGCTCATCAGCGTCTCCTGTTTTCTTTCTCCTCCTCAGCGTGAACCACATCTCATGTCCGGTGCTGATTCTCCATGCAGAAGACGACACTGTGGTCCCGTTTCATCTGGGGAAGAAGGTGAGTGCGTCTGTGTCTTTTGGCTGCGTACTCAGTGTAAGAGCCATTTGCTAGTTATTTAAGTTATAAACTGCTCAAAAAAATGAAAGGACCACATTATAATGAGAGTATCGCATCAAGTCAATGACACTTGTGGGCTGTTGATCTGCTCAGTGAAGGAGCAGAGGGTCTTGTTCATCAGTTTCAGCTGCTTTGGTGCACTAGAGGGGCAACAATGAGACGACCCCCAAAACAGGAGTGAATGGGTTAACAGCTGGAGGCCACTGACATTTTTCCCTCCTCATCTGTTTTGTCACTCGTTTTGCATTTGGCTACAGTCAGTGTCACTACTGGTGTCATGAGGCCATACCTGGACCCTACAGAGCTGGCACAGGTTGTCCAACTTCACCAGGATGGCACATCAACATGTGGCATTGCCAGAAGGTTTGCTGTGTCTCCCAGCACAGTCTCAAGGGCATGGAGGAGATTCCAGGAGACAGACAGGCAGATCCTCTAGGAGAGCTGGACAGGGCCCCTCGTAGAAGGTGCTCAACCCATCAGCAGGACCCACTGGTATCTGCTCCTTTGGGCAACGAGGAACAGGATGAGCACTGGCAGAGCCTACAAAATGACCTCCAGCAGGCAGGCCAGCCACTGGTGTGAATGTCTCTGAGCAAACAATCAGAAACAGACGTCATGAGGGTGGCCTGAGGGCCCAACGTCCTCTAGTGGGCACCGTGGAGCTCGATTGGCATTTGCCATAGAATATCAGAATTGGCAGGTCCACCACTGGCGGGCACCCTGTGCTTTTCCCAGATGAGAGCAGGTTCACCCTGAGCACATGTGACAGACCTGAAAGGGTCTGGAGAAGCCATGGAGAACGTTATGCTGCCTGTAACATCGTTCAGCATGACTGGTTTGGTGGTGGGTCAGTGATGGTCTTGGGAGGTATATCCATTGAGGGACGCACAGACCTCTACAGACCAGATAACGGCAACGCAGGACTGCCATTCGGTATCGGGATGAACTCCTTGGCCCCATCGTTAGACCCTATGCTGGTTCCTCCTGGTGCACGACAATGCCCGGCCTCATGTGGTGAGAGGATGAAGGAGTTGATACCATTGGCTGCCCCCCCTGCTCACTCACCTGACCTCAATCCAATAGAACACCTCTGGGTGGGACATGATGTTTGGGTCCATCTGACGCCTCAGACTGTCCAGGAGCTCAGTGATGCACTGGTCCAGATCTGGGAGAAGATCCCCCAGGACACCATCCGTCATCTCATTAGGACGTTGTCAGGCATGGTGGGGGGAGGGCATACAAACTACAAAGTACGATTTGGAGTTTCGGCCCAATGGACTCTCCTGCCTGCCACATCATCATTTGTTCCCTTTGATTTTCGGGGTGTCCCTCTCCTGGTCGATCATTTTCATTTCCATCCTCTCGTTCCTCACACATCACCATATCACAGCTGGTGTACAACGAATAGCAAACCATATAATTAACTAAGATCTGAGTTTGGCCAGGATTGGTTTCTAATTTTGAAGACCTGCAGCCACTGCGGCCCTCCAGGACCAACGTTGCCCACCCCTGTATTTTGTAATGCATGTACTAATAACTCGTCCATAGGGACGAGCTGTTGCGGGTTGGGGTGCTCTGCCATGGTCAGTGGTCAGCCCTCCTTAAACTCATCTTCTTTGTTTCTGACAGCTGTATGAAATCGCTGCCAGCTCCAAGAGCCTCCGTGGACACAAAGTTCATTTTATTCCGTTTCCCATGACCCTCGGCTACAGACACAAGTACATCTACCGGAGCCCGGAGCTGCCGCACATACTCAGGTAACCTGCTGTCACTCAGTGCCGTGCTGAACAGATAAGTTGGCACTGTGAGCGAGGCGTGCTGGGGGCATTTGGACGCCATGCTTGGCTTTTGTGCCAAAAAAACAATCCTTTAATGTCTTCTCGTTGGCAGGTTTGTATAAACGGGAAAACGGCTGCATTGGCTGTTAAAAATGAGCTTTAGAGGTTGAGCAATTCATACATGTACACTCACCGGCCACTTTATTAGGTACACCTTGCTAGTCCCAGGCTGGACCCCCTTTTCTGCCTTCAGAACTGCCGTCATTCTATGTGGCGTAGATTCAACAAGATGCTGCAAACCTTCCTCTGAGATTTTGGTCCACGTTGACATGACGGCATCACACAGGTGCTGCAGATTTGTCAGCAGCACATCCTTGATGCAAATCTCCCATTCCAGCACATCCCCAAGGTGCTCTTCTGGATTGAGATCTGGTGAGTATGAAGGCCATTTGAGTGCAGTGAACTCATTGTCATGTTCAAGAAACCAGTTGGAGATGATCTGAGCTTTGGGACATGATGCATCGTCCTGCTGGAAGGAACCATCAGAAGATGGCGGTCATAAAGAGATGGACAACAATACTCAAGTAGGCTGTGGCATTTAAACAGTGCTCAGCTGGAATTAAGGGGACCAAAGTGTGCCAAGAAAGTATCCCCCACACCATCACACCACCAGGATGAGCCATTGATACAAGGCAGGATGGTGTTGTTGTTGCCAAATTCGGACTCTTCCATCAGAATATGGCAGCAGAAATCGAGACTCGGCAGACCAGGCCACGCTGTCTGATTTTAGTGAGCCTGTGTGAATTGTGGCTTAGCTGACAGGAGTGTCACCCGGTGTGGTCTCCCACTGCTGTAGCCCCCTTGTGTTGAATGTTCAGAGCTGCTCTTCTGCACACCTCGCTTGTAACGAGTGCTTATTTGAGTTCCTGTTGACTTTCTCTCGGCTCAGGCCAGGCTGGCCATTCTCTTCTGACCTCTGGCATCAACAAGGCATTTTCATCCACTGGATATTCTCCCTTTTTCTGACCCTTCTCTGTAAACCCTAGAGATGGTTGTGCGTGAAAATCCCAGTAGATCAGCAGTTTCTGAAATACTCAGAGCAGCCCGCCTGGCACCAGCAGCCACGCTACGTTCAGAGTCACGTCACTCACTTTTTGTGCCCATTCTGATGCTCGGTTTGAACTTCAGCAGGTGGTCTTGACGATGTCTACAGGCCAAAATGCAGTGAGTTGCTGCCATGTGATCGGCTGATTAGAAATTCATGTTAACAAGCAGTTGAACAGGTGTACCTAATAAAGTGGCCAGTCTATGAAGCCGACTGGCATGTTACAGGGTGCTGCCTGGCAAGGTGTGGACTGGGCAAAACAGCCCTGTGCTCCACAGTTCATCATTTCAAACCACTAGGGGCCCTCACTTGTGCAGCTGGCACATCGTCCACATGGCTGATCAACAGGACGCCACCATGCATTTGGTGACTCTGCCCATTCCAAGCACACGAGAGGGTGGCACGCAACTTCACAGATCCAGAATTCTGGCTTTGAATGAAATGCCGTTGTGTTGGCACAGATGTTCAGGTTTGGTTAATTGGCTCTGTGTGGGTCTGTGCGTGAGCAGGACCTGTGAAGAACAGGTGTGCCATTTGAGGCTGGATCCTGCCCTATGGCACCAGAATAGGCACTAGCTCCCTGCCACCCTAAACAGAAAAAAGTGGGATTTATGATTGTTATGTTGTTAAAAGCACAGGATAGTCTGAAAGTGCCAGTGGTCTTGTCCCAGGATGGCATTCAGGTGTCTTTGGCCCCCTGGTGGCTGAGCACTTGCTTGTTTATGACCCTCAGTAGGTCATTTCACATCTCATTGCCCTTGATGGCAGAGGTCCACCCTAGTACCGTAGTTGCTCATTCACAGGCTCTCAGGTGGTCATTTGAACCTCTCATTCCATACATGGCATTGGCTCTCATTGGCTGAGCGCTTGCTTGTACCATCACCCTCAGCAGGTCATTTCACCTCTGATTGCCCATGGCACATGGGCTCCAAGCCAAGACACTCATCAGGAAAAGTGGATTGAGACTTTGAATCTAGGTGGTAGTGTGGCCCCCTAGTGGCTGAGCACCCTCAACAGGTCAATCTCCTTTCTTTGTCCATGGCATTGTTTAAATTGTACACTTGTGATCTGAGAATTGCTGCCCCCTACTGGCTCATCTTTGTTTTTTGTTTTTTTTGTTTTTTTTTTCTCCATCCTTAGGGACTTCCTGAGCGCAGCCGGCTCACACGCATAACGTCTGACTGTCCTTGGGTTGTTGAAATTCCTGTCACCTGAGCCCGGGTGAGAAGACCTTTGAATCATTCCTTTCAAACTGAGAGCAGAGACAGAGACTGGTGATTGCCTTGGCATGACGGGACAGGAATTTGTGCTTACGACGCCCGAGAGGCTGGGTATCCAAACCCGAAGAAAAGACAACGTGCGCCGAGGAGGAGGGGAGAACAGTGGACTGAAAATGGCTTGCTGACGTACTTGAGGTCTCCTGCTAGGTGGCGCTGTCTGAGGAGGCCTGCTGGTTTCATTTCTCGCCGGTCATCAGGTTTTCACAGGAGCGACTCGTGGACACGTGCCGTCGGACCCCCACTGCGCTCTGTCTCTCTCTCTCTCTGGTGAACGTTTTGTACCCTGAAGACACAATTTTAAACGAGCGGCTGGTCACCGCAAACTGAGCTCCAGCCTGGTAAGATAAAGAATAGCATCCTGTAGACAGTGGGAAGGGTAAAGTGAGCTAAAGGTCCTAAGGATAAAGCTGTCTTTGCTTTTTTTGTTTTCCTTTTTCAAATTTATGAAAACTGAAATTGCTTCATAAGCCTGGACTTCCCATACCCGTTGCTCTACCACGGTTGTAAATTTTGACGCAACGGGTGATCCTGAAATGGGAATTTGTCCTGGTGGGTGCCCGACGGGTTTTCTTTAAATGGTGGCAGGATAGCCGAGTGCTCTGCATAGCTGACTGCAGCTGTGTTTGAGGAAGAGGAGGAGGATGTGGTAATTGTAGTGACATCCTTGCCATTGTCCACTTCCAAATGTTTTAAAATGACGGACTGAAACTGAGCCAATGGCCGTTACCCACTATAGAGCGCCACTCCCTGGCATGGAGTCGCACTTCAGTTTGTTTAGATTAAAGCGACTTTACCAACGTTGTTTTTTTTTAAATTCACTCTATTTTTTTTAATTTAGTTGTGTGTGACTGTTCTCACATCATGTGGTTCACGTTTCCTACGCCACTCTGGATGGAGCGGCTTGTTTCTAATCAAACTTATTAGCATAATCACCGAAGCCACGCCCACCAGTCTCCTTGCAAACACAATTCTCTTGACGTTTGTGTGTGTCCAGAAGTTCATCGATAGCCGAGTCTCGACCCCTATGACAGGAATCGTCTCAGTCGCCAGTAAGTCACTGGTTTGCTCTGCACTGCACTCTCCTCCTCGACTTACGAGCCAACATTTCGACACTCGTAGATAACGATGGGTCCTGAAATTCAATTATTGATGAGCGTCAACCCCTTTGATCTAACTCTCCATGATCGACTAAATAGTCTGACCCATCGTTTTAGGGCCCGAGGATCAAAATGAGTCCTGAAATTCATCAGTTGTAGAGTTGTGAGCTGTTTGACCAGCCACTCAGAAGTAGTCGACTCCGCAGTCAGCCCAACTGTAGCCCCTCGTAGTGGCACCACTCTGATTATTTACCGCCGTTTGCTCTGCACTGCACTCTCCTCCGTGATGACGTCGTTTGTGGGGCTTGGTGATAGAAATGAAACTTGAAGTTTATCACTTGACGAGTCTCGACCTGTTTGGGCGGCCACTCAGAAGTCATTGTCTGAGTACTCAGTCCCATTGTAGCTCCCCCTAGTGGCCTCATTCTGATTATTATCATTGTTCGCGCTACACTGCACTCCTCCTCCCTGGTGACTCGAGACTCATCATGTTGACAGTTATGGGTACAACGAGTCCTGAAATTCATCTAATGACCGGTGTCGACCCATTCGCTCGTTTAATTTACCACTTGATCATCCATTCCAAGTCATCGGCTCAACTGTCAGTCCACTTGTTGTGACCCCCACTTTAATTACGTATCATTGTATGTTCTGCATTGTGCTCTCCTCCTCGTTTGTAGGACTCAAGGATAGAAGCGAGTCCCGAAATTCATCGATTTGACGAGCGTCGACCCATCTGATCCTTCCATTTAACGCTTGACCATTCGCTCAGAAATAACCGACTCCAAGTCAGGGCCATTGTAGCGCCGCCTAATGACACCAATCTAGTAATTTAGCGTTGTTGGCACTGCACTCTCCTCATTGTTTTCAAGACTCGAGAACGGAAATGAGTCCTGACAGTCATCGATTGACGAGTCTCAACGTGTTTGACTGGCTGTCGTCGTCAGTAATTAGTTACCTTTGTTTGCTCTGCACGTCTATTTGGCCCTCGTAGGTAAAAATGAGTCTGGATATTCATCAGTTGATGAGTCTCGAGCCGTTTGACTCACCACTCCAAAGTGTCCATCCATCCAAAGTCATCGACTCAATAGTCAAGTGGTATCATTCAAATTATTTATCGTTGTTTGAGCTAGAGTGAACTGTCCTCACCAGTGTCATCGTTTTAGGACCCGTTAATATAATTGAGCCTGGAAGCTCATCGACTGACGAGTCTCAACCCATTTGACTGGCCGCTCCAAAGTAATCGTCTCGCTCGTCTGTAGTTAGTTGCCATTGTTTGCCCTGCACTGTACTTTCCTCCTCGACCTCGAGTCGTCGTTTTTGGCCCTCGTACATAACAATGAGTCTGGAAATTCATCAGTTGACGAGTGTCGACCCCTTTGATCCTTTTGTTTAACTCGTGACCATCCACTCAAAGTAATCGATTCAATAGTCAGACCTAGTGTAGCTCCCCCTAGTGGTATCATTCAAATTATTTATCGTTGTTTGCACTATAGTGCAGTCTCCCCACCAGCGTCCTCGTTTTAGGACCCGTTAATAAAAATGATTCTGGAAGCTCATTGACTGACGAGTTTCAATACTTTTGACTGGCTGCTCCAAAGTAATCGTCTCCATGGCTGGTCATTAATTAGTTTGCTCTGCACTGCACTTTCCTCCTCGACCTCGAGTCATCGTTTTGGCCCTCATAGATAAAAACTGAGTCTGAAATTCATCATTTGACGAGTGTCGATCCGTTTGATCCTTATGTTTATGTCGTGACCACCCACTCAAAGTAATCAATTCAATAGTCAGTCCTAGTGTAGCTCCCCCTAGTGGTATCATTCTAATTATCGTTGTTTGCACTGCAGCACACTCTCCTCACTATTGACTTGGAAGTCATCGTTTCAGGAACGTTAAAAATGAGTGTGGAAATCCATCGACAGATGAGTCTCAACCCATTTGACTCGCCACTCCAAAGTGTTCATCCATCTAAAGTAATTGATTCAATAGTCAGTCCTAGTGTAGCTCCCCCTAGTGGTATCGTTGTAATTATTTACCGTTGTTTGCACTGCAGTGCGTCTCCTCACCAGTGACTTGGAAGTCACCGTTTTAAGACCCGTTTATAAAACTGAGCCTGGAAGCTCATCGACTGACGAGTCTCAATCTATTTGACCGGCTGCTCCAAAGTAATCGTCTCAATGGCTGCTCATTAATTAGTTTGGTCTGCACTGCACTGCACTCCTCGACCTCAAGTCATCGTTTTGGCCCTCATACATATAAATGAGTCTTGGAAGTCATCGTTTCAGGAGCGTTAAAAATGAGTGTGGAAATCCATCAACAGATGAGTCTCAACCCATTTGACTCACCACTCCAAAGTGTTCATCCATCTAAAGTAATCAATTCAATAGTCACTCCTATTGTAGCACCCCCTAGTGGAGTCATTCTAATTATTTACCGTTGTTTGAGCTGGAGTGAACTGTCCTCGCAGGTGACTTGGAAGTCACCGTTTTAAGACCCGTTTATTAAACTGAGCCTGGAAGCTCATCGACTGACGAGTCTCGACCCATTTGACCGGCTGCTCCAAAGTAATCGTCTCAATGGCTGCTCATTAATTAGTTTGGTCTGCACTGCACTGCACTCCTCAACCTCGAGTCGTCGTTTTGGCCCTCGTACATAACAATGAGTCCGGAAATTCATCAGTTGATGAGTGTCGACCCATTTGATCCTTTTGTTTAACTTGTGACCATCCATCTAAAGTAATCGATTCAATAGTCAGCCTCATCATAGCTCCCCCTGGTGGTATCACTTTAATTTACCGTCGTTTGAGCTGGAGTGCACTCTCCTCACCAGTGACTTGAAAGTCATCATTTTTAGGACTTGTAATAGAAATGAGTCCTGAAATTCAACGACTGTTGAGTCTCGATTCATTTGATTGGCCACTCCAAAGTAGTCGTGTCGATCATCAGTAATTAGATGCCATTGTTTGCTCTGCACTGCATTCTCCTCCACGACCTAAGTGTCATCATTTTGGCACTCGTAGGTAAAAATGAGTCTGGAAATTCATCAACTGGTGACTCTTGAGCCATTTGACTCGCCACTCCAAAGTGTTCATCCATCTAAAGTAATTGATTCAGTAGTCACTCCTAGTGTAGCTCCCCCTAGTGGTATCGTTCTAATTATTTACCGTTGTTTGCACTGCAGTGCGTCTCCTCATCAGTGACTTGGAAGTCACCGTTTTAAGACCCGTTTATAAAACTGAGCCTGGAAGCTCATCGACTGACGAGTCTCAATCTATTTGACTGGCTGCTCCAAAGTAATCATCTCAATGGCTGCTCATTAATTAGTTTGGTCTACACTGCACTGCACTCCTTGACCTCAAGTCATCGTTTTGGCCCTCATACATATAAATGAGTCTTGGAAGTCATTGTTTTAGGAACGTTAATAAAAATGAGTCTGTTGACGAGTTGACGAGTGTCGATCCATTCGATCCTTTCGTTTAACTCCACTCAAAGTAATCGATTCAATAGTCCGCCTCAGTGTAGCGCCCCCTAGTGGTGTCGTTCTAATTATTTACCGTTGTTTGCACTACAGCGCCCTCTCACCATTGAGTTCAATGTCATCGTTTTGGGACTTGTTAATAAAAACGAGTCCTGAAATTCGACTGGCAAGTCTCGACCTGTTTGATTGGCCGCTCAGAGGTAATGTCTCAATCGTCACGCCCCCTAGTGACACTGTTGTTGTTTTCTCTTCTCTTCTCTTCTCCCTGATGAATTGAGAGCCATCGTTTTGTCATTTATTCATAAGAACGAGTCCTGAAATTCGATTGGCGAGTGTTGACCCATGTGATGCTTTAATTTAACGCCAGACCGTTCACTCGAGGTAATCGACTCTGTCATCAGTCCCAATGTAGCGCCACCTAGTGGCACGATTCTAATTATTTCCCATTATTTGCTCTCTGATGACTTGAGGTTTTCACACACCTGGAGATCGGGCAGCACTTGTCACCGGTGGCACTTCACTCCTCGCTGTTAGACCGGTGAGGTCTTGAATTTCCATTTTTGGCAGCTGCTCGCTTTTCGGTTTGTGTCGCCGACTTCCCATCAGATGTACTCGCTCGTTGGCGTCCCGAGAGGCATGAGGTCATGTGACTGATCCCCTGTGAGCCCCGAATTCACGCAGACCGCCATAAATTTGAACAATTCCGGAATGGCCTCCAAGCACATCCCTGATTTCTGTTGTCATTTTAACAGAATGGGATTTTTTTTCCTCCTTCTTTTCTCAATTGTGTTACTTTAATTTTTTTCTTCTTTGGGAAACACTTGAAATGGCAAACTGAACACAATTTTATGTATTGTTCTTTTTTGTAATAAAAAGTAAGGATGCCTGATTTGTCTGGTCTGCTCCCAGAATGCCTCACTGTGTTAATGGTAAGGATGATGCTTTACTCCGCTTGTGTTTGGGTTGAATTTACACACACAAAGTGGGTGGTCAAGGTTAGTGGGACTTGGAATCTTGATTTTATATAGCGCCTTTCATAGTAAAGACGCCTTACAAATCCAGAACTGTTGTTTTCATGGCCCTTGTGCTGGGAAGCCATGGCAGGTGATGTAACTCAGCCGGGATCACATGGTACAGCAGTGGTGGGAATTTCAAAGTCCATGTCGTTTTACATAGCGCCTTTCATAGTAAGACGCTTCACAAATCCAGAACAGTGTTTTCCATAGCAATGTTGTGTGAAGACATGGCAGGTGATTTTTTTATTTTGATAGACTTTACCAACTGACCCCAACAGGCACAGCAGTGACTCATTCAGGAGGATCTCAGAAGAACATCCAGAGAACTGCAGGCCACTGTAGCCTTAGCTAAGGTCAGCGCTGATGATGAGGGGAGAGCAGCAAAGTGGAAACCTCCGCCATCCAGGAGGAACACCAGGATGATCCCCAAGTGTTTGGAATAACGACAGAGGAGTCAAAAGTAGAACCTGTGGGACGAGACTTGTGTGCTGGTGGACAGTCACAACATCAGGCCTGGGGAGATGGGGAGGAGATGCTCCGACGTCTTGACATGATTGAAGGAAGCAGGAAGCCTGAGCTTTAGCAGAATATTCATAAGGAGAAGGTCTGCTCACCTGTCTGTGGCTTGAAGCAAGTGTACAGTTTTGGAGTGGCCCACTCAAAGTCCTGACTTGACGCACAGAAGTAAACAGATGACGCTTGCAAACCTGCCAATGTGCCCAAATGACACTAAAGGACGAGTGGGACGTGAAAGCTGGATGTCAGATGATGGAAAAAAAGTGTTTAGTTGCAATTGTTGCTGCAACCCTTAAAACTCTGGGGGCAATTACATTTTCACATGGGTGACAAGGGTTGTTGGACCATCCAGGTTCTGACTTAAAAACTGCATTTTGTGTTCTCTCAGGCTTCCTTTCTCTATTTGGCTGATGGTCTGCGGCCATTCATTGTGTCACGGATGCACAAACAGAGATTAGGAAGGGGGCAAATACTTTTTCACAGCACTGAGCCTAACCTCATGAGCCCCACTGGTTGAGAGTGGCAGTCTCTGAACCCAAGGTCCCCCCCTAGTGTCACGGCCAGCCTCTCCAAGTGATGACAAGAAACACGGCAGGAGGAGGCCTCAAGTGGCCAGCAGGTTGTGACTTGTGGAGCCCCTCGCGGTGTCCACTGCTTTAACTATTGAGCTGTCCCAGGACCATCATGGGGAATCCTTTGTTACTCCTCTGATTGGCACAGACATTAATTCAGAGATGGCGTCCACCACCAGGCACCACAAGGCAACAGCCAATCAGAAGAGCAAAACACTGCAAGTGGGGCTACACAGACCTGAGCACGAGATACCACAAGAATGGGTGGAGCCTGTACTAGAGATGCTGTCTGAAGGGGCGGAGTCTGATCAGAAGGCACTGTCTAAAGGGGCGGTGCCTTAGCAGAAGGACTTGTCTGAAGAGTCAGAGCCTGAGAAGAAGGAACCGTCTAAAGGGGCGGAGCCTGATCAGAAGGTGCCATCTAAAGGGGCGGAGCCTGACCAGAAGGAGCCGTCTAAAGGGGCGGTGCCTTAGCAGGATGACTTGTCTGAAGGGGCGGAGCTTGAGCAGAAGGACTTGTCTGAAGGGGTGGAGCCTGATCAGAAGGACTTGTCTAAAGGGGCGGTGCCTTAGCAGGACGACTTGTCTGAAGAGTCAGAGCCTGAGAAGAAGGAACCGTCTAAAGGGGTGGAGCCTGATCAGAAGGCACAGTCTGAAGGGGTGGTGCCTGAGCAGAAGGACTTGTCTAAAGAGACGGAGTCTGATCAGAAATTCTATTAGAAGGGGTACAGCTGGAATGAGGAATATCACAAGAAGGGGAGGGACCTGAGCAGGAGCTGCCCTCTGAAGAGTCAGAGCCTGAGAAGAAGAAGGAGCCATCTAAAGGGGTGGAACCTGCTGCAACCCTTAAAACTCTGGGGGCAATTACTTTTTCACATGGGTGACTAGGGTTGTTGGACCATTCAGGTTCTGACTTAAAAACTGCATTTTGTGTTCTCTCAGGCTTCCTTTCTCTATTTGGCTGATGGTCTGCGGCCATTCATTGTGTCACAGATGCA